>NC_139703.1:15237742-15860242 GCF_964188405.1 Protomyctophum parallelum | reverse complement strand
TGTGTGTGTGTGTGTGTGTGTGTGTGTGTGTGTGTGTGTGTGTGTGTGTGTGTGTGTGTGTGTGTGTGAGATGAATTGAACATATTGGATCCTATTTTAAACAAATGTAATGCTTTAGGCCGTCTTAACAGTTTTGTTAACAGTCTTGTATTGAGTTGTGCTTGAATGTACTGTAATTCTCCAAAACTGTTAATAAATTCTTCAATCAATCAATCAATCAAAATAATCAATCAATCAGTGTGCGTGCGTGTGTTTGTGCGTACTATGGAGCCATGCTTTAAAAATCTAAAACTAATAAATATTTCAATACTATAATAATTTGACAGACACAAACACGTCTCTTGGCAGAGATAATAAAATAGGCAAGCTTAGAAACTACTATTAATGTTTACAATTACTGTATGAATGAATATATGCGCATCAATCAAACTTATATCAATAATTAATATATGCATGAATATAATTGTCTATCAACAATGATAATATATATATATAATGATTGAATATACTGTATGCATAGACTAATGAGTATCTGAATGCATATACTACTGAATGTACAGTCTATCAACAGTTATTATTTACATTTTAGTAGACAATGTGCAAGCAGCAAGAGTGTCCACATGCACGAGTGAGTAGTTCAAAAGGTAATCATCATACCGATAACCAGTGGTGTGTCTAGCTCGTGGTTCTGGCTGTCAGGGTTGGCACCTTGTTGGAGGAGAAACGATGCATTCCCCAATAGACCATGTTCCACGGCAACACACAGAGGAGTCTGACCAATCAGTGAAGAACTCTCTATCACTACTTTACCTGTGGCTGATGACATTGTAATGTAGATTATTCACATTTATGATATAATGATATACAGCAAGTTTAATGTAGTCTAGTGTGTGTGCGCACGCACACACCATGACGCATGGGATTGAGGGCCCATTCACTGGATCTTTTCAGGGCCTAATTCTTACCTCTGAATGTCAGCTCCAGTATAGTTTGGTTGGTTTGGGCCGCAGCCTGATGGAGAGGAGTCCAGCCTAGCCTGTCTGTCTCTCTAAATCTGTCTTTCTTTTCCACACTCAGGTGTCTCACTGCGTTTTCATCACCTATTAAGACATATTTAAGACTGTTATGTACATAAAATACAGTAGATGATAGATACCATTAATAATAATAAAATAAACACAATAGTACAAGTATTACCTTCTCTTATTGCAGAAAATATCTCTGTACTGCCATCAGTGCAACCATGGCTGTAAACAAAAACCTTATTTCATCACATCAAATCCTATACATACTGTACACTATGCAGATACAGTTACAGATACAGAGCTTATCTAACCCAGGGCAGGCACGTCGTCATATGGTGCAGCAATAGCGAAAGGTTGGATATGAGAGTAATGACAATACCATTTCATTCAGCAGGGGAGTACTATGTACCACAGGCAGAACTGTCTGCCTGTCTGCCTGTCTGTCTGTCTGTCTGTCTGTCTGTCTGTCTGTCTGTCTGTCTGTCTGTCTGTCTGTCTGTCTGTCTGTCTGTCTGTCTGTCTGTCTGTCTGTCTGTCTGTCTGTCTGTCTGTCTGTCTGTCTGTCTGTCTGTCTGTCACGCTGTGACCCCCTGTCTACGTATGTGATAAACAGCTTATTGCCCACCATTTGTTGTTGCCCTCATTATCCATCCTCAGGCTTGGCTGCATTTGATATACCAATCCTCAGTTTGATAATCCTGTGCAACACATTTTTGAGGTGATAATCGGAATGTTCAAGGAATGCCATTCTTCCAAAAGTAAGAAGTGTTCAAATAGGTTGAGATCTGGTGACTGCAAAGGTCATAGCATTGATTCACATCATTTTCAAACTCATGAAACTCCCATCCAGTGTTTCATCTAAGATCATCAGATAATCAGAATAACTTTGCATTGATGTGCAGTGACCCTTGCTTAAGGGGAAATGGGACCGAACCATGCAAGAAAAACATTGTTTTTCTTTTCTTTTTTTTCTGCTTTTTGTTTAGCCCATTTATAGATTCCCATAGATTGAAATGCACATGTCATTTTAGTCTATATTCCTATTGAAACACTAGACAGTTGACCAGTCTTTGTGGCTAAGACTACATCCACACCAATACATTAAATAATAATAATACAAAAAACAGCATTTTTAAACTAAAGCGATCTCCAATGTCCACACAAGTGTTTCAGTACTACACGCCTGAAAACACACATCTTGAAGCTCATGCCAATCCGTTTTCCTTTAGACACCTATTTGTATCTGTATAATATCTATATACATTGATTAAACTATACTCACATAGGTGAACATACCTGCAGTCATGTCTCTCGCTCTCTTTCTCTGTCTCCTGTTTCTTGCTCTCTTTCAGGCTCTCTTCTATGATGTACTGAATTGCAGCATCATCATCCTCATTGTCCTCATGGTACTCCAGTCTAAAGTGCTCCATATGGCTGTTCACACAGAGGTCTCAGGTCTCTGGTGTGCTCACTATAGTCAGGATAGAGGTCACGATTAAGGCACATACCTATAGAGCAATGAAAGTGAAAACGCTTCTGGATAACTCTGTGGAAGTCATGCAGTGGCCCAGACAGTGTACCTGAGGACTGGTTCACAACATTGGGTCGAGGACCACCAGGGGCCCAAATGGACATCTACAGGTCTCTAACCCTGACATTGTGGGCTGTATTTTGCGTGTCTTAAGTACCAGGTCTTATTACCTAACTTGAGTAAACTAAAGACCTGGAGGCGTGATCAATGCCATTTGGCTATTCTGAGTGGCCAAAGAGCATTGATCACGCCTCCAGGTCTTTAGTTTACTCAAGTTAGATAATAAGACCTGGTACTTAAGACACGCAAAATACAGCCCTCGAGAGTACTAATGGACCAAATTAAAATTGTCAGGGCTATTTGGTTCCATTTGTTCACTCTCAAGTGAAATTAGCACAGAGGGTTTTATGGTGTAGATTGGGGTCCCAGAGATAAAACAAGTGAGCGGTGTCTTTGGTGAATTAATTTAATTAACAATGTTAAATCCCTGTCTATTCATTTCAAGGATGACAACAGCTACAGACACAGAGTGGTGCTATTGAGCACCACTCTGTGTCTGTAGCTGTTGTTGCCATATTGATATGAGTGTGACTGGTTGATTAGTAGGTTGAACGTGCAGGTGATTGGCTCCTGTCATCAGGGACTGGAGGACAAATCCACAGAGGGGTGCCCTGGACTCCATAGCTAAGGTGTCACATTAAGCACAGCTTGATACCTCAGCATTGATTGCCTACACCTGAGCTACAGGGCACCACTCCATGGATTCCACAGAGGGGTGCCCTGGGCGCAACCATAGCTAAGGTGTCACATTAATCATAGCTTTACACCTCACATTGATTAGCTGCACCTGGCCTACAGGGCACTGCTCCACGGATTTGTCTATAAAGCTGCCTATACCTTCTGATCATCAGATGTGTTCCTCCATGCCAGTCCCCTAACCACACCAGTCTGAGTGTTTTTAGACATGCCAGTAATTTGGAGCTTATTTCACTGTTAGCATGGGTTAGTCTTGGTAATGTAGGTACAGGTGCAGGTGCCCACCCTGAGGTAATTTACCTAAGTATGTTCTAAACTGTGAACTGTGTTACGCATGACCCCTAGGCCCGGTCATAACAACCGTTTTAGCTTCGTCATTGCATCGACAAATACATATCTATATTCATCACATTTGCCCTCAGATTTAAGGTTTCAAGCTAGTGCCACTGCAGACTGAAGTTATACTGCAGGCTGAAGTTTGAAAGGTTGAACCTTAAATTCATTGTCATATAATTAACTAGATCCACCAGAGACTAATTCACCTCCTGCATCAGTTTAAAATGTTTGGTGTGAATGGGGAGGCGATGCTGCACTTCTACACAGCTTAGCAACACAACAGCCCTGGACGGGACAATTGGAAAGAGTATGTATGTGAATGTGACAAAAGTTAGACTAGATTGAAATAGATGTTGAATAATGCAACAACATATTCAATGGTAACTAACCCTAACCCTACATACCAAGACAACTAGTGATGCTCTAATCTTTACAAATATACCAAAACTGTGTTCAAGTGCTGGTGTAATTGCTGTTTGCAGTTAGGCCACAATATACATAAACGCTGTTTATGCCTTGCTTTTCTTTTCATTTTTTCCCTCCATTGCTCTGTAAAGCACTTAAAGACCACCAGAGTAACAGCGATTAAATAGCCATCTTGCATATGACAAGGACCATTCCATAGCCCCAGTGAATGACAAATCAATGGCTAGAACAAATTGATTAGGGACTAGTTAGTTAGTACATTATTTTTAGATTGTACTGGAGCTTTCAACTTGGTAGATCATACAATTTTGCTGAAGAAGCACTTTCATTATCTGCTCTTGAGTGGGTGCAGTCTTACATGATTGAACACAATCTGTTTAAATAAGTGGATCCTCTTTTCTTCTTTGAATATGGACTGTGGTTTGCCTCAAGGGAGTTGTCTCAGGCCTCTCTTCTATTTAATATGCATGATGAATCATATTTCATATGCACCACCATCTGTTCTCAAATTATTTTGCTTATGATACTACTGTGTATGTATGTACCTGGTCCTAGTTTAGATACACAGAGGATGCTGCAACAAGAGCTACAATGGAGAAAATTCATGATAAAAACACAGGACAATTTTTGCTATCATTAAACATCATTAAACTAAATTATACATTTACACATTTACACATTAATTCCACTAAATTGGTTTCTTTTATAGTAGACTAAATTGTCTGATTAACTGTTGCAGTCTTTTATGCCTTTCTTTGATAGAACAGTAGACTGACAGGAAATGGGGAGAGATAGATGGGGAGTGACACAAAGGTCGATCGGGAATGGAACCTGCAACATGTAAGTATGCTGTCAGGTTGGATTAGCAGCCTAGGTGCCCGGACGTCTACACCAGCCTTGGTGGGCCTTGCTAATGTATTTTAAGACATGCACGTGTTTAAGATACGATTTATTTCATATCGTCTAGGTAGGTCTGTACCTTTGTTTGTTTTGTTATACTATTTTTGAGGGGTGCTAGCAGCACCATTCACATCTTATCAGCCATCCCAGTAAAGTCCTTCTGAAATAATATTGAATAGGTTAAAACCTCAAACTGAACTGATCATAGCTGAAGAACAGGCTGGATTTAGGGCAGGGCGAAGCACCACAGAACAGATATTCAACTTGAGGATTATCTGCGAGAGATATCTGCAACAACACCTGTACCACGTGTTCATAGACTTCAAGAAAGCTTTTGACCAGGTATGACATGCTGCGCTGTGGGCGACCATGAGGAAGTATAACATCAGCCCTAACCTTGTCCATGCAGATAAAACCAAAATTATGACCAACATCAGTGGCATCCGCTCAGACATCCAAGTTAATGGACAGGCACTGGACACGGTGTCTACCTTCAAATACCTTGGAGCAATCGTGTCCGATGAATGATCCAAGCGGGAAGTCCTTGCCAGAGTTGCTCAAACAACTGCTTCCCTGGCAAAACTCAAGCTGCATGGAAAGACAGTCTGGCATCAAAGGTGAGACTACTGCGATCACTTCTGACCACTGTCATAAAGAGTAAACTGAGGTGGTACGGACACATCACCAGATCCTCAGGCCTTGCAAAGACCATCCTGCAAGGCACCGTAAAAGATGGCAGACATAAGAAAAGATGGGAAGATAACATCGGAGAATGGACTCACTTGAAACTCAGTGAGGCGATGAGAGCTGCTGAGGACAGAGAGGGATGGAGAGAGCTGGTCAACAGATCGTCTGTGATGCCCCAACGACCCTCCGGGGTTACGGGATAGGTGAAGTGAGGTGTATATTCAGCTATTAGTGTAGATTTTGGTCTTACACAAACATTAAATTCCCATTGACAATGAATGGAGAATTTACATCATGAACGATTTACGATGATAAGAGCGCCCAACGTCATTTCACACGGGTATATGTTTGTATATGTATGTATGTGTATGTATGTAATAGCCTACATTATTTAATGTTGAACCATATTCAACCAGTTAGTGCACTGACCACATGGTCCCTAGTGAGATGTTTGTGAGTGAGCACCCGAGTTTGTCTCCCCTCTCTCCAACACTCTCATGTGAATATAAGGCTGAAAGATCAAGAATAAAATGTTTAAGTGTTACAAAATACAATTCCTTTCATTCTTTTGTTTTTTTGTTTACCTTGTGTTTAGTCTTCAGGCGGTCAAGCTGCCTGTATACTGTAGTCTCAAGATGTTAAAGGCTGTCTGTGACTGTGGTGTTGTTTGCTGTAGTGTTAAAAGGGCTAGTGGGTTAAAGGTCCGGGTACTAACGCAGTTAAAGGGGTAGTGGATCATGTGACATTTTGGCCAAAGCCAGAACTGTTGCACTGAATGGGTTGAACATTCTGTGGTGGAAGAAGTACTAAAAGTAGCACTACCACAATATACAAATCCTTACAAGTAAAAGGCCTGTGTTCAAAATGTTACTTGAGTAAAAGTACAAGTATTGTCATAGTATTGTCATCAAAATATACTTAAATATAAGTAAAAAATACTTTTTAAATAGCAGATCTACACTTGTAGATCGGCTATTTTCAAGTGCTTAATCTAGGTGTGTTATTTCATGATAACAGACCGCTGCCTAATCAAACCCTCTGAGCACCAGCTGCGCGGCTGCACCCCACTTGATTGTCTCCACCAGGCCGAAGGCATGTGGGGAGAGTATGTTTTGCACTCCGTCCGTCCGTTTGTGTGTCCGTCCGTTTGTGTGTCCGTCCGTGTGTCCGTGAACAGCTAATCTCGGCCACCGTTAACCCGGTCGATGCCATATTTTGCACACACACTCCCTGGATGCCAACCATGAACCTCTGCCCCAAACTTTCCAGAACGGCCTGTTATAGCGCCACCAGGAGGCCGCTTTGTGCAGTTTTTGCACAGTACACCTACAGATTTTGTCCAAACATCACGCAAATTGGTACACAGTCTCTCTAGAGCCATTCAACGAAACGGGTCTTTCAGATTTATCAGACTCCATCCGGATTGGTTAAGATTGGCTTCCAAAGTTCACAGGAGTGCTCAGTTTCAAACAAAATGCTGCAAATCATGAACACATCGCGTGATTTCCGTGAAATTGTGCACCCACATTCCCACTAGGCCGAGGACGAAATGCCACATGAACAATTTCAACTCAGCCTCAAGGTGGCGCTATAACTGGCCGAAAAGTGTTTTTACCTCTAACTGCACGGATCTGTGGATAACCTGGTGGAGACCTGTGCCCGGAAGGGCACTTTTTTTACTGCTGTTTCCAACATGACAGCCATGATTCAAGATTCAAGATTCAATACTTTATTGCCATGTCAACAGAGTTGATTGGAATTTGTTTTAGTGCACTAAAAACAGACATACAGATACACATTCACATCACATATTCATACAGTAGAAAAATATACAAAAGTACAAACATCATATGAGAGAGACCAGGGTGATTAACCACCTCGGATTCGCCTCGGTGGTTACACTCCCTGTCAGTGAATTATCTCCCGACAATGTCCACCTAGCCAGATATTATCCCTTACATAATATAAGTAACTAGTAGTAACTAAAGTTTTCAAAAAATTGTAGTGGAGTAAAAGTACAATATTTTCCTCTGAGATGTAGAAGTAGAAGAAAAAGTATTGAAATTTGGAAATACTCACACCATAATGTGAAGTGAGCGGTTGCATTGGGGTTGTAATGACCCCTCCTTCCGGCCTGTGTGTTTGTATGTGTCCTGACTCCTGACCCCAATCAGCACCGAAATGCGACCCCAATGATCTGCAGGGGTCAAAGGTCCTACTCAGACATACACATAGGGACACACAAAGCCCTTCTTTGGAGACATGTGCCACCACTCAAAAAGACCTCATATTTGTAATTAGTTAATTACACCACTGTGAACATTCAACAACCTAACCTATAACTCTCATTCACAGAGCTTCAGGATAACTGAACTGAAGGGGGGAGCTGGGGGCAGTGGCTCAGGAGGTAGAGCAGCCGATTGGGAATCGGACGGTTCGATCCCCAGCTCCTCCTGGGTTTGTGTCGAAGTGTCCTTGAACAATACACTGAAACCCTAACTGCTCCCGATGAGCAGGTTGGTCTCCTCCTCCGCCTTGCATCATCTCCTCCGCCATCAGTGTGTGAAATGGGAAAATTGTTTACTGTATGTATATAAAGCCAAAGCGCTTTGGAGAAAGGTGCTAAAGGCTTCTGTACGAATGCACCCATTACCATTCTCACCATCAGTCACACTGCTTCAAAACGAAGCAAAGATTTCAGAAGTAATGAAGTAATATGGTGGCTGGCTTGTAATATCTGTATAATATTAAATCCAGACTACATGAATGTCCATTTAAATCCATATTTCTTCTGTTCAAGTGTCAGATAAAATGAATACAAACAAATCATCAGTTACACACCCATACAAACTTAGCCGACTGTTATAACTATGCAAACGGAGGGCTCTGGTTGTGTGTGCAGTGTCTGTCAGCGTCTGTTTACGATGGTACTATTTATATCAACTCTGCTACATGCAGCAGCCTGACCCTGGCTACCAAATACACGAACATACTAAACAAAAATAGTGTGGCTCCCTCAAGTAAAGTAAAACGCTTGATGTCTCAAACTGAAAAACAGGTCCATGCATGTGTCTCCAACAGGTTAGATTACTGTAATGCCTTTTTTGTTGGACCCAGAGTTACCCCAGTTCATTCAAAATGATGTATCCAGAGTACTAACTGGGACAAGCAAAGCTGAACATATTACTCATACTTGGATCACTTAATTGGCTCCTAATTAAATACAGAATTGATTTGAAAAGTACTACTTAAGCCTTTAATGGTACATAGCTCCTGAATACATCTTCTTCTCACTGCCTATAAAACAATTATTAGACCATCTGCAATATATCATCAGCAGACTTAAGTGTAAACTCTCCAATATATTCTGCTTGCTGTTGTTCTCTCTCTGTATAGAGTCAAATTAATTAAATGGCAATGTGAAAAGACAGTCACACATGACACCAATGTTAAATTCTACTGTATTATTGCTAATCTCCAAAGACCAATCCAAAATCTGTGCGAAGCCTGACATCTAAAGGTGGAAAACAGGTACTGCACTGGCATCTGGTATTGCCACTCTGTTGCAGGTTAACATTACCTGACAATGTGCTGCATTTCAACTCAGATGTCAGGATTCACAATTAACCACTTAAGCCCTATATACACTAGCAAAAACATAGACTTCACCTATATTGACGTTTTGTTCAAGTCAAGTCAATTATATTTATATAGCACATTTAAAAACAACAGACCAATGTATTTATATACTGTATGGATGTATTTCCTGAATGGGAGTCTATCAAAATTCAAAAGCCACTTGTCATTATGGTTCATTGTTCCTGCCATGTCCTTGTATATTCAATCTTTTTTATTTATAATGGTGTTGTGTCTGAGCTGTTTTTCTTTTATTTTCTTTAATTTCTTTTGTTGTTTGTTATTATGTTCTTGTTGTGTAATGTCTGCTTGTTGTGTTTAAATGTGTTAAAACCAATAAATATACTTTGTAAAGTAAAAAAATAAAAAAAACAACAGACCTACTGTATACCTTTCCATCCTCTGCTTTCTGAAATGCTTTATCTCACAACCACATAGTCAATCAAACACAGTTTGACATCAGTGTCACTTTAATTCTTGCATACTTCTTGCTTAGCTTCTCTATTTGGAGGACATCCAGCCTTGATTCCTTTTGTGCTTATTTCAATCTCTGCTGGCGATCGCTCTTTCAAAAGTATGAGCTTGTACTGCATGATACCGTTTTCTCTACTACTAAGATTGCCACATCATGAAAGACATAAAATACATGCAATTATTTTTATCTTTATTAAGATAAGATCTCAATATGGTACTTGAAAGACAATTTGTCATCGACCAATATATGGCCAAAGATTCTTTCAATCGGCGTACCAACTTTGCTCTGGTGAAAATCATGCACTTTGTTTTCTCTGCATTTAAAACAGGTTAGAGTTTAAAAAGTGCTCAACAGTTTGCATGAAGCATACTATAGTCTATCTACAGTACACAATCTAGATGCTACATCTTTCATGAAATTACAAATATGATTATGAATGGCATACATTTTACTCAGCAATATGTCATACAGT
Organism: Protomyctophum parallelum; assembly: GCF_964188405.1. NCBI lineage: Eukaryota > Metazoa > Chordata > Actinopteri > Myctophiformes > Myctophidae > Protomyctophum > Protomyctophum parallelum. The sequence continues at coordinate 15,849,998 of NC_139703.1, read as the reverse complement.
TCTCAACTCAATTAATAGCCTATTGGGAAATAGCCTGAAAACATATAGTAGCAAAAGCAGCTTTTTGCTATAACATTACAAAAATTGCAACTTTCAAAGTCAATGGCTTGTAATCTCTGCACTTTGATCCTCATTATTCAGGCTAGTTCATAGTACTTCCCAGTCTGATCCTCATTATTCAGGCTAGTTCATAGTACTTCCCAGTCTGATCCTCATTATTCAGGCTAGTTCATAGTACTTCCCAGTCTGATCCTCATTATTCAGGCTAGTTCATAGTACTTCCCAGTCTGTGGATCAAAGTAGCAGTTCAGGCAAGGATCATAGAGCAGATTCAAATACTCCTCTTCGTTATCTCCTTCATTCCACACATCCCCTTCTGTAACATAATAGGAAAATATTATAACTTATACAACATAACTCAAGCCAAAATAAATTGCACTACTTTAAGCTGTTAAGACTAGGAAAGCATTTTGAGCTTGTAGATAACCCGTAACCTAGCTGGTGCATGTGTTTAGTTAGACATACCAACAGTCAGACATACCACTGGTCTGCGACCAAATACATATCATTTTGGGGGTCCTTGACACAAAAAGGTTTGAAAAGCACTGATATTTCTTTTAGAAAACTGTTGGGACTTAGAAGACATTTCGTAGAATCTGCCCCAAGTCTTGATACGTTAAACAGGTGTGACATTTTAAATATCTAAACATATCAGTCCTTTTTTTAACCACTTAAACCCTAAATACTTAGTTGACCATGGTCTCCCAGGGCTCTATACTAGGTCCGCTATTTACCTCTAAACCAAATCTCTGCATTGAAAATACAAATAGCCAATCAAGCTCACGACAAGACACGTTGTGACTGTGAGCTTGTAGATCAGCTATTTTAGGAGAATATTTGCCCCCAGAATAGGGATGCTAGGGTTCTTCTAAGCATGGCAATGAATCTACTGATTATTATTTGCGGAATTAAATGTCTCCTATGAATCACTGAAGGTGTGGTGACCTTAAGACCCAGGTGGATTTGAAAGATTCTACCATTTCCCATTTTTCCTCTAATCAATCAAGGCGTAGAAGCTTAACACACCCAGACCCGGCAGCCTTATAATAAAGCTGTAAAAAACTTCCCCTGTGGTAATCTCCCTACCGTAAAGCACATTCATTTACAGAACCTGTTAAATTGACAGTCAGGCAGTTAACTGCTAAAAAGGTTATGGAATGCACCAAGAGGAATATTTTATCTAATCAGAACGCCAAAGATGATAATGCAAACTAATTATAAGATACAATTTCTAAGAGGTTTTAAAATGATGTTGTAAACTGAAAAGGTTCCATCAATTAACCTTGTAAGTGTGCCACAGCAGTGTAGCTAGCTGTAATGAGCCTGTCTTTGTTCACCTATGGAGTTGTGTGGTGGACAGAAAGCTACAATCTCATGGGAGGTTTTATCCTTAATTGGATACAGTTTTACAGGCGTACACCCCAAGCTCTGTTCAATCTTCATAGGAAACGTACCATTTCAGCTTTCGGCAACCTTTGACACTGGTAAATGTTTTGGTTAGAACAATGTGATATGAGCTAAATGTGAGGGTACCTCTGATAAGGTCTTTGTGATGGTGCCATGTGTTGTCTGACCTCCTCTGCTGCCTTGGAGGGATAATAGGAGGGCTAAGCACATCCATCCATTCCCTGGGGACGACATCACAGAAGAAAACTGTAATTTGCAAGACATCACAATTAAACTGACCATCCTATGAAATCATCTCTACATGTCATTTACACAAGAAACTCTGCATCAACGCCAACTCTCCATAAGAACAATAAAATAAAAAAGCATAAAAAGCAAAGCCCTCCCGCTCCATCTCTGCCCTTGAGCCAGTCTGTCTCCTACACTCTCTCTGTGCTTCAGGCTCGCAGGCCTGGCTGGAGGATCATTTATTAGACTGACACAAGCTGTGATTTCCAAGTGTCCACATTCTGGCCCAGGCTAGGGAGGCACAACCTTGCCCACGGCTGTGAGAGTGCGTATAGGTTCTGGCTTCCGTAACACTGTGAAATGATACTGCATCTCTCCTCCACAGGAGCTCGTCTCCCTCTAAATGAGTTTATACTCCCTGCCTGAGAGCTACCGCAGGCTCGCCGTGCATCTCTCTTCCTCCAGTACACCAGGTTTCATTTGAAACAATCTTATCTGAATAAAATGTGTTGTGTTGGAGGCTGGAGCACTGCAACGAGAAACATTCTGTGAAATTTAATTCTGTGCTGAATTATCCTCAATTTACTTATTCTTCCTCTGGACAAATCCAATCATTTAGCTGTGTATATAACATGCTAATGGTAATGACGAGCCAAACTAATATCCTTCATTGATCTCCTACAGACCAAAATACTTTCCAACTCCGCCCAGATGCCCACGTGCCATACCCTGATTACTATGCAATTGTAATTGCATAGTAATCCCACTCACCCATCTTCAGTCAAGCTGATGACAACCAACCACTCACCTATCTTCAATCAAGCTGATGACAACTCACAACTCCCCATGCCAAACAGGCATTTAAAACAAGCTTTGCCAAACTCACAACGTAGAGTGTGAGGAGTCTGAGGACTGTTTCCAGTAACCCTCCCTCCCTCCTCTACTTCTAACCCAGGTTCAAGGTGGGGTCCGTTAACCTTCCTCCGCACAGGGTCACGCCTTGGACCCCAAAGCCAAAAGTATCTGGGTCCATGACCTCCGTCCTTGATCACACCCCCCCTCATCGTCGTCACACCTGCCATCTCATGTTCAGTGCTCTTAACGATTGTGTTTAGTTCGCCCTTAGAGGACCATTTCTCACTTTTGGATCTTTGGCCATTTATGCGACACGTCCCATGGCACACATGCGACAAGTACAGAACAGCAACATGTCCTAAATCGCGTGACGATTGAGAGAACAGATATTTGATTTAAGCTGTAGGTCATTCCACGTGGTTGGGGCACTAAAACAAAAGGCTGTTTTCCCCACATCTGTGTTTACATTTGGGACCTTTAGTTTGATCCAGTGACTGGAGCGTGTCCTATAGGTTACAGGGTTCCAATCCAGCAGAGCTTTAATATACAACGGTAAAGTTCCATCATTTGCTTTAAAAATAAACCGATACCAATGTTTATTTCTCCTGTCGGCCAAGGAGGGCCAACCCACTCTGTCATATAGGATGCAGTGATGAGTTCTGTAAGGTTCACCAGATATAAATCGCAAAGCAGAGTGATAAACTGCATCCAAGGGCTTGAGGACAGAAGGAGCAGCTTTTCCATAGATCTCCATAGTCCAACACAGAGAGAAAGACTGCTTCAATAACCCACTCTCTTTCAATAAACATGCTTAAATCTATTTTGTTAAAGGCTTGGTCTATAGTGAAATGGAAGCTATACGTTTTGAACCGATCAGAGTAATGGAGTAATGCGCCCAGGACCAAGACAACTTATTGAAATTGGTCAGATTTGTCAATCTTAAATTAATAAACTTTTACTCTCTCTCTCTGTCTCTCTCTCTCTCCCCATCACTAAATATGCTAATATGAAATGTGGTCTTCAGTAGACCTACAGTACAGTAACATTCACTAACATTAGTTTGTATCATATGGATATAACCTATTATAAATTATGACATTCAGTACCTGTGGCCTCAATTTTCACAATGAAAATTAAAAAGTAGAAACAATTAACGCTCAATCTCAAGATTAATGTTACTTTGAATTCTGCAATTTGTAAACATTTGTAAACAACCAGGGTTGTAATTCAAACCAAAGGCAAAACATCATGCTTCTCGCAGAGTGATTCAGAGAGCCAGCGAAGATTCTGTCTCTCTCTGTCTGAAAACCACTGGATGCACTAACAGTATACTAACCTTAAACTATGAGGGTGGGAGAAAATATTATGGTGGTTATTAGGTTTCAAAGCCATTGCAATTTCTGCCATTGCAGCTTGGGCAGAAAGATAAAAGTGATCTCTGTTTCTCTGTCTTTCTCTAATGTGCACAGCACGCGCACGCGCACGCGCACGCGCACACGCACACGCACACGCACACGCACACGCACACGCACACGCACACGCACACGCACACGCACACGCACACGCACACGCACACGCACACGCACACACACACACACACACACACACACACACACACACACACACACACACACACAGCAGCATCCAAGACTGAATTATAGTTCAGAAGTGATTGGAGGGTCTGAGGCACACAGTGAACTGTAAAATAATAATAATACAATAATAAGTGGTGGTATAATCCTATTCTCAGTTGAACGTGCTACACAAGATGGAAACATGAAAGAGGACATATCTGTAAAGATACTACAGTTGTTAAAAATCATGTGAAACTATGTGAAATGGGGGACATCCTAACATTAACATAACACATTTTAAAAGCTTCTTACACCACTTTGAATTCATGAGAACCAGCAATAATACATGGATGAAAACAATGACTGAATCTGCCTAACTATATAACATGCACAACCCTGTACAAATACATTTGTTGGAACTTTTCAAGTTAATATTCATGTGAAAATAGGCTATTCTTACCCAGGCAAACATATAAATCTAATGGTTCTTTTCAAGGACAACATTCTCCACAACAGTATCTCCAGGGACAGCAGATTGCTAAGTGACTCAGGTTGAGACACTTGAAATGTTAAACACATTTTAGGTCATCTTAATGATGAAGAACATAAATTTTTATCTCATTTGACTCCCAGTGAGGGGTATACAGTGGTGAATTACTGTATGTCAGAGCTGAGCGCTACAAATATCTGTCAAAATGGTGCCATGGCTAGGCAACTCTTAACATCTCATTTCTTGTTATGATGTGTTCCAAATAGCCTCTTTCGAAAATAAATGAGTTACTCTCTTTTTGGAAGCACACTTAGGAGATTTGAAACATGTATGCCAGCCAGAGGCTGACATAAATATAGGAAGAGACATTAGTGTGCTGGAATAGCACGGCACCCTGAAGCACAACTAGAGGACCATTTTGGTGATCAAGAAGGCTCTCGCACTCCAAACAACTGTGCAGCTTCGCAGTGCCGCGAGGACGTTCAAGAGCACCACAAGAGAGGCCACTTTAAGTGTGTGTCTCGGAACGCATGGTCTGAAGAAAATATAGAAAGCAAGCACAGCTCTAAAATGGAGTGCAGCTCGGCTCTTTAAATATGTTGCTTTTTGAGCGTAATTTCATTTGTACAGCTGTGATCTGATACAGGATTAGGTGATGGAACACCATCTGTGAATATGAATTTATATAGATAGCGGAGCCAAAGTCCATTGTTGAATACTTAAAATCTTAAAGAATTCTGTACAGAGCTGAAATATGAAAGGAAAGAAATGATCGTGGAAATGTGATGCAATGTTTTTGTCTTACATTGAAATACGCTACATGGCTGTCTATGAGATGCAGAGATGTCCCTGATGACCCTGACCCTGACCAGGATGCTGGGTCTACCACACAATGATTATCAATAACCTGTGGATGTATTGGGCATTAATAATAACTAAGCTTGCATCACAGATTACCACTACAAACTATGACTGATTCAGACTAGCTGTACTTTTTAATGTATAGCTAACACAGGCTTTTTATGAAACAATAACACAATTAAATTTAAGTAGACACATTTAAAGCTAGATTGTAGTGGAGCTTCATAAGGGGCATAACACAGTTTGTTGTGTTCATAAGCCAAGAGCCCCCAACACTTCTCCTTCAGTTATCCCTGCTTCGAGGTTCAGTAAAATAAACAGCAGAACTTTTTCTTTCGCACAATAAACCTTGAAAAATACAAAATAAGCCAAAAAACTAGCGGGCATATACCGGTATGCATAATTGTTTTCATAGCTCAAGCTAAACCTCCCATCTCTGATAACGATCTTACAATGAGTTTGAGGGCAGCTTTCACAGATAGAAGATGAAATAAAAACTCCAGTAAGGGTTAAAGCATGCATGATATTGGTTTCTATCAGAAAATATGAGAAACCACAAGGACTGCAATTTTCTAAAATAATATTATTGCTACTAGTCCTGGCCAAAAACACCATTCATCATCTTATTTAAACTGTGGTCCCTCTTTTTGAGGGAGTATATTCACGGCACAATATTGTCTGGTTGGTATCACTATGTATAGTATGTTGTAGGCTGTTTGTCTTCCATTCATGTACAACGTTTAGTTTAATTGTGATGCATTTACATTTACAGTTTGAATGAGTTTCCAAAAGCCTGGGGTTACAGTAGTTAACTGTAGGTGTGTGGATGAGGCAAATGCTTACCTTGGGTTTGAGTGTAGCAAGGGATTCATTTCCTTTTGATAGTGCTGACCCTGATTGGCTGGCTATGTTGGAAATAATTGGCGAGAAAACATTGGGTGATTACAGAAGCCAGGAATAAAATATAGATTAAGAAACAATAGCAGCAAAGATTTAGCAACAAAAGGTATATTAAGTTTCAAAAGCTCAGCACAATGTACAGTTATAATGTGCCCATATCCCTAGGAATTCCTCATGGGTTTTATCAGTGTTTGTCAGCTCCAGAAACATTGCTTCATGACATGGAGATCTCTCTTATTTCTGAATAAGCTGATGGTGGTGCTGTTGTCACGTGTTTATAATTGTGAAGTGCAGAGTAGGTTGGTTCTACACAGGCTATTTACGTCCCATTTGGAATTTATCTTTATGGAAAACTTATACACAGCAATATCTGGGATGATATTTTAACATAAAAATGGACCTGTGAGGGTAAAGTTTTATGCTTTTGTGTTAGCAGATTACCCCTATGAACAGTTATGATAATCGTCATGTAGCAGAAGGAGCAGTAATGGCACACACTTGAGACCATACTGAGAGCTATGAAAGCCACGATGGCCATTGTTCGATCTCCATAACCGCAATGCACTTATGCTAATGGGCCGTAGATCTTAAATGTCCTTTCATAGCCAGAAGCAAACTGCGTTATCTTTTTATTCTACAAAAAAGAAACGAAAAAAAGCCTCTGGGGATCATTTTTAAGCGACATCAAATAATTTGGAGTCTTACTTCTAAAAATGGTTTTTAGAGTTCAATTAATGTAGTTTTATCTTCTTCAGTGTCATACTAGTTCTGAGAATACACCAGAGAACCGCGCATTAGCACTGAGTGCAGCACGTTGTATGATGGAAATAGAAAATAGATGGAGTGAGGTTGAGCCGGGGTCGCGCAAATGGACAGAGTGTGCAGAGAGAAAGGATACACCACAATGGAAGCAAATAATAGATAGGCAGTAATTGTGTGAGGCCCGGAAGAGCAACAAAAAAGGCTTAGTATTCCAACAGACTGTGTACGTAGTGTGTACGTGTACTAACCATGGAGATGTGGGTCCAGGTAGATGTGTCATCACTGCTCATACTCATACTGACATTACACTGGCGGATCTGAGAGGCACTGAGGCCAGAGGCTCCGCCTTCATCTTCCTGCTGTTCCCGCTGCAGGCTGGCCAGCATCCTCAGCTCCTCGTCTTCATCTCCCTGCACTGGGACACTGCTAAGGGGCTTTAGCTGGCAGCTGCCGGACATGAAAGAACCCCGACTAGTGTCTCCAGCTTCCTTTTAAAAAGAACAGCACACAAAAAAATTTTTTTTTTGACATGCAAATGTGGATGCACGATGAATTGTCAAAATTCAGCAGTCTTATGAGTTTAGACCAGGGGTCTACTATTGGTTACTATAGGGTGGGTGTTTTTACATTAACCACTTGATATCTCTATTCTGAGGAGAACTTTAGCCAAAACAAATAGCCCATCTATCAGCTATCTTCGGCAAAGAGGTTGGTGTAAAAGGAGAAGACCAAGTACAGAACCAAAGGTCAAGTTTACTAAGTAATAGTATTGACGGTTTACGTGGTTAAATGTCTGAAAATACACATTTCTAAATCAAGGAAGCACACATGACTCCAATTCAACTCAATCTCTGTGAGCAGGTGCACGGTCGGGGAAGGAATACACGTGTAAGTAATAATAACCGACGGACAGTATAAATGTGACACTTCCGTTGTCTACAGCAGTGGTTCCCAAACTTTTTCATGTCAAGGACCCCCAAATTGATTCCAATTAGCCCCACGGACCCCCATTTGAAAATATATGCCAGGGACCCACATAAACTCTAGCAGTGATTCTCAACCTGTTTAATTTCAAGGACCCCTAGTTTGACATGAGTTAGTCTACGGACCCTCATTTAATGGCATTTCTATCTCTGGGACCTCCAATTTATATTGTAAAATCAATGGTAACTCTGAGAGTGTAACGGGTCCATTTGGTTCCATTTGTCTGCTCTCTGAGTTACAGACCCATAAGGGTCTATTTGGTGCCAAATTATCATTTAGCTAGGTACCCCCTGGAACTCCCTCAAGTACCCCTGGGGGTCCCCGGACGCCACTTTGGCGTCCACTGGTCTACAGCATACAACGCTGACGAAGGCCGCAGGCCGAAACGTGTATGTTGTTGTGCTGTCTGCTTTGCAGCATACCATACCAATAATGAAACAATAAAGTGCCTTAAAAAGACAGTTCCGTAAGTGCTGGTATTCTCTTGTTTGAAAATACACATTAACATGAATGCAACATACACTGATGAAGGTTTAACGTGCAATACAATGTTATACTATATTTAGTGGGGGCCCCTGCTTCATCTCTCTCTCTCAGCTATAAAGGGGTCCTTGGGCTGAAAAACGTTGAAGACCCCTAGTTTAAACTATATTTTGTGCAGCTAAAGAAGTAGATGGAGCAGTGGGCTGTGGATTTATTCAGAGCTTGACAAGGTTGAATATAGGCCATGTAATGGGCTTGAATCTCTGAGGAAATGTCTCTTAATAGTACATCTATTGATTTCCCAGAATCCTATGGCAACTTGCTTTGTCTGACAAGAGGTGCAGGAAGCCCAGTGTTGAGAATCAATGGTCAGTCGATGAGACAGAGCTCCGGGGAAGGAAACAAACATCATGTCATCTTTCTCTGACAGCCTTTCAGTCACGCTGCCTGCCAGGTCGGTGAGCTGACTGGAGCCCCTTTGACTGGGGAACGCTGGGCCATGTCACAGCAGGCAGGAGGTGAGCGTGGGATGCAGTGGTACAGTGACAGACCCCCCTGTGGTACTGTGATCTCTCCACTTGACTGTCCTCTGATCTCGGATCCTCTCAACAGGAGCAGGGGGGCCCCCTCAAGGAGAGACCTAGCTCTGAAATCCTCCTTAGCACAGTGTGACAGATCCGCTTGCAAATCCTTTTTGGATACTTACAGCAGCAGCACAGCCCAGTTGAATATGGCTGGGCAGGGAGAGGCAGCTAGACATGACATGTCATGCCATCAGAGGCTGAAAACAATGTTGAGCCCCCCCACACACACCTCCCCTCTTCTCCTAAACCCTTTCTGCACCTTTCACAGATTTAACCTAGAAGATTAGAGGCCAGCCCACCCGCAGTCTGACATGCACTTAGTGCCACATCCATCTGTCAGCACAGGTTCCTTTTTTCAGCCACAGTTTCCACAGTTTATTTTTTATTTTTATTTTTTATTATCAAAGCTTGATCAAATTTTCCTTGATTCACGGTAAGCATAAATTTGCTGCAAGTGGCCAATCATTTGCCTTGACCTGTCTAAAAATGTGTCTGGTCATAGTTTAATATTGTGTAATGGAAAATGTGAGAGGAGTCTGGCAGAGAAATGTGTCTTTAATCCATTTAATAGTTTTTCTGAATTTCTTGAGTGTGACTCAGTAAAAAATTTATAAAAAAGAAGAAAAAAAGAAAGAAAACTCGACAACTGGCAACAGACGGGATTGCTCAGTCAAACTCATTAGGCATCCCACAGTGAAGGTAATTTGGAGTGATGGCTGTTCACTTCACCAAAATTGAAAATGACAAAAATAGAAAGTTGAAAATGATGTTCCTCCACCCACAGGGCTGTGGAACAAGCACAACGATTAGCTGAACACCAACTGCAAGCAGTACCTTGTGTAATCTGCCGTCTTCCAGGGAAACCTCTTGTAGGAATCTCCTACAAAGTGATGTACGCTTATTCTGGTGCAGCAGGGCGGTACTTGTTAACTCTGGTCCGGCAGAGAAGTCCCTTAGGATCTGTGTGCTACTGTTAGGCGACAGACAGCGGGTTGGGAGCATCACAGTTGGCTCAGCTCTTCTGCTGGACTGATCAAGGATGTTGCCGTTGGTTGGGTGAAGTTCTTCAGGCAAAGTTTGGTCAATGCCATGACACCCAGGTTGGAGATGCCCAGCTGTATCAGGAGATCTGACAGTGACAGGACTGGAGCCAACACTGGCCCTCTGATGGAAGAACTTGGTGTAAATCTCCTCCTGAAATAGATAGATAGAAATAAATGGTGCATATAAGATATAACGTACGTATTCCAGTACACTAGACTCAGAGGTTCGGAAAATTATGTCGTACTACCGATCCGACCCTCTTAGTCATAGTGACGGGAGCCGTGTCAGAGTACCTGGGGTACCCGTCTGTATGATATATGGATATGGAGATTGGAGATCTATGCATTTGTCAATCTTTGTCCCTTTTATACTGTACATTAATGACATGAAAGCAGCTTGTAACGGCAATTTGTTCTTGTTCACTGATGACTCAGCACTCACTGTTCTCGGGCGAGAACAAAATGCAAGTTGAGGAAACCCCTCAGTTCTGAACTCTGCACTCTGCAAACAAACTGTCATATTCATTACACCTTGGTAAAACAGAATCCATTATTTTTCAATGGGTTCAAACATACCCTTAGCAATGCAAATGATTTAAAGGTCAGAGTTGGCAATATACCGTAGTAATAAACAGACGGGTTAAAGAATGGCATCAAAAGAAAGTGATCAAGAAAGTCAATCAAAGAACATTCCTCTTTTGTCAGCAAAGGTGCTCTCAAGACTCTAGCCGGAGCCCTCATTCAATTATGCTATTTTGATTATGCTTGCATTTCTTGATTCTCCAACATCTCAATGTCACTAAAAAACGAATTAAGCTTCAGACCTCCCAAATCAGTGCATGTCACGACTCACGATCAAGATGGCGAGTAGGAATCTTTGAGATTGATTGGATGCCAGTAGTTTATAGCATCACACTGAGGCCTAGTTCACACGTACCAAACACCAATCAAAATGTTTGGTAGTTTTTTTGGGCCATAATGCTTTTCCAATGGGAGTCACGTGGTTTGATCAAAGTTTGGTCAAACCATGTGACTCCCATTGGAAAAGCATTGTGGTGGCCCAACAGACCAAACATTTGTTTGATTGCGTGTGTGAATGAGGCCTGACCTCATTCTCAATAAGGCTAATCAGATCCTCACTCAGATCTCATCAACTTTAACATTTAGCTACAGTATATGCAATTAACCAAGGGGTAGAACCCTGCAGCGCAAAATCAAAGTCACAAGTCAAAGAAAATTATTCGTTCCCTCAGCAATCAATGTACCTGATGTAGAGCAATTATTGATTCATGTTTAGTTTTTTGTTCTTTTTGCACATTGTGTTCAGTCAGATCAAGTATGTTTAGTATTGTCAAGTATGTCAAGTATTTAGTATAAACTAAGTATGTATGAGGAAGGCTTGGCAATATATCGATCGTCATTATGAGACTAGATAGATATGATCTGTGATTTTGGATTTTGTAATAATGTGATATGGAAAGTGTATTTTCCTGGTTTTAATAATAATAATAATACATTTTATTTATAAGGCACCTTTCAGGGCACTCAAGGTCGCCGTACAGATTAAAAGCAGTACAAGAACACTGTTTAAAAGCAGGAAAAACAACTAGGGCACAGCTTGCAGCAGAAGACACAGAGTTTTAATAACTAATAACTTATTTTATACTTTCAAATATGGCCAAAGATAAATAGGCAAATGTATAAGCTCACAATGCGTCACAACGTGTATTTCGGCAATTTCTTTTTTGAAAAATTAAATAGAAAATAGATGTTATTGTCACGATACCATATTGATATATTTGTGATATTAGTTTTTGTAATATTGTGATAGTTGATTTTGTCCATATCGCTGAGCAATGAGCACCAATCGTAATCAAGTATATTTTATACTTTATTTATTATAATGTGAATCATCCCCTGGCCCACTTTTGACTGAATTTACAACATCCCTCTTAGAACGCCAGCCCCAATTGCCCAATGCCAGTCTAATAGCAATAGAAGCTATCCAGATCACGCACCATTTGCCCTTGGTTGTCCATTAAAGAGGCTCAAGAAAGTGGCATAATTACATCAACAGTGAATGTCAACGAATCAGCATCTCTCAGCAATTTCAAATATTGATTTTGGATGCGTCTGATGTGATGTCTGACCTGTCTGACTTTTCCTCAGTAACATGACACATATCCTTTCTCTCTTTCTCTCGCCATTCAATTCTCTTGCCTACAAACACCCAAGTTCTTTTGATCATCCTCTCACTACTTTGTATATTATATGAATTAGTTAAATTTTACTTCCTTTCCTTTTCTTTTTACATACTATACCAATAACTTTGTCTTTGATGAGTTTTGCAGTCATTATAGATTCTATTCAGCTGCATTTTTTTGTTTGATCTTTATGTTTGTATGTTGAGATGTGCTGCTTAGGGTTTTATTATCCCCAATGGGTGTCTTCTTCGACACAGCCCTTAATATTAACAAACAGGAGCAGTTTTTAACAGCTTAGAACCATAGCCAAACTGAAACCCATTTTAACACAGCCCTAGTCACAGTAACCCAGATATAGTAGTAGTCCAAACGAGAGGTTATAAAGGCATGTTACCAAAGGTGATCGCGAAGACACACCTTTTTACTCTTGCTTTTACAACAGTTTGAGGTAATTTGTTAAGTTGTTTGTTTCTCTATTTTGTATTGTTTTTCTTACTGCGACGTTATATGCCTTTATTATTGCTTTGTGAATAAAATTCCCTCCAAAGTTCTCAGAGACTCAGCCATCTCTATATCTCCCACATAATAATAAACCCATATAATAAACCTCTCCATCAAACAAGGACAGCTATAGCTCCATCTCGAAAGTGATAGTCTAAACAGGTTGAAAAGTATCTTGCCACTAAAAAACGAATGTACGAATTCCAATCTGGCTTCAGAACATCCCAATCCACTGACACATGCCTCCTCTAATTGAGCAACCACATCAAACATGAGGTGGATGCTGGCAAATACTGCGGCATGGTCATGCTGGACCTCCAAAGGACTTTTGACACCGTGAACCACTCCATACTGTTTAACAAGCTAAAAGCAATTGGTTTTGATAGCACATCAGTGAGCTGGATGCAATCTTACCTGGAGGGGAGAGAACAGATGGTGGAGGTGAACGGAATACTGTCCCCCCCACCTCCAAGTAAGCTGGCCTTTACTGTTCCTAATATATGTAAACAACATGACATCAGCCTGTCACTGCTGTCAACTTCCGTTCCTGTTCGCTGGAGGACTGGAGACAAAAATTCGGCCCAGACATATTCACGGAATTTGGCCCAGATTGGCCCACCATGCACAACCAGCGCGCAGATACTCTACTGACTTTTCGGGTCGAGGCCCATACAAATACTTGAAATACAAGCCCTTATGCACTTACAGTTTTGGCAACTCCAAAGCAAACTCCACATGTCCCAACATTTTATTTACCTGCCATAGTGTCAACCCCTTACCCCTGTGTCGGATCGATGGTTAGACTGGCATATTCACCGATTTGTCTTTTTTTACTACCTTGAATCAACACACATTTTCTGAAAGTACAATAAAGTGTTACTCTCTCCTTACACTGTATCTTAACTTACACAACTCAAATATACAGAGAAATGTCATGAGTTGGTTTTTGCTATAAATATTTCTCTATGTTTAATGAAAGACAAGAACTACAAGGGACTGATGCAAGTCCTAGAAAGATGATAAGGCTGCAAGTTGAGCAAAGAACAAACTGTCGCAATTAAATGGAATAAAACATTTTGCTGCTTTTACCTGCATGAGTAACAGATAAATTCCTCTTGGTTCTTGATTCTTAAAACGAAGATGAAATATCAATTAAGCCGTGTCCGATACCACCGAGTATACAGTATATTAGTCGTAATGAGGACATCCTTGTGAAAAGGGCATATGGGATTCCTTTTCAGACCACATCTAAAATGTTTTACTCTATTTATATGTACGTATGTCTCTTTCTGACAACTTCTTCAACAGAGCTTCAATAGGTCTTCAGATTAATAGCTGAATATATTCTTCAATAGAATGGAACGATATCAATGACTAACAGTAAATTTAATAATGAGCAAAAAAAATTAAAAAATTAAAAGGAAGAAAAGGCTGCAAGCAAAATAAAATAAAAAAAGCAAAAAACAGCCGGGCACCGGTCTAGTTACAACAAAATACAATAAACCATTTAAGACCTGAGGTCCTTTTTTAAAATATTCAAAATGTGTCATAATCCTTCAGACCTTTTCAATAAATGTCAAACTGCTTATGAAAATAGCCAATTTAAAAGATTTTCTCTCTTTTTTTGTGCCCATAATGATATGCCCAAAACAGGGATGCCAATGTGAAAGTATTGTCTCGCAGATCATACCAATCATCAAATGCAAGACTAGGGTGAAAGTTGTTAATTCAGGAAGAAATTTAATTTGAGAGAAAAGATAAGTGATAGTGTCATTCCTTTGCTGCAGGCTGTTGTAGTCTTCCATTGTACATTAAAATAGTGCCAAAAATCATTAAGAGGGGTAAACAAACAAATGGGGAAAGTGAAACGTGTTATTGTCACAGAGTAGTTTGGGCTGAGACAGAATCATAGTGTCAGGAACATCAATCACACTAGCCTATTTAACTGGAGCACAGCTTATGTGGCTTCAAAATGAACTGATTTCCCTCAGGGGTGGGATAGACCAACAACTAAATAACATGTTTTTGTTGCTGTTGATTTTATACACATGCATGTGCAGTGTGCACACACGATGTTATGTACACACACGATGGAGTAAAAATAGCCACAATAGCACAATACTAACAGTACTTTAATTGCTATAGAATGAATACGTCTATTATCTAGGTCTAGGATATGACTGAAGGATAATAAGTCATAACATAAACTCTGTTTTTTATTTTATATTCTACACATGGAATGTGTCTTCGCTTCAGGATAATATGCACTGAATGACCTCTATGCTGTCCAGCCACTGAAAATGGCCCTAAAAACCAATGAAATACTGGCCTAGATGGCCCATGAAAAGTGTATTTACAGCATGAAGCAACGCTATTTCACAGTGGAAATAGAATAACCGTAATCAAATGTTGCTGACAACAATTGGGGTCTTTTGCAGGTGGCTGTAGTAAAAACAGAAACAGTAATCTTATATACAACCATTTTACACATTATTTATCCATGACAGAGAATATGGCAGAGAGCGAGAGATAGAAAAAGAGACTGCCTCAAGGCTGTTGACAGAAAGGCAAGAGAGAGAGTCATACAGTGATTACATGCAGTGATTTACACACCTCACGAAAACGTTGGTAAGTGAGAGTGGCCTTTTCATAGAATGCTATGGCATTTACAGCAAGACAAGAAGCATAAATGTTTAGCTACATTTTAGCTTAACGTTCTGATCAGGTCTGGAGCGGAAATAATTTTATGCCAGCAGGAGCAGAACTTCTGGCACTGTGCACCTCGAAAACGATTCCCCTAGTTTAAAATTACTTTAGTTTGGTAAAATTATCTTGTTTCTTTTGATATAATATGAGCTTGGTATGTCCATATTTTATTCTAACTCATAGTACGACTAGCGGTACTAAACTAATTGATATGCATTATGTGGGGAACAATCAATGTGACGCCAAACAGAACCCACCATCGAAACACAAATAAGTCCCCCCACCAATGAAAACCAGACCTTCCTCAGTGGTGGAACGCCTGGTGATGTGAGGTTATCTAAATGTAGAATAGATTCATAATTATCAATTACTGTACTGTACTGTACAATTGAATACTTGAATCCATTAGATTTAAGACATTTTGTGAAAAAATAATATACTGCATTGCGGGATCATATATCTTTGGATTTCGTTATTTTGCCAAGGATGATGAATGTGATTATGTACACATGTTTTGTGCCCCCAGGGAGACACACATGAGGTGTAGTTATAGTAAGCTCATTACTCTCAATGCCTGCGCAGCATATCTTGTGGTCATATCCCAGTGTATTAAGCTCGAGAAAGAGAGAGAGAGAGAGTGTGTGTGTGTGTGTGTGTGTGTGTGTGTGTGTGTGTGTGTGTGTGTGTGTGTGTGTGTGTGTGTGTGTGTGTGTGTGCACGTGCAAGAGCCAGTGTTTTGCTCACAGCAGACATACCTCATCACTTTCACTAGCCACAAAGTCGTCTTCAGGCTGGGCTCCATTGCACCTCCTTGTTTCCGTCTGAACCTCATAATGACTGGCCTCGGTCCTCTCTTGCTCGCCATGCCCCTGCACCCGTCTGGCTGAGTGAGGCTGTGAAGAAAAAGTGAAAACTTCCTCCTCCAGTGTGAGTTCAGGCTCGGGCGACTCGTCACTTCGACAAGCGCTGTGTGTGCCAGAATAGAATGCTGGACTAGACCAGGGCCGTGTGTGGTTCAGCAACTCATCTAAGCAAGGAAAGTGAGAAATTAATTTGTTATATTATCATTCTTAATGGCTTAAAGTATTACTTTGAAACATAAAACAAAGAATTGTGGTTTGAAGTTTACAAACAATAAATTAATTAGTACGCACTCCAAATCAAAATGCACGAGCAACACCCCTCGTGTGCTTCTCCTGTGACAAAAGGACTGAATACAGAATAATGATAGAAATCTAATTACAGTAAGTAATAAATACTTATTCATCTCTTCATCACAAGCTCTTGTTACTCTCAGTTCATTTTCAATATATGCAAATAATTTCCTAATCACAATATGGAGGACTGAAATGAATTCCATGAGGGCTACAAGAGCCAGAGCATTAATTTCTACTGCAGAGATGTATTTTTGGCTGCTTTGTTAATGGCAGTGCAATGTTAATGCCTTAATGAAAATTTGAAATATGCATAAGAGGAGCTAGAGTGCTGAAAACAATAGTAATGCACCAACTCCAGCATACAGTCAGAGAGCCTGTTCCCTTGGCAAAGCTGGGCTAACTCTGACAATGACTCATCGCTCACAGTTTCATGTCCTTCCAAGAGGCATGAATTTGACAAAATAAACCACAGGTATGAACTACATCATGGCAGCTTGACCACCAATCCTGTTGCAAATCTATAGCCCAAATGGCTAATAGTAATTTTAATAAAAAATAGTACCCCTGTATATTTCCACAGTGTAAATTAACAAATAATCCCCTCTAGAGGCGAGGTCACAGCTGGGATTTTAAGAGTACAGCTCAATATCCAGTGTGGAAGCACATGAGCACACCTTTGGAGATCTGAACAGTGTAATCACTATCTGTAATTGCCCACTGTTTGAACCTTGGGCCCAGGAGATGTCCATCTGACTTTTATTTAATCTGCCACATTACCATTAATGAACTTACCACGTTCAGTCAGTGGGCAAGGCCACTGCAAAGGGGTCGTCACTGCCATGGGGAACTGCATATAAACGAGCTTCAGCACTCATTCCCGTTCATTTTGTGAGGGCAGTGGGGGTCGCTCAAATTTAAATTCCGCCTGATGTCTTGACATAGGGTAAAATATAAAACGGAACTCTGTATGTGTATGTACAATTAGGCAAAATGTTACCCCATGCACTGTGTGCAAGTGAGTGATACATTCCATACATTAAATTAACAGTAAAGAATCATCAATCATTCTGCATGCATGCACTCGACTGTCTGTCGCTTTGTCTCTCCTAATCATTGGTATCAGAGTCTGAGCATGTGTTTGTGTTCTTGCCACCGACTCTCGCTGGCATATTTCTATTTATGGCAGACGAGGCTGACCTGAGGTTTGATCTCCTGTCATCTCTGTCAGGGGCAAAGGTCGTCGGCTGCTCTCTCCTCTGCACAGTGACGTTGTGGATGTTGCCTCGCTCCGATCAATATGGCCACCAGCCACAGCATCTGGACTACGTGGCACTGTTGCACCACAGCAAATGAAACATGGCCATAAATTGAGTGCGCTTATACAACATAACGAAGCAGACATTGAGAAAATTACATTTAAAGCATACAACCCACCTGACGATGCAAGCCGCTCTCGTCCTGCAGTGTGGATCTTCTTCTTAGATCCCTGTCTGTCTTTCGGGGGATGGGGCTGTGGTCGTACTATATACAGCATTTTCAACATTAGAAAGCTTTCAAAACCACAAGGGTCAAATGACAAGGTTTTGAATTTGTGCCAGAATAGCTGCATCTGTGGTCCCAAAAACTCCCATAATTTCAGTAACCAAGCTGCCCATAGAGCAAACCTTGATATGTTCAACTGTGTTAAGACATTTTAATCATCCTTTTGGCCATTCCTTCATGCTCAAATTCTGATTTACTCTATTACAGAGTCTAATAGAAATGTATATAGGCTATTAGTACTAACTTGGTCAGAATGATATTAAAGTTTATATATATATATATATATATATATATATATATATATATATATATATATATATAAATAAATTTGGTTCAGTTGGATCAACTATGATATAAAAACATGATTTTCAATATCATATTACATGTACGATGAATTTGATACTTACAAGTACAGTAAATAAACAAATATCCACTGAGATATTCGTAAAATAATAAATAAATATCCACTATGACTAAACCTCTGAGCTTGTGACTAATGGATGATGAGGCCATGTTTGGTGGAACTAGGAGGGCATGCTTCTATTTAATGAGTCTAACAGCCCCAATATATATTTCATATATTTTTTGCGGCTTACGCCTTTTTATTGGCCTTTTGAAGGGACAGACAGCAGGCCGACAGGAAACGGGAGAGAAATGGGGGAAGACATGCAGTAAAGGCCGTGTCGGGCTCGGGAGTCGAACACGCGGCACACTGCGACTGGACTACCAGTCGGGTGCCCAGACGGTTACGCCACCGCCTGGGCCCGAAGAAACTGTCTTAATGGACAAATAGACAAAGGGCCAAGGCATCACTATCCGAGGCAACCCCCCCTATGCATTCACGACAATGCCGTTTTCGAGGTATCTTGTTTGGGAGCTACAATGGAAAGTGTTGAAAGGACAAACAGCAATGCTCAGAGCCCTGGCGCTAGGGGCTCTAAGCACAAATGCGCTTACCTCTTACCTATATGTTCAAATTCAGTTCCATTCCTATGGAGAGCTTGACATGGCTCTCTAAGAGAAGATTTCTCACTATGGTTTCCACTTGGTCTCTCTGTAGAGAATGTTGGGTCAGTTCCAGTGCTAGAGGTGGGGCACTATAAGGCACAGCAAAAGGAGAGCTGCATCAGTTATTTATATATATTTTAATAAACAAATTGATTAACCACTTAATATTTATAGTGCTCAGACTTATATAAAAATGTTCACTTGACGATAACTACAAATGAGTATTAAGCAGCGATATTTCACAGTGGTACAAATGTAGACTACTACAATTAATCTAGTGATGAAATTTCTCATTAAATTAGTGTAGAAAATGGTCCCTGATATGAAATTCAGTTAATAATAAATTCAAACACCTGAACAGCTTCCCAATAGACATTTGGCACATGAGCATTTCAGTCTGAGAAGTAACTAGGTAAAACTTTAAAAAAGAAAGTGTCTGCAGCAATTGTTATTTTAACTGAAAACAAGGATGCCTTCAGAAACCAACTGTGTGTTTGTATGTGTATGTGTGTGTGTGTGTGTGTGTGTGTGTGTGTGTGTGTGTGTGTGTGTGTGTGTGTGTGTGTGTGTGTGTGTGTGTGTGTGTGTGTGTGTATGTGTGTGTGTGTGTGTGTGCGTGCTCATGCACACGCGTGCATGTTTTTATCTATTGTTAGGCAAGGAAAGGGATGTGGTTAGGGTACATGGTTTACCTTTGTCCATTTCAAGCCGCATGCAGCATCTTATTAATAAAACAAAATAAACAGTGTTACTCAAGTATGATTTACTGTGTATTGGGATTGGCTTGTCCCTCCATCCACTCCATCTGATGGTCCACCATTCTTCCTCCCTGCAGTTTGAGGAGGAGGTCCTGAAACTCTGGACCCAAAGGCTATGTGGGAGGAATCCTGGATCTTGAATCTGCGTGAACGAGCTGACCTCGTGCTGGTCTGATCTGGTGCTGGGTTCATATGGGAAATGCACAAAACACAAAGAAGCAGCTGTATATTAAAAAAGAAAAACACCTACCAATGCTTATAAAAGGAAACGTTGTTTTGAATGAATCCTGCACTATCCAGTGAGATCATGTGTTTATTTGTTTTTATGTAGGAAAAGAAAACAGTATTTTTACTCGAGCCGTGACCCATGAAAATTGGTCCGCGACCCACAAATGGGTCCCAACTCCTAACCCAGTGTTTGGGAAACAGTGACCAAAACCAATCAGAAGAAGGATCTTTTAGAATGCCACTGGATAGCCCACTGGAGAGGCATGTTTCAGTCTGTTTCAGCTTTGAAACAGACTTGTATGCAGTTTAAATAACCCCACTGGACTCTAAAAGCATTAAAAGATTTTGCAACCAATTATTTGCAGATTACACTGCAATTCCTCAGTGAGGAAGCTTTAGTTTAGCACACATTTAACTAAGTTTTATTGGAACAGCTTAACGCAATATATTCTCTTAGCATTAACATGTTTGTCTCTGTACTGCTTTATTATGACTTCATGCAAGCACATTTGAGTCATTGTTTTGAAATCAGTAATTCAATAATCAGCAAAAGGTGCCTGTAATGAGGTATAAGGATGTAATTCCGTGGGTGTGTGTTTTTATTTTATTTCAATTGTGGATGTTAAATGCTTAGCTTTAGATGGGCCATTTGGAATACACTGTATACCCCCATGTCAAGGGAATAAGGGATACATTCAAGCTGCAATTACAACTACTCTCTAGCTATATTCACCAATGCTCACATATTCCTTTGAACTGTGGGACGGTAGCGCAACTTCGAATTGTACTGTACATGCATGACTCTCGATGGAACTTAAAAAGTAGATAAATCATAATACAAAAAGAGAGAATTAAAATAACAATAAAAAATATTTCTTTTGATGAATTTAGTTTTCTGTCAGTATTTGGATTATGTTTTCTTTAAATACAGAAAGTCTGCTATCAGACAGAACAGGCCGGGTGTGTGCTGGTAGGGCTACATGCTGGCTCTACTGCTTTCCCTCTTTTCATCTGTGCCAGACCTCGGCCTCGGACACTGACAGGCATTGGCACATTCTATCTGATCTTCATCAGAGCAGACACGTTCATTCAGGATACACAGGATAGACAATATTATTGTAAAGTATATTTTAATTATGTTGTTTGGCTCAAAAGCAACATTAATTTCATTTTTGAAAGCTGCTATAAAAACAATATTATTATTGTAGAAAATATTATTATTGACAGTATTTGTGTAAACGACAGGGAGGGGAGTTGGAGAGTAAAATTCCTGTGTGAGGGGTCAAGAAACATGATAGGCAATGCATGAACCACATATTTTGAACGCAGGGTCAACTCCCACTCAGCCACTTTCAGACAGGCATCAGTCTCTTTGGTAAATGAATGAACATAAAACCGTAAACAGCAAACAGTAGGGTCTTGAAGCTTGCCTGATGTCACAGCAGAAGTGATTTTGAAGTACTACAGTGCTTTGTGATGGTCATGTGAATCTCAGTGGTGAATTGTTCTCCACATGGAGGTAAAGTGTTTTTTTTATTTCTCCACACGTTTGAAAATGTACTGAAGCGTCAGTAATCAACAAGAATGGCTTTTACACAATTAGATTGGGTGGCCACTTTAATACAGTACCAATCCATTTAATTATTATTAGGCATGTTATGCTAATCAGAACCACTAATTATGAGAGCTCATTCCTTGTGCGTGATTACTGTTCATTTCTATGGCACTGCAGGGTGACTCAACATGACTTAGACAGCTGTCAGAACAAATAAATTTGTGCTGATAAAAAGGCCACAGAGGCGGTGGGGAACAGCGAAACCAAATTACTGGTGCATATCTCTTTTTATACAAGGAGATAATTGCATTTCTCTGGGTGCGGCCCGGGTGAGGTGCAAATTAAAAAAATAAAAAGAGCTACGTGAATGTCATGCCAGAAGTACAAATCCATACGTGGCACAATCTCTTCATTGAAAAACTGTTCTACAGTCACGCATTGTATCAGGAAGCTTTCCTGCTTAGATTTGTACACCGCCTGATTCATGGGTATGGATTGTGTCAAACCAAACGTATAATGTATAATCGATAATCATATCTAACTTAGAAAATAAAACCAGCTGAAATCAGCAAAAGCAGACAAAAGGCTTCTGTGATATAGGTTATTTTTTATTTCATGCTGTGCGGCCTGAAGTCAAGCATCTTTTATACCATCTATAGAAGAGGTTGTTGTTGTTACTACTACAGTACTATTATATTATTTGTGTGTGAACTAGAGACGTATAGACAGGCGTACAGATTGTAAGATTATTATTATTATTTATCATTAATTTATGGCTGTAGCCATAGTATTATAACTGCCACATTCTGTGCTCCGGATTGATTTGTTCATACTCACCATAAGAGTCTACAAGACCAGTCTTTACATCAGCCTGCTGTGCCTGCTGCATGTTCAATACCAGGATTACATGTTGGACTTCAGGTAGGAACTGGCAGCTACGAGGGATTAAATCCATGATACCAGTTCCAGTGAAAAACGCGTCTGGGTAAAAAGAAGAGACACAAATAAAACGTTCTCACAAAACTATTATTGTAACAGGGACTAATCGAGTTTTTAAGTCTGCAATCTCCAGCAGACGAAATTTCACAGCTAAACAAAAACACCACAGTACTACACACACTCAGGGGAAAAAAAGTTTTCAGCTTAAAACACCCACACATCCATCCCTATTCCACTGCCCATCTTCACATTGCACACACAAAAACCACGTCTACTGCTAATTTCGTTCAAACTGATTTCTAAATTCAATCACAACAGACAACTTAATAGCTGGAAGTGTAGACCACACAGGCTTTCTATAGAAAGCCTGTGTGGTCTACACACAGACACACTGCGTCTGTCTTCTCTCAACTCAAAGACAAATCAAGATCTTAAAGGGCACAGTGGCGAAAGGCATTAATGAATACATTAATTTAAACAAGCAGACATTGCGTTGCATGAGTGGCCCTTGTGACAACATAGTGCTCATGTCCATGTCCTTCTCACCACAAACACTAACACTAACATTTTACTGCAGGCCCTCTTTTCTTTTTGTCCTATATGTAAATTACAGCCTGTAAAGAATGCTCTGCAGTCTGCACACACACACGCACGCACACATGCACACTTTAATATGAATTGTTTCTGTGTGACCAATGGCCAATTGTGTTTACCGGCATCTGACGTTCCTTCAGGCCCTGCCTTCATGGTGAAGATTCTTCGAAGTTTGCAGCCGGCAGAAACCGTGATGCCATCCAGTGTCAGGAAGGCAGTGCTCGTGAACAGACCTCCAATAAATGAAACGAGGTCGATGCACAGGCTTGACCACTGACATAATGGAGGAAATATTAGAATGCTGTTTAGGTATGTTGAACAGAAATAGAATTTGCAATACTTTTAACACTGTCACGGTTGAGTCAAACACTCACAATATTGCGTTTCAATCCAACAAAGGGTATTCTTGCATGCAGCGGTGTTGCAGAAAATTCTTTATGTACTGTTGATAGGTACAATCTTCTTTTCAGATGCCCAGCATCCGTTACTCTGTTAATACACAACAGGAATGTAGGAAAAAGTGGTGGTAATGTTGCACAAACTTGTCAAGGCCAAGATATATTATACTGCATTTTTACAGAAGAATGATCAGCATAATTATCACTGATGCAGTTGAGTCAGCAAATGCCTGTGCACTAGTGCTTCTACAAGAAAATTTGACTTTTACAGATGAGATGTGTTATTCTCTCTGTCATAACAAAAAGAAAATAATAACAATAATAATAATTAAGAAAAAAATATCTTCCCGCTGCAGTGGCTTGTGATGCTAGGAAGCCACTGTCTCTCAGTATCGTCACTATGATAGCCTTGGTAATGCTATTCAACCCCCCCAACCCACTCAAGTCAGTGACTAATATCATGCAAAAGACAGTAATCAGTCCTGAACAAAATAGCAAGAAAATACATTACAATGAACAAGAGACACTGACACTCCTTTGCTATTCCTAAGAGTCTTGATCGTAGGCAAACTGCATTTCATCTCTGTTGGACACTATATCACAATTACTTTGAGGAGATGTGCACATATACCATTACCTGTAAGTAAAACTTCTAAAGACTACTTACACAAGCTCTATGGAAAAGTCCTTGCATTGAGTGACATTCACCTGAAGGACCAAGAATCTTTGAATAAGTCCCACTGAAAAATGAAACGGCAATATGTAATTCACTGCAACAGCCAGTACATGAAATAAAATACATGGAATAATATAATCTACAAAATGCACAGTCCAAACTTACGAGAGATTTTACTATCATCTGGCAATTGCATTTTCACATTTTGGCAGCTACCCTCTAGACAGTACACATATCCCTTGACTTCTTTATCAAACACCTGAAGAAAAAAAAATAGGCACATTTTTTTTGGGAGTACGGTATGTGACTGACCTCAAGATAATTATGTCTCCATTCAGTTGTTAAACATCTTGAGGCTGTTTGTAAACACACCTATCTGGGCTAAACATTTTAAAAGGGAATTTTATTTAAATTGGTGCTTTAGGAAGACATACTTATAGAAGTAGTAATCTTCCAATCTGAGTTTTGTAGTATAATCTCTCTCTGGATGAGGGCTTTCAGTCATACAATGCAATCAAATTGAAAGATAATAGCACAGGCTGTTTTTAGACACTCTCTATCTTCCATTCATATATAGCCTATACTGAATCAGTTGCATAATGAAGGTGAGGAAACAAAGTGAAATATTAGAAGCTAGCCTATTATTATGCACAACTACGGTATTCATATGGTTTAAGTGAGTTCCCCCCCCCCCCCCGTCTCCAAATTGATCCCCTGGGGGGGGGGAAACAAAACAAAAAAAATAGAGAGAGAATCAAAATCTAAAAGGTGTATATAAGTGTCCACATTTATCATTATGCTTAGCCTTGGATCACAAGACAATTATGTTCACACACAGTAATGTACAGGCCTATCGGGACTATATTTAGGCAACACAGAAAGACTCACTTTACATATCGACGACGGGCCTCCATAAAGTTTCCATTTTGAAACAGGGTCTTTTCCTTGTGCACTGAAGATTTCAAGGACAGCTCCACCCTGTGTGAGTACTGAGTATTAACTAATGCATGTCACGTAGGGGTCGTAGGCTACTGCAGGTATCGTTTGTTTTCAACTTTTCATGGCCAGGCCAGTATTGCATTATAAGCTAATAGGCTACAGAAATTCATAAACCTGTGAATCTTTACAAAGGTGTTCAGTCAGTGTGTAGGCTACTTAAACGTACTGGAAGCTAATTAGCTTACCTGATAAATGTTCTTGAACATTTTTTGTTACAGTCACGTCAAAATTCAGCTGGCTTCCGCTGTTATGTTCTGTTCGCCATTCTAGAAAACCCTACACAAACATTTAATTTGGCATTTTGCGTTCAGTCAATCGCCCAAATTACTTCCAGTAGATCATCAGCTATAGCTATCTGACTTGAAGTAAGAATCAAAAGACCAACATTGCACGAGATCCGAAGGTAGCCTACAGGTTGTTCATTGTTGTTGTCTCGGTTTTGTCTGTTGTAATCCTAAAGCCAGAGCCCATGCAGAGGCGTCTCCATGGTTACAGAACTCTAGCCGGGAGTCACTCATGAAGCAGACATGGGTGAATCTTTCTAATAGCACCCGATGTAGTATGAGGCTATGAGCTATGAGGCAGGCTATACTTTATTTTGATTCTGGTAAAACGAAATAAATATAAATAGATTGCTTAAAGTCTGAATAGACAATAATAGCCTACAAATGTGTGAGAACATTTTACCTAGTTTGTTTCTTGAAGTGTCCGTTTTGGTCATGCGGGCATGTAGGCTACTTAAGTAGCTGAAGTAGGCTATAGCCTACTATATAATATCAATTTAACTTTCTCAGGTATTAAAATACTTTTACTGTACCCCACTACATCTCAGAGGATAATATTGTATTTACTCCACTACAATTATGAAAACTAATAGGCCTACTTATAGTTATTTGGTAGATTTTGATTATTTTTGAAGGGCGCTAGCCCCTCTATAGGCCTACAGCTATTTGTCCTAACTTGTGTCACATTTTCCATTGACAATGAAAGCAGAATTTACGTCATAATTATGTGTCTGAGCAAACCTTTTTTTAACACAAACATTAAATGCTATTGACAATGAAAGGAAAATTTAGGTCAGTGGTTCCCAAAGTGGGGTCCGGGGACCCCTAGGGGTCCTTGAGGGAGCTCCAGGGGGTCCCCACATCACCTAATCAACATGAGTTAGACTTTAATATATTAGCGCCCCTCACTTCACACAGGTGTGATTTTTTTCAAAACCACACTAACCACTATACAGTAGCCTATATATTTCGGCTATATACAAGCTCACAAATTCACAATCTAGATTGGCTACAATTACTTTTATACATTTTGATTTTTGAACTTGTGAAATGAGACATTCTGCACAATGAGTACTTTTACTTGTGATACTTTTACTCAAGTAGGCCTAAACATGGACTTCTACTTGTAAGTTAACAGAGTATACTGTAACTACATTGCGGTATCGATACTTTTACTTTTACTAAAACATGTGAATATACGTTTTCCACCACTGGTTTTGGGACAAAATACTGCGAGTTAATACGGGTCATTGTGGTGGAGTGGCTGAATTAACGAGGTTAAGTACTTCTTCACTGAATTCAAAGCAAACAAGCAAAGCTGTCAACACAAGCTGTGCTACATGGCATCATATAAACGAGGCGGTGCAGCATTCATGGCAGCTTGCCATAACTGTATATTGGATCTAACATAATTGTTTCTTTATATTGTATTTAAACAAGGCGACAGTCCAGGGAACAATACCGTATCTCATTTTCTAATGTGTCCTCGGCTGTCCTGAAGAGATAATTAAGAGAGATAATTAATCTTTGAGGAGAAAAGGTCAAAGGTAAAATGGTCACAATATGATGGTCAATCAAAATATGATTGAAATATGAGCGATTTTGGTGCAGTCAGTGTTTGCACCTCCAATTGATTTGTTTAAATGTTACTTTGAAACTATGAGGATTCATAAAAAATGCATGAAGTTGTTTTTGTTTTGTTTCTCTTTCTACCAAAGGCAACTAAGTTTGCACACATCCCCAACCAAGCTACTGAACAAAACAGTTAAAAATAGTGACATTAAAGTTTTATCTTCTTTTGAAATGCAAAAATTATTATTGTGTCATTGTCACGCCGTTTGTTTACCCTGGCAGCAGGTCTATTATGAGATCAAAAAGATGTCTTCCTAATTAGCTACTAAGGGAGAACACATCCGGAAGTACGACTGTGCGCCTTACTGCTTAATGCTTATTAACATGTTTATAAGCATTTGATTAAAACACGGGCTGGTCTCAGTTATTCAAGGATATGGAATAAAACCCTCCACACAATTCAGAAATCCGTCCGCTCAAGAGTAAAGTATTGTTGCTATTCCACATCATATAGATATTTATTTTCTATATTTTAGTAATTCTCTACATTCACCAACAAGAAACATGCCTCCAAAGTAACTAGGACTGAGTTGGAGTTGTGTTTGTTTTTATTTTTATTTCTTCATGAAAATCGAACAGTAGAATACATCACTAGGATGTGGCCATGGCTAAGAATAGGCTGAGGCCTCATGACAAATTCACAAAATCTGCTCGTTTTAAGTCTCTGCAGTGCAAGGAATATGCTTTGTACATTGTTGCATTTCATAAATCTTGATGCACGTGTTTCTTTTTTCTCTGAATTCACTCATGTCTTTGAATAAGTCAGTGATAACTGGCAGACTCAGCCTTTTGGAAATTCCTGGAAATTCCTTAGAATAACCTCCTTGCCAGGGAACCTTCATGGATATGGATAGGTTCCTGACAATTGATAAAACCTTTTGTCCCCAAAGCTGGGCTCAGTTCAGTGATTTTTTGTGTATATATATATATATATTAAGAACCACTGGGGCAGATTTGTTATATTTTATGGTGCTAAGAAAGAGGATTTGTACAAGAGTCAGCAGAGCATAGTGAAGTGAAAGGGTCATAATTGACTTTCCTCTCTATTGCAAGGGAAGTGACACTGATTGGGACAGGCAGCATCATTAAAATAAAGCCTTGCATGCATTTGACACTGAGCAAACCTGTATGGAGAGTTCAGCTAATAAACCACGGCCTGATCAAATACTTCATAATCATCAGTTATTCATTCATTATTTTCAAAGGCATCTTGTTAGGATCCAAGAAGCTGCAGAGCTGATGAGTTCTGAACATATGCGTTAAAATCCTCTGTTAATTTAACTCAATTGTACAAATTGCATTTATACATTTAACTCAGAGTTAAATTCAGACTCATATCAGGATTTGATTGTATTAATCCACTCATCAGATATAACATTGCTGCTATGGGCGTCAAAACATTATGACCTCTTTCTAATATCCCAAAGTTAACAAACTGTTTGCATAAAACATGCATCTCATTGCAGCCTACTATTGTACAAAGTGTTAACGCCCACAAGCCCTAACCCATTTAGTATTTGAACCAGCACCAGTTTTATTTCTCGAATTAGCAAACATTTGCTTTTGCCTTTTCGCTGGAAAAAACATGTTTGTAATTCACAAACTATATATTGCATTATATTAAATCAAAATGACTGTATAGAATGTGTGTCACATTCTTTAGTGAGTGATTTAGCATCGCTTTCTAAGCATGAATGAAAAGGCTCAGCCTCTGGTCTAATAAGCTATCACCTTGAAGCTGGATTCTTCTTTTATATCTGAAGACACATCTGGGTCACTGCTGTATTAAACACTTGAGGGAATATTCGTGGATATATCATGGATTATTATTTCAGTGTCTCAAGCTAAGAAAACCATTAACAGTGACTTAACCCATTAAGACCTGAGGCCAATTCTACAAATGTTTTCTAAATCAGCTTTCTGAAGAACTCATGTTGCTAGCTATATATCAGTGGTTCGTTTTCATGTCAAGGACCCCCAAAATCTATTTAGCCACGGACCCCCATCTCCAAATATTTTGTTCCAGGGACTCCTCAGAAGCAAAGGGTTGAGTTTAAAATGCTTTGAAAAAATATATGACACACACTAATACATATTTTATAATGTTTCTAAAATAAAAAATTACACAGTGCTTTCCCAGATTGAATGGTCTAAAAGAGTTGATTCATCACATTTTCTCATATAATTTCGAAGGCAGCAATGGCTCAGGAGTTAAAGCCTGTGCCCTGTGAAAGTCCAGGAATCAAATGGTTTGAATTTTATTTCTCCTGGCATCATTTCAAAGTTTTCTTGTGCTAGACACTGAACACCCAACCGCTCCCGACGAGCAGGATGGTGTCGTTCATGGCTGCTCCACTGTATTTCAGATGAAAATAACTCATACTTTAAAGCACTTTGAAAAAAGGTGCTATAATGCAGAGTTTGCAGACCTATAGCTTACTCTTTACATTATATTAATACAGTGTTAGTTGAACAAGTAGAAAGAAAAAGTAAAGTCACTTAATTTCCACACATCTTTACCATGCACCCATTTTAGGAAGTCATTTTTCTCAAATAGGTTTATTTATTTTCCATTTTTTTATCCCACGGTTTTGTAACCCATTTCTTTCACCTGGTGCCAATTGCCTAAGCTGGATGCTACTCTCCCTCTGCCAACCTGGGGAGAGCCCCAAACTGGGGCACCAGGGTTTGGGTGCTGATGACGTGGAAGACAGAATACCTGTACTGTGTTTCCATCTAGCTATTATCCCCATTTTGTTTGGTCGGAGGCTGCGATCCTCTCTCTTACCTTAAGTATGGTACTTAATCAACTTGATTCATAAAAAAATTAGCCACAGCAACATTTACGCTTTGTGGTTTAAATGTAAATGAGACAGCCTAGAAATAATTTCTGCTTTCATCTGCATCATCCTCTCTGAGAGAGGGGGGGCTGACAAGGAGGAAGGAGAAAAGCGCCTCTGGTCGGATTCAAACTGAGGTCAGCTAGTGAGAAACGTGTGCTCTCACTCAGTGATCCACCAGGGCACCCCATCTGCTGCTGTTTTACAACTAGTTTGTGTTACAGTTTGACTGCTGTGATGCAGTCAAACTATCTTGAGGGTGATCCTGGAGAATGAAGATAGCTCATGATGGAGAGAGGCTTCAGTAAATGTCAATAAAGCCTTTTTCATGAGGATGAATTTTGAATTTCTCCAATTATTTATGCTATGTTTTCTGCAATGTGGATAATAATAAATAAAAAAATAAAAAATACAAAAAAATAAAAATAATAATAAAATAAAACCTACCCCTCAGATAATTGTAACTGCTTAAATTAGCCTGACAGACAGAATGTGTCTGAACTGAACAAAACAGACATAGGCTACTGTGTGATTTTTATTTCTTATGCAATGTGTAATCTGAGAATGGAATTTGCCATAATTTTGAGGGCTCTCTCTGCAAGTACAGGAACTCAGGGAGCAGTTCAAACAGAGAGCATTTCAAAAGACAGAAGAATTCCAGTAGTAGAAGCACCTCAACATTCACAACTCCAATAACACCAGAAGGGTGTGTTAAGACCTTGGAAACAATCTGTAATGTCACACAATTCTCAGCACTAAATTCTAATTCCTAGCATTAGGGTGTGTCTGGGGTTGATGCTGTGACATTGTTTATGCCTTTTATAGAAATAATTTGATGTTGCCTGTCGGCATGAAACATTAAGGATCATGGACAAGAGGAGATTGATGCGTTTGTCTGTGGGAAGTAAGTGATTAGAGGCTGAGGTGGTGATCTTTGCATTGGCTAAGAGTACAAAGTGCATGATGAAAATATATTGCCTTTCTCATCTCTGTGAAGATACTTGAAACGCCCTGCTGCAGGTCAATAATGCAGCCCAGCTCCTGAATGGAACGAATCAACGATGACTACTTTGCAACCCTAAATCATTCACACAATCCCCAAGTTTAATACTATGTTTTAATACTCTATTTCAAAAGTGAAAGTGCAAGGGCCATGTCCAAAATCCAATCTTTGTGTTGGACAATTTACAATTCCAAAGACTTACTCTTGCATGAAAACAAAATGTCTTGAATGTAGGCCATTTGTGTGACCGATAATAATCCGCTGGTCACTCCTTAAAGATTATTTCACAAAATTAATTCCACTCCCTGCATTACCTCATTGATTTCTTCTCTTTTACAAGCTTTACAAGTTGTGTTTTTGGATTTGGCTGTGGTTATTTGTGATTAAAAGGTCAGAAAATGCACAAAAGCAGTATAATAATATGTCAATGAATTCTTAAAATACATTTCTAAACTTGACAACAAAACAGTTTTCCTAAACATACATTGTCATGTACGTGTATCAAAAATATCATTTCAATGTCTAATTAGTGTAAGCAGGACATGAATGTTATGGACAGTCAGTTACAGTTGCAACTGGATTCAGCATTCAATTATTTATGCAATTTCCTGAGGACTAACTATGTTTGTAGTAGGGATGTGTAAATGTGTCCAAAATGAAAATCGATTTGTATAATTCAATATTAATGATTAATCGATTAATCGTTTGGGGGGGGGGGGGGCTTAAAAAAAAAGAAAAAAAAAAATCTTTTTTCAAGATTTTATTTTATTTTATGAACCCTACAAATAAAGAAAATCTTCCCCCCAAGCAAGGGGTACCTAAGTCAAAAAAGTTTGGGAACCTCTGATGTAGATGATTAACAATAATTTTAACTCTTGAGAGTTAATAAGGGTCCATTTGGTTACTAACTCCATATTTTAAATGAGGACCACTGGTGGTCCCTGGACCACTGTTGAGCCAATATTGCCTTTTCAACAGATTTTCATTAAAAAAAAAAAAAAAAAAAAGATTTTCGATTATCGATTATTAATCGATTTCGGGTCCTATTAACGATAATCGATTAATCGGACCCATCCCTAGTTTGTAGCAGAACATTCTGTATGCCTAGTGGATATGGGTAGTCCTATAATTACATTCACATTTTGGTATAATATTCATGGGCATGTTTTAGTCAGGACAATATGGAGAGACAGTAAACTAAGTACAGAGAGAGGAGATGAGATGACACACAACACTATAGATGAGTTCAGTTCAGATTGTACGTCAACATATCAGGCATGCAGGGCCTCAACCCAGAGGAGTTCCTGTGAGAGCCTGTACCATCAATGATACTAGTCACTGCAACAATGGCCTTTTCACTCTGCCACCGTCTGGTAAATGACACCAGAGCAACAAGTCTGAATCCATCATGCTCAGGGACAGTTTCTATTCTATCCCCAGGCCATTAAAAGATAACCTGATATAAAATGTAACAGAATTACAGATTAACATTTATATTTCCATTTCTCATATTCATTGTTATTTTTTCAGTAGGCCTATTACGGCAATTTAGAATGAGTTTAATCCCCCCCGACACAACCATGCCTACAGTAGTTCTAGAATAAGA
The DNA here is from genome assembly GCF_964188405.1 of Protomyctophum parallelum. NCBI lineage: Eukaryota > Metazoa > Chordata > Actinopteri > Myctophiformes > Myctophidae > Protomyctophum > Protomyctophum parallelum. The sequence goes on along the minus strand of NC_139703.1, from coordinate 15,817,137 downwards.
TATGAACCCATGCTTGATAAAATAGTCATCAGAAAAACTGCAATTATTTCTTTGGAATTTGTACCTTATAGAGTTTGAACAATTAATGAATCAAAAGGATACTACACACTGAGTCCTTGGAGTGTCAGAAACAGAAATTACTTAATTTGGCTTGTGCTATACTCTCTGCAATCCCTAAAGGTCATACAAATTAAATTTACTTCAGTGGGAAGGTAGCTTTCTGAAGTTGTACCCTTAAGACATGCTTACATTATACCCAGTCCGTTGGGTACACCACAAATAAATACAGCAAGCACCCTTCAATGACAAAGCTACTCTAAGGAAAATACATAATCATTGGTTTTAGGAATACAAAGTAATGCTATATGCAAATTGTTTCAGAGTGAGAGAATTAGATGCAAATATAAATTACTTATAGCTTGAATTTTCAATGGAGAGTAGTCACAGCGAACACAAATATTCTCTAATTTACAACAAGACTTATCCAGGCCATAATTCACCTTAGGCCAAGTTTTACATATAGTTTGTTGTATATAATTAAGATTCCAGAAACATATTAATTTGTTTCATGCCTATATATATCTTGCATATTCATCAAGTCAAAGAATATATATATAACTATAATTTGATATACAGTACTGTATGTTCCTTTAAAAGGACCATGCTGACCTGTGTCAACAGTTTCACTGTACATAGAAACATTGCTCAGATGGCAGTGGAAAGTATTAATGCAGTATTATACAGTATTAACAGCTGACATTTTTACCATTGAGCTAATTCGTGTCAGCTCCTGTGTCTAGGTGAGACATGACCTTTGACACAAATCACACAATCTTATGTCTCAACAGAAGAGGAAGGGAGACAAAATACAACCACCCCAATTATATACATATTAAACATATTTATTTTTATTGACCTATCAAAGGCATTTTTATAAAGTCAATCATGAAAAACTATTCATGAAACTGATTGCAAGAAGTGTTCCAAAATACATCGTTAGTATTCTTATATATTGGTATGCCCATGCAGCAAACCTTCCAGGGAAAATGGGATAATGTCTCCACACAGTGGGCAATGGGGTCCGTCAAGGTCTGTTTATCTCCGAGTGTCATTAATCACCTTATGTATCCGTATTATTTAGTTATACTTAGCCCATATTGCAGGGTTACAACAATTAAGTTAAGAATATGGGGTAGAGTGGCTGGATGGTAACGGCAAGGTTGCCAGTTCAAACCCGGGCTCTCCCAGAGTTCGTGTCGAAGTGTCCTTGAGCAAGACACTGAATGAACCCCTAATTGCTTCTGATGTGCTGGTTGGCCTTGCATGGTTTCTGCTGCCATCGGTGTGTGAAAGTAATGCACAATCTATGTAAAGCGCCTTGGATAAAGGCACTATATAAATGCACCATTTACCATATTGCACATACAGTCAGTCCCTCCGATACAGTAGTGGACACTCATCATGCCATGGTTATCAATATGCTTATGCAGATAAATGTTTTGTCACTGAGTCAGGCAGCTGAGGTCATAAATCATAATTTATAACTTAGGCAAAATAATATGGCCTAAGTCTCCCTCTTGACATAGGCCATTGTTTTAATAGGGTGTAACAGGAAGGCCTTTTACATTAGGGCTCGGGCGATTTTACCAGAGGTGGCCAGCATCACCAGGTGGTGATTTAGGCCAAAAAGAAAAAAGTAAAAAAATGACCTAGGCAATTAGTTTAATAAGGTGACGATATGAAAGTCTAAATTTGTCAACAGAGGTAATAACAATGACAGTGTAAGACTATATGGGCCATATGAAAGTCTACATTTGTCAACAGAGGTAATAACAATGACAGTGTAAGACTATATGGGCCATATGAAAGTCTACATTTGTCAACAGAGGTAATAACAATGATTGTGTAAGACTATATGGGCCATATGAAAGTCTAATTTTGTCAACAGAGCTAATAACAATGACAGTGTAAGACTATATGGGCCATAAGAAAGTCTACATTTGTCAACAGAAGTAATAACAATGACAGTGTAAGACTATATGGGCCATAAGAAAGTCTACATTTGTCAACAGAAGTAATAACAATGACAGTGTAAGACTATATGGGCCATATGAAAGTCTACATTTGTCAACAGAGGTAATAACAATGACAGTGTAAGACTTTTCTCACCAATATGGGCCATTATTACATTATGAACTTTTATTACATTATGAGCTGCCTATTAAGGCAACTCATAATGTAACACGTCTTTTTTTGAAAAATCTGTTATTACGTTATGCGCTCATGATTTTATTACATTATGAGCTGATTATTACATTATGAGTTTTTATTACATTTAACTTATTACATTATGAGCCTTTTTGAGCCCTTATTACATTATGAGTTGCTATTACATTATGAGTTGCTACACACCTTTAGTGTTCTGTCTCTCAGATGCCACTCTAGTTGTGTCTAAGGAATTAAAATATCTTTGACATATCCTCTCAGAGAATCTCTGGGATGACAGTGACATCCAACAACAGTGTCGCAAAATATGCTCAGGCCAATATGCTTTTAAGAAAAATGTCTATGTGCTCAGTAATGTAAAATGTGCACTATTCAGAGAATATGGTCCTCTTACAGCGTGAAAAGCATGCAACGGCTTAGAGTGGCATACAACAATGCCATGAGGATACTTCTCTGTGTTCCTAGGTGGCATAGTGCGAGTCAGTTGTTTACTTCTATTGGTGTGCCCACCTGTGAGGCTTTGTTAAGACAACAACAATTTTATGCAACAGCTGGAGGTGTCTATAACGGCATCATAGTGGTGCTAACAAACCCTATCAAGAGCTGTTACCGGGTCACGTCCAGGCTGCGCAAGCACAGCCTGCTGCTGATTAGGTAGGCTACTTTGTTTTGTTGTTTGTCTCTCTTATGTTTTTGTATGTTTTAGTATGTTACTAACACACCCAATGGTAACAGAATCCATTGTAAAATCTATTATATCAATTATTTGGGGTTCCAACCATATACTGACATACAGTATCTAATAGTGGTTTCATTGCAAACCGACCACTAGGGGGAGAGCCAAATTAGTTTGCAATGGTTTTTGAAAACCTTATGCCCATACCTAACACCATGCCAAAATTCAAAAAGTAGTTACAAAGTGCTTAATTGTTATGATTTTTTACATATTAAATCCCAGTTTATAGGCATTTTAGCTCATTTTAGCCAGGTTGTTCGTTGTTCCTAAAATTCCTAAATGTAATTTAGCACAAATAGTAACAGAATCCATTGTAAAATCTCTTTTATCAATTATTTTGGTTTTCAACCATTCATAGTATCCAATATTTTAGTCTGTGCAAACAGACCACTAGGGGGCGAGGCACGCCCAACGCGTTGGCACAGCTTTTTGAAAACCTTATACCCATACCTAACACCACACCAAAATTCAGAAACTAGTCACCAAAAGCCAAATCTTTACAAGTCCGCCCCCTGCTATATGGGCTTCTGCCTGAAATAAAGATTATAAGTTATAGGCTATTGTATTAACATAGGCAGGCTACTCTACTATACATATTGGACAAAATGTAAATTTTAATTTAAAAAAATAATAAAATGTTACATAATGCTGCTTTAACTGTTGTGAAACAAAATGCAAGACACCTGGACACCTGGCAGAGCAGATCTGATTTTAATCAGTTAAACAAAACAAACAGTCCAAAGGGGCAGACACAATCCAATTTCCAGGCTAGACTAGCAACAAGCGTCCACTCCGAGAGTGGCCAGGGTATATGGTCTGAATGTGATTCCAGGCTAATATCCAACAATTACAGGCACAATAGAAAATATATTACATACCAGCTGGTTACAATTGGCTTCTAAAGCTTGTGGGAAGAGAATACTGTAACTATCAACCCCAAATTATCCCACATTTTAACCACGAGTCTTTATAAACAACTCACAAGCAAATTCTCTTTGACCTAAGGAATCGGATACAATGCAAAACCTTGTATCAATTGTTGCAGAAGCATGATTTGCTTTGGTCCAATCTTTAAAGCAAATTAGATTACATCATTTCATTATTTCAGTTATCTGACAAAGATCGTGATATAATTAGATATTAATTTCATAATGAACTTTGATCATGAACACACAGCACCATGTCTGCCTAGAGCCCTTCTTCAGTGTTTCAAACGGCTGCTGCTGAGAGCTCCAAGAAGCTTCAGTGCAAGTCAGATGTTTGCTAGTGTCAGGGTACCCACCCACCTGCTCTGCTACAGCAGCATCTTGCAATGGGTCTGGTCCACAAGATTCGATACACCACCAAGATACCCATGTACCTGTCTAAATACTTCCTTAATGTAAACGAAGTCCACACCCACAACACCAGAGGGAGTGCAACAAACCATGTACAACCCAGATTCGGCACAAACAAGGGACTAAATTCTTTTCGCTCCTATGCCACAAAAATGTGGAACGCCCTACCAACAGTCATTAAGACATGTGAATCCCTTGACTCCTTCAAAACCGCTCTCAAAGGGCACCTACGGATGGCTGCAATTCGAAACTGGCCTCTGTAAAATCTGAAATTCTTTGGGCTATTTAAGGCAGTGCAATACCAGACTCAACCCACGACTTGAATAGTCGTTTGCATTTCCGACTGATCATTTACCGTGTTTTGGTTGCCTTCTCTAACTATTTTATGTAAATTTTGGCCCGCCCTGATTTGCCTTCCCACCCAGTCTGGCTCTGTATTATAATGTGTGCGCCCTGTGCTTTTTCAGACCGCACACCATGCCTGAACAAAATGTCATCACATGCACGTCACAGACACACTGATGGCACACACACACACACACACACACACACACACACACACACGCACACGCACGCATGCACGCACGTGCGCACGCACACACGTACACACACACAGATTCACTCACAAGATGAAAAAGATACCAGCCACACTGTCAAGGCTGTTAAACATTACTGAAGATTATTTTTAGAATGATTAATGTCATGTTATCATAAAAACCTTGGTGTTTTGCAAACTTGGGGGGCCCGGCCCCACTTATCCTCCCGGCTCACCAGTGGGCCCTGGCCCACAGGTTGAAAACCAGTGTTTATCTGAGTCTAAGACGATCTGAGGAAGATCTAAAATGCCCCGACGGCGGGGAGGGCTGGGGAGATGTCAACTGAGGTCTACTGTAGCTTGAACCTTATAGGAGTATGCCAGGAGGATTTATCCTCACTTCTCCTCTGATATTAAGTGACACTAAATTAATAAGTATCTATCATTGAGGACAACACTCATTTGTGTTATTTGTGTTAATCTTTGGTAAACCATTACTGGAGAGATGCTATCAAGAAAATATGTCTGATAAGCATCATGTATGCAATACAACTACATGTTTGTTTGTTTTTTACTCTGATAGCGCAATAGATTGTGACTACTTGGCCAAGCACTTGTTTGTTATTTACATCTGGCCATGACATTACAAAAAAATATTTATTTTTTTATTTATTTTTTCAAGTGGGTCCAGAATAGGATGAAAACCACTGAGATAGACTCCATAGCTTGCAGAGACTCTCTGACACTCCTACTTCCAAAGATGTGCCAACATCAGCCTTGGGGATGGAGCTCATGAGCCCCCATATATGTGACCAAATTTGACTGGGAGACTGCCATTGGATTTCTTTTTTTCATTTTCATTTTTTCATTTCATATCAAAGCAGGGAATCATAGCTTCAAATTGACATATTGGTTGTTCAGTATGACCCACCAGTTTTGGAGATATGGCTTATAGAGTGATGTCTTGCAGAAAACAGCGAGTTGAGAAAACAGGCTTGAAAGGTTCACTTCTGTGGTTGGCAGTCTCTCAGTCAAATCTGGTCACATATTATTATACCCCAGGGATATTTTATAAAGGAAGTTAAGGTCAGTGTTTTACAGGCGTACATGTCATGTGTAGGTGAGGTAAGGACCCAAACGCAGGACAGTCAGGCAAGAATTGGTGTTTTAATTCAGAAGACAGGTGAACATGAACAACTTAAAAACAGACTGAAACAGGTGACAGGATACAATGACTCAACAAAGACTGACTGGGGAACAAGACTGATATACACATGAGGGTTGATTACAAAATGAGACACAGCTGGAGCAAACAAACAGAACCATGAAAACTAGACCAGGGAACAAAACAGAAATACAAGACCTAGACTGTACAATAAATGACAAAGGTCTGTGACTGTGACAGTACACTCACACCTGCTATTTTAAGTGATCCCACTGACTCTAGAGTAGAATAAAATACATGAGCACATTTCTTTCCCAGTGTCCCATTGAAACACAAACTACAGTATAATATGTACTACATTTGGCACAAACAGTAGCTACCAATCAGTATTAAAACCCTGTTTGACGGTCAGTGTCACATGACTGAGACTCACAAGATCAATTATCTACAACAAACACGTGGGTTCATTTTGGCTGTGTTGTATAGGCCCCTCAATGTGTGACAATTGTGGGTTTGATCAGATGCTGCATTCATGATCAGAATAGAATATTAAAAATCACACCTGTGTGAAGTGAGGGGTGCTCTTATCATCCTACATTATGACGTAAATTCTCCATTCATTGTCAATGGGAATTTAATGTTTGTGTAAAACAAAAATACTGATTTGTTCGTTCACATATGACGTAAATTCTCCATTCATTGTCTATGGGAATGTAATGTTTGTGAAATCTGTATGAAAATCTACACTAATAGCTGAATATAGGAAGGCCCCTCAAAAATCTGAATGATGACGATCTCCAGAGATTATGTGTACCAATTTGTGTGAGTTTTGGACAAAATGTATATAGGAATAGTGGCAGAAAGTATGTTTAGAAGAAAGGCTGGATTGAAAATCAGGCTGGACACCATGAGGCTGATTTGAAAAAATCACACCCGTGTGAAGTGAGTGGTGCAACTCCATGTGGGGGTTCTTGGGGGGGGGGGTGGTTCTGACCCACAGGAACGCACGCAGGGTGCCGGCCCGGTTCCGGCGAACCTCCCCGCGTCCGAAATGGTTGAGAAATGACAGAGTTACCGTGTGGCGGTCCCTCTACTATACCCTCTACTCGGTATAGTCTACTGTACTGTACTGTACTGTACTGTACTGTACTGTACTGTACTGTACTGTACTGTACTGTACTGTACTGTACTGTACTGTACTGTACTGTACTGTACTGTACTGTACTGTCACTGTAATGTACTGGCACCCCCGAAAGCATCATATATACAGTTAATACGTGCGTGTGTGTGTTTGTGTGTGCGTTAGGTTGCGCACAGGTGGTGAAAAACAACCATGCTGTTTTCGTGCTCATACCCAGACACCCAGCCAGCCACCCAGCCAGCCACCCACCCACACACATAGCTCCGTAAGGGAGTGGTTGCACCACTCAAAGATCTGTTTGAGTGTCTTAATTTATTGGCCTACTGGCTTCGTGCCAAAAATAATGTTTGACACCAATCGTTCGTCGTTCCAGTGATTTGCAAGATTAGTTCTGGATTCTTTGGCCTGACCGAGATGAATTCACAAAACAATAGGGATCATAAAGGAGTTTATTACAGGTAAAGTACTATACAGAATGAATGCCACTATTGTTCTTGTTCATTCCAGAATGTTACAAACAAACATGACACTAACATTTTTGCTGTAAACTGTATGTGAAAACCCATGCAACAAAATCAGTGATAAGGCTGTATTTGACAGGCTCAAAATACAGAATCAAGCTTCATGATTGTCACGCTTAATAGGAGTCATTCGTCTCTGCAGGAATTCATGATGGTTATTCTGGAAGTGAGATAAGCATCAATGTGCATGATGCTTATCCAATCCCCCTAATGTGTGATTTATACTATACATGTTACATGTTGTGAGTTGTAAATCTGCTATTTTGGGTGTGTGGCACGGCACACAACCCAGTATATACAGTAGGCCTACTTATTAGGCATTTAGTTGCCTCCCTCCTTGCGGACCTCTGAATATACAGAAGTTATCAGCCTAGACAGGTTGCATATATATATGCAACCTGTATATATATATTTGTGTTTAAATGAGAAATCTTCCCTGGTTGCAAGCACTCTTTTGCAATTAAGATGAACATCAGACACAACAACAAAGTTGTCTTTGTTGAATCCATCCTTTGTCTGTGTAATGCAAAAACAGTAATCACAACATTGTGCAGTGTGTTTAAACGAAGGTAGGCCTAAAACCTTTATTGCTGACTCCCATGGCCTTGATTCCTGTGCTGTGATAGGAGAAGGATATCAAATGGAACACAACCACCCTAAAGACTAATCATTGTGTATATTCCTGCACTATACCTGCATCGAGTGACCTTGGTACATAGAATTTGATCTATTGAAGATTCTGACCTTCAAATGTACATCATTTTTGTTTTGATTGTATTGCTGTATTGTTCTTTCTGCTTTGGCAATGTAAACGTATGTTTTCTCATGCCAATAAAGCCCTTTGAATTTAATTGAATTGAATTGATTCCCCTCTTGGGCTTAAATTCAGATTTGTGGATGAGATGTGTGTATGTGAAGCACAGAGGGGACCTGGATAGCACATATGTTCAGCTAAATGAGTTCAAACACTACGCACTCAGAGTGATGAAACGCCCCATCACTGGTGAATGTTGTCAATGCTTCATTACAACAGCCGCAGTGCCATTAGAGTACTGATGCTATAGCTCCCACAAAACACACCTGCATTACAGAGGAGGGCAAAAAAGAGAAGAATGTTTTTCTCTGCTGAGGTTGACAGACAGAGAATGGAATGATTTAGATACTTATAAGTTATAGCTTTTACATTTCTTTGAGGGCTAGAAAAGATTCACTATATTGTCTTACAGAGAGGACGTATAGGGCCTTAGTCCTACTCCTCCTCCCAGCCCAAATCACACCTTGGAAAGCACGAGTGTCTATTTCAAACAAAGTGTTTTTTGACTGGGGGGTCATATTTTGACAGCAGGAATTGCCTGTCATAATTTGACCCCCCAGTATCGGGATGTATTAGGATGTTGATATTCATTCATCAGCCAACACTCCCCACTCACAGGTAGTAACCCCCCGAAGGGGGGACGTATAGGGCCTTAGTCCTACTCCTCCTCCCAGCCCAAATCACGCCAGACACTGCAATCCTAATCCAATTCTTTTAACAAAATCGCGTTTTTGACCCTTTGAAGCAGGGGTGCCCACTGCCCGCAACTATTTGACTTGAGAGATACTTTCATCTGCGGTCAACGCAACTCTGGCGATAGGTGTTAACGGTTTTGTCGAATTGCTAATGGAGGACCATCCTACTATAAATGCACCACGTCTCTGTGTGCGTGCGTGCGTGCGTGTGTGTCTGTCTGCGTGTGTACGGTTGTAATGCACGTAACTCGAGAACCGTTTGCCTCACCTACTTCACATTCGACACACACGTTCCACACTCCACACAGGGAGTGCAGTGTCCGGTATCGACTTGGTCGGACCCACGGTTCTCCAGAACCACCACAAAAGGCTCTGGTCAGGCTCTGCCAGTGGGCCTAATCATCCTAAATCCCCTCACCTGTGCAATTTCAAGCCTCTGCCTCAGCCAATTGATTGCCATGGCAACCCCACACCTGCCAATTGATTGAACCAGTCCACTTTTCACAGTCCGTTTGCGCTCTTCACACACAGGCAGACAGACAGATACAGAGATCTACATGTGGGGCACAAACTGTTATGATGAGTAGGGATGAGGACCCAAATGCAGGCGACAGGAGGCAGAACAGGTAACTTAGGAATATGTATTAACTAAACTCAGGAACTTCCATACAAGGGCAAAAGGCAGGTAAAAACATACAATACAGGAACTCACGCAACAGGGAACTACGAACCAACAAGAACACAATGCAAACACAGGACTTAAATAGACACATGATAACAGGTCACAGGTGGCACGTACAGGTCTAGTTTAAAACAAAGACAGCTTGCTGTGGTTCGCTACTAACAGAAATTTGCATGCACAGGGGGTGAAGGGCTGCCAATGTAGGCTACTGTAGGCTATCTCTTCTTGTTTTTCTTGTTTTTAACTCTAACCTGACTGGGCCATGGCCCGGGTGGCCCAATGGATCATACGAACAGCGGTGTAACACAGGCGGCTGTTGCTCAGGAGGTAGAGCAGGTCGTCCAATGATCTGTGGTTTGGCGGTTCAAATCCCGGCTCCTCCTGTCTACATGTCGAGGTGTCCTTGGGCAAGACACTGACCCAACCCTACATTGCCTCCAATGTGTCGGTCGGTGCGAGCTTGCCACCATTGGTGTGTGAATGTGGGAAGTGAGGACGCTGGCGTCAACTGTTCGCAGCTTCTCCTCAATGTATGAATGAATGAACCATTGTAAAGTGCTTTGAGCACTAAGGGCTATATTGCGCCACCCCTTAACCCTTACCCCTAAACTAATTTGCCATTTTTTATATTTTAAATAGTTCAAATAGCCGATCTACAAGCTCACAATGTCTCGATGTAGATCGGCTAGTTGAACTATTTCATTTCAAAAGGTTTTTTTTTTAATAGTAAAACATGGCAAATTAGTTTAGGTTTAAGGTATAAGGGTGGCGCAAGATGGAACCCTAAGTCTATATCCCTTTGTTTTGAGTTCTTTTTTTTTTTTTTTTGCTTTTATTTTGAAAGGAGTTTTGTATGGTTTTGAAAACATTCAGAATCAATCAATCAAGGGTGAGTTTTGGTCCCTTTATTCCAAGGCACAGCCAGAGTTATTGAGACGGCAAATTTGGGTTGGTTGGCAGGCAGGCATGCAGGCAGGCAGGCACATCTGATGTTTGTTTAACAATTTGTAAATCAATGGAGTTTGAAAGTATGTCTGCATGCAATTATAGATTGTGTATACACACGGCGGCTTTCACTGTTCAACCAGCTGAGAATCTGTTCATAGCCCTATATTGAACTGCACATTACAGTTGCATACATGTTTTACTGTATACCCCCATTTTTGCATAGTATGCATATCTCATCCAAGTGTTTTCCGTGTTTAATCGGTTATTAAAGATTTGCACAAAGGCTTTTGAATCACATAATGTTGACTAAATTCATATAATACATCAAAATAGGTCATCAGTTTGCAGGGAATCAGAAGGTCACATAAGACATTTGACCTTTGACCTGATATATTGCTCTCAAAAATATATACAGCGAGTCACAATAATCTCCACTTGGCTTCAAAACATCCCACTCCACTGACACACATCAAACACGAGGTGGATGCTGGCAAATACTGCGGCATGGTCATGCTGGACCTCCAAAAGGCTTTTGACACCGTGAACCACACCATAATGGTTAACAAGCTAAATAGTGATAGCACAGGTGAATGGAACACTGTGTCCCCCCCCTCCCAGTGAGCTGTGGCGTTCCACAAGGAAGCATACTAGCATAGCTTGTTGCTCAGCAGAAAAGAAAATACAAAAATAAGCTCTAAAGCTATTTTAAAATATATTTTCGTGAACGGAAATGGCAGCGTCCTTACTCAGCTCATGGGGGCTATAGTTCCAGACTCTATATAGCATTCAAAGATTGTGGAATAGTTGTCTGGCTACGCAAGACTAGGGTTGTTGTGACTGCACCAGGACAACAGCTGTGCCACCTCCTGTGACCTTGTATGTGTGTAACACATAGTCAATACCTACCTTCTTTTATAAAAAATTTATCCCACGATTTTGCAACCCTTTTTTTTACCCAGTGTCACTTATCTAATGTAATCCTGGGCACTACACTTCCTCTGCCAACCTGGGGGGGCAGCGGACTGACCTCATGCTTCCTTCTATGCATGTGGAGTCCAATCCGCTTCTTTTCACCTGACAGGGGAGAGTTTCCCTGGGTGGATGTAGCACGTGGAAGGAACACGTTATTCCGACCAGTTCCTTTCCCCTCCATCAGGTGCCCCAGCTGGCCACCTACTTCTTGACCAACCTTAAACCCATGTCATGGAAAAACAAACAATCATGATGATGCACAATCTTTGCCACACACGTGCTGTGGATCTGTGCTGATTTCTCCTTTGCTCATCTTCTTTCTGACGTGATGACCTTCTTCTCTTGGGAACAGCTCCACATGGACCATGGTTGTGTAAACGTAGACCCACTCACTTGATTAAATGTGTCAGGTTGTAGTCGGCATCTCACAGTGATGCCAGCTCCCCACTGAGTTTGGCTGGATGTAGCCTCTTGAAAGCCAAAGAATTTGATCTCTGATCATGGGCAGATTATCAGCAGTTATGCCTTTATGTTAAAGTCACGTAATTGTCTTGACTAGTTTTGGGCAGGTTACTTAAAATGAGCAATTAGTTAAAGTTAATTGTTCTTAAAAAGTAACTGAAGCATTAACTGAGTAAGAGTTACGTATTAAATAAAAAAAAGATGCTCGTGTGTGGATCTGCCCTTAATTCCCATCACTGCTGTGGACACAGCCAGCATGTGGATAAAAAAAATATTCCTTGTGTAAAATGTTTATGCCTCAAACTATTGTTGTCATAAGAAATTGACATGGTGCTACTTTTCAAATTACAAAGTGAAATCCAGAATTGTGGCATGCAAATCCTAAGGATTTGATTTTAACGTTTAGATTTACATGTGATGATCACTGAAGATTGCAGTATCAGTCAATAATAATCACACATAATCACGACAGGTTGCCGAACTCTATACCTTCCTTATCTGTTTTCCTATACCATCACTCTTCAGCCGGCAGTGCTTTGAATGTCCTTTTCAAAGAAAACAAAGGATTATCACACTAAAGAAGCCATGGTCACTGGTCGGCCTCCCCAGGTGAAAGCCATGGATGAGAAGATCTGTCACAGTTTTCTTTAATTGCTCGAAAACCTCAAGGGAACAGTGGGACAGGTCTGCACCCAGCGCTCTCCTCACATCCCCAATGCACAATCCCTTCATTTCTGCAGACAATTCATCTGCTGCTCAAAACCGTGTTTTGTCAAGAGTTGTTAGCTGCGTGGCCCCAGGGATGAGTTCCACAGGCTATTATTAATCTTGTTTGTTTCATGTTCTTCCCTCTTCATTCAGTGGCATGATAGTTTTCCCAGTGGGCTTTTCCTTCCGTGGGCATAATCAGTGATGTATGTAAGTGTGGATTAATATATAGACTTGTGATGGTGAGTTTTAGATTGGTTTCCCCTCCTTGTAAGAAGATACTCTGTCCATCAAAAGCTCTTATTCCCTGGCCTATACGCTTTAATAGTTCCATTCAGTCGAATTAATAAAGAACACTACAAAGGTGCTCTCAATAGAGCACCATTGGAGATTAGCTGCGGACACACACAGAAAGACCATAGACTGTAAAAAATATGGACAAAGCGTTCCCCGGGTCTAACATGGACGTAAAATGAAGCCTGTTATTCCTGCACTGTAAGTCGCCATCTTTCTAGATCCGTTTGGGCCCAGCTGGCCATTGGCTGGCTCCGTTTGGGCCCAGCTGGCCATTGGCTGCCCAGACAACGAGGCGGGACTTCCCCCCTTCTTCTCCGTTGGTTTGGGTCCAGTGACAGCGCCACAACAGGCCATTATATGAACTTTCAGGAGTTTCAGGCTTCACAAAATATCTGTCTGACTGCCCCCCTGAGAAAGACAGACACAACCGATCACAGTAATGTCTGACTTCCATGCCAAGGTATATGTGTGAAGATGAGAAAGACCTGAGGGCAAGTTATGGCTATTTGTTTATATTTTAAAGAAAAAAACAATGTATTCAAGTGATCATTTTGAGTTTAAGGGATCAAGTGATTTCAGTGCACAGTGTTTGTTTTTTATCTTAATTCCCTATCGCACAGCTTTGATATTTTCATATCAAGGTCAATGCGGGTCTGCAGATAAAGTATATTATCCAGCTATTAATTAAACACGTTGAGAGTCCCTGATTACAAGTAAAGCTGACCTGGGCCATGGCCAATTGTGCGATGCCAGTGCTGGGGAGAGCTGACAGCAGCACATCTACTGAAGTGGTGATGTCGTCTGACTCTGAGAAGGACAAGGCCAGAGGAGAACGGTAGCTACTATACTGCATTCCGCTTTTAATCTAGCGAAAGGGATTGAGGACTCACAATCAATACGTTTAAACCCATGTTTCTCACGTAAGTGAGATCTGATCTGGAATCAATCCCACCCTAGTGAATCCCATACCTTTGCTGACCTCATCTTTTTTCCATCACATTAGCATCGAACAAATTAGCCTCACCCTGCTGCTGCCTTGCGGGTGCAGAGAGACAGGGACTTCCAATTACAAGGAAAGATGATGGAATTTACATGGTGGATGTCAAATGTATCGAACAGCTGTGTACCTCTGAGGGCTTAAAATGCATTGTTTCACACTTAAGAATTGCATTTCCCTGAACAATAAATTATGCCGGTGTCTTTAACATAAACTTTGACCAATAGCTTTGCCTAAGTCTATTAACTTCTTATTCCATTAAGATTTGAATATGTGGCCTGGGCCGTGGCTCAGCGGTCCAGGCACCTTGGTAATCCAGTCAGTAGTGTGCCACGGGTTAGACTCCCGATCCCGACGGCCTTTACTGCATGTCACCCCCCCAACTCTCTCCCCATTTCCTGTCAGCCTACTGTCTATCCCTCCATACAAAGAAATATATAAAAATAAAGGCGAAAGCCACAAAAAAAGAAGAAGATTTGAATACGCTGCATAAAAAACCCCATGGAGTGCTTTGTCCTTGGAGTGAGTGATGAGAAAAGCAACATCTTCAAAGTCAACCTTGATCTTCAAATGACATTCTGTAGGCAACTTGAAAAGCAATTTAGTGGTCTGTTTTACACGTTCAATCGAATAAATCAGGTATAGCCTACTAGTACTATATAAATTATATAGTCGCAGCATTATATAATATAATGCTATCATAATACAGTTATGATAGCATTATATTATCTGCACGCTTCAGGCAGCAGAAGGTAGAATGGCTCTGAGTCGTCTGTGCTCAACAGGGACAACTTCAGAGAAAATAATACCTGCATGGGCACTACCCAGAGACTACCCAAATAAAATATACTGGAGCACTCGACTGGTCTGCACGTTGTTATTGTTTTGCAGGGGTGACTTCCTCAGAGTCAAACGGGTTTAGAGTTTGTTTGTTTGACTCTACGGAAGACGAAGGTCTAAAGGTCAGTCACCCCTGCAAAACAATAAAAAACGTGCAGACCAGTCGAGTGCTCCGGTATAATTTATTTGGGTAGTCTCTCCTGAAGCCTTTTCATAATACAGTATTGCACACTGGACAGATAGTATTACTCCAGTAACTCCACCAATATGGACATACGCACACACACACACACACACACACACACACACACACACACACACACACACACACACACACACACACACACACACACACACACACACACACACACACACACACACACACACACACACACACACACAAAATTGACAAATTAGGATTTTTTTCCCCCCAAACAGTCTCCCTTCATTTGTTTAGGTCATCTTATTTTCAATGTTTATAATGCTCCAATGCCTCGCAAAGGGAGGCATTGTCAGCTTGTCTAGCTCTGGTCCATAACTCTAATGCGTTTAATTTAGAGCTATGTTACTCTCGACTTCCGGGGCTCGCATGTATGCAGACCAGCCTCTCGTCTTTAGAGTAAATAAAAAGAACATTTCACCTACTCACCAAAACAAAGGCGGGTTGTGTCATTAGAAAGCCTACTTTTTAGCCTACTAAACTACTTGTTTACAGCCAGGCCCTGTTCATAGAACATTTCATGGTAGAGGTTAAATGCCTTGTCCAAGGGCACTTCAGCGGTGGTAATTTTAACGTGCCGGTCCGGGGATACGAACTAGCGACCTTCCGATATCAAGACCGCTCCGCAAACCGTTCGGCCACTGCTGCCTTCTGTGGTGGGGGGATCAGAGTGTGTCCACTAAGGAAAGTAGGCTTTCTAATGACACAACCCGCCTTTGTTTTGGTGAGTAGCAAAACCTTGTTTTAAGACGAGAGGCTGGTCTGCATTAATGCGATCCCCGGAAATCGAATTAACATAACATACAGCTCGTAGCTCTAAATGCAACACATTAGAACTATGGATCAGAGCTACAGCTTGTCACATAATGACTTAGGTCAAATTGCAACAAAAAAGAAACGAAAAAGAACCTGAAGTAAAGGAACCAGGGATGAAACTGGAACACCAAAGTGAACAAAATATGTTCGTTATTCATTGTTGCATTAAGTGCACAGTGCAATAACGAAAGCATTTGCAAATAGTGATGAATCATGTGATTACAATATATAGATATTTAAGACATTAACAATGCAATGGTGTGCTATCAGTTAGAAACTCCAAAAAGAAAATGGAAAAGAGCAGATTTGTAAGTGGCATGAGGCTTCTACAGTCTCCATGCAAGTATGAGCCCAGCAATTAGTGATTACAATTCATGAACTTAAATTATGCTTTTAGATTTTCTGTATGAGATATAATATTGGCCATTTGTGCAAGTTTAAGCCTTTATTTTTGCCGCTTGGAAATATACATATTATCTTCAATCAGCCTTGAGGACTCATGACAGGATTTGTCCATATTGATCATATTGATTTTGGTTTACATTATTCTGCATGAGGCAGAACAGATTTGTAAATCAGGTAATGTTAGCCAATAGCCATAGAAGTGTATTATGACATCTCACAAATGTTTTGTTTGCTGAAGTTTCTCAGAGGGTACTTGCCATAATATAGAAAGTCACTTGTCGGACCCCTGTGGAGTTGTAGGCAACATGCCTCATTAAAACAGGTCTGTTTATGACCCTGGTGTGATCGCACTTGGAACCATTGCCAGTTCCAAGCGGGAAAGACGATTAAAGAAGGGATTTAAACAAAGCTCTGACAACTCCCAAAGCCCCAGAAAACAATTGTGTCCTTCAAATGAATAGTGGAACTGAGTATCTTTATCATCTGAGACACTGTGATGCTCGTGCCAGCACTGGTTTCTACAGCAGGTCCTTTTCATTTGCTGAACGTAATGGGCTATTAAACCATTCAGTCTTTTGGGGATTTTACTGATTACTTTTAAAACATGACTGGATATAGTCCTGACTTCATTAGTCAATTTTAACCCAAACTGTGCTGCAATAAAATCTGACATCCTCAGTCATGGATTTGTCGAACATTACAAAGTAACAGTAAAATCCAGGGTTGATCATGGTTTTGTAATAAGAACCTGAGACGTGACTCACCTTAAGACCTTTGCAAAACAAATGTATTATTTTCCTTTAATTGATAGGGATTCATGGAAACATTGTGAATTATTCTGTGTTGATTATTTATACAGAGAGAGACACAGATCAGATCTGTTGTTCTACCATATGTACCTGTATTATTTATTCCTGGAGGCCAGGTTTTAATGAGCATTTGACAAACAAAGAAAACATTGCATATAAAATGGGTAGATATTGTCCCTTAAGAAATGAATTAATTGTTTAAAAGTACTTTGCAATTAAAGATCAAAGTTAATGCTGAAGTAGAACACACACATTTTCATTTAGGAATGTATTACGCCCACCACCTCATAATTTATCTGATAATCAGCATTCAGTTTGGAATTTAATGAATTACATACACTATCTTACACTCTCAGCTCCTTATGCATTTCCCCTGAGACTTTACAACTTTTTCCTTTAGAGCCCAAAGGCAAAAGAAGGGGAAGATTATTGCTGTATTCCCCTGTTGAATAGCATATCTAACCAGTGTGAACTCCATGTACAAGAGTTGTAGGGTGAAATGCTCCCACACCACCATAAAGGACAGGGGGGAGAAGACAAAAAAGATTGACGTTGGATCATGACCGCCAACTGGTTGACTCAAATAATATAGGAGTTGTCGCCTCTTAGGTCGGTTCCTTTTTAAGTGAAAATAACCCAATCAAACTGTGGCGCACACCAAACAGCTGCTCCCTGGTCTGCTGAGAAGTGGAGGCCTCTGTCAGATAGCCTCCAAATCAGTCAAGAGACAACCCTGAAGCCTCTGATTGTTGAGCTACACTTGTACTTTGTCGTATGACCATAACTAATTGAAAATCTGTATTATTTATATTATTATTATGAGGGGCGATATCCCCTCCAATGCATGGCTTTTGTCATATAGCATCCACATCTATGGACTTTTAACATATTGAATGGCAGCCAAGTCTATGGACTTTTAGTTTGTTTAGGGCACTGATGACGTGAGATTTCAGGTGGCCAAAATAAATACAGTGGGTGCACTGCATGCCCCTCACTTCACAGTCACACAAGTGTGATTTTCTTTTAGTCTTGTATGGATAATCTGTCTCCCTCCCCCTCTCTCTGGCTGTTTCTTTCTGTCTCCCTCCCTCTCTCTGGCTGTTTCTTTCTGTCTCCCTCCCCCTCTCTCTGGCTGTTTCTTTCTGTCTCCCTCCCTCTCTCTCTGGCTGTTTCTTTCTGTCTCCCTCCCTCTCTCTCTGGCTGTTTCTTTCTGTCTCCCTCCCTCTCTCTGGCTGTTTCTTTCTGTCTCCCTCCCCCTCTCTCTGGCTGTTTCTTTCGCGTTACTTCCTGCAACTTGCAGCCACACTGTTATATCTGCAGAGGAAATAACTCAAATGGAAAAGATAGAATCCTACCAGCTCGCACGCACATCATTTATCACAGGGTTGTTTGTGTGCATTGTAGCCAGTGGGTGAGTCAGCAGCAGGCTGTGCATCCATGGTTGAGACTACGCTATGACACTCTGAGGATGGTTGAAGGGGCATGTGTGGTCATCGGAAAAGTGGACATCTATGCGTCCATTGGTGTGCTGCCTGTTTCACTGCCCGCCTTGCCTCCTGCCACCTCTGACTTGGCCTTGTGTGGTTAGAATGCTAATTAGTGTAAGATGAATGCTGCCATTGGCTTACTGTAGGCTCCGCGTGAGTAGTCCTTAGAGAGGAAGCCACACAATGCTGATCACTAACATCTTGAAAAGGCTGCTTCTGACAGTTGTTGGTGTAGGCAGGAATACATGGCTAATGATTGTTGTCTCCTGAAGGAGACACAGACACGCTATTCCAGTCACCATGCACGCCCCTACAAACATTGATGGCATCTCTCTATGCTCCCTGACACAGTTATGCTCAGTTTCACATGCCTGGCTGTAAGAGGATTGCTAATTCAGCCAAAGCTACAAAGATGAGTAGAAAGCTGGTATTTTCTACTGTACATGCAAACTGTACTAGGCAAAGCATTGTATGTGACGATTTGGTGAATAAGCAATTTTCCACAGAACATTCTACTGATCCGTGTCACATTATTCATGAAAGAGTCATCTGTGTATAAAGCCTCATACAATATACATATGAGCTTCCATACAGCCCACATAAAGCACATAATTCTGTTCAGTTATGCTTGGAATTATGTGTTCCACTTTTAAGAGCTACTGTATGCTAGCAGCATAGGGCTCAGGGTGGCAGTCGATCTGTCCATCCGTCCCTCCAACATTTTGTAACAACAACTAGGCCTGATCGACTACCAATCTCTCAGTCAATTCATGCAAAAAATAATAAGAAGAAAAGAAACTTAATTTTTTGTTAGTTTATTTTCTTCTTTTTTTTCTGTAGTTGCCTACCGGGGAACTGACCATAGATCCGAAGTCCTGTTAGTCCGAACATGCATTAAGGTTGGCGAACATGCATTAAGGTTGGCGAACATGCGCTGTTCCCGTGCTTGCAATTATGTTTAGGGTTAGGGTTAGAGATAGGGTTAGTAATTTCAGAACAATGAACCTTCATCCTAATGACATGGCACCGCCTACCGACTACCACGATCATGATAAAATAACATAATTTTTGTCAACTCAAACCTGACCTAACATCACTCATGAAATGTAAGCGACCAATTCAACAATTCGCCACCTAGTTAGACTGATCTGATTGACTCCTCTGGCCAATGGGACACCAACCAATTCAATTCAAAGGGCTTTATTGGCATGAGAAAACATACGTTTACATTGCCAAAGCAGAAAGAACAATACAACAATACAGCAATACAATCAAAACAAAAATTATGTACTTTGTCAGAATCTTCAATAGATCAACTTCTACGTATGTACCAAGATCACTCGATGCAGGTATAGTGCAGGAATATACACAATGATTAGTCTTTACGGTGGTTGTGTTCCATTTGATATCCTCCTCCTATCACAGCAACTCACAAATCTTGCTGCTGTGTTTGCACATTGTTGTACTTCGCCCAGCAGATATGGGAGTTTTTTGTCATTGGTCATGTTTTCAAAATCTCCGTGTGTGGTTGTAATCTGTGGGAAGTATGTGTCTCTGATGTCTTGGTACAATGGACAGATGGTTAGGAAGTGTAGCTCGGTTTCCACTTCATTTAGTGTGCAGTGGGTGCATAGTCTGTCTTCTCTCGGGATACAGGTCTGCCTATGACGGCCTTTCTCGATCGCGAGACTGTGCTCACTGAGTCTGTACCTAGTTAAGATTCTTCTTTGTTTTGGGTCGGTCACAGTGCTCAGGTATTCTGCCACTGTGTATTCTCTGTTTAGGGCCAGATAGCATTCTAGTTTACTCTGCTTTTGTGTTGCTTCTTTCCAGTGTGTCAGATAGTTTTCCTTTTGCTGTTTTATAATTTGGTTTAGTCCAATGGGTTTTCTATCTCGTGGCTCTGTTTGTGTTTGTGCCCAGAGTTCCAGGGCCAGCTGGCTGAGGGGGCATCTCTCTAGAGTTTCACTGTGTGTGAGTGCCTTGTTATGGAGTGCATCTAGGTCACTTTCTTTTAGGTGGTTGTAGAACTTAAGTGCTCTCTTTTTTATTTTGATTATGAGTGGGTATCGTCCTAATTCTGCCCTGCATGCATTATTTGGTGTTTTTCGCTGGGTACGGAGACTGGATTTGCAGAATTCTGTGTGTAGGGTCTCGGTTTGGTGTTTATCCCATTTTTCAAGGTCATGGTTTGCTAATGGTCCCCAGATCTCGCAACCATAGAGGGAAATTGGTTCTATCACAGAGTCCAGTATTTTAAGCCATGTTTTAATTGGGATGTCTATTTTGATGTTTCTTTTGATGGCATAGAATGCCCTTCTTGCCTTGTCTCTCAGGTCCTTTACAGCTTGGTTGTAGTTCCCTGTGCTGCTGATGTTTAGGCCAAGGTAGGTATAGTTTTTAGTTTGTTCTAGTGGGATTGTATTTAGGAAAAATTGGTGGTTTTGGCGGCTGGGCCTTTTTTGAAATATCATGATTTTAGTCTTGCCAACCAACGGCAATGCTGCCTTCTGGCCAATGGGAAGAGGAGGGTCAAATATCCCTGGCAGCCACAACGCAGACTGCACACATACATACAGTGCAGAGCAACGCACGCAGCAAAGAAGCATGCTCAACACTCACGGGGTGACAGGGAAGGAAGAGTATCGATATAAATAGTACTCGATATAGCTTCAAACCAAACACGGCTGAAACGGCTGCGAGGCGCGAGGTTGTGAAACATAAACATACACGTTACTAAAATAATAATCAGACTAATATGGGGGGGGGGGGGGGGGACACAATGGAGACAGCGCACACAAACAACTGCCACAAGGCACAAACATACACGCAATAATCATACTAATATGGGGGGGAAGTGGGGAACACAACGGAAATAGCGCTTCTTTCACCCGACAAATATCACCATGTGATCATTTCTTGTTTTCTACTCAGTCTGTGTCTCATAGGAGGACTGTGGGCAGTTCAGAAACCCCTCCACCAGTGACATCATCGATGAGGAATCCAAGCTAATAGAAACTGCAGGCTTTTTACAGTAGCCTGGCTAATAAGCCAGACTAACCCGCCGGCAGGAAATTATTTTTGCCAACGGCTGATTCGGTCTGGCTTATTAGCTAGGCTATTTCTACAGTATAATTATTACTGAAAAGTTGCAATGCGAAAATGGAAGCCATCGTTCTCACGATAATAAAAATATATATACATGCAAAACAATCTGCCTAACGATGATGTCACTGGTGGACGAATTTCTGAAGTGCCTACAGCCCTAGCTCCTATGGGACACAGACCGAGTAGATTGGGGTTTTTTATTTATTATTATTATTATTATTATTTTATCATGAACATTTGTGAGAACCAATTACATGAAGATAGGTTGGAAAGTGGTGATGTGGTCCTTTAACAACTACTGGTAGACTGGCATTTGTTGTGCACCTTCATGCTTCCCGGAACTGTACAGATTTTGGTGACCCTGTGGCTTTGTTATAGTTCCTCCTTAGTAAATATACCACTTATTTTGATAAGCCTTAATTCCTCTAGCCTAGAGCTGAAACATTTCACTTGACAATTAAATGTCTCAAATGAATCGAATAAGCGGATTGCCATGAATGTTGCTGAGCCCATTTA
The DNA here is from genome assembly GCF_964188405.1 of Protomyctophum parallelum. NCBI lineage: Eukaryota > Metazoa > Chordata > Actinopteri > Myctophiformes > Myctophidae > Protomyctophum > Protomyctophum parallelum. The sequence continues at coordinate 15,794,700 of NC_139703.1, read as the reverse complement.
TGCATCCCAACAATGAGCCTGATTTTGGTGACCAAATGTACAGTAACTCCCCCCCACTACAAGACCATGCTTCTATGCCAGAATAAAATAAAGAAGCAGCCGATACAGGATTCAGTTGGAGATGTAGTTTGTAACTTGTTGCTGTGTGTGAATTTCCTGAGATACGGTATAATGGTATAACAACGGACCATTGAGAGGGAGAGAATTGTCTGTCTCTATAACCATAGGCTTAACATGTGCTCGCTCGTTTTACCATGCTTAACAAACAAACATACATACAACACACTATACATGACCCAATTCACAACATGATAAGCAACACTGCTCCTGTGATTCAAGCGACACAATTATTTTATTGCAATTAAAGGATGACAATCTTGATTGGTTCAAGCCAATTTGGTCTGATTGAGTGTGAGGAGTAACATAATTGCCTCTAGTTTCTTCTACTAGCAAAGCATTTTCTATTTTATTCAGAGCCACCTATAGTCCTATACAACAAACCAAATGATTGTAAGGGTGTTATGCAGCAGCAGTAGTATAATCTCACTCTCTCTGTAACAAGCATAACTTATATATGAAGCAATGCTATAAGGTGTGCCCTTTGAAACATTGCAATTCACTACCACCATTGTGAATATGCAACCAAACAAAAAATGCACACACACGCACGCACGCACGCACGCACGCACGCACACACACACACACACACACACACACACACACACACACACACACACACACACACACACACACACACACACACACACACACACACACACACACACACACACACACACACACACACACACACACACACACACACACAGTAACCCCACAGAATCTAATGCACATGCAGGTCCTGACGGTTCTGACAGTCAGTCTCATAACAGGTTAAGGGAAGTACATGTATGCACAGCAACTCCCTGCTGATAAGTGGAAATGGTGAAGGTCAGAGTCATTAATGTTGCCATTAATTAAAGCTAATGTGAAGATGAGCTGGATACTCGTTTGCATTTAAATCAGACAGTCATGTGGGTCTGGAGTATCCAATCAGTCAAGCAAGAACACTACTTTCGTCATAGTGGTTGTGGTTTTGCTAATGCCCGTGTGGCCCTTCAGTTGAGACACAAACTGCCACCCAGCTTGTTGTACTGGCAGTGTGGTGGAAAACATACTCAAAGTTTGTACTTGAGTAAAAGTAAGAATTCTGCAATGTAGAACTACTTTTTAACTACGTAAATGTCCATTTTACTTGAGTAGTAAGTACAACAGTAGGCTATTGGTATCAAAATGTACTGAATGTACCAAAAGTAGAAAGTACTCACTATGCAGAATGTCCCATTTCAAGTTTTCAAATGTTTAACAAGATTTTGAAAATATCAGATCTACAAGCTACAATGCGTCGCATTAATGTACGCATTGATTGGCTATAGATTGGCTATTTTCAAATGGCCGAAATGTATGTAGGGCTGAAGTGCAACTGTATGTTTAGTAACTAATCCAAATTTACAAAGTAACTAGAAGCTAAAGTTGACATGTAGTATTGGAAATACTCAAGTAAGTACAAATACCTCTAAGTTGTACTGAAGTATACAGAACTTAAGTAATTGTACTTACTTCCACCAGACCACCACTGATGAATCCCACAGTGAGAGAAAGGAAACATGAGGGCTTCGTACACACCTATACACAACAAATGTCCGGTCCGTGTGCGATGTCTGATTGCTGTTTGATCGCTGCTCCAATTCATTTTCAATGGGAGTCACATGGTTTGACCAAACACTTTTGTTTGATGAGGGGGGAGCAATCAGCAATCAACCACAAATGTTTGATCAAACCATGTGACTCCCATTGGAAAAGCATTGTGGTGGCCCAAAAAACCCAATTAAACGACCAAACATTGCTTCATTGGTGTTGTATGTGTGAATGAGGCCTAAATGTGATTTCCCATAAGCTCATTAAATGTATCTAACCTGGACTCCTCACAATCAGTAGGCTTAATCTGAACAATTATATTAGTAATTATTAATAACTTACAAAGCTGCAGCAGCAAGTCAACCACTAGAGAATTGGGAGCTGGGATATTTAATGGATGAGTGGTCACAGAGCCCAGGTACCATGTCACTTCCGCAGAAAATATTCAATAATGATGTGGTTGAATACACTTTATATGTGAAAGAATGTTGACGAAAATGAACCACCACTTTCTTGTGTTGCAATTTGCGAGTAGGTTAGGTAATGTTAGCCCATTTTGATGCCATTAGCTTTATTGCATGGTGCCATAACTTAAATAATAATGTAACAAAATACATACATAAATGGATGCACCTGGGACGTATCCTCAGTGATGTATCCCAAGGTCATCGGGTCATCTCCCAACATCATACCCCTCACTCAGGTGACCCAGCCGGGGTGATCAAGTCCCGACTTACGTCCCAGTAGCTACCCTCGTTAAGTCCCATTAGGGAAAAACCAGGGCCACACAATCCGTTCCTCCTGAACTACTCTGCCGGGACTGGGAGGTACCATTCTGACGCATGGAAGGACTCTGTGGGTTGACTCCTGTCCGGGCCCCTCCTACATCTCACCAGGTCCACTCCTGCTCTCACCAGGTCAGGCCCTGTGCGTTGCACCAGACTCCCAGCACCAGGCACTTTATTCAGGAATGGTGGATTCTCGAGCCGCAACAGCTTTAATAAGTTAAAGCAGCCCAGATACCGGCACCGCACGCATTTCCTCTGTGACTTATTCTATGTATATTTTAGTGTTCAAACCACCAGAGAAATCCTGACTTTTTATATAAATGGGGTTAAAACAATGTATTTTCAGGGGACAGTAATTTGTTGTACCTCTGCTGCATGCACTCTTGTGTAAGCATAACCATGCTTATGTAATCCATCTATATACTGTATGTAACCCTACCCAGCACCATGAGGGAGGACTGCTTCCCATCTGTTTCAGTGGTCAAACACAAGCTGTTTTCACACAACACATCTCAGTCATGCATCTGGTGCTGTTTGATAGACTTAGCCTCATCTTGGCACAATTCAATTCAAACAATTGCTACTACTTAATATTGTGGGTTTAGTTTCACCAAGGACATTTAATTGCTTCTGATCTTGTGACAGTGACAGAGAAAGCATGCGTTAAGTGATCTTTACAAATAATTATGTCTTCCTAGGCTTTTATGGTTTAATTACAAACATTCTCCTTATTCTCTTGGAAGAAAAAATAGAACATTTAAGCCATTATCATGAAGTGATAGCATAGTTAATGAGGATAGATTGCACTGCAGCTCAACTTATTTAACATTGACCATGTGCTTTAACAATCTACAAAGAGCATATAGATTTGCTTCACTGGAACCCTCAATTAGAAATGTCTGTCTGTCTGTCTGTCTGTCTGTCTGTCTGTCTGTCTGTCTGTCTGTCTGTCTGTCTGTCTGTCTGTCTGTCTGTCTAGCTGAGTGACTATCTTTATGTATCTAACAGAGATAATTTGCGTATGCTATGCCTGCCTGTCACTTTTGGAGCAACAGAAAGCTCTGGTGTAAAGGGATTTTGTGTTGTGTTGTGTATTGTATATTTTAATGTATTTTTTAAGTTTCTATTCATGGGTTTTCGATTATTGTTTGGATCCAATGTTTTATACATTTGTGTCAATAAAGTAATTAACTAACTATCAAATGCACACAGTATGAATAAACAAAACCGACGTTTTGCATCTATATTGTGGATTTAGTGACTTTTCCTATCATGGTTTTAACCATCTTGTGCATTTGACATACAATGACCAACCTCTCCATATCTTTAATTACATAATCTTTGCTATATTTACATTTTGTGTTTGTATTTTCTTAAGCAGACCTATATATACTCTGTAGGTCTATTCATTAATAGCCTGGTGAGAGCTCCAGATGGGTCAAGCCAGCTGATAGCTGGGCTTTTGGAGGAGCGTTCCAACTCTGCTTGCATGTCTTTGCTGAGTTGGACTGTTCTTATTATTTCTGAGCCCTGCCTGCCTCACTATCCATAATCCTTAAGTCTCCTTGGTGTCATTTATAAAACTAGCGCCATGCCACAACATCCAGGTGGCCAGTTGTTCAGTCAGACTATTTGGGTACTGTACTGTACTGTACTGTACTGTACTGTACTGTACTGTACTGTACTGTACTGTACTGTACTGTACTGTACTGTACTGTACTGTACTGTACTGTACTGTGCCGTGCCGTAATGTACTGTACCATACTGTACTGTGCCATACTGTAGTGTACCATACTGTACTGTACCGTATTGTACCATATCATACTGTACTGTACTGTACTGTGCCGTGTGCCATGTGCCATGTTTACATTTTTGTGACTGATTTTCATTGTCTACAGTATATATATAATATGGACAATTAAAATCAGTATAGTACTGTATGTATCCTATAGGATACACATAACAAGCTTAGAAATATTTTCAGGATGTAATGATCATCACTCAGAGCAATAACCCACCTAATCCTGGAATGGGCGGTAGATATTCTCTTGGAAGAATACATTGGCAAATAGTACAAATATGAATGTGACTATTTTGTTCTCTTGACAAACAAAGTTTGTTTTGAAAATCACACCCGTGTGAAGTGAGTGTTGCAACTCCGTGTGGGTGTCCCCGGAAGTTCCAGACCTACAGGACCACGGCCAGGGTGCCGGCCCGGTTCTGGCAAGCCGCCCCACGTCCGAAACGGTTGAGAAATGACAGAGTTACCGTGTGGGGGTCCCTCTACTGTACTGTACTGTACTGTACTGTACTGTACTGTACTGTACTGTACTGTACTGTACTGTACTGTACTGTACTGTACTGTACTGTACTGGCGCACCCAAAATATATACAGTTAATATGTGTGTGTGTGTGTGTGTGTGTGTGTGTGTGTGTGTGTGTGTGTGTGTGTGTGTGTGTGTTTGTGTGTGTGTTAGGTTGCGCACAGGTGGTGAAAAACAGCCATGCTGTTTTCGTGCTCATACCCACCCAGCCAGCCACCCACCCACCCACACACATAGCTCCGTAAGGGAGTGCACCACTCAAAAATGCACAGGCTATCTGTCTGAAGGCCTCAAGAACAAGTGGATTTGTGAGTGTAAACTGAAGGTGTAGCAGAGCAAACATATTCGTATTCGTATTCGTATGGGGAAAACAAGTCCCATAAGAATGTTTGCTCTGCTACACAGTGTAATAGGAATGAGACACATGACAAAGAACAACAACACTACTTAAAAAGTAAAAGTAAATTTTATGTGAACTCAAATCCTTTTGCCCTCAACTTTACAGTATGTATGTATTTGTATAGACTGAGAATACTACTTTACACACATATGTGTTGCATTCAAATCATTAGCCCAAGCCCCAAACCATAATAAGCCCACTCCATATCTATAATTTAATTTTCCAGAGAGATACATCTTTGAAAGTCAATGAAAGCCAATGAATATGTTTCTTTGGAGAAACCTTTATTATTGTGCCAATCCCTTTGCTTTGATGTAGATTTGGACATAGCATTAGTAAGACCAAAATATGGTCTAGGATTTATCTCCACCAGCTAATGAGCCTGGGGACATTTCATGTTTGTATAATGAAATGCAGACGCCATATAACACAATATTAGCATATAACAAATAAATACTCATACAAATCCCTCAATGCAGGTACAAAGGAACAATCAGGCACTGACAGAACTGGAAAGATTATCAAGGATTTACCTAGGCACATCAACTCGACAGATGTGCTTCTCGGGCATTCCACAGCTTTCCTAATGAAACAAAAAGGAAAGCTTATACGACAAGACAAGCCTGGCATTCTCTTCTTAGAGAATGTGGGTTGTGTGTGATTAGGAATTAGTTTCTTTGCATGTTGAATGTTCACATTTACGCTTTTCGCTGAAAGCTCAGTCTACAGAGTCCTCCATTAGTGGTTGTACTTCTGGAGCTGGCGGGACTGGGAGTGGCTCAGCGACACCTCAGGAGAGATGGACATACGGTACACATATCTGGAGTGTCCATTTAAGTCTGTCTCTGTGAGCATAAAATTGACCTGTAAGTGTAACAGAGGTTTACAGTGCAGTGGCTGCTGAGCAGAGGGAGCCAATGACCATCTGTTGTAATTTTATGAGAAAAATACAAATGCAAATAAACAACTTTAATACATCAAATACTTAAGCACTTTAACACTGGAATCCGCATTTTTGGGTGTGTGATAATTACTTACACCTATATTACCGCTTCTGGAGCATTATAGGCTGTCAAACAAGTGTTCTCCAGGCATCTCTGTCTTGAGCTGTCCTTTCTCTCTCAGAGTGTCATTTTAGGCACACATTTTTGATAATCAGCAGATCTACAAGCTCACAAAGTGATGTCATCATCATCATCATTTTTCGACCGCGGTCGAGATCATGGATTGGACAGTTCTCTACCTCTGGTCTGCTTTGAGGCAGGACTCCAGAGAAGAAGGGAAGATATAACCTCATTGTCAGCTCTGTAGCACTGGCCGGCAAACTGTGTTCTTCTGGATTGGACTAGTGAAGAAACATGGGGAAGGTTGCCGTATATTAGATTAGTCGATGGGTGGCTCTTCCAAGACAGATTTTGCGCTCTCATTAGAAGGCGGGTGTAAGTGCCATCCAACCGTTTCTCTAGTTTAAGTGATGTAATGTGTTGTGAGCTTTTCGATCAGTTATTTTCTAAATCATTTCAATTTCTTCTTTTTTGTGGTTTTGTAGTTATGTGGCTCAGTGGTAGGCCTATAACATGCATGACTGGATGTCATCCGTTGTTTTTCTTTTGTTTTATTCTTAAAATATAATTAGAACAGCTATCCTTTAAATATTCATGAGCCATTTCACTTCTCATTCGCAAATCATTTACCCTACATGCAACATACTGTAAGCTAGTCGATGAGTCAAAAACCAAGTTAATATATTCCAATACTACAACAAAAATGAACAATTATAGATGCTGTCACGAAAACATTGAGTCATCATCAGCATCATGCAACAGCATTGAACTAAAAATATTAGGGACTAGAATAGCAGGCATTCATATAATATCTTCATCAACTGGCAGCACAACGACAGAAAGAATTAGGGTCACCCTTAGACGACCAGACACTAGATAAGGCTAAATGAGAAAGAAACAATTAGATTGTGCCCGTGAATCATTGTCACAATCTGTGCCACGCAAGTCTTTTGCAGTTTGTGTCATGGCACAGGCGTCAGTAATCAGTAGAGTTCACTGGCATCTGACGTGAAAGAACGGATCTGACAATCGTTAGACACGAAGCCAAGTAAATTATGAGGAAAATGTGTGTTTTACACAAGCATCAAAGAGAAGCTGTGAAAACATTCTGAATCAGAGATGATGCTGACAGAGCTAATTAAGCTGTGGGTGTTATATGGTGCTAAATACTCTGGCTAAAGTGGCCCATAGCGAAATGCAGTTTTTGTTGTCTTTACTAACACTATGTGAGAGAATTAAGAGCTGGGAGAGATGAACAAGCTGGCAAATGAATATGTTCTTGTGCCCTTTCTTTCATATTTTTGCACTGCAAAGTGCAGAATTTGCAGATATATCAAATAGCAATTTTGCATTTGTTTGTATTTTTGATTATAAAAATGCGATGTGTAGCCTTCTGTAATTAATGCAGACTATTACCCTAGTGATTTACGTGCATATCTCCCTATCGAAGCCCTCCCACAGCTTTCCTGCATCACGTTTCCTATTAAACGGATACATGATTAACAACCCTTGGCAGTGAAATATGAAATGCTATAGATGCAGATACACTGTACAGTATGGTTATATCCATGGTAATTCATAGGAAGGGCATACATTAGACTTGCAAAACTTTATTCAGACATGGAGACATTACATGGAGAAGTAGCTTTGCTGTCAGCAGTGAACAACAGGGAGATGAAAGATGTACAGCACAACAGTCATCAATCTAATGGAACTGTGCTGTGATTTCTGCTGCTATACAGTACAGTAGCTCTACTGGAGGATATAGTCAACACTAAATGTCACAGCACTGCAGCTCCCACATTTGTTCACATACAAGTGTTTTGGGGCAAGCGTTCTTGTATTTGTGAGCCAGCATTGCGGTTCACCTTCTGAGTGCGGGGATTCAGTAGGCTACACCAGGGGTTCCCAACCTTTTTTGGACCAGGTACCCCTTTTGCGGTAGATATTTTTCCAGGTACCCCCTCATCCTCGCAACACAGATAACAATATATTTACAACCACAAGCAGTGTTTCCTGCAGGAAAAAGCTTTGGCATGGTGCTGGGCGCAGGCCGCAGGGGGGCCTTCTTGCGTCGAACATTTTGATTAATTAATTAATTTGATTCAATAATTAATGAATAAGATTAATAAATTAAGATTGATTTGTATTATTGCTCTTGTATTGCTATTGGAGACACTGGGGGGACACTGGGCAGGCACTGGGGAGGCACTGGGGAGACACTGGGGAGACACTCGGGAGGCACTCAGGGAGGCACTGGGGAGGCACTCGGGGGGGACACTGGGGAGGCACTCAGGGGGACACTGGGGAGGCGCTGAGTGGACACTGGGGAGGCACTGGGAAGGCACTGAGGGGACACTGGGGAGGCACTGGGAAGGCACTGAGGGGACACTGGGGAGGCACTGGGAAGGCACTGGGGAGGCACTGGGGAGACACTGGGGAGCATGGGGAGGCACTCAGGGGGACACTGGGTAGGCACTGGGGAGGCACTCGGCTGGTCACTGGGGAGGCACTCAGGGGGACACTGGGGAGGCACTGGGAAGGCACTGGGGAGACACTGGGGAGACACTGGGGAGGCACTGGGGAGACACTGGGGAGACACTGGGGAGCATGGGGAGGCACTCAGGGGGACACTGGGGAGCATGGGGAGGCACTCAGGGGGACACTGGGGAGGCACTGAGGGGACACTGGGGAGACACTGGGGAGGCACTGGGGAGGCACTGGGGAGGCACTGGGGAGACACTGGGGAGGCACTCAGGGGGACACTGGGGAGGCACTGGGGAGGCACTCAGGGGGACACTGGGGAGGCACTGGGGAGGCACTGGGGAGGCACTGGGGAGGCACTGGGGAGACACTGGGGAGGCACTGGGGAGGCACTCAGGGGGACACTGGGGAGGCACTGAGTGGACACTGGGGAGGCACTGGGAAGGCACTGAGGGGACACTGGGGAGGCACTGGGAAGGCACTGAGGGGACACTGGGGAGGCACTGGGAAGGCACTGGGGAGGCACTGGGGAGACACTGGGGAGACACTGGGGAGCATGGGGAGGCACTCAGGGGGACACTGGGTAGGCACTGGGGAGGCACTCGGCTGGTCACTGGGGAGGCACTCAGGGGGACACTGGGGAGGCACTGGGAAGGCACTGGGGAGACACTGGGGAGACACTGGGGAGGCACTGGGGAGACACTGGGGAGCATGGGGAGGCACTCAGGGGGACACTGGGGAGCATGGGGAGGCACTCAGGGGGACACTGGGGAGGCACTGAGGGGACACTGGGGAGACACTGGGGAGGCACTGGGGAGGCACTGGGGAGGCACTGGGGAGACACTGGGGAGGCACTCAGGGGGACACTGGGGAGGCACTGGGGAGGCACTCAGGGGGACACTGGGGAGGCACTGGGGAGGCACTGGGGAGGCACTGGGGAGACACTGGGGAGGCACTGGGGAGGCACTCAGGGGGACACTGGGGAGGCACTGGGGAGGCACTCAGGGGGACACTGGGGAGGCACTGGGGAGGCACTGGGGAAGCACTGAGGGGACACTGCAGGAGGCACTGGGAAGGCACTGGGGAGGCACTGGGGAGAAACTGCAGCCACTGGGGAGACATTGGGGAGCCACTGGGCAGACACTGCAGGGAAGACACTGGGGTGGCACTTGGGGAGGCACTGGGGAGGTACTGGACATTTCATATCACACACACACACCATGATTCACAAGCCCCCTCAAAAAAAAAAAAAAAAAACCCTTTTTTTTTTTTTTTTTTTTTTTTTTTTTTTGAGGGGGCTTGGGTACCCCCTGGCTATGCGTCGCGTACCCCTAGGGGTCCGCGGACCCCACGTTGGGAACCGCTGGGCTACACCACACATGATCATTGAATCTCATTGATGATTTACTGTCTGACTGCTGTGAACTGCTGCAATAGATAAGAGGACCACAGCAGTGTCATTTAATTGAATATGTCAAGCGCCTTAAAATAATCTGTTAAATCTCACAGTTATAGATACGTAATATAGATGGGACACTGTGGCTTACATGAACATTTACTCATAGATATTAGGCTTTTGTTCATCATGCAGGCGGAGCCGCTCTGAGCCATTCTGCTACTCACCCCCCTAACGCAGGTGTGTAGTGGCCACCGTAATGGCCAGGAATCAAACTAACCAATCAAATGGGCATATCGGTCGGATTGGAGGTTCTGGACAACCGCGCCAATGTACGCTGATGCGGCCGGTCCCATATATGCACAACCTCATATGTGCATAGTGGTCAGATCTGCGGTCCTGGAGAACGGATCTTCAGGTTCCACATACTACATTTTTGGGTGTCATTATAGATGAACATTTAAATTGGAAACAACATATTGATACTGTATCTTCCCATTTGTTCTTCCTTCACAATTTTTTCTGTGTTACTTCTGACATTCACTCCTACCCCACAAGGCAAAGAGATGATTTTGAATTACCCTATTGTCGCACTTCCAAACATTAATCATTCATCAAATTTAGAGGCCCTCATTTATGGAATTCCCTAGATGCTTCACTTAAATCCTCATTATCCTTGCCAATATTCAAGAAACATGATTGGTAGACAGGTGCTGATGAGGGGTTGGAAAGCGTCAGGGAGTATCTCGTTTCATGACTGGTTTGTGGAGATAAGCAAGGTTGCAGCATACGAAGAAATGGCATATAGGAGGTCCGACAGACTGGACAAATATATCCGGAAATGGGGAGGATACATAATGCATCTATTGCATATTGCTGTCAGAGATCCCATTGTGGTGTGAGCGCAACATCCCTTTCTCTCTTCTTTTCCTTGAATACAGTGTAAATAATATTACCCAGGTGCAATGGCATTTCTTTTTCCTTTTTTTATTATTATTTTATTGTATTGTATTGTCTAATTGTTTTATCTTTTCTGTAAAGATTTAGTTGTGTAATGTATTTATTATTTTCTTGTCTAGTTGTTTCATTTGTTGTCTTAATTGTTTGTGTGACTAAACTGAAAAAGCAATACAATTTTGAATCATAAAAAAAAGAAAAAGAAACATCTAAAGAAATATCTTATTTCTTCCTTTCTGTAGATTACATGATTTCATTTTATGTGTCATATTTTCTTTTGTGTGTTTGTTGTTGTATTGTTTATTTCCCCTTTTTGTGCAGTCTCTGTGTTTTTATTTCTTTATTGCACAGCTGCTCCCCTTTGCCAACTTGTAGTCTTTTGTATTGTTCTTAATGAACTTTTAATCTGCTTAATCAATGACCTCTTCCATATAGGAAAGGATTCCAAATATGCCAGCTGGCTTCTTCCTTTCCTTGCATTGTATTTTTGTTCTTTGATATCTATTGTCTATTTTTTATACTATGTGCTATAAATAAATAAACCAAAACCATATATATCTGCCATATATGGTCATATGGGTTGGTTTGTGTGCATGTCTGAGTCATAGTGACATGCCTATATGTGTCCATCAGTGTTGAATTTGATGGAGCTCATAACTGAAGTTCAGGAGCAGGACCACACCTCCAACGCAGCTACCTCCACCTCCTATCAAGCCACATCCAATCGGGTCACCTCCACCTGTATATAAAGCCAATCCAACCCACGGTTCTCCCTCTGTTCTCACTTTCGTCACCCCTCCCCCCACCCTAATTCTCATCCTACTCCCTCTAACATCTCCTAACATGTCCTTAAGGTGGGTTTGTTGTGCCCGGGAGCACGGCAGATCCCTCAAGCCTCCCCACCTCGGCTTAAATTACCCGATGTCATGCAGCTGGACGGCCAGATGACCCGTCGCGGGTCGTTCTGTTCATTATTCGTTCCTTCATCGTGTCATGCATCTTTCGTTAAAGATGGAGTGCCACAATTTTTGTATTTTTCCAGTTTTTCATGTGTCTATGAGGTGACAGTACTTCCTTAGACACCCTGGAGTCGGTTTTATGTGCAATGGTGTATTAACTTTGTATTTAGGCTTTCTTCCTGGAGGCTGAACCCTTGACAGTCAAACAGGCCAATGAAATAAACAGCCCCTCCCCTAACCCCTCCCCCTTTATCATACAACTACAGCTGTGGGTGCAGCTTCAGTTCAGGTGGATCATCACCCATCACCACCTACCAGGCAAACCAGGCATACTTAATGAACTGGTGCGGGCGTGTCCACATAAAAGCATGATTTGAACAAATACTGTACACTTTTTGGAACAAGTTCTTCCTCCTTATATTATAATAATACCTGATGATGTTTTAGGATGGAAAAAAATCGTGGCACTCCATCTTCAATAAAATCTGTTAAATGTCCTCATTGGTGGTGTGGTCCTTGATAGTGAATTGATGGTTCTGTCTGAGTCAGAGTGATGTGGCCGACAGGCCGTGATCCACTGGCCTCATCCCTTTAGCCAATTTTAATATATACCAGTAAGACGCCTGAGGGCAAGAAGCAACCTCACCTTGCCTTCAAGGGTGAGGTCGCGTGCACGCATCCGCCTCGTTGACGGCAGACTACTGGGCGAGCGCTGGCGCTTTGGCATGGGGGGTCAGATCAACATGGAATTAATTCTGTACTGGCCATATAAGGAGCATGTCTTGAGTACAGGGTTTTATGAGGTCAGATCAACATTATGGAATGTCAGAACAGGTCAGTTCCATACAGTATATGCATGGAGATCTAAGGGTGGTGGGGCATTCTGAGTACTGAGCAGCGGTACTAATAACTTTGGAGCAGGCCCATCTAGAGTTTGAAATTTGAAATGGACAAAAGGGAGACATCGAAGAGGAAGGATGGGGAAGGATCAACATATGGAATGTCAGAACAGGTTCTGACATATATCCATATATGGAGATCTAAGGTTTGAGGTCAAATGTAGAGTTGCTGGCCAATATTGATGACATCAGGGATCTCAATGGGCTTAACTGCGACAGCAGGTCGCAGTTACTATGACATCAGGGTCTCCACATGATACACATCTCCATCCCTGATGATGTCACATGATGTCACGAGACCTGGGCACCATATTTGGTGCCCGACCAACACACTGATGGTGCCCGACCAACACAATAAGGATATGGCCGGAGTAGCCTGTGTGGAAGAGCACACAGAATGTAGCCAACTAGCCATATATCAAGCTTTAGTGTTTTTATTTATTTTATTTTATCCCCATCTCTCCATCATCTCGCTTTCTCCTTGGCTTAGCAACTTCACTTACCACGGACAGAGAAAACATTAGATGCCTCGGCATACGATTAAATAGAAAGGTTTACAAAATGTTCTTGACATAAATTATAAATACATGAAATGGGTGATACGTTTTTGGCAAGCTTTTTCTAGAATCAAAATGGTGCTGTTGGATCAGGTGTTACAAGGCCTAGCCGCAGCGCCAGCAAAGTGACATAATCATTGGATTGGGCGGTGGGGAACAGAATAAATCACAGCTGTGCTCCTTTCGAGTATACTTGTCAATTTGTGAAAGCTTTTCCACAAACATACTACTGTATAAGCTTCATCCTCCTGCAGCCCCTCAATCAGTTACAGCAAACATTAGAAAGTAGTTAAATAAATAATAAAAAAAAGCTTTATAGCTCTAATAGGCCATGCTAATTAGTAATTACAGAGTAAATGTTTTCAAACATTTTGATCCAGTCTATTTAAAGCCAACATGGGAAACATGGAAACAGTGCTGATGGTGGTGGTAAAGTATCAAAATGTCACTTTTTCTCACTTTGTAAATTAATCTACAGTATTTGTTTCTGTTTATGCTGTCCAAAAATAAAAGTCTCGTACTGTTTTATTTGTTTATTTTATTGAAGATTTCTTGTGATTGTGTTATCACCTCATATCTTCTATGATTTTCTCAGGTCAACTTTTCAGGATATCTAACTATTGGGCAGATTGCAGGAGGACCGCTACTTACATTTGGTGACCCCGTGACTATAGCACCACAACTACAGAAGAAGAAAGATTTGTGTGTGATTTTTATTTAATTTTTTCAAAGTGGGTCGGCTAGTGTTGACCCCCATAGATAAACAGACAAGATCTCACTTCTGTCCAAACTCCAGCTAATTATATCCAATTCAATAATATCTGTACCCGGCCATAACAGCATGATCTCTGTCTCTCTGATAGTGATGTCACATGCACCATCAACATTATAAGGCTCACACATTTTAGCAGATGCTTCTGTCTTGCTAGATAGAAAACAAACCTTTAAAAATATTAATATAACTGTGGTTTTTGGTTCTATACGTAGCAACTAAGTAATCATATTTTTTTCATGTTTTTAACTCAAGGGAAATTGAACATTTTTCTCATTACAGTTTGATGTCTTTTACAGTTTCATTATAGTTTGATGTCTTTTCATTAAGAATGCCATTACACTGACGGCCTGTCAGCATGAGTTCAGCTTTGAGCTCACCAACCACTAACTGGAAATGTTATTTCGACCCACAATTGCAGTGAATTAATTTGACAGCATTGAATGGAGGGGAGCTGAGCATAAACACCAATGGAAATATCAGCCTCAGGATACAAGAATGTGATACAATAAAAAGACATAAAAGAATGTGCATATGCAGCAAATTATTAATTCAAGCAATCATTCTTTGTATTTTCTCAATAAATGAATCAATTATTAACGAGTAAGACGCCATATGATATGAGGGCGAGAAGCGCCGCGTGCACGCATCCGCCTGGGTGACAGCAAACTGCTGGGCGACCACTGGTGCTTTGGCATGAGGGGTCAGATCAACATTATGGAATGAATTATTTAGTGTACAGGGTTTCGCAAAAAAAAAGAAAAATGTAGCCTACATAAATATAATGTTCTTTGTCAACAGCAGATTTATCTTATGGATAACGTCACATTGTACCTATCACAGTACAGATAATACCAGTAAGACGCCCTGAGGTCGCGTGCACGCATCCACCTGGGTGACAGCATTGGGGGTCAGATCAACATATGGAATTAATTCTGTACTGGCCATATATGAAGCCTGTCTTGAGTGTGCAGAATTTGATGAGGTCCCCCCCCCCCCATTTTCCCTCACTGTATATTGTATCTTTTCCCTTTTTTGCTTCCCATATGATGAATTCCTGTTCTGTACTTTAGCTACATAGAAATGTCTATTTGTATGTCTCTAAATGTCTGTATGTCTTTAAATGTTTTGATGAATTGAACAATGTGGACCCTGTTGTAAACAAGTGTAATGCTTAATTGGGTCGTCCACTCACAGTTGACAGTCTTTGTATTGAGTTTGTGCTTA
Source organism: Protomyctophum parallelum (assembly GCF_964188405.1). Classification (NCBI taxonomy): domain Eukaryota; kingdom Metazoa; phylum Chordata; class Actinopteri; order Myctophiformes; family Myctophidae; genus Protomyctophum; species Protomyctophum parallelum. The sequence continues at coordinate 15,779,178 of NC_139703.1, read as the reverse complement.
AAATGTACTGTAAATTCTACAAACTGTTAATAAATATTTCAATCAATCAATCAATCAGATCAACATATATTATATATGGAGATCTAAGGGTTTGAGGTTTGAGGTCAGATATAGAGTTGCTGGCCGGCTCCATATGCAGATCTAGGTGATGATCCAGTCTTCTCCATGTATGGTTATCCAGGGTTAGATGAGGTCAGTGTCGTGATCTTCATATGGAGATGGCCATATATGGTGGCGTGACGTGTCACAAGGCGTGATGTCACAGGGCGTGATGTACGAGGCGTGACCATATATGGAGGTGTGATGTCACGAGGCGTGACCATATATGGAGGCGTGGGTGACTAACTGACGGACAGGAGATGCAGGTTTTTATAGTAAATGCGACCTACCATCGCAATTAGAAAGTCTGAGGAAGACCTTGGTCGGCTCGAAACGTTACCAGCAGTTGGTGTGACTCTTTTTATTCTTATACCGTCATACAATGGAGCATAAATTAGGCATAAGTCTCCACTATACATTCTCAAAAAGCATGAATACTAACCAGTTTGTTTTTTGTTATTATCTTTTGTTTCACTAAGTCATAGTTTTCTGGGAAAAGAAAAGCCTTAAATATATTCAAAGAGCATTTTATCTCAGTCTGTCAAACAAACCGGAAAATATGCATTGTAAATTGTTGCATCTCCCACAGCGTTGTACCACCCAGATTAGTGAAAGGTGCTAATTGTTGTTATCTTTTTCTTCTTCTTGTGGGGATAAAACCAGTCACATAGGAGAACATCCATTATTCATATTCTATCTAATGTATCATTTGAGTTGAGAATGTGAGCAGAAATACTGTAGGCCGCCTACCTTCATGGCTTTATTCAAATAACTGTGCATATACAATAGTCCTATAGGCTAGGTGAATAAAATGTGAAACTGTTTTACCACAATATTACAATTGAATAAAATAACAACTAATACTTCCTTTTACAAAAAATAAAATAAAAACAGCCCCCAAGCTAAGCTGCGTGTGCTATAATAATGATTTCACCTGTTTAAAAATATATTACAAAAGGTGTTAGCATGACCCCCCTCCCCCACTCCATTTGTCAATATCAATCTTTTTTTTGTTTTGCTTCAAGGACACATGAATGAAATGTTGGGCACAGCCATTGAACCTAATTATGCTGATGGTTGTGAGACACTAAAAGCCATGGGTCGTTAGCTCTCATAAAGGTCTACATAATGCTGTCCCATGAGTGCTGTTCTGCTGAGGACATGGGGATGCATCTGATGCATTTTTAGTCTAGCATAAATCCTACACCGAGGTCACACAAATATAATACACAGCTTGTGGACTATCAGGACTCTGTGTTTTGTCTTGCCTTATATGTATGTGCTGCCATTTCACAGAATAATGAATGAATGAATGAATGAATGAATGAATGAATGAATGAAGGAATGAAGGAATGAAGGAATGAAGGAATGAATGAAGGAATGCTTGCAATGTGCTTGGTTGATACAGTATTTTGGAGACAATATTATTAGTATTAATTCTATGTTTCTTGGTGTACTTGAAAGCAACCTTGGTTTGGATGAGGATGTTCTTAAAATCTATATTTCAGTCATTTCATGGTCACCAGTCTAGCAATAAAAATCAGAACCGTCTGAACTGAGTGGTACTGTACTGCACTGTACTGTACTGTACTGTACTGTACTGTACTGTACTGTACTGTACTGTACTGTACTGTACTGTACTGTACTGTACTGTACTGTACTGTACTGTACTGTACTGTACTGTACTGTACTGTACTGTACTGTACGCGCACATGCACGCATGCACGCACGCACGCACGCACACACGCGGCAGGCAGGCAGGCAAGCAGGCACGCACGCACGCATGCATGCACGCACACTGTGACACACACACATCATTTATTTGAAGATGCACCACACATATTATGATAATGTACTGTAATCTAATTTAAATCAGAATCCTGGCACCTGCAAGTAAGGGATGTTTCTATCCCTCTTCTGCATTTGATTTGGACCATCTTCCCTCATGGGCCTTAAAACAAAGCCTGCGCTGGACACCTGCCACTACACAGACATCCAGCTCAGAAAATATCCTGCAAGAATTAACCTAGCAATCATTCAACTGAGGGTCCCCTGAGGTCTCATATTGCAAAACAAGCAGAGATACGAGTCTGAATAGTTTTTAAGAGAGGAAAGCAGATCTCAGTTACATAAACCTGCTAGCAAGCAAGCATAAATTATTTCCCATCAATACCAGCATTTTATCATTGTGGCTTATGTAAATATTAGATGAAGGATCACAAGAAATTAAGAGCAGATATGCAATGTCAGAGAGATTTACAAATTTGGTTAAATGCTAGTACACTTTCGGAAAATGGATACATTTATGTAGACAAAGACATTTATGTGTGTACAATCTACTAGCCTTTACTTTGGTGGATGTTTTGTGCAAAAGGTCACAAAAAGCTGTTCTTATATAGCCTATCTTCTATTGTTTGCATAGCAAGCACCCGGCCCTGGATGGGTGCTACAATAGAATGCCAAACATCAACGAGGATGAACATGTAACCAATAGACCGATTCCGTAGCGGTTTCATGGTCGCAGCCTACGTATTTCCTGTAGGCGGAATTGACGTAGCTGCGGGGGTAAAACCCTCACCAGGCGCATCTCTTCCACTACAGTGAACGGCAGAGTGACTGATGTTAGTTTGCCTCAAACTTTACTCCTTTACCTGCTTTTTTACTAACACTAACATTACAAAGATGCCCAGAACATCGAGATGAACCTGTGTAGTTTATGGCTGCTCCAACAGTAGTGGCAACATAAAAATAAAATAAAACGGAATGTCTAATATCCACCGCGGTGGCTGAGACCAGAGCCATAGAGTAATGGTTGAGACAAAGCAGGGAAAGATATATATCGCCAGTCTTACCCAATACCAAATCTTTCTGTTTTATGAACACAAGGCTGCTGTATTTTATACCTCATACTAAGCATTTAAAGTATGAGGTATAAAGTACACTGGCGTTATGTATCTTTCACTGCTTCGTCTCAACCATTACTCTATAGCTCGGGTCTCAGCCACCACGGTGGATATTACACATTCCGTTTTATTTTATTTTTTATGTTGCCACTACTGTTGGAGCAGCCATAAACTACACAGGTTCAACTCGATGTTCTGGGCATCTTTGTAATGTTAGTGTTAGTAAAAAAGCAGGTAAAGGAGTAAAGTTTGAGGCAAACTAACATCAGTCACTCTGCCGTTCACTGTAGTGGAAGAGATGCGCCTGGTGAGGGTTTTACCCCTGCAGCTACGTCGAGTCCGCCTACAGGAAATACGTAGGCTGTGACCATGAGACCCGCTACGGAATCGGTCTATAGGCTGGCAGGTCATTGCCACCGGGAACTCCCAGCCAGCAAACCTTTGCTGTGGATTGCAACACACTGACATTGATCTTGAGGGCATCCACACCAACCTAGGAAGGAAAGATGCAGATGGAGGACTTGTCCGAGGATGACCTACAGTAGAGAGAAATTACAGAAAGATTGTACATGTTACACAGCTCCATTTCTAACCACTGACAACAATTCAAATACTGTAGAGTAGTGTTGTGTTGTGTGCATTTTGACTGCTGGACTGATTGGCATGAAACTTTGGAAGATCACTCCCAGTAGGCCAAGGAAGACCTCAAGGTTTTCAAATCAGCCTGTTATAGCATTACCCTGAGGCCGATTTTTGCACACAAAAATTTTTTTCCTATTGATTTTGTCCAAACCTCATGCAAATCGGTACACACATTATCTCTGTAGTCATGTGGTCAACATTGACTAGATTTATTTTATTCCATTCCCATTGGCTATATGACTTTTGCACAAAATGACAATAACGCATGTGTGACTTTGCAGGCACACTCCCAGTAGGCCAAGGAAGATCTACCACCAAAATTAGACAACTTTGCCTGGTGGGGATCTGCACTCTGAGGAGCACCGAGCAAAAGATTTAGTCCGAGGACTTAAGTTGTTAACATGTCTGAATAGAAAACTCATGGGAAACATTGTGTGCATGGGTTGAGACTAATCTCTCTCTCTGTCCATCTAATGGATAGTGTCACAAACACATCCAGTCGGTCAATTCTAATTAACTTCATAGTATAAAACCCTATTCCTAGGGGATGTCTGGTTACGGTAATGTAGCAACAACTAATGCTTATCAGTGTAAATTGTTGATGCTGTGTGTCAATGTAATTTGTAATTATGTATTCGAAATTAGTGTGGTCTAATCTCGAAAACTAGCTAGCTTAAAGAGTTGGGGTTAGTTCTCCTTTGTATTTCATTATACATGTATTTGTAATCAAACCTTTAGCTTTTTGCTATGTCATGTGCTACTTTAGTACTTTGACACCAAATTATTAGGTCCACTACAGAAAATTGCATAACCAAGAATTCATATTATGGACACTATACCACAAGCTGTTTTCTGTATTTATTATGTTTATATTTGATTATTGTTTGCGGAGTTAAACCGGCATGTTTACATACAGTAAGATCATGTTCAGATGATTGATTTCAAGTTCATGTATTGAATATCCATTAATGTGCATTATCCCTTCCAAATAAACAGACAAAGTAAAGTAAATAACTACACTGACTGTCCCTCAAATGAACTATTAATTCCTCAAGAAAATTGCCCACAATGTTTCTCATTGCTCACACAGCTATATGCCAGGTTTCACCTGGACTCGTTTCTTCATAGTGTAGTGTTGTTTTAGCATGCCTCAATGGACACCTGTTGGAAGCACAGGGACTTTCCATTCATTAACTGGGCTGTTATTTATAAGAAATGTCCATAATCATTGACCAGACGGGCCTATAGAATTGTTTTACAAGTCCTTTTAATAATAACCCAGACGAAGGAAGTTGTTCGCTATAGTGTTTCTGAAAATATATTCTGCCAGTTTCCCCTGACATTTTTCATGCACCTTGCTAGTTTGTGATGTTGCGTCAGAACCCCTCTATAAAATTACTAGCCATTTTTAGACCCAGAAAATGCATTGGCTCTAAATGATGCGGGTACATTATGTGGGGGATATGAAAGACCTCAGAGTGAAGCCTGTGGCACACAGCTGTGGAGCTGAAGGATTCTCCATTATCCTGTGTTTATCCATCTGGAGACTATACTGATTTATTTATTTCCTTTTTACTCTGCATGGCAAGGAGAGATGACAATGACATATTCACAATAACTATCCTTTTGTTCTTCTGCATAATTTCAATTTAATAACTGCAATACTAAACCACAAGGGATATAGAACACTGGGCACTTGCCCAGCAGCACATATTCTGTATTCTCTCTATCAGACTGTATTCAGGTTATGGTTAGTGTGGGCAATTTTACAGTTGCTCAGAGAAATACAAGGTATTATTATATATAATATCCATCTGTACCATCTCTTCTCATTATCTCTATAGTTTTGCATATATTTGCATTCTTTGACTGACTAAATGTTCCATCATTTTCAATACTATCCCTGGAAGCAACTAAGTGGAAACCATGTCCTTTGTTCTTCATCCTGTGGGATTAGTGGAGTTAAATTGTGTGTGTGTTTGTGCACGCATGCATGACTCGACTACTAAGTTGGAGCAAGTCATTCTTATTAAGAGTTCAAAGAAATCTGTTTAAGTGTTTATTTGGACTGATCTGTAGACAGGAGAATGACATCTCATCCTCATGAGGGGCAGTAACTCAGGTAACTTTATCATCAGGCCAACATTTTGTCTGTAGCCATGAGTTTATAATTTATATGTATGTAAATACAGGTTTAAATGCTATATTTGATCTTGTCGTTCAGCCTCTGATATGTACAAAATTAACAAAGAACATAGGGGAGATAACAAACCCCCAGGGGGAACCTAAACCCACAGAGAGTAAACGGAGCAGACTGGTGTAGATGTGGTGGCGGGCTGGCAGCAGTGGACTGGTGTAGATGTGGTGGGGGACTGGCAGCAGTGGACTGGTGTAGATGTGGTGGGGGACTGGCAGCAGTGGACTGGTGTAGATGTGGTGGGGGACTGGCAGCAGTGGACTGGTGTAGATGTGGTGGCGGGCTGGCAGCAGTGGACTGGTGTAGATGTGGTGGGGGACTGGCAGCAGTGGCCGTGGGTGCAGAGAAGCTATGATGGCAAGAGGAGCAACCGTGAAATGAGGTGAGATTAAATAAACTCCCAAATTGGTCTGCTGCTTGACATGTCACTGTTAGTAACTTACATAATGTAACCTCACATGGTGTGCATGCATTTGACCCACTCAAGCATAATATGCCTGAACTAGCTCATAAGTTCTGCCTGCATGATTAGCTGTACTATAGTACACAGATGATGACATCTTCACAGGACTGTGAGATATTATGTAGCCTACAAATTGAAACTGCAAAAGACATAATTTATTTAGGAAATTCTGTCCCCAATGATGCTTATAAGTTCACATTGTCAAAGCAAAGCGTGATAGAATTCAAAGAAACATCTGGGCATGTGAGATGTGTAAACCGTCCAATGCTTCCATAAAACAGTGTCACAATATATACTGTTAACTAACTCTAGATGTAGCGTAGTGTGTACAATGTACATGTGTCACAATGTACATAGTAATGTTATGGTCTAGATGTGGCGTAGTATTTCCTTGTGTTTCATGCAAATGTTCAAAATTGGATGTTTTGCAGGAGATGGAATGCAGCGAACGCAAATCGACTCCTCTTTTCCCTCTCCTCTCAGGCAGTCACAAAGCTCTTGAAGCTCTTCCTTGTTCCAATATGGATCAGGGAGACCTGAGAAAGACAGAGGAAGAAAAGTGACAGAAAGAGAGGTTAGGGCTGGACGTAATATGGCTTCAATTCAATTCAGTTAGCTGAGAGAGTGTGTGATGATTTAGTTGATAATAATCACACCCGTGAGAAATGAGGGGCACTCTTAGACATAGGAGGTGCTAGCGCCCCTCAAATAATAATATATAGCTGCATGTAGCGATAAGACCAGATCTACCAATATTATGCAATACAGCAAATCAGCATTGGGCAGATTAAGGCTGTGAAATCAAATACTCAAATACGTACATTTGTAAGAGAGGTCGCAGCACTGTCCCATGATGACCATACCCATACATGTGACAGCAAGGAGAGTGAAGAACAGCAATTTGCTCAGTTCAGTGTCAGACCTGGTGGTTTGAATGATGATGTTCAGCTCCTCAGCTCAGCAGACCTCAAATAACTGTGTCATTATTGACGCCCCTATAACAAGCTTTCTTAGCCTGACAGCTTATTGTGCACAGCTGTGTGTCCATGTGTCCCAACATCTGCCAGCCCTAGCTAGTGACAAAAACGACACCAACAACACTACTGAACAATCAGCAGTGTTCATGGGGTCCCACAGGGATCTGTACTTGGTCCCCTCCTTTTCTTACTGTACACTAAATCCCTTGGCACTATCATCTCTGCTCACAATATATCCTATCACTGCTACGCCGATGACACACAACTGTTTCTATCCTTCCCCCCCTCTGCCACTCAGGTGGATGAGCGCATCACCGCATGCCTGGCTGACATCTCACAGTGGATGTCCTCCAACCACCTCAAACTGAACCCAGACAAGATTGAGCTTCTCTTCTTCCCAGCTAAGTCCTGCCCTATGCGGGAGCTAACTATTTCCGTAGATAACCTTTCCCTGGTAACGTCTGTCCCAACAGCCAGGAATCTTGGTGTTGTCCTGGACAGTCAGCTCTCGTTCAAAACTCACATCACAGCTGTCACTCGATCCTGTAGGTTCACACTCTATAACATACGACGAATTAGACCGTTCCTCACCCAGGAATCAGCCCAGCTCCTAATCAGCTCCTAACAGTCTTGTCAAAACTCGACTATTGGCCCAGGCCGTAGCGTAACGGTCTGGGCACCGGACTGGTAATCCAGTCGCAGTGTGCCGCGGGTTCGACTCCCGGACCCGACACGGCCTTTACTGCATGTCATCCCCCCATCTCTCTCCCGTTTCCTGTCAGCCTACTGTCTGTCCCTTCAAAAATCAATAAAAGGCGTAAGCCGCAAAAAAATATCTTAAAAAAAAAAAAAAAAAAAAAACTCGACTATTGTAACTCCCTCCTTACTGGCCTACCAGCATGTGCACTTAAGCCTCTCCAGCTGATCCAAAATGCCGCAGCTCGCTTGGTCTTCAACCAGCCAAAATTCTCACATGTCTCCCCCTGCTCCGCTCCCTCCACTGGCTCCCGGTCGCTGCCCGCACAGAATACAAAACTCTGATGCTGGCATTCAAAGCAACCAAAGGTATGGCTCCCCCATATCTTGCAAGTATGATCTAACCCTACAAACCCTCCCGCGCACTCAGATCAGCCAACGCAGGGAAGCTGGAAGTACCCTCACTAAAAACGCCGGGACAACGCTCCACACGTCCCAAACTCTTCTCCCTTCTGGCTCCAAAACTGTGGAATGCACTTCCCATTGCAGTCAGAACTGCAGCATCACTCCCAATCTTCCGCCGTAGTCTGAAAACCCACCTTTTCAGACTCCATCATGGCCCATAGCACTTACCCCACCCCCTTAGATAGCATTTCTGTAGACTTAGATAGCATTTGATACAGACTTATAGCATGTTATGTAGACAGCACTATAATTGCATTGTATGTAGTCATAGCACGTCATAGTACATATGTATAGCATAGTAGTATAGATGTATAGTTTACATGTATAGTTTCATTATATAGATATTCCACTGTTACTTTCTTAGCTTACGAATGTTTCATGATAAATGTTTTATGTGATGTATTCCCATGCTTTTCTGTTCTTGCTTAATGTAAGTCGCTCTGGATTAAGAGTGTCTGCTAAATGCCTAAATTGTAAATTGTAAATTGTAATTCATTTAACTCTGAGAGTGTACACATGCAAACAAAGGAAAGGGTCATTTTAGTTATACCTCTACACTTGAGTTTCAAATTAACAGCATTATACTGTGTGTGTGTGTGTGTGTGTGTGTGTGTGTGTGTGTGTGCCGTGATGCGACTTGGCCTGTTGTAGCGCCACTATGAGGCTGATTTGAAAACTGTCAAGTGGCATTTCTTCCTCAGCCTAGTGGGAATATGCATCCAGTTTCACCGCAATCGGACACTGCATTCAGGAGTTGTGGCGATTTGTACAAAACAGGTACAAAACAGGCTACTCCTGAAAACTTTAGAAGCCAATCGTAGCCAATCATGATGGATTATGATAAATCAAACAACCCCGTCTTGATCACATGACTATGGAGAGCATGTGTACCGATTTGCGTGAAACTTTGATAAAATCTGAAGGAGTAATATTAGAAAATGTGTTTTACATATGTCAGCCTCCTGGTGGCGCTATAAAGAACAGATGTGAACATTTCCAGGAAAAGGTTTTTCCTTTGCCTCAAGGGAGTGTGCATACAAGGTTTTATACAGATCGGTGCAGTTATAAGTAAAAACGCTAATCGGCCAATTATAGCACCACCATGAGGCTTTGTTGAAAATTTTCAAGTGGCATTTCTTCCTCAGCCGAGTGGGAATGTGCGTGCAGAATTTCATGGAAATCACACGATGTGTTCATGATTTGTGGCATTTTGTTTGAAACAGAGCACTCCTGCGAACTTTGGAAGCCAATCTTAGCCAATCAGGATGGAGTCTGAAAAATCTGAAAGACCCATTTCGTTGAATGGCTCTAGAGAGACTGTGTACCAATTTACGTGATGTTTGGACAAAATCTGTAGGTGTACTGTCAATTTTCTTTGCACAAAGTGGCCTCCTGGTGGCGCTATAACAGGCCAATGTGACAACTTTGGGGCAGAGGTTCAGCTCTGGCATTCAGGGAGTGAGTGTGTGTGCAGAGTATGGCTGCGATTAAGCCAACAGTGCCAGAGATTAGCTGGTCACAGACGGACGGACGGACACATGGACGGACGGACGGAGTGCAAAACATACTCTCTCCACCTGCCTTCGGCCTGGTGGAGACAATTACAATATGCATATGGACACAACATATGTTTGAGTTGAAACTGAAACAGTGGTGCTGTTACTATGAGTGTAGATTCATGATGATATCATTATGCCTTCAAATAGGCATTGTGTGGTCAGTGGTCCTCACCATTTAGTGTATTACTGTATATTTCCAAGTAAGCATTCCTGATTAAATCAAACATAGATACAAAGCCAAATGCCAAAATCAGCCCACTGTCCCATCCCATGAACATTCAAGAGCTTCAAGGAATACTTATTTCCTTTAATTAGTTTCGCTCCAGCAAGCTTGCATCAATCAATTGTTAAGCCCTGTTTTATACTTGTCATACAATGTTGATGCACAGCACAAATAGCATATCTAAGCACACAATGCATCATAAGATGTTGTGAGCCTGTAGATCTGGTATTTTCACTGTTTTTAACGTTTGGAAAATGTTCGCATTTAATGACAATTGCCCTAGGGATGCCAGTGTCAATGTAGCTAAATTGTGATATCTTGCAGCAGTCCATTGTGACTTGCAAATCAACACACACTGGTGTGAAAGGAAAATTGATCCAGAAGCTGATCTGCTCCCCTATGAGTCAACAGTTTGGCAGGGATAGCAGTGAAGTTTTGTCTTTCTTTATAGACACCAACACCAAAGTTATTTTGCCTTGAACAATATAATTTTTGTGCATAACCACCTGGTTTCACATTCCCACATGGGAAAACATCTACTTCCCATCCAAAAGGGTATCTAGACCCCCCCCCCCCCCCGGCCAAAGGAGAAATGTTTGATTCTGGGCTTCAAGCAGGACTACGTTGCTACATCATCAGAAGATATTTCCCCCTGTTGTTTCATGAAATGACTCTGTCCAGTATCTTTCTTCAACCAATGAATTTACAACCTCCCCTGGTACTTAAGTGATGGTCCTTGGTGACTGGAACTACTGAAGTGATTTATGGTATGTTCTTTTTTTTCTTTTTTTTCCAGACACCTTCTACTATGGCTTCAGATAGTACAGTAGTAGTATACAGTCCCCCCTCCTTGATTCTTCTTCTATACTAATCATGTTTGTCCTATAATTTCTTAATTTCTTCTATAATGTAATTTCTTCTATAATGTCAAATATTTAACAGGCCTAAGTGTGCTGAACAAATTTTCTGAAAATCTCAGCATGGTGGCTGCTTGCTTGCATCCGAGAGGGGCATAATGCATTGCATGGCTCATACCCTGGTCAGGATCTGTACCTGTGACAATGCAGTGTTCAGGTTACACATGTGTACAGTATACTTTATAATAATGTCCAAACTTTGCTGATAACCTTCAGAGTCTAATTTCAAAGCACAATGGATGACTTGGAAGAGGTGCAATATTTTGTGTTCTTGATGTGAGAGAAACCTTTCAATGACATCAGGTCAGTGTACGTGATCAATACAGATGGTGCAAGGGACTTGTCATATGCATATAAAGATCCATATTGCTATTTATTCAATAATGCTGTTTTGACTGTTCAGCTGTTTCATTGCCAATGCAATTCTTATTTGATTAGTATGAGCCTGAGGTATGACATGCACAAGACGGGTGATATTTAATTACATGGAGATACAGTTACAAGAATGTTGACAAAAAATGGTTCATGGTTAATTCATTTTTACCCATCAGAAAAATCATCCACTCAGCCTCATGAAGGATTGAACAAGCTCATCATGTCTCTTATTGCATGAGAATTGTTTATATGCCCACTAGACATTAAGATAGCTGTTCTTCGTTAGCATCTTCTGAGAAGTAAAGCAGCACAGCGCACTTCGCTGAGTATTTAGTTTATGAAACAATAATAAAGATAAGAAATATACATAGTATATCCGAGCCAATCAATGCTGTGGTTGTATGAACAGAACTGAACATCAATTAGTTTGATTCATCAACACTTGGCCTGGTCCTGTACCTAGCTTCATCAAAGCTGTAGAATTTGTATCCTGATATGTCCTGAGATTCAGGGTCATAACAAAATGAAATGTAATAATTGTATATGGTGAAAAACATTTTTCTTTTTTTTATATTAAAATGTATAAGCACATAGATTTATGTTATTTTTGTAGTGGGTGCTGAATATTAAGAAGCTGGCTGTGAGTACCCCGGAAGCCAAAGGTTAATCCTTCCTTACCCTTAAGCAGTGGAATGTGCTTCTTGGAAATTGCTTTTTTAAAAGCAGTTAAGCAGGGGGGGAAGAAAAAAGAAATCGTCCTAGTGTATGCCCTGTGGACCCCCGCCCCCCTTTTATCAATTCCCCTCACCAGTGGTGAAGTGCCCTTCGTAGGTTCTTGCCCCTGTCCCTGAGAGACTCTGCATGCCTCTGCTCTGCCCTTGGCTATGCATACAATATATCCGTAGGATATATAGTAGCATGCCACTTTAGTCGGGAGAACTAGACGACATGGCCAACAAAAGATAAACTATTTGGGAAAAGTGTGGTAATGGTAAAAAATAGCCTTCAAGTAAATAATGTAAGATATATTGGGAGAATCAAATAAATTAGATATGGTCAACCTGAATTATGTTACATAATTGATGCACTCAGTCGTACATTGTATGCTGACTGTCAACAGAAATGCATAAATAATACAAAATATGACTCTCAAAAAGGTAAAGAGGGGCATGGGGGGGGGGGGGGGGGGGGGAGTACTGGACCAGAATAATTTATTTGTAAACACTCTTCTATCTGAGGTAGGCCTACTACAGTTCTGTCAGCTGTCGGACACAATGCTAGGATGACATTTAGGGGGAGATTCTTCTTATTATGCAATCTTTAATCTTGGCTATAACTGAGCATTTTCCAAAATAACAAAATTCATGTCATCACAAAAATAAAACACTATTATGAACAGAGTGGAAGAAAAAAATAAGAAGGGGGGGGGGGGGGTGATGACCTGTCTAAGGGAAAAGTGAACTGAAAGGTGGATTTTCAGGCCTGTTTTAAAGGAAGCCAGTGATCTGTATTTTTTGAGGGAAGGTGTCAGGGCATTCCACACTTGGGTGGCAGTGCTGCAGAAGGAGAATTTACCCATGTTTGTTTTATAAGTGGGTGGTACAAGATCGTTGTTCTCGCTCCCTCTAGTATTGTAGCTGTGGGTGTCGCTCACTTTTTGGAGGTGATTAGTCAGGTATACTGAGGGCAAAGCCACATTTACAATTTTGAATGTGTTCATTGAAACCTGAGGATCATGACAGCCTGACAGGATGCCCAAAGGTCTAGGGAGGCTTTGATAGGTAGGCGTTTTGGAGAGGAAGCAGATGGCTCACGCTAAAAGGAAAGGGCCCTTGTTATGGTCTTCAACAGCCCCACAGAGAACAGGGTAATTAAATGAAAATGTAATCAGATTCCTCAAATTAAAATGTCCAGCTGGATAGTTTGCAGCAAGAACCCTGACCAAACCGTATACCCAACTTCTCCTCATTACATTTGTGTCACTGGTGACCATGGAATTCTCAGACCAATACAAACTCATGTGATTATATTCAAGGTGATGATTACTGCTAAATTATTCCATTCACAGTTCTGCTGACGGGAGGCAAAGGGACCACCACAGTGGGTGGCCACAGAGGATAGACTCGACTGGAAGGAAGCCATCAGCAAAACAACACAATGGCACTCACAGCCTCACAGGAGGATTCATTATTAGATTTGTGTGCAAAAACAATGAATATATAGGATTTAATTTTGTTTAGTCTGCAAATATTTCACCTGCAAGTGTCACTGTAGTTATTCAAATTGTGTTTCACGATGTCTAATGCAAAATAAATAAAAAATCACACCTGTGTGGAGTGAGTGGTGCAACTCTGTGTGGGGGTCCCCGGAACTTGAACGCGCCCAGGGTGCCAGCCCAGTTCCGGCGAGCCGCCCGCATCCGAAACGGTAGAGAAATGACAGTTATGTACCGTGTGGGGGTCCCCGGAACATCCAGACCCCCAGGAACACGCCCAGGGGGACGGGCCGGTTCCGGCGAGCTGCCCGTGTCCGAATTCCGAAACAGTTGAGAAATGATAGTTACCGTGTGGGGGTCCCTCTACTGTACTATACTGTACTATCACTGTACTGTAGGCTACTGTCACACCCAAAATCATTATAAGTTAATAATGTGGGGCAACTTGTTTATTGCCTCTAGAATTAATCGTTTTATTTGCCCTCTGTGTATTCGTGGACAGCAGTTCTTAGTGCTTACTACACAGTGGATCTTCTCCAGAGGTCCACTTTCATCAAATTGAACGGCTCGAATTGAATTGTATGTGTCATGGTGCCTATGACTGGTTATTGTTACTGCATGGTAGCGTGTGTGTGTGTGTGTGTGTGTGTGTGGCTGCGCAACAGTGACACTTGATTGTGTGAAATTGAAAACAAACCAAACGTGCTCGGACACAGCCAGCCAGCCAGCCAGCCAGGGACACGTACAAAGCTCAGTAATGGAGTGGCTGCACCACTCAAATAGAAAATGCTGACAGAGATATGTTCTGATAGGCCTACTATAGCCTTCAGTTCATTTTGTGATCCAACGTGAATTTAATTAGAGTGTATAACTGCCGACTACGATGCTGTACCATAACACAGCCTAATTTAATGCATTGCGAGTCATCTCACTCCAACACACATGGTCTGGTATACAGCAAATCAAGAGCCCACTCAGCCCAGTTCCCCTCCCGCTCCTGCTCCTCCCGCCCCATGCAGGGTCCCTTCATGCATCTGTCCGATAGAAAGCATCGGTGGCCAGGAATCTTGTCATGCCTGACCGCGAGTCTACTTCCTGGATGGAAGAATGGGACGTTTCCCACACAGCTTTCTTCGTACTCTCCACGTTGTCCTTCTTCGACGTGCGGGGACGGCAAGGATAATCACTGAATAACGACCGCGCGGTCTAATCGATACTATTTGACCACTTTTTTCTGCAGTTAAAGAGGGCGATTGATCGCCGACGGACTCTATACTGACTTTGGGAATTTCGCTATGTAGAAGCTCGCTCCGTGCAAGGTCGAGGCGAACTGCTTGTGAACTCTTTTCGCACGGGTCTGCGTCTACTCCTCGAAGCAGATGCCTCCTCAGCCGGGGTTGGAGACGACTGATCTGGGATTCAAACGGAGACTGTCGTACTAGGCTAGCTTAAACGCAACACCTTTATTTTGTTTTGTTTTATTTTACCTTGCATTCGAACGTTTTGTCAACTTGACCTCAAGCTGCCGTTGAGCGTATGTGATTTTAAAACCTCAAAACTTTGTCACCCGTTGCCTTCTTGTTGCTCTCGATGAGTATTCTAACATGCGGAGAATACGGGAACCGAGTTACTGGTGGATCGTATCCTTAATGTTTTTAACCTTGCCCAAACACATAGACTGTCACCCTGGTAAGTAGTTATCAAAATTGATGACCATTTGCTACATCTATGCATGCAACCTTTTAGCGATGCCATTTGATCAAGGGCGAGCCGATGGTTGATATCCTAAATTAAAAGGAAGAGAAATGTCAGCTGCAGTGTGACATTATGAACTGATTTCTACTGTGCTACTAGAAATCAGTTCATACCAGTACTCATACCATGATACCATAATATAGTCAGCGACCCTTTCAAGAGTCAAAGACTACGGTATTTTGACGAGTTTAGTTGTAGCGTTGTGCCCCCCAGATTAATTTGTTAGAGGGCAATTCAGAATTCATTGCAAGTCCTGCTTTAAAGTGTTAACATTGTCAGCGTTATTATGGTCAGTTATTCATAGTGTACAACGGTGTCGATTCACTGCGTGCACCAATTTAAACTTAATCTTAGACTTAATCTTTAGTTAGACATGACGCACGTCACGCACCCATTGCACATTATTATGGACAATGCAATTTATTTTCTAGAAGTATTGTGCATGGCCATGCTGCACAGGTTGACTCGATGTATGACATTTGTGTCGTTTAGTTGATGTACAGTGGAAGTGATGGAACAACAGAAGCCCATACACTCACATTCTCCCCCAATCCCCCCGTTTCCGACCCTTCCTCTGCAGGCTGTACTGCATACAGTTTATTCCTGGCATGTTTCAACAGACCTGTGACATTTGTAGGCAGGAGCTTTAGACCTTAACGCTGGCATGCAGTAATTACAGATCCATTTTCTCGCTTTGTTTAATAGAACATTTCACACATATTTGACAACCTCTTATTGGAGAGCAACATCACAAATGTTTCCCCCTTTTGGTTCATACAGTTAATAGGCCTTTTGTCATCCCATATCCATTTCAGTAAAGAAAACCCACCTTTTTTGTCTGTTTTAAATTCAATATTTGTAACATGTTATTTATATTTGAAAGTGGAATATTATTGAGGCATCCTAACTTGTGGAAATCATCAAATATTAGGCTATGTATTTGTTGTTGGGATCCCTCTGTTGATGCCTTTCATTTTCTTTTTGTTGTTGATACACATCCATATGGTGTGTTTTGTCATTCTTCAAATGAAGTTGAGCATATGCAGGTGGATGGATTGAGGTCGATATTTCCCACATGTAACTTTGCAACACACCTAAGAGGTCATAATGCACAATGTCAAGCTGAGAAATATGGTGTAACTTCTTCAAATCTAGGCTCCTACTCACTATTACACATATGTGATCCTATAACAATACATTAGTCTTATCTAATTTGGTGAACATTTGCGTGTGTGTGTGTGTGTGTGTGTGTGCGCGCGCGTGAGTGTAGACCTAATGTGCAGATCAAATTGGCATCGGGTTATTATTGTTTTATGATCACATTGAAGTGTTATTTTACAGTGTAATTAATCTTATCTCAAGTCCATTCATCATACTGTTTCAGTGTTTTTTGTTGTTTTGTTTTGATCATATTTGCCTTTCAGTTGAAGATACTCTGAGCTGGTCTCAGTATAGCATGATAATTGATTGCTTAACAATATTACCCATAGCAACTATACTATAGTCCACATCATTTCTTCTGTCTAGCTCAGCATCCAAACCAAAAAAGACATGCTGGCCAGTGGCCACAGTGGCCAGTAGCTTCAGGCAGACCTGTCTTCAGAGAGGGAGAGAGGAGAGAGAGAGGGAGAGAACTGGGAAACGAGAAATGCTGCTGGACAAATGACTGTACTTTCCTGTGTTTCATGACAATAGTGATTTATGTCCTCGCAATAAGGCACTATCACTGAAGGACGTATGCTACACTGAAGGACTTGGCCATATCAATATGTCCTTGTCCTCCAATCACCTCACCCCCGTTTCCCTTAAACAAGCTTGCTCTGAAGTGTAATGCTATGTCAGGATTGCTTAATGCCGTCATTCACCATCTAGGGAATATACCATTTACAGAAAGTGTGCCTTTCCCACCATGCTGATGCTTGTATGCATTCTTATGACCACCATTTGACACAAATTGAAGTGCTCATATATAAGACTCCTTGCTTGGTAACTTTCTTTTTGTTGTACCATGTCTATCTGGTATATTTTGCAGCTGGTTTATTTCAATTGAAATCAGAGCATGATTATTCACATTGTATTATAATTTGATACCATGCAAGCTCAAAAGAGTGGTTAGATCACCTTGAGAGAGACAGAGTTATCTGTTTGGCATATGTTGAAGAAAAACAAGATCTATCCTCCTTGACTGTTAGGTCCATTAGGTTCATTAAGTTCAAGGGATACATTGTAGCCATGGTTTGTGTAAGTGGTACAGTAGGTGTCAAGGTGACATTACAAATTATCAAATTGTATTCAACGTCATTCACTTCAATTGTACATTAATTACAATACATGGCTTTCCACTGATTATTTCAACTAAGTTCACAACATGGTTAGTTGGTCAATGCTCCATTCTGTAAAGGAAGGGCTGGCCGCTGGTCTGGATTTCCCAGAACAGCCCAGACTATATATTGTCTGGCTGAAGTTTTGTGTCCCTATTGTTGTTACTGCAGCCTAAGCCTTCTTGAAAAGGCATGGACTGTAAAGGCCGATTCATACTACAAAATTAATAGTAATTCATTAACCCTAGAACACTAAACATATTTTGTGTTACACCATCACTAAACACAGGTATATTTTACCCAATGTAATATATTGGTAGTACGTTTCAACAATAAAACAGTTGAACATACCTTTTTTGTACTCTTTTTTTTTTTTTTTTTTTTTTTTTTTTGTATATATATTTCATCGTGACTTTTTCACAAAAAATAGATATCATGGGAGGGCCTATCATAGCCTAGGTGGGAAAAATTGTTGAAAAAGGTGCATATTATTTAGAAAAATATTCCTAAAAAAAAGAAATGGAGCTGGGAGTCCACCGATTCCTGGGACAAAGAAAAAACGTGGGAAAAAACGAACAAAAAAAAGTCTATTGTGGGTTTATGGGATTTTTCTCTATAAACCTACCTTCTATGATGTCACTGATCATCATGAAGGTACAGAAAGACCCGCCCACCTCAGACATCAGCAAGTAGCAACATTATGAAAATATAATTGTGCGGGTGAAAATTCCCAGCAATTGTGCTGGCAATGTCCCTGTCTTTCACGTGGACAAATAACTTTCAGTTTACATGAGGTTGAGTAGATAATATGGCAGAATCAATTAAATATGGAGGAAGTAGATTAATTTGTCCTATCATTATCCTTATGTTTGGAACACTAAATCATGGCAGATTGTAAAAAAGCAGCTGCACCCAACCTCAACATTACAGACTTGAGATTTATGCCTTATTAGCATTAAAATGTTCTTTTTGCTCAATTAAATGAAGATAGCTGTTTGTAATGAAATAAACTTCCAAATCTGATTTGAAGCTTCATAAACTTTCATAGATAATAGATTGTTCTCTGCAAGCAGTAGCAGTTGATGTTCACTCTTCTGCCTGGCACAGAGCAGTGAGGTGATTCTAACAGTCCACCGGTGTCTGAGCACGAGCGGAGACACTCCTCATTAAACCCTCGCAGAGATGATGTTTGTTTTTTTCTCAGTTAACACTGAGAGATCAGTTTGAGATGCTTTCACTTTTCACACGCAGATTCCTCTGTATAACCTTGAAACTGGTAGATTATTCTTTTGAACACCTTGGTCCTCACAGCAATAGGAGAGCATTACAATGTAGGCATTTAGCAGACATACACAGAGCATCATGAGAGGTATTTTTATGGTTTGTTCATAGTTTGTATACAAAAAAAGCATAGCCTACAGTTAGAACAGTATGTCTCTGATCTTTCATTTGCCCAGTGTATATCAAAAAGCTTAATACTTTCCCTTATTTTTATAATTTGACCAAACTAAACCACCAGTAACTATGGCTTTATAACAAATGGCAGTAGTTTCTGCTGTGAACATATTTGTCCCAGCTAATTTCTGAGAAATCCAAATGGGAGGATATGCTGAGTTAGATAGTTTTGGAGGCAGAACAGGGGCTTACAGACTGCCCTATCGATCCTGTTGACATGCTTCCCTTTGGGTAATGCAAATGTTTCCATTCTTCAATGCAAACATTCAAACCCCCCTGTTAGTGGAACCGTAATTAACTCTGGATCTGAATAACATGTCCTTTCGCTATTTGACATTTTCATATTTCAGAATGACATGTTTTCAGGCATTCTCAACAAAGACAACTATTGTATTTAATAAAAGGAGAGAAAAAAATCACACCGTGTGAACTGAGTGGTGCAACTCCCCTCTCTCCCCCTCCTCTCCTCTCTCCCTCTCTCCCCCCTCCTCTCCTCTCTCTCTCTCTCTCTCTCTCTCTCTCTCTCTCTCTCTCTCTCTCTCTCTCTCTCTCTCATTAGCAGGCAACAGTGCAGCACTAATACTATCTCTCTCTCTCTCTCTGTTTCTGGCAGAACAGTGCCCCTACTGGTACTCATAGTCATACTGGTGCTCATTAAAGGGATTGTGACATTAAAAAAAAAGGTTTTGGAATTGTTCTTGTTTTTTTTAGGTTTTCTAATCTCAATTGCACCCAAAAAACATGAACTTTTACCATTCAGTAGATTTTCTGTGATCTGGGGTTTTCTGGCTCAAACAGGTGCTCTGATTTGCCGGCAGTAAGTGACATCACTTACTGCAAATCCCATATATGTCAATGGGATTTGCCAGCAGATGTCACTGTTTCACTGTGTTGCCTGTTTTAATTGTAGCTCAAAAGGCCCAAAAAACCCCAAAGAAAACTTCAGACCACAGAAAATCCACTGAATGTTCAAAGTTCAGGTTTTTTGGGTGTAATTGAGGTCATAAAACCTAAAAGAAAAAAGAAAAAGAAATGAAAATGAATGTCATAAAACCTTTAACGTCACAAAAAATCACACCTGTGTGAACCGAGTGGTGCAACTCCCCTCTCTCCCCCCCTCCTCTCTCCCTCTCTCTCTCTCTCTCCCTCCCCCTCCCCCCCCTTTCCCCTCTCTCCTCCCCCCCCCCCCCTCTCTCTCTCTCTCTCTCTCTCTCTCTCTCAGATTAGCTTTATTATGGATATCAATCCGCGTCGCTGAGAACTATTTTTTCATTATTATTTTGGGTCGGCCTTTCCTTCTTTAGCGTACCTAGACCGGATCGCGCATGCGAGCTGCCGTCCACGGGGGTCGGCCTTTCCTTCTTTAGCGTACCTAGACCGGATCGCGCATGCGAGCTGCCATCTACCTCCCATTATACAGGCAGACTAAAAGCTGAATAACTCCTAATCTACGGAGCTCTCCATGGTTTGGTCAATTAGCGCGATGTTCGGAGGTCTTTGCTGATTATCCGGTGGTCTAGATGGAAACATTGGTGCTTTCTAGAGCAAGGATGGCTATATTTTAGCTCGCTAGCATTGACGCTATTTATTTAGCACAAGATGTGATCTGTTTCTGTGCTGCGTGCGCAGCCTCTCCAATTTCACGCATGCGCACACCACTCGTGCTCACACAGGTACACAAACAAACAGGTACACAGGTACACGGACATTGCTGGATGTAGGAGTGGTTGCACCACTCAAAAAGAAGGATGGGTAATTACCTGAGGAATACAAAATACCTGGTACTCCTAAAGACTTGATGTCTTGCGAAGGATGTTTGTTATTGTCATGGCTAGTCTAAACCTCACAGCACCAGTGTTTATCACAGCTGAGAGCACTTCTCCCCAGGTAACCACTAATCATCTAGGGATTCTAGAGCTCATCTGTTCCTGCAGTAAACAGCCATCTCAAGACAGAGGTTGGAACTCTCTTCCTCGTCGGCCTCAAGGCTTATTTATACTTAGTTATGCATCGGTGTCGCACATCGAAAATAGCCGATCTACAAGCTCAGAGCGCATTAACACCGCAAGAATCACGGGATCTTGGGCGCCGATGGCCTAGTGGTTAAGGCATGTACCATACAGGTATAGGCTCTGTGAAGCATCCTGACATCCTGAGATTTTCCGTGTTCGATTCCCGAGTCCGACTGACCTTTGTGCGTGTCACTCCCTGACTCTTGCCCCGTTTCTTGTCAATACTACACTGTACTATATCAATATACCGTAGGCAGAAAGGCCCCACAATTATCTTTAAAAAAATGTCACAGGAAAGTGTCTCTTTCTAGGCTCTCTAGCTGTGCCATTGCGCAAAAAGTGTTGAATAGGCCTTCACGATATTAGTGAAATTATTATAATTAGGATAATTATGTAATCCTGACAAATTGTGGAAGGACCATTTAAATTTGACACAATAGCTGACCCACAGATTTTCTTGCCTATAGTTATCAGCAGTCTTTCTTGATTACAGATAACACAGATATACATGGACATGTATTAGTAATTAAGATGTTTTGTATAATATTATGCTAAATATTATGCCATTTCTGTAATCAATTATTACCATGTTGTCACTATTATTGCCCCTATTATGAATTCATTGGGAAAACGGTAGAGTAAATGTAGTAAATTGAAAGTAAATGTAGCTAATTGAGTTTTGCGATGCATTTCTATTCATAGTATAGTAATGATTAAGTACTAGCCTAATAACCCGCAGGTTAAATACTAAAACTAACTGGCCAGTTAGGCAGTTACTAGCCTCGATACCCAGGCTTTCATTTCGTCTGCGCGAAAGATGAAAGCCTGGAAAAAGCCGTGGGCTGAACCAGTCTAAAAGTGGGAGTCAACCCTTCCGCGTAGGCGTCGCTCTAAATGATGTGACGTAGCGCTGCACTAGGGGGGAGAGGAGGGGCCGGGGTGATGGACAGATCGATGAGATCCAATCAGGGTGCGCGCTTTTCTGAGACGCGACCCTCCCATCTAGGCCAGAAATGTCTCTGCTTAGGTCAGGCTAGGCAGTTACTATCTGTCCTTATTCTCTCATTTTAATCCCTAAATTGATGATAATTTCCTACACCAAAAGGAGAAAGGCTAGCATGACGCCATAATAAAGATGAAAGAAGACATAATGCTGTTAGGCATGCATAATGGGAATTGATTTGCAACTTAAAGAAATATCACATAATTGCCTTGAGTCACAGAATCATTACCTTGAGTCAGACAAGTATCTATTGAATGCTGTTCTTCCGCCTTTGTTTGCACTTAGCTTTTGGATAGCCTTTGTGTTAGCGATTGGATTCCTCTTACTCTGAGATGGGTCACACATGAGCAAGCAATCAGTGTCAAGAAAGTTTCAATGAAATGTATTAGTTGTCTATGTTACATCATAAGGGACTGACAGAGTGTGCAATATAAGATTCTGGATTAAGAAAAACTTAAAAACAGCAGTGTTTCAAGAAATTGATTTTGAATAGGCCTGTGTGTGTTTCTGTCCAGGTCATCAGATCGTTATGTATTTCACACTACCTTTAAAAAAAAATCGTCTGTCATTATATCTTTGGCTTTCACATTTAACGATTGATAACAGACTAGGGATCACACACTGCAAGAGTTCGCCAAGATGCAATCCAGACCCGATACATATAGGCTACATTTGTTTTGTTTTTATTCCAATTCATTTTGACGTCTCACGTATGTGTCGTGCAGGATCTCTTTCTCTCTCTGTCTATCTTTTTCTCTCTCTCTCTCTCTCTCTCTGATTCTGACACTGTTTTATCAACATTATTCAAGTGGTTTTATAGACTATTTAACAGCTAAATTAGACTAATATAGCTACCAATATCAATATGTTTGACAGTTGGAATACCCAAGGAATAAGTATGACACCTTCATTTACCTATATGGTTTCACAGAATAAAGGTTATATCCATTGATCGATACAGGCAGACAGATCTTCTGTCTTCACAGACACAGCTGTCCTGTGCTCTCATTGGCTGTAAGACAGACCTTCTCGGGATGCAGTCGCAACCCCGTTCATACTGTATGATGTTCAGTCGGCGAGAGAGCCATATATCAAACATGTTAGATATTCAGAAACACTCGGGAAGGCATCAGCGAGCGCTTGGATCGTCTCGCAGAGCCTTTCACACACATTGAGCGAAACCTCTGCGATCAACGCCTGATCTTGCGTCAGATTGGGGGTTTTGTCTGCGAGTGCCAAAAAAACTGCAGTGTGTGGGGCCATAAAACACTATGAAGAGTGTTCACATAAACCTATATTTGCTGGAAATAAATGGAGTGGAAAATGACTTCTCTACTCAATATGAGATTACACGTGTTATTATGACGTCATAAACATTTTGTATGAGAACTGGAAGCCTTCTTCTTTTTGCTAAATTGCCACATGCATAGGCCTGGATCTGAATGCCTGGCCCTGAACTTTCATTTGCAAAATAGGCTTTATTTTGAATGCTAAGTGAGTGAAACAGACTGGCTTGTGACGCTACTCACTCTGCACTTTGCTAGTGATCTGGTTTAGAGAGGATACAGAAAGGGTCTGTATGTGTGCTTACTGCTTATACGTACTGCAGAATACCAGATACAGTAGGTTGGCTCTAGTTCGTATCTTGGCACACAACAGAGCAGTAAATGGAACCCAGAGTTTCCACATACTGCCGGAAGACTGGTGATGTGTGAGTTTATATCCTGGAGTGGCCAATTCAATGGAGTTCAGAGGAGGAATAACGTAATGGCATGCATATTATCAAGGGGGATTTAGCACAGACTTACTGTTACAAGCAGAGTGACCTGTGACCGGGGCAGCGGTGGCCGAACGGTTTGCGGAGCGGTCTTGATATCAGAAGGTCGCTACTTTGTATCCCCGGACCGGCACGTTAAAATTACCACCGCTGAAGTGCCCTTGGACAAGGCATTGAACCCCTACCATGAAATGTTCTATGAGCAGGTCCTGGCTGTAAACAAGTTATTGAGCTTAGTCCAGTTACCCTGGGTAAACATAGTACCTTTCCTTTCCTTTCCTTTGGGGCTCAGGGCTTTTCAACTCTTATATTATTAATATTAAGCAGTCAATAATGTTTGCCAATTTTCTTATACCAATTTAACCATTATGCCAATTAAGCCCCCTCACACTTCTATGTTGCAACTTGCCACATCACAATCACTTCTATTGTACCCTACTGGTACCCTCCTGCCAGTGATATGAGGAGCCCCCATCAGGAGAAAGTAGTGCCTTCATCCTGTCACACTGTCCTTGATTGAGGGTAGTGTGTGCACAAAAAAGGCACTGAGCATTCAACATACTCCCAAAAATACTCAAGTATAAAAAATACTCAAATGTTCAAATTTGCAGGAATACTCAAAAGCAGCAAGAATACAGAAAATATCAAGTCGGAGTCCTTTCTATGCCAAAAGCAATCTGTTTTATTCAACTTTCCCAAAGTGTCCAGTGCAACAAAATGGTGTTCCAACAAGAATACAGCAACACTATTTACAACTACTGGCCAGGTTGGTCCTCACTCCACTTCAGCCCTACATTGACTGCTCGAAAGTGGCAGGTCCCCCTTCTTAAACAGGCTAGGCCCCTCCCCCTGGACCGTACCAACCTTAATTGATTCCACAATTAAGCCTATTCCATGCCCAGAGACAATACTTTAACACATAATCACATTTAACACTTCTATAATCACATTTAAATCATTACATATTATCCACAATAATTCACATTATTTACAAAAACTATACAGTTTGTCTGATCCAGTGTGATGGACTGAGCATGCTCCCTACAATGGAGTCAGGCACTATAAAAGGCAGCCTCATGCCACAATAGGTTCCTTTCCCACTGGGCAGAACCAAGGAAGTTTAGAGAAGGAAAGCAAAGAGATTCTATTTAAAGAGGTGACACTCCCATTAAGTCCCATAGTAACAGTGCCTCCGCCATATTGGAGTGATGACGTAACTCTGGTTGCTTTAAAAACATTAAAACGTTTTTGTATATATATAATATAATATTTATGAATGGATCAAAGCAGAAATTAGTAACTAATTCTGAATGAATAGTTACTAATTAGTAACTATTCATTCAGAATGTAAGGGTGCATGTGCACATGCATGTATGCACGTGACTGTGCATGTTTACGTGCATGTTTGAGGTGTTTACATAGACAAAGCGTTACCGCCATATTGGAGTGATGCCGGAAGCAGTGATTCCAAATATTTGAGGACTGTCACAGTTTGTTTTCTAATCACTTGCTTTTCAATGTGCACAGTAAATCATCTTATTTGAGGATTTAAACAGCAGCAGGTATCGTTTCTGTTCCGGGGGTATCGCGAGATTTGGCTGCCAGACAGGAAACGGTGGACAGTCTCGCGATACTTGGCACGTTCAGACACATACTATTTGCTCTTTAGATACCTCTATAAAATTACACAGTGTACACATTGAAAAGCAACACAGCAGACAATAATGTGTTATATGTCTTCTGTTATTTTCCAGAAGCGATTACAAAAGATCTGTCATTCAGAAATAGTGTTCATGAGCTGGTCACTGAGCTCTCATGACTCCAGTGCATTCTGCCAAACTTCCGGGGGTAGTTTGCCTCCCATAGTGCGACGAATCTGCTGCCTGGAATTGCATGATAGCGAAAATGACGTTGGTGACCTTACCTCCATTTAATATACCTTGGCCAGAACCAGGAAGCACCTCAGTAACAAGACACATGTCAAACATTTTCCAAACAACATGATTTACTTAACTTAAATAATAAAGGTGAGATTTCAACCCAGTGTGAACTGTGACCTTATTTCTACATAATAATAATTATTATTATAATAATAATAATAATAATAATAATTAAACATAATTTAGGGGAGAACCCAGGAAAACATTCAACAAACTGTTCGATGAGTCAGTGGCAGGGTAATCTGCTACACTAATCTTGTTCAAAACCCTCTGCTGCTGACAGACAGAGGCTGAGCTGACCCATCCCATGTCCGGCTTCCCTACCCCGAACACGACTAATTGTGTTTGTTTATAGCTGAATGCACAATCGTGGACGGGTACTACCCTGCCCTGCCCTGGCCATAGACTCTTCATCTTGTTAAATACCATGGCACGTTATCGTAATTCCCAATGTTAATCTTCAGGGGCTGTATTAGATGGTAGGCCTACAGTTTAAGTTAATAGTTCAGGCTTTGAAAACAAATCTCGTCACGGGAACATAATGTCTAGTCTAAAAAAATAAACATGAACATTGGCACCAACTTATGTGATCAGTTTTCGACATAATTTTCTACCACGCTGCTTGCTTTGATACAGTACTTAATATCAGTTTAAAGTAAGTTTTTAAGTTTCTATTTGAGACAAAAAGTGATCAAATAGGACTGTTCAAATTACAACTTTTTAGTTGGTTATTTCTTAGAGAATTCTGAAAAGTAGGAACCTATGTTTTTACAACTTTTTAGTTTATTTCTTAAAGAATTCAGAAAATTTGGATACAATGCTAAAATATTTTTAAGATGGGACTCTGGCGGCATGTGAATTCAGGCATCTCTCCCTGCTTCATGCAAAAACAAAATAGCAGTGGTCTGCATGTGGTAACCATGGAGACTTAGCCACACTGAATCAAACATAACCAAATGAAACCTGTACCATCATCAATATCTCTCAATGCTGCTGACTATAATGATACATGTTCTTCCTTCATGCTGTGAATGCCATGGTGATTTAACATCCTATAACAATGGCAGTTACTTGATTAGCTAACTAAGTTTACATAGCAAATAGTTGAATCTATTAACATAATACATACAGTACACTGAAGTGTACATGTCTGCTGTCCTACATTCCTGGCGTAGAAAAGTAATTTAAAGTAAAGTAAAAGAAGGTCTGAAGTCTTGACTAATGACTACTAGACTACATCTAGTGTGCCTCGAATAACTTTATTGACATGTCAATTAACTTGTCAACCTGTAGGTGTCCTACTCGCTCCTATGTTGCTGTCTCAGTTTGTTGAAGAGAGACCATTTGTTTTGGGTGCAGCCATCAGGACATGAGGAGGCTGTGGGGCCAAATGGTGTGTGATACTATCTGTGGTGCCCCATTTGAGCAGAAGTGCTTTTTGAGGTGTCGGTAGAGGCCACTCGACATGCGATTCCAATTTGGGCATGATTGGATGTGAAGCCTGCGGAACCATTGCGGCTCAATACTTTACCGCTCCTGAATGAAGTGTCTGGTGCAACGCACAGGTCCTGCGCTGCACCTGGTGAGAGCAGGAGTGGACCTGGTGAAACGTAGGAGGGGCCCGGACAGGAGTCAACCCACAGAGCCTAGTCCTTCCACGCGCCAGACCTCCCAGTCCTGGCAGAGTAGTTCGGGAGTGGCGGACTGTGTTGCCCTGTCTTTCCCTAATGGGACTGATCGTGGGTGGTTACTGGGACCTAAGTCGGGACTTGATCACCCCGGCTGGGTCACCCGAGTGAGGGGTATGATGTTGCGAGACCCGAAACCCCGATGACCTTGGGATACATCACATCATACGTCCCAGGTGCATCCATGCAATGTTTTTTAGTTCTTAGATGTTGCATTCACGATATGGTGTTTATTTGTAAGAAATAGGCCCTGCCCACAATGTTGGGAATCTAACTACTGGCAAACGTATGGGGTATACATGATTTGATTTGGTGTTGGGGTTATAATTTGGATCAGATTGGATGATGCATTCATGATTTGCAGCATTTGTTTTGCAAATGGGTCCCTAGTGTAAAATCTGGAGACCCACTGGAGACTGGGGTTGATTCCTCCATGGTGCCGTCGACTGCTACTGGTGGCAAATGGTAAAATGGTTGTAATTGAACAGGTTCGTAACAGAAAGTGGATTAATGTAAATTACTTTAAATCACTTAAGTAGTTAGTTGGCTTCTTCCACAAGCAGACATCCTTCAGTCTGTTGCTCATTTCAGCAGAATTGGCAAATAATCTTTAATATACGCATACTGTAGCATTATATCAACGGGGGAAACGGAAGCATGTGACTGCAGAGATTTGTTCCTCAGCTGTGATGTAACTGCCAGTGATTACTCTTCACTGTGTTTTTCCTGTGTCCTCCAGCCCTATTTTTTGAGTTATTTTTTATCTGCACTGATTTACAGAGTAAACAACGATTGTACCTTTTCAGTTAATTAAGCTTATTCTTTCATTTAGATACAGCGATCAAGTCGGCCCTAGCGCTCTGTAACAGCCATCGATGGCACAATTAACACACTATTTAGTGTATTGTGGGTATCATGAGTATACATATTAACCCATTAAAACCGGCAATGCATCTGTGTCAGTTTATACTTTGGCTTTTAAAAAATTGCAGATATACAAGGCAAGCTCATAGTGCATCACTTCGTGCACATTCCTAACTTATTACAGCAAGATGACACATGGTTTTATTATGGCTTTGTTTTATCCTGTTCTGATTGATCTTAATGCACTTATAAATGTAACATAGATTATTTCCACTTGAATGGATAGATGTGTGATGGTGTTAGGCCTGTCATTACGTTTCTATAGAACATAATAGTATCATTTGGATTTGGTGCTTGGCTCTTGTTTAGGTTTTGAGAAAGACATGAAGAATGGTGACACTTATACTGTACCTTCTGCCATGCAGAGACAATATTACAGAGGTACTACCTCACTTTTTGTACTTCAATATATATAAATAAGCATTGAAGTATCGATTACTAACATCAAAGAGTATTTAATGAGGAAAGCAGACTGCCTGTATCGGTATTTCCCAGGGCAGGCTAGAGAAGGTGTTTAAAAGTGGCACATGCAAAGTGTTCTTTCTGTGTGGCTTTGAGTCATTTGCCCTATGTTTACATCAGCAGTACAGTAGGATAGTAGATAACCTTCTAACATCTTAAGGTCCTTTTGAGATGGGCAACGGGTGACACAGGCATTGTCGCCTGGATTTACGACAGGTCTGCTCCAGGTCTGGGACATGTGTGCACGAAACGAGTACGCGCGTGCCAATTTCACGGGACTGCGGCCACGAAAATACGCTTGCGTAATGATGTAATCGCCCCTCAACTTCTCTGCGCGTCCAAAATAAACGCACGCCTCTCATTGAAAATGAATTACTCTGCGCGTCAGTCGCTGTCCGTCTGAAAAGGCCTTTAATCAGCTCCTCCTTGTCCCATGACCAAACGTTACACAACGGTTCATGCAAATCCAATCATAATTATTGGTAATGTCTTTCTACCAGACAAATAGAAGGGATGAAAACTGAACCACTGTCAAAGTCAGTTCATCGAGTTCCTGAGCATATATTTACTGTGTCTGTGTCTTCAGATACCCTTTTGTGTGTTAACTATAGATGGGCTCAAGTGACAGCCAGATAACTAACCCTTTATGTGTTTAATCTGGTCAGGGGCTTAATTTTAACCAAAGCGAAGCCAGACCCTCTGGTGTATGTACTTCACTTTACTACCATTGGGTAAGACAGAAAGGGGCAAGACTATGATTACAGATGACTAACAAGTATGAAAATTGGCCATTGCTGCTTGGTGTGTAGTTTCAGCCTAGGCCTAGGGCTTCTCCACAGGAAGTCTTACAGTTTGAACTCAGACAATAGAACAATGGTTCCTCAATGACTGCTAGCCTATATATTGTGTGTGTGTGTGTGTGTGTGTGTGTGTGTGTGTTTGTGTGTGGTGCATGCATGTTTTTAATGGAAGAATATCCCCCCACTCCTTTCTTTTTAATTATAAGCACAAACTTAGCATACTGGCCATTTACAAATGGTTGAAGAATGATTTTACAATGGGCTATTAATCACATTGTTATTTAGGTTTAATTTATCACCAAATTAACTTGGCATTGCTTTTCAAATAAAACAAAAGCCTAATTACTGTATAATGCACATCTACTTAGTTTCAGAGATGAAAACACATTTATAGATTTAGACATTATGGTGTCTGATTTAGTGAGATCATTTTTGCTTTTCACGCAAATTCTGGTTAGAATTTTGCATGGTTTTCTTCTTACAGTTTGTACTGAAACAACCAATAATATTTTCCTGCTGCATCCAGCATCCAATCATAACTAACTACTCAATCAAAAATTTGCCTCATGTTAAGTGCTTTATTCTAAACAGAGATGGCATGCAATCCTAACAACTGCAGTTTCTGCAACAGCTGTGCATAATTGCCTCCAACAATGTAAATGTTTTAATTCATTGGATTCAAGCAGCCTCTTGCACTTAATTAAATTGTACGCATGTTGTAAAGTGAATGCAGCAGCAGAATCAATCGTGCATATTGTCCAGTTTTCTTGACTTTTCCTAGTCACTTGTCTTGATTGACTTATCT
Organism: Protomyctophum parallelum; assembly: GCF_964188405.1. Taxonomy (NCBI): domain Eukaryota; kingdom Metazoa; phylum Chordata; class Actinopteri; order Myctophiformes; family Myctophidae; genus Protomyctophum; species Protomyctophum parallelum. The sequence continues at coordinate 15,748,505 of NC_139703.1, read as the reverse complement.
ATTTAGTAAGTAATAATTTAATTAATTTTGTTTCTCACACATGACATTTCACATGTTTTGACATTTGTGTAACTTTGAAGTGCTCATTATGACATTATCATACAGATGAAACTTTCTCAGTAGTGTTATGATTGAACATTACCGTGTTTCAATTAATTGCAATGATAATTCGGCCCAGTGGAGATAATAAATCCAGCACTGTGAAGGCAAGTGATTAGGTAGCTATGGAGGAAGTCTTCAGGAGGAGAGACATTTAAATCAAGGGCTATGTTTGTAACTGCACAGTTGAGTCATTCTGTGAATTGTTGTAGCTGTACAGTAATGGACATAATTTTACTGTAATGTGCTCTTAAACTGTTGGTTTTGCTGAAACAGCTTTTTTCTTTTTGTCTGTGGCGGCCTAAATGTCTGCATTGGGAATTGAGGTCTTGTTTTTTATTATTTCTAAGGTTTATGTTGGAGGTGTCAGCCTTGCCTCCCTCTGTACCACATCTTTGGCTGATCTTGGCAATTTTTGTGTTTCCATGTTCAGGGATACTGTGCCCCTTTGCACAGTAAAATCCTCAGCGTTAAAGGAAAACATTTATGCTTTTTAGGTTTCCAACCTAAAACATCACTGTCTGATGTGAAGAAATCAATGATATAATGTTGCAAAAATGCCCTGTAATTTGTGTCGTTTTACATCCTCATGCTTACGAAATGCACATCCAACTGTATGTATACAGTTGGATTTGGGATAACTGGGGAAACCAAAGACTTGAAGCCATGTTTTTTTTTTTTTTGGGGGGGCGGGGATTATTATTATGGGGAGTCTGTCCGACTGTGTGTGAACAGCTATATCTCGGTATCTAGGTGGTCTTTTTTTTTTTTAAAGATATTTTTTTTGCGGCTTACGCCTTTTATTGATTTTTTAAGGGACAGATAGTAGGCTGACAGGAAATGGGAGAGAGATGGGGGGATGACATGCGGTAAAGGCCGTGTCGGGTTCGGGAGTCGAACCCGCGGCACACCGCGACTGGATCACCAGTCCGGTGCCCAGACCGTTACGCTACGGCCTGGGCCATCTAGGTGGTCTTTACACGAGAACGGTGTTCATAGGAAACGGCAAAATAAAGTATCGTTTGCTGGGGTCCCTTTAGACGAGAACAGCATTTTGGGGGGGGGGGGGGGGGGGGGGGGGGTGAAAACGCAAAGTGAAACCACCTGTGTGTGGAAATCTTTGAGAACGCCATTTCCTCGAGTCGCCATCTAAACAGGCAAAACGGCGAATCCGCAAAACCTATGACATCCTGGCTCACGTTGGCTCACAAGTTACAACGCATGTTTATTAGTTCCTACAATGAACAAGCCTCCCTCCTAACAAGCTTGCGCTGCTCATCAGCGATGGTGAATGTAAAACCATGATGTAAATGAAATGCCTGATGGGTGGCACCGTGGCAGCAGCGTTTATGTAGCCTAATGTATTATGAAATATATAACCATCCCGTGGCGCGCTCTTCCTGCATGCTCTGGGCTGCCTGTCAGCCTGTCTGTCACCTCGATGTGTTAGTAGAAAGCAGGCAGCAAGCGACAGCCACACCCCCGTCGTGCGCTGGAAGTGTCATTCAAAACCCTGATAGGGTTGCGTGAAGGGGGGTATACCTGGTTCTTCTTCTTGTACGTGGGTGACTGGTCTATTTTAATAAATCCCGACACAGAGAAAAATAGAAAATACTCTCAGTAGGCCATGGAATGAAGAACCTCACATTTTTCAATTTGGCCTCATCCTACCTCTACTGTATATCAGGCTCTTGTCTCGTCTTCCTCTCCCCCAGCACTGTTGTCTGCTCTGGCAGAAGGGCTGTGACTTTAATCCAGTGCCCACAGGGGAGTATAAACTGTTGACATGGTGCTGTCTCCTCTGCGCTCTGATCAAAGATGGAGCAGCCGACTGTTCAACAACCTGCTTTTAAATAGGCCTCTCTTCTCCCCATGGACACGCCCACTGCCTCTCTCTTTTCCTCGTACCAAATAATTTTGTTGTCCTTTCATTTTAAAATAAACTTTGTCACTGTCATCCACAGTTGATATTATTATAGTAGGCAAGGCATTCATGGCTTTAATCATGACTTCTCTCCTTGTAATGTATTTAATTGATGTGTAAATTGTCACATGATAAAAATAGTTGTGGGCTTGTAGATCTGCTATAATATCACCATTGCGCAACACCGGCATAAGAGTATACATTAACCATATAACTTATTTTTTGCCTACGACATGCCCAAAGTAAATAATATGGTAAATGTGCATGCTGCCAGCTGTGATGAGCAGATTGTGTCACCTGAAGCAGGAGGAGAGTCCTCTTGATGCTGTGCCTAGGGTAATTCATCCCTTTGTAATGACGCAACTGTAAGCAAGAGCTGAGCTAGGCTTGAGTAGCTGTAGTGGGAGTGAGTATGCATGTGGTGGGCGCATATTTGGAATACAGTAGGGGTGAGTGTACTGCATTTCTTTTGCACAGCTCACTGTCTAAAGGAGCTTTACAACTGTGGTAGCCCAACCTTTTCTGGATCAGCATTTGAAAATATCAATAGGTGTTCGCGGCACACCCATCTGACCATTTAACACAGTAGCCTTGTTAACATTCACTGCCAGAGTTTCTCTAGAACAGTCTACACAGCCACTGGCCAGCGTTTTTATATATAATTTATATCCGCAGCAATGCGTGTCACTGTTGCGCATCCACACACACACACACACACACAACGCAGCATGACACCTCTCGCTGTCTACCCGGGAAGAGAGCTGCTAGTGTCCCATTGGCCGTGGGGCTTAGTCTCCCAATGGCTGTTAGTCTCCCATTGGATTAGAGACTAGCCAATCATGAAAATATTGCTACTAGTTCTCTGGGTGAATGTCGACAGCTGGCTTTTCAAGCCACCTGTAATAAAGGCGTATATTGTTTTTTATTTTTTACTTTTCATTCATTCACTTGACAATGGCTTCACAGTACTTCTGCCCTGGAGAAGTGTAGCCTACACAACAAATGTAACAATGTACTGCATGTGTTACACAATGACTTTGATTAGGGATCATAATTGCTCTGCGTACTGTGCCTGCTCTGGGTATTGTCTGTTCAGTGTACGTAATTGTGTTCAGCGTTTGATTTCTTCGAGGTTTGTAATCTGCCTGTAAGCAGTGAATGATAACTGTGTACCCTTTGGGGCCGTCTTTCAGCGTCTATGTGAATGTTGTTTTTGTAAATGGAGTTGGCAAACAACAACATGTTTACAAACTTGGGCATACGCAAGCTGTTCTGGTTTCATTGAATCTTCGGACTCTGTGATCCCTGATCCTTATTATCCGATAATTGCGTAGAGGTGGCATAGAGAAGAGCTGCTGAGAGTCGAGGTAAAACGGAAGAAGCTGGGACTGAGTTTATTTCATTGCATAACTCACGGCGGTGACTTACAGAAAACCTACAATCAGAACGAAATTTGAGAACGGGTTTCTGAAGTGCCCACAGCCCTCCTATGAGACACAGACTGAGTAGAAAAAAAAATTGGCCTTTTTATCATGATTATTAGAGAGAACCTATTATATGAAGATAGGTTGAAAAGTGGTGAAGTGGTCTTTCAAGACACTGCCCGATGCTGCGATATGAATGAGCTTCTCCTCAAAGCATAAAAAGACATTTCACTCCTTCAGAAAGCAACCCTGGGTATTTGAACCCTGGTGATTTGATTATGTTAGTCTAAATCAATTTCAGAAGTATAGCTGCTGCTATAAAGCTAAGATGATGAATGGTGACTTATGAGAGAGAGAGAATATTGTATGAGGAATAGTTACCTTCTGTTCTCCACAGACCCCAGGTGATGGGGAAGATCATCACATCCCATTAAGTCACTGTGTCAAACAGTGACACCTGGACTGAGAGTGGAGCGGTCTCATTTAGGGGACCATCCTACATCACTAGCTGCTGCTGTTTTGTTACTGGTTAGCCTGTGAGCTTAGCCAATCACGCAAGCAGCTGCCTGGCCAAGTAGAATCACATGTAAAAAGCTCATAACTGGAATGTTAAAATATACTGATACACTGAAAAATTGTGTTGATTTAACTGATGGTGTACAAATGTTGCATGTCCATTTGGTTATATTTTTACACCAACAGAAACACTGATAAATTGTCTCCACCAGGCCGAAGGCATGGATAGAGTATGTTTTGCACACCGTCTGTCTGTCTGTTACCAGCTAATCTCCGGCGCCGTTAACCCGGTCGATGCCAAATTTTGCTCACATACTCCCTGGATGTCAACGATGAACCTCTGCCCCAAATTATCCAAAACGGCCTGTTATAGCGCCAGCAGGGGGCCGACTTTTGAAAAACAATTTTTTTGCTGTTACTCCTCCAGATTCTGTCCAAAAATCCCGCAAATCATTACACAAATCATTGGCCCGTTTGGAACAAAAAGTCTCAAATCATGAACGCAGCGTGCAATTTACGTGTAATCTTTCACAGACTTTCCTACTAGGCTGAGGAATATATCCCACCCTTTTCACATTGGCCTGTTATAGCGCCTCCTACAGGTGGATTTTTGTAAAACACATTTTTGGAACAAAATGTCTCAAATCCAAGGCATAAGAAGAAATGGCACTCTTTTCACATTGGCCTATTATAGAGACCTGTGCCCCGAGGGGCACTTTATCTAGTTTTACTGTGTAGTACCCATCCCTTTCCATATTTGTTAGATCCATTGAAGAACAGTTTGTTACCCCTCCAAAATGTTACATCAAACAGTACACTAAATATGTATCTGAAAACATTTTAGGTTAGAAGCAACGTAGTAACATAAACATGCTTCTTCACACACTGCCCCCCTCTTTCTCCTTCGGACTTGCGTGAGATGCAGGCTACAAACATAGCCTTTTCTGGCAAATGCCTTTCCCATAGCCCAGGGGGATGGTACCTTCTGATTGGTTCAGAAATCTACAGGCTTCAGTTTCAGACTGAACCTTCGGGAAAAAAGCGTTGCTCCGCGTTTTGAGCTTGTAGATCATCTGCTGTTTTGGGCAAATGTTCCCCCAGAATAGGTACTCATAATTCTATTGTGTGTGGATCCTCTAACCATGATGTGTTTCCCCTCAGCTGTACTGGGTGACCAGCCTTACTCGATAAGAGTTGGAGATCATGAAACAACATTTGGGATGAGGGGGAAGAGGGCGGCAGGTGACTCCTATTGGGCGTATTCCGGTGAGTGTTCATTGTCTGCTCTGATTTATTCTTTCATCTCTTCTCTGTTTCCTGTTTATTCCATGTCCCTCTCTACTCAACATCTTGTATTATAGCCTTCATCTCCCCTTAGCTCAACATTTTCACTCATAAATAAAATATATCTAGTTAGGTATGTCCATATTATGATCACAGCTATGCTCTAATTATTTATTTTGTATTCTTTTTTTGCCCTCAAAATATTAAGTCACATGTTTTTGCGATTTACAGTGTGACGTACTACACAGTCATGGCTATTCATAACCACGAACAGCAGTCCTTTTCTTCTCATTGTCTGTCAATGTAGAAATATGTTAATCGACTTATAATAAGTTTCATGAAGTATTCTAATAGAATAGTATTCTATTCTGCCCACATAATTCAATGTATACTCTTAGTTAAATGATACTATTTAACTTAATACTACTAATAAACTATTTATTGACCTTTCTGTTCTACATAATTCTGCGGCCCTTGTTGCTGTTGGTGATTTTCTCTTAAGCTGCATTGTTTCCAGGGTGGGATATTGAAAAAAGTAAATGTAACCTTAACACGCTTAATATTTTATATGTGTACATTGCAGTCCTGACGTCCAGTCAGCTGGCATTGCACTGAGAAAAATAGAAGCATTGAGGGAACACAGAATTGTCCATTGCTTCAGAAAAGTAATTAGTGTCTAGAGCTGTGAATGGGGGACAGACAAGCGTGCCTTCGCAGCTAAATGGTTTTTAAGGGCATTCTACGTGAGCAGGGGTGTGAATGGAAACGCAGCCAGCCAGGGTAAAGGCTGAAGCTGTGAAGGTATCAAGTCCAGGACTGACTCCATGTCTGTGTGCCACAAGTGCACACACATTCACATGAGCAATACACCACCCTTCATTTCACCAGTCAAGAGTGCTCCCTCTCTACATCTTTTGAATAGAGTATCCAGCTGTCAGATGTCGACAGGTCTCCTGAAGAGAGCTGCTAACTCTTGGGAATGAGCCAACACGAGTGAAAAAACAACACACTCACTGAAGCAAAAGTAATGACACACCACAGAGTAGCAAAACAGAGTGGCTCTCTGTTGTACAGAACATCATTGTATTCTCAACTAAATCAGGGTAATAACCACGTTTTGCACGTTTTAATTGAAGTTTAAATTAGTGTGTATGCAGATGTTATACAATTAGATATGGAAATGGAAAACATCCTTTAATCCTTTTTCACATTTATCTTGCAATGATTAAATACATGAATGTATTTTAATATGGTAAAGAAAATGGATAACTTTAGATGTCACAGCCAAATGCAATGAACAATAAGGCAGTCAATGTTATGAAAGCTCTCGTCATAGTATGAAAACTCCTGTGTGCTTTGGTTTTGAACTGGAACCCAATTTACCCTAAAACCCACCAACCAACACACACAGTGTGTGTTGCACGCGCGCACGCTATTCATGATGATGAGGGATGAAGTACTGTACACACCATAAGACACCCACAGGAAAAAGGGCTATGCATCATTTATCCTCCTTTTACATCTGCAGGTTTCTCCCACATTCTTTCCATTATTTTCTCCATCGTATTGTCTTTTTTCTTTTTTTTTGTTGAGCCACTGTATGTAGAAGTTTGCTTTGGGTTGATTGCATTTACTGTATATGATGAATCACACATAACTAATAATATGTTGCTGTGTAGTCTTAATTATTCCACAACCTTTGGAATGCACCCGTCATTGCACCCGTTAGTGGTGTCCGTTGGCCAATCAGGGACCAAGTATAAAATGGTAAATGGTGCATTTATATAGCGCCTTTATCCAAGGCGCTTTACATAGATTGTGCATTACATTCACCCATTCACACACACATTCACACCGATGCCGGCGGAAACCATGCAAGGCACCAACCAGCACATCAGGAGCAATTAGGGGTTCAGTGTCTTGCTCAAGGCCACTTCGACACTAACAATGAGGGACCACTGACCACTGCTGTATTTCAAACCTAGCAGCTGTCGTACAGCAGTGGTGAGCGCACCTCATGGCGCTCTCTGCTTGCGCTGCCAAACATGGCCTACTTGTGTGCAATGCGCAAGTTGGCAGCTCGACAGAGTGCATTTCTAGTTTTGTAATGGATTTGTTACCATATACAGTATGCCAAAGCAATGCCATGAAGTGACTGGTACACTGTTGTTGAGGGGGAAAACCTGGGCATATTTTGAGCTGATAAAAAGCATAGTTCACATACTAATACCAAGCCCCCAGTAAGGCTATCCAACGGTGAAGCTGCCACTACCTACTGGTGAAAAGTGGAACTGCAGCAAGTTCGTGGAGGTGAATGTGCATGTGCCTGCATGTGTGTTCGTTTGGTTGTTCTTAACCCCTGGACGGTGTACTAGTAATTATAATAACTAAGAAATGCAAAAAAAAAAAAACGAAAAAACCCCACAATGGCTAAGAAAGTGTGAGATTGTGTCATGCAATAATGTTTCGATGGAGTGTACTACACTTGTGGAATGATCACAGGCATTGCTCTGCTTCTACATCAAATTGGGAAGTTAGGCATGACATTTTACACCTGACATTTTCCTAGAACCTTTAATTGGCTGTGAATAACCGTGTACTCCCTCTCACCAAGAGAGAAAATAGTAGTGCAAACCCCACAGAAGGAGCTCTGCTTCCGGGGGTTAATGACTCGAAAAGAGGATTTCTCATGCTAGACATTCATCTAGGAAAAATACTTTAGAGCTAAGCTCCTGGGAGGGTGCAAAGAGGGAGAGGAACTACCTTAGAGGCTTGCTACAGGGGCTCCACGGGTAATCAAAAATACTCCATAGTTGTTGTTTCTAAGATGTTTTGAGAGCATAAAGGGCAAGGCTCATTCATAGTCTGGATTTTAGGTGGTGAGGTGTCCACCGAACTACAACATGACGTCACGAGCCGCGGTGAAGAGCAAACCACCACCTCAGGCCCTCAGCCCTTCTCTCTGTTTTTACTCACCACCGCTCAACGTTATTTCAGCTCCGGTGGTCACCTCACCACCGAAAATCCAGACTATGAATGAGCCTTAATAGAGAAGGCATTTTAGAGTGGCTTTTTTAATCGATGGATCGATGGCCAAGATATTCTATTTTGCACTAATGATTATAAAAAAATATATGGTCTTTAAACTCATACTACCGGTACCCTTCCAGGCATTGTGTAAGTAGTACTTCTATGCCTGAAAAGGACTCTTAATTACTTATTTTATCCTCAATCGAACGATTGTGTCGAAAAGGAGAGATTTTCAAGCTAAGAGCTTAAAAATCTGTTATTTTGGCAAGCAACATGCAATTATAAATGAGGCTTTAGGAATAACCCTATCCCTATCGCTAGAATAACACTACCTTATATTCTCTATGGTGTAGGTCAGGACATTTCTTCCTGTTGACTGTCTATGATTAAAGTTAAAGATATGATGAAAGCTTCTATTATGCGTTGACAGCACACTGAATTCTTACCATGGATAAAAGGTTTCTGCCTTAAAAGGCTTACAACTTCACAGATGACACTGGCCCCACAGCGTAGGTTTGTTTATCTATTCCTCTTTATCGTTTTCCTTCTCGCTCTCCTATTTTTCACTTTCCACCCTTCTATTTACGCCTGGTCCTCGTTTGCCCCCCCCCCCCCCCCCCCCCTCTTCTCGGAAGTAACAACGTGGACTGTTCAACCAAGGCAAAGCAATTGCTGACAATGCTGTGGCAGACTAGATTTCACTTAGATACTGTAGCCTTTATTGTCTAGGAACAACAAAACTTGAATGTACATTCTTTTCTCCCCTGCTTATTTAATTGTATTGTTTATTTCTTGCTGGCTCAATTACAAAACAATAAATAATAAAAATACAAAACCAGATGATAATATATTCAGCTTCTACTGCCTGAAGAAATTGTGGTCCTTTGAACTTTGTTGAGCTCTTCCTCTTCCTTCTCAGTCCAACATTCTCCTCCACCCTGCAGTCTGGACATGATACATTTTCTTATCCCTGCAGTGCAGAGTAGAGACATATTCACCTGTCCCAGACAACACCCATTCACTGATGATTGGGGCTTTAAGTTTAACACAACATCATCCATATCCCTCCTGTCGGCTGATGTATCAACCTGTAGTTCTACCTGTGATAATTTCCCAAGGAAATTAGAGGTGCAGGAAGGCTAATTATTAAAAATGAATTTCACCAGGGCATAGGCTGACGCATGCTTTATCTTGGTTATTGCTGGCATTTGGGATCAGCCTTCATGGGCCATGATTGGTCCATTTGTCTCTGTTGGGGGCGGGTCACTGACAGATGTGCCAATATGGCTGCCTAACTTGTGTGCTTGGGGAGAGGCCTCTTAATTCTCGATGATGTATCACACTGCTGGCAGCTACCAGTTTGAGCTGAATTGAGCTTCCAAATCACCAAACCAAATCTGCCGCCTCTCCCTAGAGGAGGTGAATATATTGAACATGTAAGAAATGTAGGTAGTTCTGAAAGCTCAGCTACTATTATGTCAGGATTTTTGTTGTGTCAGGATTGATTGCAGTGATGCCATGGGCACATCAAACCAATATAATATGCGCAACACCAGTGACCACCAGTGCACATCGGCTCAGCTAAACACACGCCAACATACGTTTGGCTATTTCTTCTGCTACTACTCATCAGACAGGCATGTTTTTAGTTTAGACATAATTGATTTTATTTCTGCTAATGTGTCAAGTGGCACTGATTGTGTTTCCTGGGTGGCAGGACATTGGGCCTGGTTGGTGGCTCAGATCTACTTTAATGGATGTGGACATGGTCTGCCTGCTGGGATTGTAATATTGAGGAAGTGTAAGATTGCCAGCCCACAGGTTTCCTCTCTAATGTTGTTATGCTGATGAGCTGGAATGCTCTAGCTAGCAGCTCAGCAGATTTTTAAACTCATAATGATGATAACTTACTTTGTAATGAGTACATATACTCCCAGAGGTGATGGCTGAACTGTAGGGGGGCAGAAGAAATAGCATTTGTTACACTGTTGGTGGGTATCAAGGCCTTGCTTTACACGTGCATGACGGCAAAACGTTTGAAGATGTGTGGAATGCTTCACGTTATCATCAACCGCTGTGAGGGTTTCATGATATATCATCATCCCAATGACATGACCAGTTATGGTCCTAGTCAACTTCAAATCTTAGTAAGATTGTTAAAGTCTGTATACAGTAGCAGCAACCACATTGTCACACTTAAATATATTATGCAAGGCATTATAGGATCAAAAGTAATAACTCTTTTGTCTGCACAAGGCGGTGCAGTTTTTATCTGCATTGTTGGAATTGTAAGGAAACGACCGCTGGCGGGGATTTAGTGCTGCATCCCCTTTTAGATCACTGAGATTCTGCTGCTCGTTAGATCCTCTCTCCTACACTGTTATCTCTAGCTAAGTGAATTACACCACTAATTATTGATTTCTGTCTGGATTCTAAATTATAAGGACTCTAGTTGCGTAAACCTGAGGCCATTGTTGCCCCTGCTTAGCTTGCATAACAACTGCACCATAGGAGAGTAATGGATGCTGCTGAGCAGTGGAAGCTGAGCTCAGATGGCAATAGCTCAGAGTGGTTCTAGCCTTTCCCTCTTCTTTAGTACTCTCTACTCTGTTACTACATTGGCCTAATGTTGCCTTTTGACTTTGTGTCTTGTGCAGGGCGAAACAAGAGAAAAAGACATGACTGATGACACTAGCTGGCAGTGATGCAAATATACTGCAAACAATGTAGTTATAGGATATATCATCATCAGAATTTACTGTCTGAATACACACATCACAGGCCACCGTTCTCGCTGTTACCCCACTGTCACGCTTCCTCTGCTACAGCGGTACAGCCGCAACACAACAAACAGTGGCCTATACAATTTTGTGCCTGGCCACATGGTGCTCACGAAGGACACACTGCTGATCACTTTCCCAGTAGCCTAAAGGGCAGTCCATACTGTCTCCGACCATCGAACTTTTCGTCGGAAAGCTCCGGTACAACTACAACATGACGTCACTCGCAACTTCTGAAACGCATTCCTCCGAATTTTTGTTCTGAAAGCTGCACTCCCATATGTTGTGACTCGCCGAACTCTACTTCGGAGAAAAAATTCAAGTCTGATCTTTCCGACGAAAAGTTCGGTGGTCGGAGACAGTATGGACTGCCCTTTAAGGTGTTTCAAGACCACACAATGGAATGAGCGGGTCCATTTGGTTCGATAATAAAATCCACCACTTGAGGGAGGGGAAAGACAGCCACAGCTCTTCGCTCTCGCATGGAAACGCGTGAGCTGGCGCGGGTCCATTTGGTTTAATACACTCACAAAGTTGAATTACTGTGTACTTTTTATATCTGTTGTATCATTATATAACTATAATATAATCCACCACACGAGGGAGGGGGGACACAGCTGACAACTCTTGCATGGAAACGCTGACCTGCACAAACAAAGTGAAGTAACTGAAAACATATACGGTATATCTTCAGGTTTGCACGCACCTTCAGTCCCCAAGCCTCTAACCTGCCTTTAGCCATACTGAAAACTTAACGTGGATTCACTTCACTTTCGCTACCTCCCCGATATAATACAGACAACTTTGCAATGTTCCAACGTCTCTAACCAACTCTGGGCCGTGTGCGTGCGTGCGTGTCTCAGTCACACAGAGACGTATTTTTGTGAGTCCCAGCAATACAAATGCAGACTCCCCCCAGGGGTGTCACAGGGTATCGGAAGGTAGGGGGAAGAGCATGGGGAGGGGACGATGCACGCGCGCCAAATTTGGCATTTTATTTTTGTTTGTTCTATTTTTTGCCTATTCCTAGCCAAAATTCCCAGGTAGGCATGCTTTGGCTAGACAAAAATGGCACAGTCGCCGTTCAATCAATCTTAAATGGGCCAATAGGCTTTTATAGGGGAAACAGAACTTTGTTGCTGACGTCCAAGTGGAAAAAAAAACACTCAGTCGGGTGGTCAAAAGTGTGGGGGGTGGGGGGGATGAAATCACCCATCTGTGAGAGTGGGGGTGTCGCGACGTACTCGCAGTGAATGGTGGTGCCTGACAGGGTTTTCCGTGATTTTGTTATTTTTTCTTTCTTTTTTTTAAAGAGTGTTATTATAATAAAAATAGCAATTCTGTTATTTGTGTAATGTGATTGTGTATACATGTACAGTATGTATTTATTATGAAGAGGGCTGCGCTAGGCGATTCACTTGTGACAGGAGGAGGACTGGAGACGGGGGGCGCATCGCACTGGCATTTCAGACTCAGAAGCCTCGTACACACATGTCAAACCACGTGACTTCCATTGGAAAAGCATTGAGCCTGAGGCGGCCATGAAACACAGACAGAACAGATCATGTCCGTCCGGCATGTGTGTACGAGGCCAGAGCAACATGATGCAGCCCGCCCCGCAGTCCTGCAATGCGCGCAGGCACCAGGCAGTACAGTAGAGAGAACAGTGAACGGTGTGAGACTTCAACTTGCTTGCTACCGCTGGTTTCCCTCTGGTTTGCGCACCAAACGAGCTACTAACCAGTACCACCAGTAAACTTGCCAAGTTGCCATATGCTTAAATGTTTTATAAAATCAATCAGATTATCACGCGATAGCTGAAGCATCAGGTTTTCGTTAACCCAGCTATCTGCGATGAATAAAACCTAATTATTAATCAACGTCACCAAACGATCCATGGTCATATAACTTAAACGCTACACGTAAAGCAACTTCACTTCAGAGGAAACTAAGGGAGGGAGCTGCAGCTGCTATTCGTGTTTACTCACCAGTCACCACAACCACTGTATGGAATCCATTAGAATGATTGGATATGGAACATTAATAGCCTATTCTCATACAATACATCCTTTATTTCAATAAGTCCGTTGATCTCCGTTCTCACTTTCACACTGAAACACGATGCCGCCGTGCCCCCATTTAGTGGCGTTTTTTTTCTTCTTTTTTTTGTCAGTCTTTTGTCGGGCTTCAGGCTTAATATTATGGTAATTTTTAGGGTCTGGTTGAGCCTCGGGCTGACCCAGTTAGGGTAGGGTCGGGCCGTAATCTTTGGGCCCTGTTGAGAACTTTACTTCAGCTACATCCGGGATAGCGTCTGGTGCGTCGCTAAATGTGCTCCATTGCTGCAAATCGCTGGGCGCTCTGATTTAATGGTCCTAAATACCCCCGGCCCGGGCGTTCATGGTGTTAACAAATCATACAAATGTTTTCTGTTCCTTGTATTTTCTAACGAGAACATCTGGCTTACAAACTTGGTTCACAGGTCCAGTCCTATGCAAAACCTCCTCAACTGCCATTGTGGGCCAGTGTTGGTTGTATAGCAACTGTCTAAAATCTTAATTCAGTTAGCCGGACTTCGTACTAACTAACTTCGTAATAACCAAAACATACAGTGGAATTTGAGACAAAATTATGACTTCAAGCTTCAGGTTCGGTGAATGGTTTAGTTAGTGTATACTGCACACAAGGAGATTTTTTTTAAAGCAGAACTGTTTTTAACTCCTAGGTTATCAACTTCTTATTGTAAATATGATTGTTTAAAATTACATAATTGAATAATGAATGAACAAACTGTTGTTTGTGTCACATTATATTGAATCCTTGTTGATTTTCACTTCATACTCAAATATGCAAAAGTGCAAACAACATTGTAATTGCAAATAAATCACAAGTTGGTACAATTTTAATTCAAGTGTGACATGAATATAACAGCTCTCAGACAGAACGCCCATCTCTTCTGAAATCAATTTGCCATTCCAATATGCTATACACACACACACACACACACACACACACACACACACACACACACACACACACACACACACACACACACACACACACACACACGCACCACCGCACCTTGCCTCTCCTTCGCTCCTCCTCCCATTCCCGATATATCTTTAATTTCACAGGCCCTTCTCATCTATCTTAATGCTGGCCTCATCTGGATTCTGAGCAGAGGTTTGCCTGTGGGGGAGAGAGTAAAGGGGGAGGCAGGCTGGATTAAGGCTGGATTTGAAATGGCTGCTCGCTGTACTAAGCTCAACACTCAGGCGAGGCGGGCATACGGTCATGCAGTTCTGTGATTTGTGGCCTAATTAGTCGTTTCCGGGTCCTTCGGCTAAATACCTGGACTATTTATCTACCGGATTGGGATATCTACTATTTCCTCTCAAAATGTCACTGAAACAGAAGCTTACCCATGCCACTCTCAAAGAACATGCGTCACCACGGTCATATACATCGTATCTGCAAACTCAATGTATTTTGTACATATGCTAATGTGACTCCTGTATCGGGTACATATCGTATCATGTTAACTGTCAAATTGCCAATAGTGTGTGTGTGTGTGTGTGTGTGTGTGCGCATTAAAGGCATACTCTCTCTCATCCTATCACATCCTGTGTGTTATGAACAATTTACGCATGCATCTACAGAAATGTATCTATTTTAAATAGTGAAAACTAAAGTTGCTACTACTGTATGCAAGTCAGACAGGAAAACAAGTATTCCTCATGAAATGGCGGAATCTGGTCCTTTTTGAGCAAATCTGCTCTACATGATGCATCATTTGTAGAACAGCATCCCACTGCTATGGATGGGAATTTGTCGCCTGTCAAGCTACATGTGGCTGATGATCTGTGTAGTGGTCACCTCCTGCTATGGGGTCACCCTGACCTCTGACAATCCCTGTGTACATGCACTGTCACATGACAGCAGTGTGACATGCTGATGTGTCCCAACACCTCTCTTTCCCCCTTGGGACATAGTCTGTCTTTTTATGCCTGCTGTGGGCTGCCACTCTTCAGGTTCCCTTGGCTCTCCGCTGACCCATGGTCCTGTCATTGTCCTCCCAGTTAGTCTTCCTATCCCAGGCACCGTCCCTCCCCCATCTGATGGGCAGCTCTGCTGAACGTTATAGTGCAGTGCCCCCTCTCAGCTTTTGCCCCTCAGCTATTTGAAAAGATGCAGCAGTGCAGTTTGGCAGATGGCACAAAGGGACAAGAAGCAGGGACCAGGGGACTTGTTAACAAGCTGTGGGTGGTAACTCAAATATAATAATGTGGGGACTTGTTAACAAGTCGTGGGTGGTAACTGAAATATAATATGATGTAAGAGTGCACAGAAACAATTTCTCCCACAAAATTACTTGCACACTGTGTAGTCAGAATGTCAGAGTTTTAAACTTGGCATGTGTGTTTTCACAATAGCATGGTGAAAAGTAAAGTGTTCACTTATTTTTCTTATACCTGTAAACCTGATTGATGCGTGTATCTGCTGGTCCATAACGGAGACTCAGAGAGTGAAGTCTCCATCTGCCACTCTGACTCTCACATCCCTTTTGTAATCTTCTTGTAATCGTCAGATTGAAACATTTCCCTTTCACTGCCCTGGTTTCAGATATATGTAAATGTTCTGCAGCTCCCATCTGTTCGCACTCGCAAGTGATCTTTTTTTCTTTTCATGTAATCCTCTTTGGATAGTTTCATCATGTATGTTACAGGTATGTTACCAGTGTGTGCACCCAATTGTGTCCCAATATCCCATACAACGTGATTACCCCGGCAGATATTACAAGTACTTTAATTTTGGCATTTAGTCATGTTCTCCATTGCTTTATGTACTTTAACTGTAGCTTTATGCTTCTCGGTTTTGAATATGTATGTAAGATTACTTGCAGTTTATACTTGTTTTCTTATGCAGGTAAGGTATCACCTGTTGTTCGTGATAAGTGAGTACCCAGGATAGTGTAAATGCTGGTATTAGCTGCTATGTTTTCAAGACTTTGTTGATATGAAACAGTTGCCCTTGGACAGAGAGGAGTAATGTAGCATCACTAATCAGTGCTTCTCTACATGGGAGATCTCCGTTCTGCTTCACAGAGTCTTCACCTCTTTCTCTCCTGTTTAGAATGAATAAGAGGTTGCCGTTGATTTAAAATGGGAATTATGGTGGTAGTTTGTACTTATGCAACGTACAGTATGGGTCTGATGGATCATGTGCAGATTGTGGCATCAATGTATGGGTTTGGACTTTACCCAGGCCAGCAAATGCTAACAGGATTTTGCTGTCAAGTGATAAACCAGACTTGATGTTCTTGTGGTATTGTAATTAGCTTTTTCAGAGATAGGCCCGACATACTGTAGAATAGATTCGTAGACAAAATAATGTACTATAGGCCTACTGTATATTGTAATGTACTGTAAATTGGATTTATCAATGTTCTTATTTAGCCTAAGACAGTGTTAGTAACAGTGTTAGTAAGTGTTTCAAAGACATGTAGTTGTGTATGGGTCTGCACTAATATGCCTTAGTTATTCAACAAATGCAATACAGTTTTATTATTATTATGCCTTACCATCTGTGCATAATTATCTCCTTAGAACGTGGTAGTGTGACAGGCCAACAGAAGGTTTTTAACACTAAGCTAAATTCATTAAATCACCAAACACCAAATTATCACACACAGCCCCATCTGCATTAAACATGTCAGTTAGGTCCAGGTGCCCTACGCCTACTGAGTTGGCCCACGGCTATACATTCCATCTGCCGGAAAGAATATTAACTGGATAATATTCCCTTTCTTTGTGTACATTACTGTAAGCCTGTGTTGTCAGTGCAGTGAAGGCTGCTGTAGATGTACATAGAGTTCATTACCTTACACAATTCATTATCATACCAAGAAAGATGAACTTTTATAATTTAAATAATGGTACTGCATATAGTTTAGCTTGTCTGTAAGAACTAATTGTTGTTGAAACAAAGTAGGGCTGTGTACGGTAATACTGGAAAATGAAAATAGGAGTGGCTGATTTAAAGAACTATTACTTTTAAAAGTCCATTTGTGACACTTGGGCAGCTCAGAAGGTGGATCGGTCGTCTGGGGCCCGGAATGTTCCCGGTTTGATTCCCTGCTGGCTTAGCGTTGAACTCCAAACTGCTACTGAAGAGGTTGGTTCACTTTGTTGCCTCCACCATCAGTGTGAGAATGTAATGCACATTGTAAGGGTCTTTGAATGAAGCCAAACCATTGTGGAATCAATCACCACTTTACTGTGAACAATCGTAATTAGTGCAGAACAAATGCACACCAGAAACAAGAAGTCGGACTAATTGGTTTTGAAGAAGAAAAAAAAATGTGTACTCTAATAAATAACAGTCATGCAAAAATGCAAACCATGGTAGTTTTTATTTATTTTGAATAAAGCAGTAATAGAGTTTTAGCTAGCGGAGAAGCTTGCAGGGTAGGTGGCATGGATCACAGACTATGTCACAGGTAGACCGCAGTATGTGAGAGAATGCAGGGATGTTGGTCTCTACAGGGCACTGTGCTGTCACCCTTCCTGTTCACTGTCCACACCTCTGTTAAGACCTGTCACATCCAGAAGTTCTCGGATGATGGTCGTGGTCAGCTGAATCACGGAGTAGTAGCAGCAGCACTAAACTCTCAATAATTTAGTAGTATAACTGAACTCTGAATAATAGGTCTCCAAATCTCAAATTAATCTCTTGGGTCTAACATATCAAAAGGCATGCAATTCCTTCCAATTTCACTATATGAAAACCGCCTACCCACACCACCGTCCCTGGATAAACAGCCAAAGTCCCTCGTAGATATTGGAACATAAATAACATACATGTTGTATTCGTTTCTAAATGCCTCGGTCTTGATTAACATTTGGAACCTCAGTACTCACACTTTGGAAAGGAGTCCCTGCAGGCTATGGGAATGAGACAGTTGTGTGACGTGCTTACTGCCCTCCTGAGGGCCTTCGGTAAGAAGCCTCATTTGATTGGTTTGGCCCCCAACCAATCAAATGATTATAGTTTATGATTTGGTTCAGTTGATATGACATATGCCTACTGTTTGATGGACACACCAGTGGTGGTTTCAATGTTTAGTGACACAATGGTTATTCTGTTGCCACACTACTACTGCTTGGTTAGGTTCAGGTCATTAAAAGAAAAAAAAAAGTTCAGGTTATTTAGTTAAAGTTAGACACTGGAATGATTAAGAACATTCATGTTTTTGGTGGGGTTGGGAAAGGCTGACAGAAAGCACTTCGGGCACGACCAATCCAATGACGATTTTTGACTGAAAGCCCTCTAGGCAAACTTCTCCCATATGCCAGAGTGACAGACAAAAATGTCTACAGCGCAGTGCCAGGGAACTTTAAGACATGTATACATATGGATTTGAGGGTCTGGATAAGCAATACAGTATTGTGAAAAATAAAATGGCAATAGACCTTTTTCTTCTTCTTTTTTCTTTGCACAACCCTTTCCTTCATTTACAAACTATCAGTTTGTGGGCAACTGGGCATGTTGACTAATCGTGAAGCTTTGTCTCCTTTCCTAAACGGAAATAGCAATCTTTATAAATGCAGCATCACCTACAAAGAGTAGCACTGCCTCTCATCTTTACAATTAGTTCATGATCGACACATATCCCTTTCGTTGACCTTCCTCTCTCCTGCTGTGTTGACTGCCTCATCATTTGAAGGTTAAGAGGACACTCTGACCACGAGCCCCTCCAGACCCTACAGGCATCTGGGGCTTTTGTTGGTTCATTGGCCATTTGCCAGATAAGAAAGGAAGTTGTGTTTGGTTCTCCTCCCTCGTGGGGCTGAATGTATTTCTGGCCTCCTTTTTCTTTACACAAGGGCCCGGAGATTATTTTTGCAGACCATGGGATGTTGTACATGTGCTGTGGCCAACACCCAAGAACAGGAAGCCACAGTTTCTATGAAAGTCCACGAGATGGAAGCAGATAGCGCCATGGGAAAACAATATTTTGGCTGGAGCTTATTCTGGTGGTCAATTAGACTCCAATGGCTGTTTGATTTACCACTTCCTTTACCTGCTTTTATGTGTTTGAGCCTGCTGTGTTGAACACAATGACCCGTGATTAAAGATGGAGCTAATTCAGACGGCCATGGCGCCAGTCTTATCAGATGCATGAGGTCCAGGACTCTTCAAGACAACGTCCAATCAATGGATTCACATAATCTATACTTTTAGAATGCTTTGTTTAAGTGTAATTATTGTTTTGTCATATCCCCTGACATCACAGCAAACCGCTTATTGGCAACAGCAACTTGACAAATAGGTGTGTTTGATGTGGCAATTTTTAAATATCCAGTAAACACGTCATCCACCGAGTGTGAAGTTGTGCTTTTGATTTTGAAATGTTTCAAGCTTGTAATGCTGTCAGGTTTTGATGGCATGATAAACATGCATGTAGATTTATTGCTGTGTGACTTCAAAGGTTTTTCATTGTTTCGATTAAGAAGCCTTTGGCCTGATGGTACACAGTAAAATCCTCTGTGTATGTAAACTGACCTGTAAAGGTGAGTTAAATGAGTATACAAGATTTTACTGTGGTATCATTGTGGCTTAAGCACCCATTAAATAGCCAATAGCCAATTAATATTTTAATTGATATGCAGAAATTAAAACTCAAACCTAATGATTAAAAAAATAATATATATATATATATATATATATATATATCACCCATTCTTGAGATAAGGGACAAAACTTTTTTCAAACTGGATTTTTTTTTTTTTTAAGATACATTCAAATCAAATGGATGTATTTGTAGACACAGGTCTCAACTACCAATATTGAGAAGGAACAGGTTTTTCGCATAACATTTCTTTCTAAAATGGGACATTTATGCACTTAATACCTGATTCATGTCAACTCCGTCAGACACACTAAAATATTTTTTAATTGAATTTGATAATTTCAACAATAATATAAAGTCCTCAGTTATCTTATACTGGCTTTCAGTAATCAAGTTAAGTAATACAATTATTTTAATATTGTTTTTTTCCAATATCACACTATTATGAAATATCCAATTTCTCAGATCCGTCATTTCAACCTCTATTTTCAATATTATAACATGAAAACCATGTAAAAAAAAAAAAAATCATCATTACGTATCATTTCAGTTGGTGTTTCAATACATATGCACAAAATATTTAACATCGAATTTTCTATTTCTTTGGAAATTAACAAAAACATCACGGGACGAACGTCTGACGGAGTTGACGAACATCTGACGGAGTTGACAAGTTTAACTGATTTAGGTTCTAGACCACCTAGGATCTTGATTCTGGTGACTAATCCCACATTTTCAAGGATGAGGAATACAGTGGTACTATTTATATTGGCCCTGTGACCATGGCAGCCATTTTCAAAATGGCCGCCACCTGCTGTTATTTTACAATAACTCAAGTTCTACACCACCTAGGATCTTGATGCTGGTGACTAATCATACATTTTCAAGGATGTGGGATACATTGGTACTATTTAGATTTGTCCTGTGACCATGGTAGACATTTTTAAAAATGGCCGCCAACTTTTTGTTATTTCCCAATAACTCAAGTTCTACACCACCTAGGATCTTGATTCTGGTGACTAATGCTACATTTTCAAGGAGGAGGAATACAGTTGTACTATTTAGATTTATCCTGTGACAATTGCAGCCATTTTCAAAAATGGTGGACCTGCTATTATTTTACCAATTTAGTCAGGGAATATTATCAGAATAATGTCAAATCTGTGATTACATTTCTTACCAAGAATTTTTTCACCAATGTGTTTGTAAAGGTGTCTACTAACATATCCCACATTGGTTTCTATTGAACCACCCTAGGGGCATTTTTGACAGCTGCTGAAAGTTGGGTACCATACCAAGTGGCTATGGCCAAACTAGGGAGTCTATGGCCAAACTAGGGGTCAAACCCCTTCGGCTAAATTCGGCCATATATCCACTGGCCCAAATGTGCTGACCTCATTTTGTGATGACGGCTATGGCCGTTTTCAGCCCAAGGAGTGTTCTTCGTGCATAGCTAATGCTTGGAATGCATTCAGAATCATGCAAACTCCCTAGTTTGACATGTCACATGCTACTTAAAGCATAATGAACATTTTGCCTTATATAGGTTGTTGATGGTACCCCAACTTTCAGCGGATATGTTAGTAGACACCCTTCCAAACACATTGGTGAAGAAAATTCTTGATAAGGAATTTATTACCAGATTGTATTAATAATCCCCTGACTAACTCATCTTCTAGACCACCTAGATCCGACTTCACCAACAAGACCCGATTGACACCTAAACAACAAGTTTGGACAGCCCCACCAATTAGTGTTACGGAAAATAGCAAGTGTCTACCCTAGGCCCAGAGGGAGACACAGAACTTTGATGCGGCTCAAATGTTGCACGACTCCTCAAAAAGCTGCCACCAGAGATGAGAGCTGAATTCTGCCGCACAATGCTCTGCGGCCCAGGAGCAACCAACACCATGTTGGAGTTCTCTGAGTGGTTGAAGCACGAGTCCTAGCCATATAGCCTGTGCAAAGGCAAACACCTTGAAGACCTGCTTGAGGTGAACAGTGAGCAGTGAACAGTGAGCGAAAGACTGAAGACAGAAGATCTGCCTTCAGGACTATCAGGCAGGATGTGCAGACACTGAAGGCATCAGTGTCGTTCTGTGTCCCCAGCATGTCAACCAAAGCAATGTTACCAAATCAAAGGAGCCTTCACCTCAAGTCACCTGGGGCTGGGTGAGCAATCGTATCCTGTATCTAGCCTCACAACTAAATACAGACACTTGGCCAGACTGCCGTTTGAAAGGGTCAAACCCTTCATCCTGATTGGGGAAGACCACCCCACCTAATCACACCAACCGAACAAGTGAGGTTGGGGCCTCCAGGTGGGCCAGCAGCCATCTGCACAAGACTGGGCTGGACCCTGCAGGAAAGCAATCTCCAGCCAAGACAATGTAAGTTGACTATAACAGAGCCCCAGAACACAGAGCTCATGAGAAGGATGGAGAAACACTGGCAGGAGGCCACCAAGATACAACGCCACACTGCAGTGGCCAGTGAAGTCAAACTGTGCGTCTTGTGTACCTGAAAGGGACAAGTCAAAGGCCAGAAAGCTCACCTCCTTTTAATGTCCTGTCAGTAGCAACTCAACCTGCAGCTGAAATAAGCCCTGACCCCTCCCAGAGAAAGTTCATCCTTGAAAATGTAATGATTAGTCACCAGAATCAAGATCCTTGGTGGTCTAAAACTTGAGTTATTGGTAAAATAACAGCAGGTTGGTGGTCATTTTGAAAAACAATGGCCTCCATGGTCACAGGACAAATCTAAATAGTACCACTGTATTCCTCATCTTTTAAAAATGTATTATTAGTCGCCAGAATCAACATCCTAGGTGGTCTAAAACTTGAGTTATTGTAAAATAACAGCAGGTGGTGGCCATTTTGAAAAACAATGGCTGCCATGGTCACAGGACAAATCTAAATAGTACCAATGTATCCCACATCCTTGAAAATGTATGATTAGTCACCAGAATCAAGATCCTAGATGGTGTAGAACTTGAGTTATTGTAAAATAACAGCAGGTGGCGGCCATTTTGAAAAATGGCTGCCATGGTCACAGGGAAAATCTAAATTGTACCACTGTATCCCTCATCCTTGAAAATGTAGTCTTAGTCACCAGAATCAAGATCCTAGGTGGTGTAGAACTTGAGTTATTGTAAAATAACATCAGGTGGCGGCAATTTTGGAAAATGGCTGCCATGGTCACCACGAGACAAATCTGTGATGGCCCTATAGCCAAAAATGTTCCTTAAGGCATGCTCTAACTGTGTGCCAAATTAGAATACGTCCCATTATTCAAAAACTATAACTTTATTGTTTTAGGAACACTTTTGTCAACTCCGTCAGATACATGTCAACTCCGTCAGACACAAAACCTGACGGAGTTGACGTCTGACGGAGTTGACAAAATGTCATTTGTTTTCATCTTAACCCTCTGTAGTACAATGTAGCCATTTTGTTTTTGCTTCATTTGTTAGCTAAACCTAACCCTAAACTAAAATAATAAACATTATTTTGGAATTCTTAACAAAGATCATAATAATGTCCTGACGGAGTTGACATGTAAAAGCTGTGACCACCCTGATATCAACATTGTTTGTTTAAAATATCAAACAATTGAATGCTTGTCAGACCAGGTGCTCCACTGTTGCAACAAATACAAACGGGACTTGGAAAAGGAGTCTTCAGGCTAAATCTGTCGACAATATTTTCTGATTAATTTAAGACTTTTAAAAAACCTGACGGAGTTGACGGGAGACGTGGGACACACATTTGATATGAGATAACTAATGGAAAAAATAAATTAAATTTATTGTGTATATTGTTTGCTATGTTGTTGACAATCTACTTTAATTTAGTATGTATATTTATGTGATTGTGACAGTATTAGACACTTTTTTAGCAGTTTGAAATTATGACCACTTGCTGGGGACAGGCTAAATACAGGCGTTTTTGGGTACAGTGCCTGCTTTTAACTAATTCAGATGGCATATGAAAACAATTATAATGAAATGAATGGCATAATAATGCACAACTGTATTACATGTAACTTTGCAAGTGCTTTTATTTTTATTAAATTTATTTATTTTTAACAATAATAAGGCTCTTATGTGTGGGACATGTTTTTTCCACTTTTGTCCCTCATCTCAAGAATGAGTGATATATATATATAATTTATTCAGAAAATCTGCATGAGAGCATCATTAACGTTAGAATGAAGTACCAAAGTCTCATTTCAAGTGAAGATGAATCCTCTAACTGCATTGCATCATCCTTCATCATTTTCTAAATACAAAAGCTGTACTGGTCTATCTATAAAAGGGAAATGGCAGAGCATTATGTTGTACTGTACGTAATTCTCATGAATTAATTGCCCAGTGCCCTTTCTTCACTGAGACACTTCCTGATGGACATTGTGTATAATGAGAGGCTGCTTGTCCCCCCACCCTCTTCCATAGACACGGACTGGGAGCACAGCCTGGGCTGTGAATGGCTGGGTGGGGTAAAGGGATATGAGGTCACTCTATTCATTGCATAATGAACCTAGTCTGGGCAAAGAAGATAAGGCCTCTTCTGTTATGTAACCCGAAATATAAACTGACCCAACTTTATTAAAATAATTATGTGTGTAATGGTGCATGTGTGTAGTGTAGGGCAGGCGATGAATTAGATGGGGATATAAAGTCAACTTTATATTTGATTGGTTTCCCATTACCCCATTGTTTTTGTGTATCAAAAGCTGTAAAACAAATATCTTCTGGAAATGGTAATGTGATTAAACCAGTTCATTTATAGCACAGACAGAGAAAATAGTATTCGGTAAGCAGTGAAGCACCCATTAATTTAAATAACTAGAGCGGTGCCTGTTGGGCACTGGAAATGAATGCCCCACCACAGTACCTTTTATGCCCATATATGGAGTACTTTATGTCCACAGCCTCTAGAGCGCCCATTGGGCTCTGACCTCTGACCTACACTACTTGGAACGAAGTTGGAAATTCATGCCCCACCCAGTTACAGTATTATGTCTGTGTTCTTGAGTTCTGGAGTTCTTTGTCAGGCATGCCCAAATTTGGAGTCTATGCTGAATTATGTCAGGACAGCTCCATATGGAGATCAGGTCCAGAGCCTGGGCAGAGGCCTTTTGTAGAGGTTCTGAACAACTGTGGGTCCGACCGACTCAACACCGGGCACTGCACTCCCTGTGGGGGTGTGGAACGCGCGTGTCGTATTTGAAGTCGGTGGGGCGAACAGTTCTCGAGTTACGTGCATTACAGATGTACACACAGACAGACATACTGTATAGAGACGTGGTGCATTGGTTTAAGTCAAGCACACAATGTTGTCTGTTTAAAACCACAGTAGTTGGCTCCAGGTTTTAATGAGCTACAGATTGAAGACAATAAATATTTTGATTGGAAAAATGAGAATCATGTGAGAATCGTGATCTCAATTATTGGGAAGGAAAGAAGAAGATTGTGCAGCACTAGACTCAAGGCAAAGTCCCTTTTCCACGTTAATACTTAAAATGGCTTTAACTCTTTGGAGGTTAATAGACCCTTTTCTGTCCATAAATATATTATGACCTCATCATGTAATGTCTAGGTTAAGTGATTCTTGCATCTCTCGAGATGGTCGTTATGGTTAGATATTTGCCCCCGTCCGCTTCTCTCTTCAATACAGTCAGCCAGTCACACTAATTGGCTATCAGATTGCAGTGACATGCTTGGAAGTTTTTCCTTCCAAGAAGAAAAAATTGTCGTGGTACTGGTTTGATTACATTTTTATTGTTTAGTTGACCACATTTCTGTCAGATCCTCTTCATTTAACGGAGGCATTTAAAAAATATCTTAGAAGCAGAATGAGTGAGTGAATAAATGAGTCACAAACGGTACATGCTCATGTAGTGGTACACTGTCATTGACCAGTGGAATGGGTAGTCTCTCTCTCTCTCTCTCTCTCTCTCTGTCTCTCTCTCTCTCTCTCTCTCTCTCTCTCTCTCTCTCTCTCTCACTCACTCACTCACTCACTCACTCACTCACTCACTCAATAAATAATTTAGTTTTGCTGAATGACCTGGTCTTACGACAAAATATAAATGAGCTTTCTTGCAAATTTTCTAATGTTATGACCTCATTAGCCTTGAGGCTATAAAGTAGCAGTAAGGCTTAGGCTTCGTACAGACGAACATGCTCTGTGCTGTCCGTGTTTCATGGCCGCCTCAATGCTTTTCCAATGGAAGTCACGTGGTTTGACCAAACAGTTGTGTGTGATGGGGGAGGGGGGGCAATCAAACACAAGTGTTTGGTCAAACCACGTGACTTCCATTGGAAAAGCATTGGGGCGGCCATGAAACACAGGCAGAGCACAGCACAGTTGCTCTTTATGTGTGTACGAAGACGCAAGTCTAGTTTACACATGACACTTTGTCGCTCCGCAAATATGATAAAAGCTGTCATTTGAAATTTTTCAATTGAAAAAGAAAAAAAGTGTCAATCATCTGACTGAGTATAAATTTAACTCTATATTATATTCCTACATAGTAAAGTTTTTTTGTATGCTAGAGGCTGTCAGAATTCAGAACAGTGATGGGGTGTGACGGATGAGAGAGTATATTTTAATGAATGTACAGTATTATGCCCAAGCAATAAGGAGGGCCACTTTGACCCACCTCAGGAAGCAGACGGGGGCCGGATATGTGGCCCCCGGAATTTAAACTGAAAGGGGAGAATCAATTAAGCAAATCTAAGTCTTATCACATCAGTTGTCAAAATATACGGTAAGAGCCTCTCTGTTATATAATCTCTAAATTGAACTTGTGTAACGCAGGTCAATAGGTGACTGGCAGGATCAGGGAAAAGCAGTGAAAATGAATCTTACTCCCAGGAAGTAAGATTCTGTATGCACAGAATAGCACATAGATCGAGTATAATCTTGTTGATTTGAGCTCGCCTGCTTTTTATGTCACTAGAGCTAGATCTTCGATTTGTGGGGGTAATGCTTTGGGATGAAAGTAGTTATCTTATCAAAGCCCTTCTAGCTGCTATCTCACTCACACAGCCAGACCTTTAAGCACTACAGTTGGTGTCTTTGCAAGAGCTCAAAGGAAACTGAGAGCAGTATGGTTCCCAATGGGAATGATGGAATGTCATCTAAGATTGAGGTGGTGTGCATAGTGAAGGCTGCAGATTCTTTCAATAGGGCCAACAAGTTGGTAAAACTTATAAAAATACTAGATTTATATTGTTGTGAGTGCATCAGTAGGCAATGAATTGGGTAATAACTAATAAGAATGCTCTGTTCACTGGAAATCTGCACCTTCTCCCAGAATCACAGTTACTGTATAACAGGTAATAAACCAAACCCTAAGTAGCCTTGCCGAGCCATGAGGCCCATAGGGCAGGAGCCTATCTCCTGTTTCTGTAGTGTGAGGCAGCTTGATGTATAAGTACACCCCCTGGACATGGCTAGTATGTAATAATAATAATAATAATAATAAACTTTATTTGTATAGCACCTTTCATACATAAATGCAGCTCAAAGTGCTTCACAGGGCAGGACACAAAAATAAAATACAATAAAACACAAGTACCGGTAGTTAAAATGATAGAACAATGGCAGAGAACAAAATTGAATATAAGAACATAAAATAAATAAAAACAAATAAAAACACCACATGCAGCAAATCAGTCAGGGCTGGGTAGGAACGTGCATAGTAAAACTCAACTAAAAGCAAGGGTGAAGAGGTGAGTCTTGAGTTGAGATTTAAAAATGTCTACAGAGGGTGCGTGTCTGAGCTCGAATGGAAGTTTATTCCAGGCTGTTGGGCCATAGAAGCAAAAAGCTGCCTCACCATACTTTTTTGTGCACATTCTTTTAGGCACTTCAAGTAGGCCAGCATTGGAGGACCTGAGGGGGCGGCTAGGGACATATCTAGGTAGGCAGTCACGGAGGTACGGAGGTGCGAGACCATTGAGAGCTTTATAGACAGAATTTTAAAATCAATCCTAAAAACAACCGGAAGCCAGTGCAGTGATGCCAAAACTGGAGTAATATGTTCTCTCATCTTAGTTCTAGTTAAAACTCTAGCTGCTGCATTTTGGACAAGTTGTAATCTGTCAGTCGTTTTCTTAGGCAGTCCTGAAAAGAGTGCATTGCAGTAGTCAAGCCGAGAAAAAAAAAGGCGTGGATTAGCGTTTTTGCATCGTCCAAGGACAAATAGGCTCTGATTCGTGCAATATTTCTAAGGTGAAAAAAGGCAATCTTGGTAACATGATTAATGTGTGAATTAAAATTCAATTCAGAATCAATAATAACCCCCAGGTTCTTTACTGTACTGTTACTTTCTACAGTCAGGTTGCCAAGTCTGCTAATTATTGATTATTTTTGCTCGCTAGAACCGATTATGAGAACTTCTGTCTTATCCTCATTTAGCTTGAGAAAGTTCTCACTCATCCAACATTTGATGCTAGACAGACAGGTCAACAGCGGGTCTAAAGCACACGGGTCTAGCAGGGACTTACCCCAATCCAACCCTTGATTCCCAATTCAACCCTTGATTCTGAGTGTTAAGCAGGGAGGCATTGGGTCCCATTTTTACAGTCTTTGGTATGACCCGGCCGGGGATTGAACCCCAACCTCCCAGTCGGAGGGGCGGACACTCTAACCACAAGGCCACTGAGCTGGTAAAAAACCAAACCCTTCTATTACAATATTGGTATCGGTATCAGTTGATTTTACAAAATGCACACATACAGTAGTAACTTATTGATAGCTCTTGTTTTTAATGGTCAATAGTACCAGATTCACGGTAACAAAGAACTTGACCTCAGTTGACCTGTTCCTTTTGGTGATGTTTTTTATATATATTATTATATATACTCATTTTGGATTATTACTAATTTATTGTATTTTATTTTGAAAGCTGTGCAACTTATGACTCCCCAGATCCCACATGACAAAGACACAGGTTTAGATCTCTGCCTAGTTGTGATAAGACTTGTAGACAGCAGACAGCCCCTGGTCCCAGTAGACAGCACAGTGTTAGTAAAGCTGATGTGAGCTCAGATGACTCAGCGGTGTATTGAGCCCAGTTCCTTTTTTCTGCCTTACATTGCATGCCATCAGGCCACAGTGCTGTCAGGGAGCATGTCAAGAGATCTGTACATCACTAAGATGCAGGGAGGTGAAAGAAGAAGCAGGATAATAGAGAACAGAACAAAGTGTGTGGGTCTATTGGGCTTGTAGGGAGGGAGGTCTGTCACTGCAGTTCAAATAGAGCTACAAAATACCCCCCACAAGAAAAACACCTTTGTTGTTGTGATAGACTGGCACCTTGGAAACCGTATGCTCCAGCTGAGATGAGTTCATTGTTGACATGTAGTTGTGTACAGCTCAGAGGAGCTCCTTGTGGGTATCACAAAGTTCATGAACTGTCTATGCAGCATACACTTGATATGAAACGACACATGTGTACACAATCTGCAGCTCTATCTGCATGCTCATAACAGGTGTCCAAATTCTGGAGAAGAAAGGAAATGTACTGTTGGTTATTAGTAATACTATTTGCATGATCCAATTGCAGACATGCCAAATAAAAAACAAAAACTTCATGTCACTTTTGTCTGTCACTTTATCCAGACCACAGGTTTGACCCTTAAAGGACCACTTCACCACTTTTCAACCTATCTTCATATAATAAGTCCTCACTAATAATCATGAAAGAATGGTGCAATTTTTTTCTACTCTGTCTGTGTCTCATTTTAGGGCTGTGGGCAGTTCAGAAACCGTCTTCCAGTGACATCATCGATGGGGAATACACGCTAATAAAAACTACAGGCTTTCTAGTCCTGAAAAGTTGCAATGTGAAAATGGAAGCCATCGTTCTCACGATAATGAAAATATAAACATTTTTGTAAAACAAATCTTGTTTAAAAAATAATCTGCCTAATGATGATGTCACTGGAAGAAGGTTTCTAAACTGCCCACAGCCCTCCTATGAGACACAGAAAATCGTGCCATTTTATCATGATTATTAGTGAGGACCTATTATATGAAGATAGGTTGAAAAGTGGTGAAGTGGTCCTTTAACAATCAAGCTGTCGCTGTGACTCAAAATCAGGCAGCCTTGTTTGTTGTCAGGGCTGCTTGTACATATGGACATATCGGGGTAGATTCTTTTTTTGTGTGTGCAAGGGGCCAGTGTGCTAAAGCTGGGAAGGCTGCCAGGCAGCATGCAACGTGTCTGTTTTCTCCCAGAGGGACAAAACGGAAATGACAAGGCAATCACCATTCTGTCAGCATCACCATGGTAGCACCAGCAAGGTTATTTATCCTGAAGGTTAATGGGGATGGCGCCTGAAACAGAGGGGGCCAGATTGGGAGAAACATGTGCCTGTTTTACTTTAGCAAGCAAGGCTTGCTAAAGTAAATGCACTTCTGAACTCTGAGCAGAATGGGGTGAATTGATGGATTGCGTTGAACATGAAAGTTCACTTAGTTACTTGACACACGCCTAAAAATCTTGAATTTAATTTGAAAGTAAGTAAAGCCAGGTCCACCAGGATGGATTATTTTCAATAGGTAGGTCAGTCTGCATCTTTCCTCTGGCTCTTGAAAGACTTTATTTTTGGGAATACCATTAATTTTTCCTGTCCTGTGTAAAAGGGATCAACGAAATGTGTTTCTAGGATGCACTCTTCACAGCTCTGAATAGCTGTCAAGCTGAAATGTTTCTGATGCTAAATTAAAATACAAGTTAAAGTCCTTGTGTGGGAGTGGCAATTTATGTTTAGTTTGAAGTGTTCTAATCACACTGGCTGGTGACATCAGCATGTTACCTCCCAGCTCAATGTTGTTACACATCATAAGCCTGAAAGATGAGTATTCAGACCTGTAATTTATCCATGGCTGCAGCATCCTTGAAAGTAAAGGGGCTAAATTGAGGGCTGAATGATCAGTGTGTATCAGATACCAACAGAGTGGTGGCTTTTTGGTACAATTTGGATGTGTTAAACAGACCTGTGTGGGAGTCAAGCATAGCAGATAGAATGATTGATTGCCCTATTCAGGGGTCACGAAGAACTTTAGTTTCAGTACCATATAGACAAAATAAGTCCACTTGCAGTCTTCAATGCAAAACAAAAGTTATTTGCAGACAGAATACAGATTGGTCGGAGACTCTGAGTTTAACAGTTATTTTTCCTTTCTAAATGTCAGTGAGCATGGCTTCAAGGTTAGTCGAATTTAATTAGAATGTGTTTCTAAAAAGTACTGGAGTCTATAGAAATCAGCTACAGTCACTGGCTGAGATAGTGAGTTACAGTACATTATAGCAATATATTCAGAGGAAAATATGAAAACACTCCAACATCTTGTTGCCGTATCACAACTCAAAGCTACTTCTGTTGTAATGACAGGTACTGATAACTGTAAATAAATAACATTGCATGCTTGGGAAGGCGTAGCCTCGATACCCAGGCTTTCATTTTCGTCTGCTGTCAGAAATACAGAACAACCCTAACTATCTCTGGGAATTTATGAACCATCGTTTAGTATAATGAGACATATCTTAGCCATATCTCATTTATACATTATTTCAACATAATAATTTTAGATCATACCATTGATTCTATGATGCACCATACATTCATCTGAAACATTTAAAGCACATGAATCATGATTATTAGTTTAAACTTAAAAGAGTACCCAGTGTGCAAACAGATTTGACACAGATTCCTTGACTGCTGCTGTGCAATCCTCACTTCAGATTTCAGATTTGAGCCCCACTCATTCTCTTCCCTTTTTAAAGGCGAACTTATCTTTCCATCAGTAAATCTATTTTGGATGGCAAATTAGCTAAATGCTTTTTTACTTAACTGTTTTTTACATCACTTGTTTATTTGTGTATAGCCACAATCCAGCAAAAATAACGAGACCTTCCTGGACTTGACATTAAGGCTTGTCCTATCTTTCTGGACAAGTGCATTAAAATGTCATGTGTTTGTTGGACAAGTGACTCTTGGTTGCACTTTTTCTGTGATGCTCCTAGCAGCCAACAATATTGTCTGGATATTGTCTGTTTTTTCTAATAGTCACCTTTCCAATATTGTCAATAGCCCTAGATTAGAATGTCTGTGATTTTACATGCATTTCATGTATTCCAAATACACAGCCATAGATCGGTCCTATCCGCACACAGTTAGTAGACTGACCACGTCAGCATTTAAACTTGTAGCACTGCATGTGTACTCACCCAGAAATTAATTCCTAAGATTTGGAGACAGATATTATCCTTTAGTTATCCATTTGAAAGTTCAGAATGTCCGTGTGTCGTGGAAAAGTAGCGATATCTTTCTAGATGTTTTCTCCCAGAACTAGATGAAACTAGTCCCCAAAACGAACTGTGGGAGGTCGGGTGGGAATCAGGAGTCAGAATGCAGTATCAAGGGTTTGACACACGGTGGCGCCCCTTGTTTTATTTCAGATAATGTCAGACAAAAGTCAATATCACATCAGATTATGTATGACATAACATTCTTCCTTGAAGTCAGGCCTCCTTGGATTGGATCGTCACTGCAGAGGATGAGAGGGGTGTTAGCAAGCGGTCAGAGCACAAGGTAAGTACAGGGTTGGGGCCTGAGACTCCGGTCTAGGCTATCTACCAACTAGACTTTTCTATAACTTTCCTCTTCTTTTTTTCCATGGTCCAGAGGGTGCCAGGAGGCTCCCCCGGAGGTAGGTACGATGTTAGGTAGTCTTCTCTATCCACAGGGCACAGAAGAGTACTTTTGTGTAGAAGTACTCAGATACATTTGGGCGAGTAATCAGAGTAAAAGTACTTGGTTCGGGACCGGGTGAGTATGTAACCTAGGGCCCCTTAGGCTCGGCCAACAGGTAGGTACACAAGCATTTATACTCTGATTTCTCTCTATATACTGGGGTCGCCGTGGAGGTACGTCAAAGGCAGCCAGTGGGTTAACAGAAAAGAGCACTATATTTCTAATCACAGTCTCTGTCTTCTTTCACCGGAGTAAGGAGGGGCTCTCGCCAACTTAAAGTCTTTTAAGGGTTTAACTGAACACAAACGGCCTGTCTTCGTTCACAGGGTTAAGGTGACACTTTAACTAGAATATGCTTTCTTCGGTAAACATCAACAAGGTTCTTTTCTTCATTCACAATTCTTATTATTATCCTTAGCTTCTCAAGCGTCTGTAAGTGCCTCTTCTTAGCCAAACGTGTGATAGTGAGAGAACAGTTGTCTTACCTTAACGTGCGGTGGGCTGCCAGTCGATACGAGGGTCCCGTCTTCTGCTACTCGTCCCCGAACCGAGTCAGGTGGGTTTCCAGGTATATGTGCGGCTTTCCACTCGTCACTTATTTATGGGGGGCACACACTCCCGTGTGTGCTTTCAGCCCCACTCCTACAAGCCATCCAGCGCCAAGCTGCTGACATACATTGTCCGAGCGTTCTTGGGTGAACCAGCCAGTGTCAGGGCTAAGTTCAACTGGCGTTTATAAAGGGCGCGGCTGACAGGTTGCGGCTGTCGCTGATTGCTAATCGGGCGGCGGCCGCATTAGACGCAGCTGGTGTAGGATCGCACTGGGGTAGTAGATGGCGTCTATGACACGTCCGTGGGCGGAACGCGTCGGAGAGGTCGGCGTTTGTCTGGTTGTCATAGGAACGCGCCAATTATTCTGGTGGTACTGTGGCGAGAATCCACAGAACACATATCATAGACATTCTAGGGATATTAACTTGTAAACTGAGAATATTCATCTAATATTCACCAATGTATTCACCAATTTACCTGTACATGTATTCATGTATACTACATGTATACATGAATACACTGCATACACGCTGCATACTTATATTGTGAAAAGGGAGAAAACTGTCTAATGTTCATGGTGGTCCCAATATTTTCAATGCTACGTTAGCAGAAACCAGGTGGAGTATAGGAGATGATTAGTTTTAAATTAAAAGAATAAGGTAATTCTTCTACATGGAGGCTACAGAGTGAATATGCCACTGGGGCCTATTTTCCTCAGCATACACTGAACTCCCACTAATCTAAAATATATACCTTGTGTCTACATGTGATCGGCAAGCAGCTGTTCCTTTACGTAATTGTTAATGCTGCATTTATGCCTGGCTTTTCTTTTTCCTCCAGTTTGTGTGTACCAATGCAGAGATTATGCCAACTTTTTGTGGGATCCAGACCTCACCAGTCAGTACGAGTACACTTTGCATGTGGTTTTCAGGGAAGAGGATTCATCCCAATTATAGTTAACTAGTCCTTACCCGTTCTGATATATTTCAACTTGTATAATATATTTGTGTGTGTGTGTGTGTGGTTTTTTATGAATAAAAACAGCAGTATAACATTAAAGTATTCTTCCAAATGCATGGTAGGGAAACGTTTTCATGGCAAGAGCAAGGACCGCAGCATTTACACTTATT
This sequence comes from Protomyctophum parallelum, assembly GCF_964188405.1. Lineage (NCBI taxonomy): Eukaryota > Metazoa > Chordata > Actinopteri > Myctophiformes > Myctophidae > Protomyctophum > Protomyctophum parallelum. The sequence continues at coordinate 15,714,359 of NC_139703.1, read as the reverse complement.
AGCCCACAGAGCCCCATTTGAAAAGTATCAAGGACCCCCAGTTTGACATGCAGCTATATATGGACAGTCGCACAGATCCAATTTGCAGGTGGATTTGCGTCCAAAACGGTCTCAATTGTGAGCTTTGGCTTGAGAGAACTCATGGCTTTTGCAACCTGTGATGTTGTGAGCTTGTAGATTAGCTGTTTTCACCAGAGCGTGCGCTGTAGCCACTTCACGCTGTGTGTGTGTGGCTTATGCTTATTAAGACAGTTGTATCTCGTGTTGTGTTTATAGCTAACTGAAAAGTGAAAACGGCCACGCGATGACGCACGCGCACACATACGAACGTGCGCACTCACAGCTTAAGTAGTTTACACACACACACACATGCTCACAGCGAAAGTAGTCTGCACACACACACACACACACACACACAACCTCCGTGTTGGCTGAGGGCGGTGTGAAAAAGGGTATAGGTGCGTGGAAGAATGCGCTAGGGTCCTTGAGGCTGTTCTTCGTGGCATGTTGTTTGTTGTATGTAGTAATTGTGTCGATGCGTAAGGGGGTTGGAAATATCCCGATCGCTCGCCCGCTGTCTATTGCGAGCAAAATTGACAGCGGGCGAAACAACTGAAGTTAGGCGGAAAACTCGAGCAAAATTGACAGCAGGCGAAACAACTCAAGTTACGCGGAAAACTGTGTCCCAGTATTAATCAGTGACCGTCCCAAAATGCAATTCACTGGTGACACGTGATTTCTGGGGAGAGGAGTTTTGCCGCCCTGTGGCTGCGGGGGGTACTGCATGCGTTTTTAATTCACTAATAAATTAATTAATAATCATTAATGTGTCAAATCGAAAAAAGGGCTCCGTTACGCCCTCCATATTCATATGGTCAATGCCTGTGTGAAAAGTGGGAGCGATTGGTGCAGGCAATGAGGAGATAATGAGGAGATAATGCGGTCGGACACTCACTCACACACACACTCAGACATTCGCTCTATTATAGTATAGATGAACAAATCAAACATTTTGTGGAATTGTACTGCCTCAGCTGTGCACCAGCTCAAACTAGTGATAAGGCTGGTGGACAACAATACAAGTTGTATATTTATTTATTTATTTATTTTGATATCAAACTTTTAACTTTTTGAATATGTCCATCCGTATGTATGTCTGTATGTCCGAGCACGGAAAGCTGCAACACCCAAAGTGGCCAGTACAGTACAGCACAGCGTAAAGTGGCACAGAGTACACTACAGTACGAGCCTTGGGCCGTTCCTGGGGCTCTGGTTGTTCCGGGGACCCCGGGGGCCCCCACACGGACCCCCCGGGGACCCCCACATGGCAACTCAACAAAAACGTGTTGTACCCTGTACACGGGTGGTGAAGTCACACAGAGATTATTCAAGTTATCTTCGGTGCTACAACTAATTATAAATCTGTAACTCTTGTGGACTAGGCAACATTGTGTAAATGGTCTGCCATATTGTGCCCTTTTCCAACTGCATTGTATTCATTCATTCACACAGCGACGGTGGAGGCAGCCATACAAGGCACCAGCCTGCTCGTCCTGAGCCATTGTGTAACCTCATGTCTCCTCTTTGTGCAGGGAGCCATGGGCCTCGAGGCTGGGCAGCCTCCTATCTGGAATGTGGGGAGAAGAACCAATCACCTGTGGACATTGTAGATGAGGATTCTCAGGTCTCCCAAGAGTGCCAGGAACTAACACTTGACAACTTCAATACCAAGTCGTCCAACGCGACCACAATGAAAAACACTGGGAAGACAGGTCTGTATTACTGCAATTTACCAAAACGCTGATTTCCCCATGTTCACTTTTGACATTTTTCAAAACATTTGACATTTGTCAAAGACATTTGTATGACATTTTGAATCTCTGATCACATCTGGCATCGATACCAAATGCAGTGTTTTGGTGGAATTCCATGCAGGCACTAATGAAATATCCCGTTAATGCTGGAATTCCGAAGTATTCTGATCCGCCCCTACAGACACCTCACCTCATGGCACAGCACCAGGGAAGTCAAGAGGGCAGTTGACCTTTAGTAGTCATGCTTTGGCATGTTGCTAGGCTACTGTACAGGGATATCTGTCCCAGTGGGAGCTTCATCAGACATGCAGTATAGCACCACTTAACAATAATACAATGCACATTATTCAGGCAAACGCAGAGGTCAATAGTTAACGAGGACTGGATTGGTTTAAATATTAGAAGGAAATGAGTAGCCATTCAATTTCTGGTTAATTTCCGGTTAGTATCGGTTGCCTAGCAACCTAAAACCATTCATACGTCGGCAAAGAACGCAATCTATCATAATCCATAATCCAAAATACCATTGGACACAATACCGTCTTTCACAGTGAAGCATTGGCTTTGATAGGACGTAAATGGCAGCCTTTGGCAGTCAATGTGTTCATTGACTTGACTTTAAGTATTCATTGTGAAAATACAATTGGCATTTTAGTCAGTCTCACTTATAATCACAGTAATATCCAAATTTAAGTTAACTTTGTTGGAAGGATCGTTTCCACAAGAGCGTTACACCTGAAAGACATACAGTAGTCCTGTTATATAGCTCAGGGAAATCAGTGCCTGCAAAATGAGTTTATCATGTATTTTTCATCACACTTTTTGCTATAGTTACTCGGCTCCCTATGCACAGAAAGATTCTTCAAACTTGTTTTTTTACTTGGTAAAATGCCATTCACACCGAGCACTATAACTATGAAGATAACTATATCGTTCACCATTGTATTTTGTTTTTATAGTTGTTTGAACTCTGCCATCCACTTCACTTAGAAGTTCAGCTGCATATAACATCCATAGACCTTGAGAGCTGAAGTCCTGACCTTAGCTGATCTCTCCAAGTGTTGCTGATCTTCCTCTCTTGAGCGTGAAGAGTGTATTTGTCTTTCATCTTAATGAGCCTTGTTTGTTACCATGACAACCACAGCAACTCAGGCGGCACAGCATTGCTTCGGTCTGCTTTTACAAATCCACCAAAAGGTGGAAATAGCAGATGCACATTCTTACTGGGCATGCCATCTATAATAAGAGCTGTGTGTCGATAGTATTGGCACTTTGGCACACCAGTGTGTGCGGCCACTTTCCTGTCCCTTGAAGACGACTATTCAGTTTAAACTCCCGTGGACTGCCACCACTACAAGGACTTGTGTGTGCGTAGCATTCTTGTGTACAATATGGCGTGACAATATCAACATGATGTCCGAGATCCACATGGAAGCCGAGCCGCTGCTTGTGTTATTTATTCTGCAGCTGCTATCGGGCTATAACACGTTTCAGCCTTCCTCAAAAGATAGTGTTGGACTGCTGCTATTTCCACCTTTTCATCGCTACATTGACCGAATAGGTGAGAACCCAGAGCCAGGGGAGGATGCAATCAGAGAAGGCTCACCTGCACCTGCTCCACATTTTGGGGCGGTAGTTCCAGACCCACAGGAACGCACCCAGGGTGCCGGGCTGGTTCGGGCGAGCCGCCCCACGTCCGAAACAGTTGAGAAATGACAGAGTTACCGTGTGGGGATTCCTCTACTGTACCCTCTACTGTACTGTACTGTCACTGTACTGTACTGTCGCACCCAAAATCATCATATATAGTTAATATGTGCGTGTGTGTTTGTGTGTGTTAGGTTGCGCACAGGTGGTGAAAAACAACCATGCTGTTTTCGTGCTCTCACCCAGCCAGTCAGCCAGCCAGCCACACACATAGGGCTCCATTTTTGTCGCCACCTTTACCCGAGACGCGGCCCACAATTCAGCGAATATTACGAATATAGGAGGTTGCTCTGTCCCTTAATGGTATTTTGGTCCAGCGTCACCCGCTATCTGTTTTGCCGACACCGGTATTTGCGCCTAGAGGTGTGGTCATGGGCGTGCTGGCAAACCTTCCCCATAATTGCTATTTTGGTCACACACATTTGGGAAGGCTCATAGTGGACTTTAAAAGCACCCGTAAACTGTATGCCAAATTAGTTTGGTAAAGAGCGGCGTGCACTGCACGCCTGCATGGAGATGTCCGCGTAGTGCAGGCAGCGTCATCTCTCCTTATTCTCCTATGCATCTCTTTGTAATTTTCCTATAATCAGCAGAAGTGAGTGCCTGCCACTTCCTTGTATCCATTGTGTTTGTATAGTCAAATAAGTTATTTGTGCCAGGCATTGTGTGGTGTGCGCGATTCCATTTGCTCATTCAGTTTATCACCCCATAGCAGAAAATGGGGTTTAATCAGATTTACCAAACTTTCCTTTTCGCTTCGTACCCTTCCATAGAGACGGCCTACACGCACAATCTATATACAGTACCAAATATAGCCCTAATTTCGTAGTTTACAGTGTCTGTCTGCATGGAGCGATGCCTTTACAAAATATATTTTTTTCACATGTAGGCTATTATTAGTTTTATACATTTTAGGAGTGAAAACATATGTTTAGATGCCTGTGACAGCCTCTCAACTGGTCAAACAATGCTGCTCCGCTGTTCTACGACAGAAAAACAGGTGAGGACAAAGCGTACGACAGCTCCCGACCAGACGTGAGTTTTGAACTTTGTCAGGTTCAATTTCAAGCTTTGGCGGAAATGGTAAATGCCGAAAATGTCGGTAATTTCGGCGTGCACCCATATTTTGGCGTACGCACGGTTGATAAATGAGGGCCATGATGTTTGTGTTAAGACATAATCTACACTATAGCTGTATAGGAGGGGCTAGCGCCCCTCAATAATACCTGATGAACATGTGTGGAACTCCATCCACTCCATCTTTAACATCTGCGCCGGGTGGACAATACCATATGCCTTGAAGGACAGAAGAGACATTGGCTTAAAAGAATATTTTACTTTTATCCCATGCATGTCCTTGGCGGGATCTTTAATAATTTGATTAATGCTGATTCAACTCTACTCAACTGGAAATAGTGTTGTAGTAATCCAAAGTTCATTGGTCAAGCTTATGTTAGACCTGATATTTTAATTGAGCACCGGGGCCATAGATCTTAAAAGTTACTTGAGATTGATTTCACAGCTTTCCCTCGCGTCCTGACCTGCTTTGAGATCAAGCCGGTTGGCCACCATCCCAGCCAGTATGCCCCCAACCAAACATTTCCCAGGCAAATTTCAAACAACCCTCAAGAAAATTCATGAGGAATTGGAAGTTAGTACCCCAGAGACTTGCATTGATCAAGGGTTTACTCTCACACCAGACTCCCTTTCTTTCACAGGCTGTGATTCAAGGTCTTTTTGGCTTATTTTCTAATTCCTGCTCTCCAGCACAGCATTGCTAATGAAACTTCCAGGGCCGGCCGGCCTGCCCAGCCCTCCCGGTCTTCCACATAGGATTACAGTACCTCATCAACAACACCAGCAGCAATCCTTTATTAACAACCTCTGTTACTGTATGGGTCCAAATTAGTTACACTATTGTGTGCATGTTATGGTGAATTCTTTGTGTAGTGATTTCTCACATTGGGGTTGATGCTGTGTGCTGTGGAAAATCTCCTACTATACATCTCAGGCCTTATCCTGTGAGCTGAAACACTTATTAATACTGGATTATTTATTGTCTTGTGACACAACTGCTCACAAATCCCTCCTCACATATAAGTGCATGTCTCACATTCATCCCGCTCCAGGTGCCCATTTATCTTTCCCTTGATTAGTCCAATATTCTTTCTCTGTATTTGTTCTTTTTGCAGTCTGTGGCATGTTGTCCATTGTCTCTCGATTCTACCCGTTCGCTTGGCGCAGGCTCCTCGTCTTGTCGTCATCTGTGTTTACTGTCATCTGTGTTTACTGACAGTCTGTGTTTGCTCGTACTCAACACCCCTTCTCCTGGTTTGATTTGTGCTGTGATTAAAAGTTGGCCCTCATCTGTAGTGGGTTAGTTAAAGCAATGGTTCTCAACCACCCAGGGGGGTACCCACACGATTTTGTGGATGACAGTGAAGTGACACTTTAAGGACTTTTAAGACCTTTTTAATATTAAAAAAATACCATTACTGCATCAAAAGTCATCACAAACTACATTATACTATTAAAAACTAGTCAAACATTGGCCAAATTGTCAAAGAACCTGGGGGTCATTATTGATTCTGAATTTAATTTTAATTCACACATTAATCATGTTACCAAGATTGCCTTTTTTCACCTTAGAAATATTGCACGAATCAGAGCCTATTTGTCTTTGGACGATGCAAAAACACTAATCCACTAATTTCCGCTAATTCTCGGCTTGATTACTGCAATGCACTTTTTTCTGGACTGCCTAAGAAAACAACTGACAGATTACAACTTGTCCAAAATGCAGCAGCCAGAGTTTTAATTACAACTAAGATGAGAGAACATATTACTCCAGTTTTGGCTTCACTGCACTGGCTTCCGGTTGTTTTTAGGATTGATTTTAAAATTATTTTACTTGTATAAAGCTCTCAATGGTCTCGCACCTTCCTACCTACATGACTGCCTGCCTAAATATGTCGCAAACCGCCCCCTAAGGTCTTCCACTGCTGGCCTGCTCGCTTTGCCTAAAAAAATGGCAACTAAAAAATGTCGACAGCATGGAACAAACTCCCACTGTACCTTCGACAGGCAGCCTCTGTAGAAAATTTTAAAGCACAGCTCAAGACCCACTTTTTGTTATTCATGTCCTCACTGTATTGCATTACTGCTTGTTTTTTAATGTTTATGCCTTGCTTTTCTTTTTTTCTCCATTGCTCTGTAAAGCACTTTGAGCTGCATTTCATGTCATGAAAGGTGCTATACAAATAAAGTTTTATTATTATTATTAAATAATATAAGGGCCAATTTTTTTTTGAAAATAATATAAGCAAGGTGTTATTTTCACCATATTTATCTGTGGAACCTAGTCAAATTAAACTGAATGCCTCAACTCCTACATTCCAAGTGCTTATCAGGGTGGGATATGACTAATTATTTTGGGGGCTACAATCCATACATCTTATGTCCGTTGTCTCCTTCTCCCTATGGAGATAATTGCAATGATGCCTGGACTAATTATGGCAACAAGCCGCAACATATCTAGTGCGGTGTCCAATCTGCTGCAGATTCTGCTTCAAATACAGTGAGTCACTGACATTGTCAACACGTAGGTGTTCTAATCTACTGTAGCTGACATCAGGGTAGACATTTCTCTATGAAAGAGTAGGGTGAGGAACACCTCCAAACAGACGCTATATTGCATTAATACTTTAACAGACACACACACACACATAGACATCCCACCTCTCCCAGAAGCGTGACTATGAATCCCACCACAGCTCTAGGATAGACCCATCTGATTGGCTCCCGGGCAGGCATAGTTTTACTGAGGTCATAGAGGGTTCGGGTTAGGGTCAAGTTTAGGCATAATTGCAAAAATTAGAACTGTCAATCACAGCGGGGTTTGCCTAGAGCTGTGGTGGGATCCATAACGCCTCCCAGAGTAGTCTTCTTGAATATGGGATCAACTCATGGACACCTGCAAATTATAAAAAATATCCTGCAAATCCCACAGAGGCAAGATAATTGCCTGTTTATTTCAATTTGGACCAAATTCACCATTGCAAAATAACAACGAAGTAATCCATTAATCTGTGTTTACCAACCGTCGCTAAGTACGGTATTACTTCTTCCCACATTAATCCTGGGAGGGAAAAGGTGCTGCATGTAAAGTCATGAAACATGATATGAAAATCGATGAGGTATTGCTTAGGGTTCTTAAGTAAAAGTATCAGTGCTGCAATGTAGAAATACTCTCTTACGTAAAAGTTCACAATTCCAAATTTACCTGAGTAAAAGTACAAGTCCCAAAATTAGAATGTACTCATTATGCAGAATGCCCCATTTTACAAGTTTTCTAATGTATAAAATGTATTAAAATCTGTAGATTGGCTATTTTAATTAATTAGGTTTTGTATTAATAATCAAAATGTGCAAAAACTAAAGTTTTCAAATAATTGTAATGGAGTAAAAGTACAATATTTGTGTTCTAACTTCTGAGATGTAGTGGAGTAGAAGTAAAAGTATTGAAAATTGGAAAAGTAAGGTAAAAAATACCTCAAAATAGTACTAAATTGGAGTTGGTTACTTTACACCACTGAGGACGTGACGGGGGGATGGATGCTCCATGAAACCAGATTCTCCAGGATGGGATGTCTGCGTACAGATCGGAATTCAAATACATTTGTATTCATTAAAATGAATCCCAGATTGTAGCTTTAATCCTCCTATAACAGGGGAGGATGAGGCAACAGAGTGCTGGATGTAATCTGGCTAATGATGTGAACTGCAGAGGTGGTAAAAGTTTATAGATCATCACTGTATCAGTCAGCACACCACACAGTCAAACCCAGAGTGTTATTTTCACTCTGAAACTGTGGAAATTGAGCCACATTTATTATTATTATTTTTAAATAGATATACCTCTTGTGTGTAGCTGGGGGATAATTCTTGGCACGATGGTGTTTCATAAGCCAAGTGAAATTAAAGTATTCAGAAGAACTGCTGATTAAATCTCTAAAAGCAGGCGTTTAAAAATTGCATTTAGAAACAGTTCAAGGCAAATGTACTGTAGAGGCACGGTCTCCTCTGTGCGATGTGTCTAATTCAACGGTCTCCTCTGTGCGATGTGTCTAATTCAACGATTAAAGGAAGTGTGTCCTAAACTATTTAGTATTTTAACATGCACTGAAATGAAGCACGGAAGACTGCAAAGTTCCAACATGAATGACTCGCCATGAGCCAAGCTTTAGCAATTGCAGCAGTCAGATTGCATCTAAAGTAACTTCTCAAGCCATCAGATTCAGACGCACATCTATAGCAAAGAGAGTACAGCTGCATGCTTAAGGCAGTGGTTCTATTGAATAGAGGTATGTTCCAATAAGTTCTTGACCCTGCCTTGTAACCGGTACTTGAAATTAATTGTATTTGCTCTTGAGAGAATCTTGGATAGTCTCTAGTGAACCCAGATTCGGCACAGACAAGGGACTAAATTATTTTCGCTCCTATGCCACCAAAATGTGGAACGCCCTACCAACATTAAGACATGTGAATCCCTTGACTCCTTCAAAACCGCTCTCAAAGGGCACCTACGGACGTCTGCAATTCGAAACTGGCCCCCGTAAAAATCTGAATCCCCTTTTCCCCTCACTGTATATGTTTCTTTTTTACCTCCTTTATGATGAATTCCTGTTCTGTTCTTTTTGACTATATACAGTAGAAGTCTATTTGTATGTCTGTAAGAGTAGCAGAAAAAAAGTGTATTTTGCAAAGGAAAAAAAAACTAAAAGTTGAGTAATGATATGGGGAAAATCTTTTTGATTGTATGACCAAGACATTGTATGTTCTGTATCTACCTGTTATAGTGCCACCATGAGGCTGTTATGACAAATCTAGGGTGGCATTTCTTCCTTGTCTAAGACCAGTGAGACCAGAGACCAGTAAGACCAGATCTAAGTTCACAATCCGGTAGGGTCCTGGGGAGAACCCAGGAGAGACCCCAGGACCCTACCTGGTTGTGAACTTAGATCTGCTGTTTTCACTACTAAACATTTGTTTTCTAATTTATTTATTTATTTATTAGATTTTCTTCATGAAATTACTGAAAAGAACTTTGTTTTTAATTCATGAAAAGATTCATCTTTATTGTTGAAACAACAAACGACATTGGTGAAATTACCTCTCTGCGTCGGGAAGACAACAGAGTGAACAGACATAAAAGTTATGCAGTGTGGTCAAGGTAAGGATCTGGTTGGTTAGTCAATGACATTGCATAATCACAAGCTCCCGGAATTGAGTTTGTAGAAACTGGTTGCTGGTTCAGGAGCTGCATGCAGACTTAAAAAAAAAAGAAGAGACATGAAGTCAATAAATATTTTCCCCACATACCGTATGTCTTGGTACATCAGCAGAGTAGACATTTGTGGCTGAAACTTTAATCACTTAAACCCACTAGACTTAGTAAACTGGACCTCTGTACTTACTCTTTTCTTCAGCAAAAATAGCCGATCTACAAGCTCGGAATGTTGTGAGCTTGTAGATCTGCTATTTTTGGCTAATTATCCCCCCCAGAATATGGTTGCTGGGGTTCAAGTGGTTCATCATTCTATATTCCCTTTGTTGCCTTAATTGATTGATGGGTATGATTACCCATTCTTTCTTGTTTTGTTTTTTTCCCACCAGTTGCCATCCTGCTGAAGGATGACTACTTTGTGAGAGGTGCAGGCCTGCCTGGCCGTTTTAAGGCGGAGAAGGTGGAGTTCCATTGGGGCCAGAGCAATGGCTCAGTGGGCTCAGAGCACAGTATCAGCGGCAGGAGGTTTCCTGTAGAGGTAAGAGAAAGTACAGAAGACATTAGGTCTGGGCAATTAACTGAAAAACAAATAAACAATCTTTTGTTGATGGAGGACAACACACTCTATATTTTACGTAGTTGCCTATGGAACTGCTTATATGGATATGGCCTTGTCAGAGTGACGTCAGAGGGCCGCCCGCCGGTCCACCCTCCCATTAGCCAATTTTAATTAAATGTTAGTTTTTTTCTGTCACATCACAATACGTTGTGAGCTTCTACACCAGCTATTTTCACTATTTGTTTTTAATAATTGTTCATTAATCATAAAGGCACACGTTTGAAATAATTGGAATAATAGGGCTGGGCGATAAATCATATCGCCAAGCCCTAGAATACACGAACATCCCAGCTCTACGAGGCTTGGTGCTGGATCAAAAGTTCATCATAAATAATGAATGATAAATGTGAGAGCCATATTTAGAACAGAAAATGTCTATGAGTGTATTTGAGTTATTTTATTGTGTGTACTATATTGAAGGACATTTCTTGATTACACATTTTGTGCAGCCTGAGTCTTAACTGAGTTAATAGAGCCAATTAAGAATTCAGCCTATTGGAGCAGAAGCCAGCAAGCCAGTTAATTCAGTGTGCATTATCAGCAGCTGTGTCCAGCAGGTTTTTAGTTAGTTCAGAGCTGGAAGCCTCAGAGCAGCTACAGTTTTTTGACCCACTTTGGAAATACTAAACCACGTTGGAAAATATTAAGACACTTCAGAAACCATACTAGACCATTTTAGAATCACATGTTGTTTGTTGTTCTGTACACTTTTTGTCAAGTAAAACGTTAAACTACAATGGACGTGCAGTGGACGTGGATAATTTTTTGGAGTCAAGCTTACTGCTTCACGGGCTTTGGAACCTACAATAAATAATAATACATAGAATTCACACACCAAAAAGGTTTGGTTGTGCGAGTCCCGTTTGCAGGTATTCATTAAGTGTAATGTTTTCAAGCCACCAGACTCTGCCTCAGACTTAACAGTATTGTGAGGAAGAGTCTGGGGCAGTGTTGGATCCACATGTTAGACTATAGACTTAGGTGCTATTTACACGAGGATGGTGTTCATAAAAAACGGCAAAATAAAGTATCGTTTGCTGCTGTCATTTAGACGAGAACCGTGTTCACAGGAGGTGAAAACGCAACGAAGTGAAACCACCTCCCAGAGTGGAAATCTTTTAGAACGCCGTTTCCTATGGTCTCCATATAAACAGGCAAAACGGTGGATCCGCAAAACTTGTGACATCATGGCTTACGTCAGCTCTGGTCGGCTCGCCCCGTGTCCTACGTTTTTACATGGTGTCATAGGCATGCGTCAGTTGCTAGGGGAAACGAACAACAACAACCATGTCGGATAGTCCGGTTTGCTGGAGGTGTGATGAGGACGCGACGTTTGTTTACTTTCTGTGTAGAAGAAGAACGGAAGTAGTTCTACGCATGCGTGACTTATGTCTATGGTTTATATAAGCGCTGCGTCACACGGACCCCACAAGGACACGCGCCACCTAGCGACCTGGCATATATATGCATGCACTTTGTAGCGTGTTCATTCAAGTGTGCGTTCTCATGTAAATGGTCCAAAAAAATGAGAACGCAACGGGACTTTGACGTGTTATATGGAGATGGTCGCCGTCTAAAAGAGGCCTTAGGAAGAGCCTCTGTAACACATAATTTGCAAACAAAATATATATTTTGGTTAGCAGATTTAATTTATTTTGCTTCCTGTAAAGGTGAAACACCCTTTGTATAAAATGTGTGCAAGGAGGAAGCTCTCGAGTGCAACAACAAGGCATCTGCCACTTGAATCTGCCACTTGAATTAAGGTGACTTGATTGACATCAAAAAGTGCCTGTCAGCTCAAACCAGCAATGCAATAATTTGTTTTAGATAATGCTGCACACAAATATTAAACAATTCCATTTCTCCCCCTCTATTTCCCATTCCAAGTGCGTATGTACTGAAATGCCAGTGCTTCTATTCCAAAGCCCCCTCGGGTACCTTTTTTAAACTAGTTTCAGCAATGAGATCATATTTATTTCGGTGGGTAGATCTTGTTGAGCTGGTCATTTTGAAATTATCTCCTCAAGTCAAAATAGTGTGGACACCCCTGAGCTAGTGGTTGCAATATAATTCAGAGAGAAGATGATGTATAGACTGACATCTGGATAACTTTTCAGTTGTCATGGAAAAGGATGCTGTTTTTAAACATAAATATGTACACTGAAACAGAAGTCTGATGTTCCAACTATACACTCTGGACTATTTTCAGTAGTAAACAGAAAATACATTTCCTGGGTCACCAATTTTCATGCAAATCAGAATGAAAATCACCATTCATCAGCTTCAAATTTATAGTGTTCCAGTTCCAATTTTGTCTGCTGATTGTTTTGTTTCATCGCTTCCAATTTAACTTCATCCTGTATGATTCTTCTCTCCTGATTGGAGGAAATTGTGAATAATTATGTGAATATGTATTTTCTGTTTGATAAAGAGCTGGAGAGACCGGGAGATGCCTATTACTGAACAAATACCCTACACAAATGATTACGTAGTATTGCAATACTTAAATAAATAAATAAATTCTATGTAACAATTATTTTACGCAAATGTCACCATAACAATCAGCTGACCGTCTATGTGGCATGTGCGTGAATCTATTTTGCGTCTGAGCATAGACATGGTAACGCCCCAGCCGGGCCTCTGATTGGCCTACCGACACTGCCCGTCTTGACTGTCCTCCGAGACGCGAGGTTACTCCTTGGTGAGAAATAATACAAGAGAATGACAGCTTGGCAAACTAATATTGTTTGCTTTGATTGATTTTAAATAAAGTATTAGTGTTGATTATTGTGTATTAATCTAATTATAGTAAACTGATACTATTATACTAAAAAGGATAAAGTTGAAGGGAAAAGAGACCTTTTTACAGTGCAATAATGTTTCAACTTTACACATACAAATAATTCACACAATAATCAACACAAACACTTTATTTAGAACACACCCAAATCAAATCATATTACGGCAAACGGCATAAACAATATTAATTTGCCTTGTTACAAGTTACAGTTATCTTGTATCGTACCGTACTTGTATTATTTCCCACCACGGAAAGATGTCTAAGCTCAGACGCAAAATAGATTCACGCGCGGCATGTAGATAGCTTGCATTCATCTTTTTCACACCTTTCATCTCATTGATCTCCCGACTTAAAGTCTGTAGCAGTCTCAGCATAACAAAGTTTGGCATGTATGCTGCTAATCAACGCCACATTTCTAGTACACAATGGAAGCAGGCCTGGGAATTACTTCCACACATTTTTTCCACATATGTTTTATACTTTTTAAAATCACATTTAGAATGGAAGTCAGTGGTGGGATCTGGCTGAAACCATGTCATGGAGTCATATAGTCATATATATGGATACTTAATACATGACTGATGTCATAGACTAGCCACATTAAGTCAGCTCCACATTAATTATTAGCACTTGTCTTTCTTTCTATATCTTTTCTGTTAATTCACAAATCCTGTGTATGTCTGTCCTGGGACATTGTCCGACCGATTGACTTCAAACTTGGCCTGTGTGTCCCAATTGACACCAATGTGTGATCAGAGCAACGGTTCCATAACCAAAATTGCGATTGTGCCTGGTTGCCTGCAAAAATTAGCATTGTTAGGCGAGCATGTATGTTAACAGTTTGTGTTTTGTGTGACATAAGTAAGCCTTAGATGTTATAAGCCGTCACGAAATTGTGAAAATAACGGATCTACAAGCTGTGATTGAATACTTAACACAGTTTAAAACTGTCTCCGACCCAAAAATCCCTGGGGGGCTTGTTTCCATCGTGGTCACAATTAATGCGGTGCGTTGTGAGCTTGTAAATAGGGCTTATAAGTCATTAATTCATGATGTATTTTTGTATATTTGGGTCTCGGAGAGATACTAGATTTGGGTCTCAGCTGAAAAGGTTTAGGAGTTAACATGAAACTCTTTGTTCTATCTTACTTGATCTGTGGGGTAGATCCTGCCACAGTGGCCTTAAAAACATTGGCGTCAAAAATTGTCATGGCTTCACGTGGCTAGTCTGTGACCTCAGCCATCTATGACATATCTATGATGACATACGGTAATGACTCCATATTTGGGCATGGTTTCTATTGTAAAAATACAAGTTAAATATTCCTAGTTTCCTATGTTTCTTACTTGCCTGAGCCCTACCTTGGTTCATCTGTTTTACTGTCTGTGTCTCTGCATAGCCATTTTAGTTTTTCCCCCTGCACTTCTTGACTCGACTGTCAACGATAACAAGACAACTCACCCCGTTTCTGTTTTCCTCCCAGAATTTTCCCCAGTGAGGGGTGGGAGAGGCTGGACAGCAGACAGCTGAATTTCTCTAACTATAAACTTTCATGACAGCAGACAGCCTAAGTACAAATATAATTTATGAAAAGCTACTACAGTGAAGTCTGTTCACAGAAGTTGTTGTAGGATATGTGGGGATTATCTGACAAGGTACCATTTGAGTGGGCAAAACCTTACATATACTAAATAATACTATTTTTTTTATAGGGTCAATATAAGTAAAATAATATAGCCTTTCCACAGGAGTATATTTTTATATTTTTCCAAAAAGAATACAAACAGCCAATAGCATATTACAAAGTTATCCCCCTCACTGGTGAAAATTCCGGGAGGAAAAACGGGCAAGCAAGTGAGTTGTCAGTATTCCTGTCAACAGACTCCATGTATGGGCATATCGGTTGGATCGCGATGCAACATACAGTAGATGGGCTAGATGTAAGGACCGCCTCTAGTAATATTTAAAGACACACAGACACACACAGCTGTGAATAGGAGGGCTAGCGCCCCTCAAAAAATGTCAGTATGTAGTATCTATGTAGTAATGTCTGTGATTTGTTAGTTTGTGGGTTGTGTTGGCGACTTCTGTACTCTGGAGTATTCAATAAATAGCTTTGACATTTTCTTGGAGAGGAAGCCCTGTGAATTGTCAGACCTCATTTGAAGTGTCTCATTGAAATGATGAACAGAGGAGAAACTGAAGGATAGACAACGCTCTTCCTTTACCAGCCATCCTGTTTAGTACATTGAGCCGGGATAGAATTGGCTTGACTTTTGGCAGTGATTGAGTTGCAGTAAGTGAGGGAAACATCCCTTGACCTGGGATATTGGCTCAGAGACAAGAAGTGCCACGTTCATGGAAGAAAGAAGGCCTCCCACACTGCAAGCTGCAACAGCATACACACTACAGTAATACGAACAAAGTGACATAGTTCCAGAGAAACTCTGTTCATACGCACATTTCGAGATATTTATTTTTTATGTTTGTAGGCTAAGTTAAAACAGTTTTACTGCCTGGAATGGTTTAATCCAGGTTACTGTCGTTGCTATATACGACATACCCGCCTTTTGTTTTATGTGTTTAATCCGCCGTATTGTAATAAATAAAAATAAACTCTGTCTTTGCTGCGGAGATAGAGACTAGATGGTTTCGTTTTGATGACGAAACTGGAAATCGTCACATGCTGTGGGCTGCTAGGGCTTCTGGGAAATTGAGGCCAATGCAAATGAATGGGGTACAACGCCTCATGGAGGCGGGTCTTGTGTGCGTCTTCCGGGTGCACCAAGATGGTGGATTGTGCGATCGGATCATAACAAACCGAGGAACCTTTTCTGGATTTTCACGGATTAAAAGCCCAAATAATTCAGCGTATGCTCTAAAGGTAATACAACAATCTCGGCAGTGTAGGGTAGTTGATTAAAATGCGGGTTACGCGTTTAAACCAGTCAAACTGTTTAAGTGTGTGTGAAAATAAACCGACAACACATACAACATACATTTTAATATTATTTGAATGGCGTTGATAATGCATAAAATGGGCCCGCTGCCCGCTGCCCGCCGCTGACAAGCCAAGAGCCAAGGTCCAGGGTCTGGATCTAGCGGCCACCTCCCCTGACGCCAAAATTAGCATTCCCCTCTGAGGGACTACAAACACAACCAAATGGAAATGAATGAGTGGAGAGACAGCACACTCTTTGTCTACAGAAATTGAAAAAGACAAAATATGTGTGTCAGTGGAAGATGGTTTTGACGAATTTGACTTATTTTGAACATATTTTATACAGCCAGCTTATACCACTCACACATTGATACATTCACACGTGACACCTAGTTGAACCAAGTTACCCTTTAATCAAAAGAAATAATGACATTCCAGACCATAAAGATAGTAGGCCTACCATAAATCAGGGCTCCTTAATTTTAACGCTGGGTCCGTTGACCCTTTGGTGGTCTGCGGACACCTTTGGTGGCCTGCGGGCCATTCATTGTTGGTATGTGACACCAATCCATACAAATGTATCATCACCATCATCACCAAAGCATGACATATTGCCATACTTTTTTTCTTGCTTTATGTAAATCGCTCTTGGATTAAGAGCGTCAGATAAATGCCTAAATTGTAAATTGTAATCATTCCGATCCCTCGCTGCCATCTCTCACTACTGTACAAAACAAAATACATTAACCTATTGAAACCCATTCCAGGCTATTTCCACATTCCCATTCCAGCATCTCAATTAGGTGTTAAATGTTCATATTAATGCACAGCCACAAAAGAAACTTGTAGAATACTATGAAAACATTGTGCCTTCTATGGCATGTTGGAGATGTAATTCTCCCCACATTTCCTGTCTCATAGAATATAGAATATGATATCTACATTAATCAAATAATGGCTGGAAAGTGAGATTAATTTCCAATTCCTCACCTGCGATGGAAGCTATAAATATTCATAGTGTGATCGTCATGGTGACTCGCACGTAATGCAAATGTTTCTCTAATACCAGTTACATAATTATTGAATAGAACCAGAATCAGGCGAATGTGAACAGAAAACATCAATCGGTTCAAAAGGCACATGCCCTTAACTTGCATCTGTTTGAGACTTTGACCATAGGAGTAAAAAATGGGTCTTACAATATTCAACCTGTTCAAATTAATTCAGTCTGAAATTGGCAACTGAAGTAGATCTACAAGCAGATATACATTACTACACATTCACAAGGCTGTAGAGTGGCCGGGTGGGAACCACAAGGTTCCCAGTTCGAACCCGGGCTCCACCAGAGTTGGTGTCGAAGTGCCCTTGAGCAAGACTCTGAACCCCTAATTGCTCCCGATGTGCAGGTTGGTGCCTTGCATGGTTTTCTCCGTCATCGGTGTGTGAAATGTGGGTGTGAATGGGTGAATGTAATGCACAATCTCTGTAAAGTGCCTTGGATAAAGGCGCTATATAAATGCACCATTTACCATTTACAATGCGCTGCACCTACAGTAGGACTCATTGTCAGCGTGCAGGATGGCTGTTTTCTGCAGGTGACACCAAGCCCTTCTCCCATCTCATTGGTGAACAATAGCTTAGCTGTTATGTTATTAGTAAATGAAGAACAACCCAGTGAAAACTGTACGACCTATGATTTGCATTTACAAAGTGTAGTCATAAGAATAGAGAAGAAACAAAGTCGGACAATTTAAAATATTTATAATATAAAGAGTATAAAAATTCTATATATGTTAATATACGTATAATAATGAATCGCCTACATAATTAACAGATTATTTCAATCGCGACCGTCAACACAAACTGTGTAAAAACTATATGATGTGGCTCAACGGATCAAAATCAAATTAATGATTTCATGTAGTATCATACCCTAATGATCATTAGGCTTCATATACCGTAATTTAATGGCACATTGTACGTAACTGTAATTATGTGCGGATGTTATGAATCCAACGCCTGATCATATTCCTTGTGATTCTTGTGAGTATATGTTTAGTTCTCTGAGGGCTGAAGCAACATGACCTTGGAGGCTTATCTCCATGGCTTATTTGTCTCTGCTAAACAGAGGCTGTTTTCCATTATGCTATCTAATTATCTCTCCACTCCATACAGTATGAGTCACATTCATCCCTGAAACACATTCTACTTTACAGAAAACATTTAGGCCTGGATACAGTAAGCGTTTGAGCCACTTAAGGTGTGTATGCAGTGTGCAAACTGTGTAAATGACCAGGTTTGCTTAATGGCTTGCCATGCCATAGACTAGAGTGCCGGTCTGGGAGCCGTACCATGGCTCCTTCTCGCTTCATGTCAAAGTGTCTTAGAGCAAGATGCTAAACCCCAAGCTTCTCCCGATGGGCAGGTTGGTGTGTGAATGTGTGAATATTGTAAAGTGCTTTGGATAAAGGCACTATATAAATGCTGTTCATTAACCTGCACCGGGAGGATACTAACACCCACAGTTGTAAGCCATACAAATGGAAATTGTCTACTCCTAGTCCTATTTATCAATCCTTTGTGACTTAAAGACGTAGGGAAATTTAAAATATGTTTTTCACAGTTGAGCATACCCGTGGACATCATATGGGCATACCTAACAAACTATGCCAAAACTTCCATTTCCATTTTTGTGTATTTGTATATCAAAAGTCTATAAAAAGCCAATTTTAATTACTTCATTTGACCATAAATGTGAGTCGTGATGACATGTTGAGGCCCACATGAATACAAAATAAGCTTGATTTCATTCACCTGTTTGATTCCCATAGCTGCATGTTCCTCCAAACACAGCTGATTGATTACAGAACTACTCCGTTTTTAATCTCATTTAATCTGAAAACATTATAGTTTAGAAATAAGCCACATAGTAGCAATACATGGTTTTTTGACTGTCTGTCTTGTAAACAAACAGACTCCATGTGCCGCTGATGTAGCAGAGCTACGTCCCATACCCTGAAGGGATGCGATGCTCTTATTGGTTCAGAAGCACACAGCCTTCCGTTTCAGAGTAAAAGTCATTACAAAGCCTTCAAACTAATGTTACGCAAATTCAAATCTTTCAAAGGCGAGGTAAAAATCTACTTATGCTACTCAAGCAATGCAATGGTGGCTATTATTGCTGAAAGCCCTAGACATCAGCAACATCAAGTAAGGCAACCGAGGGAGAAAATTCTTTGCTTAAGTGTCTCTATCTCAACTCTCTGAGGCTGAAATAATCTGAAGATAACGTTTAAGTATCCATCCATTCCATTATGTAGTTGTATGAACTGAATTGCCGGGCCACTTTTATACAGCGTGTGTAGCTGATTCTCTCATTTGCCATCAGCTTTGTTGAATTAGCCTTAAGTTGAAGTATGCAATTTGCCCTTGCAGTTAGTGCAGAGCTTCGCTCAGTAGCTTTTGTGCACTACAATCTCATTTGCATACATTTCCTGAGGCCTAAATACACCTGGCCCCCGGGCCTGCCAACAACACCAGGGGTCTTGGGGATCATCTGCTAGGTGTATACAGTATATTGTGTATATTTTCAACAGTTTTCTGAAAAACTTGTGTTGCAATATCAGTGGTACTCAAACCTTTTCATGTTAAGGACCCCCAAAATTATTTGTTTTTGAAGTGACGCACTGTGAGCTTGTCTGCAAATTTTTATTAGCCAAAGTATCGGCCGAGCTAAACCAAGCTTTTCAGCGAGCGTTTACGCGTACACACACACACACACACACACACACACACACACACACACACACACACACTGTAAATAGCAGTATATATAGTGCTAGTTTTGCTGTGTTTAGAATCACAAAGGAAGACAGAATAAGCCCAGTGAAGTCAACATCTGTTTATTCACAACTAGATAAAGGTTGCCTTAGGTTGTTAATTCTCCGTATCTGTGGGTTATACCTCCAAACGGCAGCTTGTCAGTCTGGCTTCACTGCATTATCCATGCACTGGCTGAGGCCACCTTCTGGGCTGGATGTTTGTTCTCGTGGATGTCAGCATAGAATGCAAATGATGGAGCTCATCCGTTGGCGTAATGTGTGCTCATGGTCTGAGAATGTTTGGGGATCACTGCAGACCCATGGTGCTTGGGACCCCTGGTGTTGTGAACTGGCCTGGCTTCTATTCCACCAGGTGTATTTTGACTTTAAGAGAAGATACGTGCATTGCACTTTTAGCTCATGAACCTGCGGTGCAAAACATGTGCAATCCGCCTTAGTAAAGCCTTAGTTGGTGAATCTGCATATTCTGGTTCAAAAGTCAATGTACAGTAGAGATTAAAGGGATAGTATGGCAACATGACCAAGTACGGAAAGTAAAGCTACACTCTGCGCTTTATCGTTTCCATTTAATGTCTCTATTTTATTTTTTGTATTAATTATGTATTATTATGCCTTATGTAAAGCATTTTGAATTGCCTTTGAGTATGAAATGACCGCATATAGATTAGATACATTTGCCTTGCCTATTTATAACCACAACAGATACACTAAGAAACATGCGAGGAAGAAGCTGCTTCTAGCTCCTTTGGTGTGAATGAAGCATTAGTGCAGTGAGTTTAGTGCATCACTAAAAAACACTAAGAAACATGCAAGCATAGTATGCGTACACAGGCAAGAAAATACATGGACAAGACCTCTACCACATGTTCATTGTTCATGTAAGGCACCTATGGACTGCTTGGCCTGTGGCTCCTGAGCTTGACATTAATCTTGATGGTCTTTTCTGTAGCGAAGTGGGGAAATCGATAGATGGACCACCTGTTCTCTCAAACAGCGCAATGAAAAATGAAAGAGTGATTTCCCCCTCAGGAGGCCTCAGGGAGATCTACTACAATAATATATTAGAATGTCACGAGGTTAGATTAATTATACATGGATTATGAATCGCACCCCAGTGGGGCATGCGTGTGCATACAGTGCTGTGGATTGTGAATATTGGACTTGGGGTGAAAGTACATGCTTTTAGTGCAAAAGCCAAAAGTTACATTGCATGCAAATCTGCCCAACACAAAACACTCTCATATGGGCCGACAGTAATTAGACCTGAGCAAGGTTGTTTATGGCTGTTTCTCCCCTTTCCCCTGTGTGTGTCTCTGACCTAATGCATATCAAACTAGGGATCTCGACATTAAAATGTCTAGCACTGTACAGTATAGGGTATGTACTCCTTGTATGGATTATAATATCTTCTGGCGATAGAAGTGGCCACAGTTTATTATACTTAAATGAAGAATGAAGCCATTCTGATTATTCATGGCTATGTCTTCGGTTGTAGGTGCTGTTTTTATTGCCTTGAAAGTATTTGATAATTGAATAATGGAGTTTGCCAAGTGTGCTCTCCACAGGAGCGGGTCATGTTGCCAATTTATGTGAATAAATGAAGTCTGGGTAGGGGGGGGTGGAACTAATTGGCTAATGTAGTTAATAACATTTGAATGGTGATGGATGACCAGTGCCCTTGACTTGCTGAGTTCTCAGGCAGACAACGAATTGGTGCCATTAAAGACCACAGTTAAAACAGCTCAGGACAAAGCTGATTAGTTATTACCCTCATGAACGTTTAGCCTCCCTATTCTGGGGCACACATTTGGTGAAAATGGCACATCTACAGGCTTGGAGATCTTGTAGACTGCCTATTTTCAGTGAAAATATTTGGTGGGAGGGGGGGAAAAGGATAAAGTATTACATTTTGCCTGGTTATTTAAGTTAATTTCTTTTCCACAGTGCATCCAGCTGGGGTCTAGTTGTCAGGTGTAGGTCAGGCAATTTAGGTTATAAATAGTGACATTAGGCCTAATTTACTCAAACATGGCTTGCAGACCAATGGCCAACTGAGTCTATTTCTGTCATAAGTGAATGAAATTACCTAAGTATAAATCCTGAACAGCCATATGCAGGACTCTTCCTTATGCGTATCCCAAATGATGTTGTAAATTCAGAGAGTGTGTTGTGACTGATTAGAGGCAATTGGTAGCTGCGATTAGAGTCAGGTCCTGCTGTTAGATCACACTACATGAAACGACCGTAATCCCACATTAATTCCCCTCTCTCCACATGATCATCACAGTAAGGATAGTAGTATGCAGGAATATCATATTCAGATAACTTAGATTGATCTTAAAGTGTAGAGGTAGAACAAGAAAGGTCCTTTACAGAGATCATGGCCGATTTATGTGTATGATGATAAATAAACCCCCTTTTTTTGTGGCCCTTGAAATAGCTTTTCATCAAATCCCGCGGCAGCTTGTCTAAGTGATGGATAACGGGAGAGCTGCTGCAGTTCTCCCAAAGTCTCTGGCTGTCGTGGCTGAGGCCTTTTCTTTTCTTTGTTCCTCCTCACAGATGCAGATCTACCTGTACAACTCGGACGACTTCGACAGCCTCACCGCTGCCATCAAGGAAAGACGCATCATCGCTGCGTTAGCAGTCTTCTTCGAGGTACAGTCTGACAGGCATGTGAGGTACAGGTACAGTCTGACAGCCAGGCATGTGAGGTACAGGTACAGTCTGACAGTCATGTGAGGTACAGGTACAGTCTGACAGGCATGTGAGGTACAGGTACAGTCTGACAGGCATGTGACCAGGCCTGAAGGCAGTGCTGGTGGAAGAAGATTTTGGACTCAAGTGAAAGTGGCATTACCCACAATACTTTGTGGTGGAGTAGAAGTAAAAAGTATCAAGAAATGGAAGTACCTAGTAATTGTACTCAAGTACAGTACTTGAGTAAATTCACTTACTGTACATCACTGCCTGAAGGCAAAGAGGCTAGCAGTCATTCAAGTGTGCACCGGCGTGATTGATTGTTCTCTTGAGCCGCACGCCTGCTCTGTTCCTGGTCTCGCGCACGTACCTGTCCACGCACGCACACACACACACACACACACACACACACACACCGTTTGCCTACACCTCCATGATTGACCGGTGGTTGAAAAGGTACTCACAAGAAAAAGTTTCAATGCTGCAATGTAGAAATGTAAAAGTCCAGAGTAAAAAAAAGTACAAAAGTGTTGGTAGCAAAATGTACTTAAAAGTAGAAAGTATAATGTCCCATTTGGCCATTTCACAAGTTTTCAAATTTGTAAAATGTACTTTAGGAAATAGCAGACATACAAGCTCACAATACATCGCATGGATGCACCTGGGACGTATCCTCAGTGATGTATCCTGAGGCCAACATCATACCCCTCACTCAGGCGACCCAGCCGGGGTGATCAAGTCCCGACTAACGTCCCAGTAGCTAGTACCCTCAATCAGTCCCACTAGGGCAAAATCATTATTGATATCAATAATAAGTATGTACCTTAATGCCTAATTTTAAAATGTTATTGTGTTTTTTGATATCCAATGTTAATGTATTAGTATTTAGTTCATAAAGTTAACACAACTATAACTAAATGCATTTGTAATTAAACTTTTCAGGATTTCAATTCAAATATATCAAAGATTGCTTATCTAGTTCTGAGCTTGTAGATCGGCTATTTTTGCTACGACATTATGCAATGTGGCCTTCTGGAGTGAGTGTGGAAATATAGTGGCCTTCTCCATCGTCAAAGTTTCCCACCCCTGTATGAGCCCATAGTTACAGCCCACAGTGTTACAGCAGTGAAAGCAGTAGCTGCAGAGTAAATGTACCCAGTTACTTTCCACCAGTGCTTGTGTATTACGGCAGTGAAAGCAGTATAGCTGCAGGCTCTGCTCCGTTGGCCCTGGTGTCCTCTGGGAGCCATTACGGCAGAGGAGAAACCCAATCAGAGAGCGGACGCTTCCTCAACTGCTATCCCCCATAAACCTAATTTCTCGTCACCGCTGTCCCCAAAGAGTTCGCCATCTATGTCCTCATTGTTGTGGGTCCCCGTCTGTGTCCTCACTGGTGTGGAAAATGCTTCCGTAGTGCAGCGGCGTAATGTTTTTTATGGTTGTCGATTGTCACTGTGTTTACTGTACATTCATATTTTTGAGTGGTGCAACCACTCCAAAGAACAGCTTTGTCCCTATGTCCCAACCTATGTCCTACCTATGACTATGTGACGGTGTCCCGGTGAGTACCAATAGGGGGTGCTGTTGCACCCTGTAATATGACATTGTGATCATGATGGATTTTGTTTCTTGAAACGGTTCTCGGCTCTGTATGTCTTTTGACCCTAGAAGCATTAAAAAATGAAACTTTTTTTGAACTAAAACAAGCCATTTAACCCCCCCCTCCCCCAACCCCATGAAAATTGATGACCACTCATGAATTGTCCCAGTTTCACCAGACGTTCCTTTTGTGAGCTATTCCCCAGCATGAACCAGGAATAATTACTATACTGCAGGTTCACGCTCTCCGCTATACTTCCTGTTTCTATTACCAACACCTCTGCAAACGATAACAGGTAGGCAGCATTGTATGGTAATATTCAGCTTTATCAGTATATAGGCATGGGTCATTTCTCAAACAGAGGAACGCTGGAATGAGGACACAGGTGTTCCTAATGTAGGGCTTCATTCAGACAGTGACGGACCATGTGTGTATGAGGACCTAAATGCCTCCGCTGGGTCCTGACAGCCCTATCGCTTACTGCAATTAGCACCACCGTGCGCAATTCGCTGAATTGCAGTTTACAGTGCGAGGGTGTTTTTAAATGGGCACACACACGCTCACACATTGGCACAGATTTACCAAATCTAATCAATGAGGAGAGGTTGTTTTTGTGCTCCCAGAGGGCCTGTTAATGGCCTCTAAGTTGCTCATATTATCCACATTCAGCATTCGCTCCCACACAATTATTCTCGTCTGTCTGACCTAAATTAATGTTGAGCAAAAGAGGATCAGTCCCTGCGTCCCAACACCGTTTTGTCCAGTCTTGTCTCTAAGTAGGACATTGGGAATATTTGTGTGAGGCTGTGAAGGTAAATGCAACAACTGCCAGTCATTCTAACACAGTGGTTTTCAACCCTTTTCATATCAAGGTCCATTATTTATTGGGCATTTGAGCCACGCCCAAAATAACAATTATTCTAGACTTGTGTAAATTAAGTAATGTAGATAGGCTATTTAACAATAATTTAACTCTGGAGAGTGTAAAATTAAACAATTTTTTTTGTTTCATTTTACGCTCTCGAGTTAAAAAAATAGCAGATATACAAGCTCATGAGCTTGTAGAGCTGCTATGTTTTTTAAATCTTGAACATTTGGGCAAATCTTTGAATATATGTATATTTAAAGCCAACATTTCAACTAAAATCCTTGCTTCTGGGGTTAAATATTTTGAGATGGGAATCGGCAGCCAAGTACATATCATTTTGGGGGTCCTTGACATAGACACAGAAAACTGACACTGACATTTTGTAGAATCGGCCTCTGTCTTAATGGGCTAATCAACAGTCACAGCACAGGTGTCAGTAATGGTCGTGATGATTATTCCGATTTGTCACTTTATACTGTAAGTGCAAAAAGAAAAAAAACATGTTTTATTTGTGATCATGGCTATTTATTTGGCAATATTTATTATATTTTTTCCCCCCTGCATTGTGTAATCTTTGGTGACACATAAGGTTTTTTGTTATTTCCGTTTGCTGCAGTTGGGACAGAAAGACAATCCAGCTGTGGAACCCATCATCCAGGGATTGAAAAGAGTGGTGCACCATGGTACGTGACAGCAGAATAAACAATGTACTAGAACAGTGGTTCTCAACCTGTGCAAGGGTATTGCAAGTGGGCCCGCACATAATTGGCTAAACACTAAGATTTTAATTTAATATAATCATCATAATCATATAATGATTAATATGCAAATATATACTGGGATTTAAAAACTCTTGTTGTTGTTTTTCCGTGGAAACCTTGAAGAAAGAGTTTTCATTGTGATAAATAGCAACTTAAGAACCACCAGAATATCTATTTGTAGGGATTTGTTTTTTAGCTCAGAGTGTCTGATGTTTTTCCCTTCTCTCGAATGTGTCCATTGTTGGCTGCAGTTTTCTTGGTCATATGTGAGAGTCTTTATGGAATCGTTATACTATTTTTATTGTACTACTAATCAAATCAATTCTCCAAATGGAAATCACTAAACATGTTGGCGTATGTATGTATTCGGATGAGGTTAATTTGAGGTTACAGTGTGCCGGTTTGGGAAACAATAATGGAATGGAACCCTCATCTGGTAATTTGAATTTCCATAACTCTTTTAAAACACTTAACCTTGGCTTTCATGTTTAATCCCAAAAGTACAAAGACAATGCTGCAAACAGAGTTTCACTTCATAAGGAAGCAAAAATATGCAAGATAGTACCACTCCCTCCATAGGGCTATAGACTACATAGGGCTATAGATGAGCCTCATTTAGTCAACACATTTCAAACCCACAGACACTCATAGTTCCACGTACTCCCATAGGCCACAGCTGTCAGACTGCTGGCAGTTAAACTATTACCTTATGAGGTATTGTCTCACATCAGATGCCACTGCATGGTCTGGTGTCACTGCAAGCATGAATTATTACGCCTTGTCCCCGCTAGACGTTATGCAGATCGTTTTCAGCATTTCTCTATATACCCCTTCCCTTCCCAAACCACCCGCCCTCCCTATTGTGGCCGAGCACATGGCAGCTCTGTTTACACGGACACGTGTGACTTGTTTTATAACCCACCAATGACATAGATGGGGATGTGTTAATGGAGGAGAATAAACCAAAAGCATATGGCCATAAACTGATTGCTCGTTACTTGGGCTGGTAAATCTCACAAACCAAGCACTCTGTTTCATTGAGGCGCTCTCCCATTTAGCATTTTACTCCCTGATCTCGAAGATCAAATGGGGGACGGCTTAATGGAGGCTGACCTGGTGCTGCCGCTATGTAGAGCGGCAACACGGTTCCCTTTTTTTGCATTCAGCGTTGGAGTGGGGGTGGGGTGTTCGTGCTGAAAACGGCGTCTATCTGCTGCTGAAAGGGAGCTTTGGTGTGGGTGCGGTTGTTTTTTGGGTGATGGAAGCCTCTTCCTGCTGGCTTGCTTAACGTGGCCTGCCTCCGCCTCTGTTAGGGTGGTGGGTTTTCCGCGAGCTCGTTAAGCGCAGCCATCCATCCGTCACCATGTCGGCGGCCGATGAGCGATAGGGCACGTACACTGTCTGAAGAGGGAGGAGAAGAGAGGCGGTGAATACTGAAACGGGCACAGAGGGCACGAATGAGGCACGTGAAGCAGCTTTGGTCTCCTCGCTCGCCTGTCAAATGTACACCACACCCCAAAACCAGCACAGCACAGTGTTGTGTGAGGACACAGTGGGGCGCACTGTCAACAACTTTAGATCAGCGCCGAGGCCCGTTTCAGCGTCATCACACATCAAAGGACAGAGGAAGGAGGGAAAAACAACAACAATGGCTACCATTGGTTGAGGGAAATTCTAATACCCTACCCCTTGAAATCACTCAGAAGTCAGACAGGAGACAATGTCAGAGTGAAGCTTCAAGAAAGCTACAGTCTGATAATCAGGCTACTTTATACCACTGTTTTTAAGACATGGGCATGTGATTGATGGCTTAGGATTTCTGCTGGGCTTACTCTGAGTTCAGCACTTTCCACGGAAGATAAACATGATCTGGCCCGAAATCGCAAATTGATGTCTCCTTGTTATTATTTAGTTTTACGTTGTCTTTCATAGTCCGATTCACAGACAACAAACCAGATCCTTGGATAATTTATTTGGATTTCTCTCTGACCACAAATCAGAACTCTAAGCCACAGTACCGTCAAATCATGGATTACCTGTCAAAGCAATAATTAATATCTGTCTCGACTTTCTTCTCCTCTCTCAACCTGAGTTTAGCACCCTGATGTCGCCAAACAGATGCCAGCGGGGTAGACTTTAAGATGCTGCCAGACCAGTATCATTCCTCCAATAAAGCTTTTAGGGTAGTGCTATAAATGTCACTTGATTGAGCCGATTGGAAGTACCCCGTAAAGTATAACTCAAGGTTCGCAGGAGTTTGAACGATTCTTTAAATCAGCAAGTGACAAGGTCTGCCTGACTGTGTTGGCTGTCGGAAGAGACAGTCGTTTACTCTTGTTTGCTCCCCTGTTGTTTGCCCTGTGCAGAGAAGGAGACCTTCCTCAGGTCATTCATCCTGAGGGATTTGCTCCCGTCGTCGCTGGACACATATTACAGATACACCGGCTCTCTCACAACCCCCCCCTGCAGCAAGGTAGTGGAGTGGATCATCTTCTCCAGGCCGCTATATCTGTCATACTCACAGGTATATATGTTTACAGTTGCACATGCACATGCACATGCACATGCACATGCACATGCACATGCACATGCACATGCACATGCACATGCACATGCACATGCACATGCACATGCACATGCACACGCACACGCACACGCACACGCACACACACACACACACACACACACACACACACACACAAGCTAAGGCCTCTAAACACACATGCATGCATACACACAACACACACAATCGGTGCCCATTTGCACAAAGCCAACAAATCGCTTTGTCTATGCATAGGCTATTTTCCCCAACATCTGCCTCGCCTCTTCCTGTCTCCTCACCGCCCTCACGCCTCTCTCTGCATATCAAACCTTAACTGCCTATATAGTGGATGATTAAGCCGGACGGTGTAGCTGTAGCCAATTACTGGCGTTTTGAATGATGGTGGGCGTGTGATTGCTCTGATACATGTATCATGGTATTGCTCATTCAGTGACAGTAACTGTAAGCTTTTAAAATGTAACTGCTTTTGTCCACAAAGGCAGTTTATGCGATTAGTGAATGAGTTTGCCGTTGAGAGATACTGATTGCTTTGATTGTCCAAAATTGTTGCAACGATTTATTTTGGGGTGAATTGTTCCCTCAACGGTTTACTGTCCTAATGCGCTGTAAATTAGCTTTTCCAGCACCACTCACCTATTCACTGTACGCAATTTCCTCCCAGCTGGTTGGGGGATCATGCTGTTGGGAGATAATGTATGCCAAATCATGCACTGTGCTTCTGCTGATCCCAAACACAGTCCTTCGTGCATCTGTTAGACATACAAGGCTTGGGTTACGCATCCAGCGCTCCTCTGGAGTGCTGTGCGCTAAAGACATTTGTGGAGCTCAGTGCAATTTCCATAAGCTTGCGGGAGACAAATCCTTTGCTCTGAATTGGCTTCTGCCACAAGGATATTATTGACCACTACTACAATGTTTGTGACGTGCACAGATAGACTTTTATGAACCTGTAATTCATTTCTCCAAGCACCCGTAGGACACATTGATTCCAGGCCATCTGTAATGTACAGTCATTACACCGCTCTGCAGGAGATCAGTCAAAGCAATCGATAGCCGCAGATTTGCCCTATTGAAAAGTTACACCCTTGCTGGCACCCAAGAACACTGTTTAAGGCTGGTGCCTGTACAATGGACAGGAAGGTCTGCTCTGTGCTGCTACTTGCAAGGCAAGCAGATGTACTTTCAATCTGAATGGCTATTTGGCCTTGTCATAATTTAACAGGCAATCATTAAAAAATATATATACTGTATTTAAAACAGTGAGGTCAGATCTTCAAGCTCAACATATGATGTGATGCATTGTGAGCTTGTACCTATTTCTGCCATACATCACTCATCACTCATTCATCACACTCGCACAACAAAGTATGAAATAGGGCTTACAAGTGGCTAAAGTATAATGAACAGACAGACACATCTAATAAAATAATATCTATGCATTTGTTTTTGCTGTAGCCTGGAATCTGCCACAGGAAAAATAAATCCCTGGTCTGGCACTCCTCAGTTTGAATTACATTTCGCTCACCTCAGAGTTGCTGGTGACAAATCAGAGCGCACTATTCAAAGTGAGACTGTTTTTGCTGTGGTGTTGGAATCTGTAACCGCCCCTTGGAAATAAATCTTTCACGCCGAAGTTCCAGACTCATGTCTACGCAGTGATATTAGTCTAGCCATGCCAGGCTATTTTCGCTGTGCAGTTGAAACAGCATTAGTATGACAACACTCTATGAATGCTTCGAACACAACTCATGGACCAGTATACTTTACCTGTATAAGCTTTGCAACTATTGTAAACTCTGTATTCAGAAGGTTGCGATAACCAAGTTTCAAGTAAAAGTTTGCCGTAAAATAACAAACAAAACACTGAGGAGCATTCCTTTGTTGTTTTACCCCTTGTTTCTAGCTGGAAGCGTTCTATTCCATCTTCACCACGGAGCAGCAGGACCACGTCAAATCTGTGGAATACCTGAGAAACAACTACCGACCCGTACAGGACCTGGGCACCAGGGTCGTCTTTAAGTCTGCCGTGAATGACGCCTGGCAGAAAGATGTGACTGACTTTCTGAGGAGTCCCCATGGCACAGAAGCATCTAGAGGTAAGAGCTCAGTTGTGTAGCATATTATCACCGGGTCATGTATTAACCACATGAATCCTAGCGTCCCTATACTCTGAGGTGAAGATTCTGCGCAAATCAGATCTACAAGCTTACAACGCATCACATGGTGACATCGGCTATTTTCACCAAATACTTTTAGTATAGAGGGAAAATGGAGTGGACATAATATTCAGCCCTGGGGGATCCCGGTTAATGAAGTATACACGGATTAAGTGGTATTTGAACGCAACATACTTTCACTTGTTATCTTGATCAAATGCCATTTTGGCCCTGGTTTGGTATTCCCGCTCCATGAGTGCATGTTGCAGTGCCCACTGCCTGCTTTGCCAGGGCTCTGCAGGAGCCCCGGAGACTGTGCCGAGAAAAATCTGCTTCTGCTTTAAAACATGGGCTCGTTGATGTCTGGCAGGGAGAATTGATTTGGAATGCTCGTGATGAAGTTAGAGCGCTCTAACGGGCCAGATCAGCAATCATCGTTAATATACAGCACAGCTAAAATAGACCCGTACAAATTAAGTTGTGAAATTGCTTTTGTGGCATTATGTCGGTAGGCATGTATACTGTATAGACCAATGTCCGCCTATTTTTCTACGCTTCTGTTCTCCCACCCTCTCTCTCTCTCTCTCTCTCTCTCTCTCTCTCTCTGTCTCTCACTTACACATGGCACACGTACGTGTGCACGTGCATGTGTGAGCGCACACACACACACACACACACACACACACTACACACTGCTTTTTCTCTTAAATTTATATGAATCATTTTTTATGTGAGGTAGTAGGAGTAGAAAGGGTCCGTCTCATATTCAGGGGAGACATCTGCAGTATAGCACGCAATCATTTTAATGGTTGTGCTGCGTAATTATTCATTGTAACACAGTAAATGAAGACCGTTGATGGTGAGAGAGGTGCGGCTTAACAATGTATTCTATTGTTTCAGCCAGTGCAGCCATTTGTAATGTTCTGAGAAATCATTGGCCATTAGGAAAGCATAACCATCATTTTGATAGGAGTACAGATCGCTGTGGAATACGCACGTTCATTCTCTCCTCCAGTCAATTATAAATCAACCTCTATTTCCAGGGTCTGTCTGGACCTTCTATTCTTCTTTGAGATTCTGTTGTACTATTTTATGTCTTCTCAAAATGTATTATATTGTGTCACCTCAAGAGGAAGGAAGCAACAGAGGTGCTTTTGCCAGCTACAGCTTAAGTTTAATTTATAATCCATCGTAAGACTTGCCAAAAAGAACCGTTTGTCAAGCTGTTACAGTAGGTTGAAATTATGTTCTTACTGGCAAGAGACACTGACATATGATGGAGCACAGATTTACCACTTAAATCCTATATATTTCATTGACTGGGGTCCCCTAGAGGTCAGTTCCGTAACTGGGCGTTACGGAACCACTAGGTTCACCATGCTAGGGTTGATGTTGTTAAGCATTACCCAGGGCAGTAGTTTTCAACCAGTGGATTCCAGGTGGACACCAGCTAAATGATGGAGAGTTGGTTCCAAATGGACCATTGTTAGATCTTTAACTCTTGAGTAAATTATTGTTAACATCTGCATTACTTAAGTTAATTTACAAGAATCTACACAATTCGAGAATGTAGAAGAATTGTTATTTTGATCAACGTTTGCCTGTTGTCTCTCCTAATCATACCAACAACAATACAGCATGGAATTGTGGACAAAATCTTATCCAACGACAACAAAATATTCTTTCGTTTTGGGTCTGCAAGGCTAAATGTCATCAAATGGTGGTCCGTGGCTCAAATGCTGAATAAATAATGGACCTTGATATGAAAATGGTTGACAACCACTGCTTTAGGGGAATCCTGCTAACCTGCAAGGAGTAAGAAATTCATGATATGCTTGTCGTTGTGGTATCAAAATATGCCCATTAGGGTTTGATTGATGTTATCTGGCTGCATTGGAGTGTATGATTAATTATTTTATAGTTTATATAGTTTCTAATTATTTTATTGTTGTAGTAAAAAAAAGCAAAGTATCTTGGGTGAATAAAATCGTAAAAAACAATTGAATTATACTGCATCGCAGTATAATTAAGAATCACAATATAAATCGAATCGGCACCCTAGGTATCGAGATCGCATTGAATCGGGAGGTATGTGAATCGTCACACCCCTAGTATAAAGACAGCTACTATGGATTCTTGTGCGCGCTGACCGAGGTCTTCTGGAGAAGATAGGAGGAAACCCATCTACATCTACCTACCTACCTGTCACAATTGTTATATCATTGCCAAATCGCAATCGTTTGAGATAATCGTAATACATTTTTGCATAATCGTCCTAATCATTACCGTGTTAAAAATGTTCATATGTTTTCAAGCATCTTCTCTTCGTTGTGCCATTTTAACAATGCATCTCAAAATCATTTAGAACAGCACAAAATGTGAACGTAGCACAAGCTTCAAACCTGGTTTTTGACATGAGCTATTTTTGTTTCGTTTTTTGATGCCTCTGTTGGCGTGGCTAGTGTGCTAAATGATGGTGACAACAACAACTGTGGTGATAACGATGATGGCAGACGTAAAATTATAATGCCTCCGGCTGGCGAGTAATGACTCTTGAGTTATTGAAGCTGACAAAGGCCCTCCATTGAGCCATGCTGCATCTCACACCTGTCACACCTTATCCTCACACCTTGCCTCCGTGCTGATCGTTCTTTTCTGGATGTTTTGCCCTCGTCATCCCACACCCCTTTACACTGTAGGCCTACATCATACATCATACCGTTGCTGTCAGGCAGAAACCTTGTACTGTTCTCCATTATTTCATCTTTTTACATAAATTAAAGGCGGTGTGAATGTTTTGTTTTTGTCGACTCTTTTCTTTTTTGTTAAAATGGTTCGGGGGGGCGCTAGCCGCTCCAATGCAAGGCTTTCCGAAAAATTACATCATAGGCAAGCCAAGTCTATGGACTTTTAATGTTTGTTTAGAGCCTAAGGGCTCCATCTTGCGCCACCCTTTATCCCTAAACTAATTTGCCATGTTTTACTATTTTAAAAAACATGTTTAAATAATTCAACTAGCCGATCTACATCGAAAACTTGTAGATCGGCTATTGGAACTATTTTAAAAGGTTTTTTTAAATAGTAAAATATGGCAAATTAGTTTAGGGATAAGGGGTGGCGCAAGATATAGCCCGGCCCCATATATAAATTCCCCGCCCCCCTGCCAAGTCTATGGACTTTAATGTTTGTTTAGAGCTTGTTTATGGCAGTTGTTTGCCAGCCAAGTCTATGGACTTTAATGTTTGTTTCTGGCCGTAAATGACAACGTACAGTAAGACATCATCTGGCTGATACCTGCCCTCGCTGTGCCCCTCATTTCACACAAGTACAAGGTTTCCGTCCGACAGTGGCAATATGCAATTTGGATGACAGCAGTCATTTGTACATTGTATCAGGGAGCTTTGTGTGGGTGTAATGTCTGGCTGCATCAGTGCTGTTGCCTTGACATTTTCCACTGGCTTTTATTGGCAGATCCTTTAGTAAATAGCCATACTGCAGCCTACACTGCCACCTTGAGGTTCAGTGACCGACCCATGTCCTCACACAACATTGATTATTGCACTCTTAGCAGGACAAACAGAGGCTTGCAGCAGTGTTATCTGTACCACATGTAGGCTATTGATAATGCCTGTTTGGTATTCTAACTGAGCTCTCTGTGGTACGCTAGCATTAAGCCCCAAATACAACACACAGTCCAGATTTACTCCCTACCCTAGAAGTCCTGTCTGACCCCCCTCTAGACATGGGGGAAGAGAGGTGGATATTTATTATTATATATTATATCTTGTTGGAGTTATGACAGTGGCAACAGCTGAGCAAGTCGGCTGCACAGGATAATGAAGACATTTCACTTCTCCGTGTTGGCCACCTCCATTATGTTCACAGTATAGCAAGTATAAATGTAGAGGCATGCACAATCAATCAAGCCCTCACAAACCTGAACACTACCCGTAATGTTTTGCTTGTAGTCGTGACCACACATAGCTGCTGGAGTCTGAATGTTGACAGTGTTCTTGTGTTCCTCCCTCGCAGAGAGGAACACAAACGAAAACGAAAGTTGGTTTTGTCTTGTTGTCTCCACCAGGCCGAAGGCATGGGGAGAGAGTATGTTTTGCACTCCGTCCGTCCGTCCGTGTGTCCGTCCGTCCGTCCGTGACAAGCTAATCTCGGCCACCGTTAACCCGGTCGATGCCACATTTTGCACACACACTCCCTGGATGCCAACGATGAACCTCTGCCCCAAAATTTCCAGAACGGCCTGTTATAGCGCCACCAGGAGGCCGCTTTGTGCAAAACAAGTTTTTGCACAGTACACCTACAGATTTTGTCCAAAAATCCCGCAAATCGTTACACAGTATCTCCATAGTCATGTGCTCAAGACGGATGTGTCTGATATTTCATATTCCATCCTAATTGGCTTAACATTGGCTTTCAAATTTTGCAGGATTGGCCTGTTTTGAACAAAAAACCTCAAATCATGAACGCAGCGTGCAATTTCACGTGAAATCTTTCACGCACTTTCCTACTAGGCTGAGGAATATAGCCCACCCATTTCACATTGCCCTGTTATAGCGCCACCAACAGGTGGATTGTGCATGCGTGCCATCAACACGGACCTGCACCATTTCCCATATTCCATCCTGATTGGCAAAGATTGGAACAAACAAACAAAAAACATGTTTATATTACTCCTAAATATTCCTATCCTCCTGGTGGAGACCTGTGCCCAGAAGGGCACTTTTTCTAGTTGGCTGTGTTTCTGTGTGTTAAAAAGCTGCAGTCTACCAGCAACACTATTTCTCCCTAATGCTCATGTTTATTTGTTCATTTTGTATCTCCCTTCCTGTCCGTCTAACACAATGGTTCTCAACCTGTGGGTCGAGAGGTTCCCAGATGACAGTGAAGTGACAATTTAAGGACTTTTAAGACCTTTTTAATGCCTAAACAAAAAGAAGAAAAGTCCATTGCTGCATCAAAAGTAATCAACAAACTATATTATAAAAACTGGTCAAACATCGGCCAAATTGTCAAATTATATAAGAAATAGGCAAAAAGAATGAACATAGCTAATATACAAGCTCACAACGCATCGCAGTGCAAGATGTTGTGAGTTTGTAGATCTGCTATTTTCACAATTTCACACATTTGAAACTAAATTGAATGCCTTGCCTTCAAATCTGATTATTTTGGGGGGTCACAGCCTGAAAAGGTTGAGAACCACTGGTCTAACATGTTGTCTATGATCTTCCAGTGTGCAGCAGTGCCCCAGTGAGCATGAAGATCCAGCCACTGAACCGGACCACGTTGATGGTGAGCTGGGAACGCCCACGCGCCATTTACCACCCACCTATCAGCAGTTACATGGTGTCCTACAGCTGGGTGAAAACACTGAAAAGTGACGTGGCTAATGAGAAGACCTTCGTCAAGACGGGAGACCAGAGCATGGTAAGATATCTACAGTACCACGATGAATGGCTCTCACATGATTTCCTCTTGAGACCAGAGGCATTCACGCAATGTCTCTCATCCCCCCGCATGGGAACATACTGTATCAGCTGACCACTATACAGTACCCCTAGCACACATGCTGAGAGACCACATAGTGAGATGTATTAGTCCACCGCTGCAAAACTATGCTCCTACTCCCTGTGTATGCTGGGTAACATTTTTGTTTTAAAGACCTGCTGCCAGAAATCAACATAGCCTTCTGAACTCAAGTGGGTTTTCAATGGTTATTCTTTTTTACGAGGTGTGACAGGTTTCGATGGAGTCACTCTGGATGTGACTGCTTGCCCATATGATGACCCTGGTAATCCCTTGTCACTCACCTAGCTGGGAGCAGAACTTTCACTGTGACACACTGATTGGGGCGGCGGTGGCTCAGGGGTAGAGTGCCTGGATGGTAACCATAAGGTTGCCAGATCGAACCCGGGCTCCCCCAGAGTTACTGCCGAAGTGTCCTTGAGCAAGACACTGAACCCCTAATTGCTCCCGATGTGCTAGTTGGTGCCTTGCATGGTTTCCGCTGCCATCGGTGTATGAATGTGTGTGTGAATGGGTGAATGTAATGCACAATCTCTGTAAAGCGCCTTGGATAAAGGCGCTATATAAATGCACCATTTACCATTTTTTTGCGAAAGTAGTGAGCCACTTAACCCAGCAGAACATGTCTATCACACAAAAAAATGCTTGCACGCACACACACACACAGTAGAAAACGTAGAAAATCCTTTTTGCAAGTTCCAAACGGTGTGCGAGACCCTTTTCTTTTCTCTTTCTGTTTCTCTTTCTGATCGCTATCCAAAAATAGTAGATCTACTAGCTCACCACACATCACAACACATTTGTGCCGTGCTGAGAGCTTGTATATCTGCTATTCTTGAACAAAAATAGAAAAAAAAAGAAATAATAATAAATAATTACGAAAACGTTTGAGAACTGCTCATTTAGAAGGCATTTTGTAGAATCGGCCTTAGATCTTCTTAGTTAAATACAGTACTGCATCTACAGTATATAAATGGCCAGCTGGCCCGGTTGCTCTATTGAAACTCTCAGAGCCAGCTTGCCACACGTTCTAATTGCTTTGGACACTTAGAATGTTCCCACAAAAACAGTACAACCCATTCATTTCACATTATATTCCTGATTAAGTTCTGCCAAAATGCCAGTGTTTCTTAGTTGAAATGCAGCTGCAGCAGACAAGAGCTTCGACCGCCTGCCGTTCACTGCTGCCACTCACCACAGACTGCAGCGGCATCAAACAGAGGCTAACAGTCTTTCTTTTGTATAGCCTTGTGGTGAAATGCTTTCAAATAACCGGCCAAACACCAGGCAAAATCAAAGTGAAAGGAACACCACTGGATAAGAGGGAAAGTGGAAGAGGGAGACAAAGTGCCCGCTGAATTTGGCTCGATATGATGCAGCTAAGAAAGCAATTGCAGATTTGCAGATCAATGCTGACATCCCGTATACAGACAAGTGAGTGAAATATCGAAAAGATAAGGTAGTTTAGATCAAACTGTGCCTTGAGGCAAAGTCAAGTGAGCCGTGCAATTCGAGACCACCCATACATTACTAACACTATACCGAGAGTAGCCTCGGAAACCCAGACTTTTCCAGAGAGTCATCCCTAACATTCCTTAAGAAAAATGTATACTTTAAGTCTACGGCGTCTACGCCCATATGTCTCCTCATTTGCAGAATAACCAGATTAATTCTCTGTGTGTACAATTATGTTGCACCCCCACGTCCCTTCTTCTACTCAACTGTACAGTGATTAGCTCAAACCTGACCAACTACAGCTGGCTCCTGAGATATGATCTGCACCGCATATCAGAGGATGTGATTAGTTTACAGCCATTGACAGCCAGTCTTGGGCAAGTTACTTTAAATTAGTAATTGGTTACAGTTACTATAGTTATTGTTCTCAAAAGTAACTGATTAATTTGATAATGTAGCGATAACAGAACCAGTTCCAACATATTTGCATTCATGGGTAACGATTCCCAAATTTGTTGCTGCTCTTTGAAAGTATGTATTCTTCCTTAATTTGCATCTGTTGACTGTGTGCAAGTGACTGAGGCTGTGAAATCACCGTCGTGAATGAGCGGAGAGTGGAGCAGTGTGTGAAACGCACTCGAGTGGAGCGCGAGTATGCTGAACAGACAATAAATTGAATCAAAAGTGTGGCTGCACTTCAATAAGGAGGGCGAAGACCATGCCAAGTGCATGAAATGCAACACTATAACATGCATGTGATGGGTTGTGAGCTTGTAAATTGGTTTATTTTGTCAAGCATTAAACTGCGGGATTAACTCAAGCTCTCAAACAGAGTGCCTCTAAAGGCTTGTTGTGATCCCAAATGTGCAGTAGTCTATTTATTGCAGTGTATTCTCTATTTTCACAGATACCTGTATGTTTATATTCATATTATGAAATTTCGATTTAGCAAACAACAAGAATGGTTGTGTAATTTAATGGCACACTTACTGTATGTATTTGCTAAATACAAGTTCGCTGTGCTCAGATGGCCTGCAATCTAATAGAGCACCTTTGGGATTTGGAATCACGTCCACCTGAAACTGACAAATCAAGACAAAGCCAGGATCTCTACAGAACGTTTCCAGCACCTTGTTGAATCTATACCATGAAGAATTAGGGCAGTTGTGAAGGCAAAGGGGGATCTAACCATTACAATGTACCCACCTCAGAATATTTTATTTCTGAAGAAAATCACTATTAGTTCCACAGGTCTATGGGTGGGTGGCTTTTGTTTAAACTTGTAATGAGTTAAGATGAATAAAAAAGTGGAAGGCAAATATAATTGAACGTCAGAATGAAAGCCCTCTGAGAAAGAGTGATTGATGTGCCACTGACTTTTATCTCTTTGTGGTTAGACTCAATCAGCATCGCCTATCACCCCTCTGCCAATTCAGAGTGCTCTCCCCCCTCCCTCCCCCACAGGCCTCTGTCTTATTTTGCCCACTTCATTTACATTTCAATTTTCAAGTTTTTTCCCCAGACACCTTTTTGTCTGGGTTATTTTGAGGAACCACTGGCATATTAACCAAAAATGGAGAATCGTTGAACACCATAGATTCGGACTTTACCGACATCTCGTTTTTAACACTCGATAATTTGACATTAAAACAATGACTTGACATCATTTTGTCATTTTTAACAATATGCAGAGCTTCCCTTTATTTTTTCTCATAATATATCCAAATTTAAATGGTTGATCCTATGTTACTGTATGTGTGATAGTCATCAGTGGTGTCAAGTAACTAAATACATTTACTTGAGTACTGTACTTTCAGATGGAGTGCTGTGATTTTTTTACCACCCTAAAACATGATCATCAGGTATTATTATATAAAGAAGATTTATATATAAAAAAAAAGAGTACAGTATTTGTTAAAATGTTGTTTTTATTTGGACACGCCCACCAGTTCATTAAGTATGCCTGGTTTGTCTGGTGGGTGGTGATGGGTAGTGATCCGCCTGAACTGAAGCTGCACCCACAGCTGTTGTTGTATCATGATAAAGGGGGAGGGGTTAGGGGAGGGGATGATATTGTGATGTCACTATATGACACGTTTGACTGTCAAGGTTTCAACCTCCAGAAAGAAACCCTAAATACAAGGGAAGACATCATTGCACATAACAACCACACAAAGAGGTCTAATGAAGTACTGTCACCTCAGAAACACATGAAAAAGATAGAAAAATCACGGCACCTCATCTTTAATTCTGCATTCTGCATAATACGTTTTTGTTTACTTTAAGTATATTTTTATATACGTCATCAGTGCCAATACCCTGGTGGGGCAAAATATATTTTCTGTGTGGAGTTTGCATGTTATCCCTGTGTCCCCCCTAGGGTAGGTACCCTGGTCTCTCTATACTGCCTCCCCCTGGCCAGCTGGGGTGCCTGACAGAGGGGAACTGTTTGGAATAACGTGTTCCTTCCACGTCCAACTGTTCCCCCCTGTCTATTGAAAAGAAGCGATTTGGGCTCCTCATGCTTTGAAGGAAGCATGAGGTCAGTCCATTGTTGTAGCGCCAAGGTTTACATTAGACAATTGACACCATAGATATATATAAAGGCTAGATGGCTCAAGGCGGAATCTGATGTAGTCCACCTGGCGGCCATCTTACTTCGGGGCTACAGTACAGTAACAGTATGTTCAATGGCAGCTCAAATTTACAAACGGTTTGGTTTATTACAAACGTCAACATGGCTATGATTCAGGACGCTTATCTGCTTAATTTAGTTTTTTTTATATGAACGTCGTATAAAAGCATATATGTATGCGGACGTCTCCGACATTTATAACAAACCAAATCGTTTGAAAATCGTTTGAAAATTGAGCAAGTTGTGGTTATTTAAAAGTACATGCCCCATAGACACAATGTTATGCTGCCCCGAGGTAAGATGGCCGCCACGTAGCAACGTCGCTCTCCATTGGCCAGAGCGCGGGTGAGCCATCTAGCTTTCTTATATATATCTATGATTGACACTAGGTGAAAAAATGGGTTACAAAAATTGTAGGATCCTAAAAAAGGTGAGTACTTTTTATGTGTCTTTTCTCTTGCAGAAAGCAGTGATAACTAATGTGTCACCCGAGATGCTGTACTTGTTCAGAGTGCAGGCTGTGTGTCAACAAGACCTGCGTAGTGACTTTAGCCAAACACTGCTGTTCAGAGGTATTTTCTCTAAACCATCCATTCATCACTAAATCTGTCATATAAACACTGCTGTTCAGAGATATCTTCAATAAACCATCAATTCATCACTACATCTTTCATGTGAGCAGTCAAAGGCAAGCTCTGATCAATTTATTTTCACCTCTCCTTATATTTCCCAGCCAATACGACAAGGATTTTCGAAGGGTCGCGTATTGTGAAAACTGGAATGGTGAGTTAACGTATCATGTGTTGGTGTCACTGACTCAAAGTATTGTGAATTAATTAATGAATCTTTATTTTATTTTCATGCCTTGTCATGATGAGAAATGATAAAAGACCCATCCCTTATTATAACTAGAAACTACACTAAAATAAAAGACAAGAAAAATGTGGTTAATAACCAAAAACTGAAATATACATCACATACCTGTATATATTTTCTTTGTCCGTTTGTCCCACGCTTTCTCTAAGTATTCTGCAAGTGCGAATATCTTGTGTTCAAACATCCAACATATCAGATCCAGATTTCCACACCTACTAATTGTTTTTGGCATAGTTCGTGATACAAAGGGCAGTAAAAAATAAAATGGAACTCATTCTCAATATCGTTTCTATCTAACAAATGGTCACAGGATATACAGCTTAAACCAAAGCTGAGACTTTGGTTTATGCAGTATATCCTGTGACCATGTCTTTTGATATAAACTATAAAGTGTGTCTAACCATAGAGATGTTTGCAATACTGTTATTTTGAAAAGTGTCATGTAACCCAGTTCTTAGAAGTGTATCCTCTACTCTACTGCACTTGCCCATGCACCTTTTACCGATACATCCCAGTTCAAGATTTTCCTGGCAATACTCTGCCATTCTGTTTAATCTATTCCATAGGACTACCATGCTGCCTCTCCACCTTATCTCACACGGCTCCCATCCCATCTCCCCTATTTTTGCCAATACAGGAGTGAATTTATGCACTCCAAGAAAATACCTTGTCCTTTCATATTTGTGTAAATATATGTTCCCCTAAATTGTGTGACGTGATTTTTCAAGCTGAATGTTAGCATATACATTTGTAGTAAAAAATACGAGTTAAAAAAATTCCAAATGTTTTTTGTGATTTACAAAATAATGGGATCATAGACGGCCATCATAGAATGGCCACATGAAGTCCTTGCAACCACTACGGGGTCCAGATTTACCCTTACATGTCTGTAACGGTCTATTTTGTTCCAATACACTCCCAGAGTTAAATTAACACAAATTAAT
Organism: Protomyctophum parallelum; assembly: GCF_964188405.1. Taxonomy (NCBI): domain Eukaryota; kingdom Metazoa; phylum Chordata; class Actinopteri; order Myctophiformes; family Myctophidae; genus Protomyctophum; species Protomyctophum parallelum. The sequence goes on along the minus strand of NC_139703.1, from coordinate 15,672,247 downwards.
CACTAAAGGTCACGGTTTCTGCACACACAATTTGCAGCTGTGTTTTTCCACCGTTTTTCTGAAAAATGCATCCAGTCTGCAAGGACGTTAAGAGTTCATCATTTGGATCCTTGGTGGCCCCAACCTGACATTGAGAAACGATGTGCTAAAACACCTCTATAGTGACTGGTGAGGTTCTGTAACATCTCCCACTGTTTCTCCATCCAGCCCACAGTGTCTCCGGCGTCATCGGCCGACATGGCTCCCATCAGCTCCGGTTCCTCCACGTGGACCTCCTCCGGCCTCCCTTTCTCCTTTGTGTCCATGGCAACGGGGATGGGCCCCTCGTCCTCTAGTGGCAGCCAGGCCACGGTGGCCTCGGTGGTGACTAGCACCGTGCTGGCAGGGCTGGGGTTCAGCGGTGGGGTCATTTCCTCCCTACCTGGCTCTCTTTGGCCCACTCAGGCACCTCAGGCGAGCCCCAAAGCCACCCACCCGCCGGCCCACCCCCCGCAGGCCAGCACGGAACCCACGGCCTCGCAGGGCTCTGACGCGGACACGCCCATCGACGACAACCAGGCTACGCGGGACGGGGAGGAGGGAGAGGAGGGGGAAAGGGAAGGAGAGGAGGAAGAGGGCGAGGATGAAAAGAGGCAGAAGAGCAAGACGTCTCCGGACGACGTCGAGAAACAACTCAACGGCACCGTGGACAACAAAGAGCCTTCCGTCCCCACCCCCACATCCACGGCCAAAGAGAAAGAACACGGCAAGCCTGCTCTCCAGGCCACCACCGTGTCCCTGAGTACCGCTGACAACCAACAGGTCAACGTAGACAGCACCGCAGCCCCCACCCAGGAGCCTCGCAATGACACGGCAGAGATGCAGATTCCCATCAGCCCCACTCTCTACCCAAAGGCCAGCGGCGAGGACAAGAGTCTCTGGCCCTTCTCCGTCCACACTGGTGAGTTGAGCGTCTCTCGAAGGCCACTCCACATCTAAGGTTGGGATCTGGAACCAGATCCAACATTGAGGAACCGGAATCGGTTCCATCACATTTGGAACCGTTTGTCGGAGCTGGTGTGGTATGTGGACTTCACATATATATATATATATTTTTTTTTAATGTTCTGTTTTATAATTTTCTTTGAGAAATACATGTGGACGTCACATCTGCTATACAAGTTTACAAATGTACACTCTCAAGAGTTTTTTTTAGGGTCAGAGTTACCTGTAATCATGAATCATTATTTTACATTTAAATGTTGCTTCCCAAACACAAGCGTTCCTTATGGCTCTGGTTCTCTCCTTTATGGGTCTGTAACTCAGACAGTGTACAATGGGTTATCTCTGGGACCCCGAGCTACACTATAAAATCCACAGTGTTAATTTGACCCAAAATGTACAATTATACATAATATAAAATGTGTACTCTCTCAGAGTTCGAGACCTGTTTCCACCCCTGGTGGTCCCCGAACCCAACTCAACTCGGCTAGAGGAAATATAATGAGAAAGAAAACAACAGGGTCAGATATCAATCTGAGCAGTGTAAAATGTAATAAGGTGCGTGGTTAAACATAGCAATGGAATATATACTAGCAATAAAATGATGCCATTAAAATAGCAGTAGATGAGAACACATGTCGGTATTGTGTACATAAGTGACAGTGCGATGCAGTTGATAAATGAACTGCTCACATAATGAGATGAGCAGAAGACGTTTCTCGGTCAATCCGTCATGCCATTCTACCACACCGTACCGTTCCAAGGAGCCCAGGGTAACTCGTACAGTATAATACGGTCAAATTAGAACTCCCCATTGGAATATACTGAAGTTCTCCATTGTATAATGAGGACGACCCACTGCTGCTACTCTACTTTTGTCTAGTGACAAAGTTTTTGGTTAAATTTGAGGGTGAACCAACCTTGTTCTATTATTTGAGGGGTGATAGCCCCAGGTTGGACGCCACAGACGGTTAGCCAAGTTTTATTTAATAATGCACAGGTTACCAAAGACGTTAAGACGAGGTATGATAAATTAGCCTTAATCCGGAGTTAAAAAAAAATACATTTCACCTGTTTTGAGCATCATTGTTATCCACCGCTAGGATCCATGGAATAAACAGCCAAAATCCTCAATCGTCCTTTCACACGCACATGCATGCGGACTATAGTCTGTTTATGCCAAATAATGGGACAAAGTAAGATGTTCGGGGCTTGATAAAACATGAATTCCAGATGGCGCTGATAAAACCACCGATCCGATGGACCCAGCAGAGATCTGTGGCTGCACCGGAATGGACCACTTTTACTTCCGGTTCAAATGGCAGACAACAAGAGCTCGTCTTCTCTGCTTATTTCGTTCATTTGTATGGCAAGGAGTTAAATTCCCATTGACAATGAATGGACAATTTTACGTCATGATGATGTACGATGATAAGAGCGCCCCTCACTTCACACGGGTGTGATTTATTTTATTTTATATATACTTTTTGTTATTGTTATTTTTTCAAGGCCATTAACATTATATTGCGTCAATATAGGTGAAATATCTGTCAATTTGGTGAAATATCGGTCAATATCGGTGAAGATATCTTTCAATATCAGTTGGAAAATATCAGTCAATATCGGTGAAAAGCATTTTTTATGAAATATACAGTAGACCGCTATCAATATGCTATCAATATGCTACCGATAATATTGTGCATCACTAATCACAGCTACCTGCAGCCATGATAAAATCATGAAGTACATGGCCTCTTAATATTGCTTCAGTAAATATCGAAGTGTTCATTTGACTTTGACAATTTTTACACTCCGTTAAACACCAGCTTGATTTTAAACAGTAGTTAACTCAGCTACCTTAATCAAATCTTACTATAACCCAAAGGCCTGAAGGCATAAACTGGGACTCTGCCCAAGGCCACTGGTGCTTTAGGGCATTCTTTATATTGCAGAACATAGTTGCCTTCCAGGGTGAAAACACTTTGCCAGGGTGTTGTTCTTATAAATGGAAAGCCCTACAGTATAGCACACACGTCCCTCTTCAGCAGAATAATGGAGCAATTTCAGCCAACCTTGATTTGCACCTTAGGGTAAACCCAGTCAATTACCTCCTTGGTCTAAACAGGGTTATTTTGCAATCATTCTCCACAACTGGAAACGTCTCACCTCTCCACTTGATGTTTGCGCTTTCATTGTTTTTACATTCATCAATTGAAAGTGCAATCAGTATAATCAAAACAAATTACTTTTCTGTTTGTGTTAAACACACAGTCAACACACAAAAGAAAATAAAAACTGAATCAACAAGATTATCATCTTTCATTAAAATGGAATGGCTGAATTAATGGACATACAAACTTATACACACAATAAAACATACCAATTGTTCTAAAATATATAATTCTATGTATTGATTGACATAACATCAAGTTCAAGTTCTTTATTAGTGTCCCCGGGGGGGAATTTGGTTTTCAGCAAGTATAGAGTACAGTAAAACAGTACAACAGACATACAAACATATTATGCTGTGTTACTTAGAATTCTTAAATTGGATACGTTGTCAGGTTTTAGGATACGTTAATATGTTGACTGACATACTGTGTGGTCCTCTAGATCGGACCAACTTATCCAACATGACCCGCGGCCCTCACCCTGGGATGGGTAAGATGATGTGGATGGTTCCTCTGGTGGTGGTCTCTGCTCTCACGCTGCTCTGCCTTGTGCTGCTGCTGGCTGTGCTGGTGTACTGGAGGTGAGGCTTTCTTCATTTCAACCCATGAACGCTATAGCGCAGTGGTGTAAATGGTGCATTTATATAGCGCCTTGATCCAAGGCACAGAGATTTTGCATTACATTCACCCATTCACAGTTTCACACACACATTCATACACCGATGGTGGCGGAAACCATGCAAGGCACCAACCAAGCACATCAGGAGCAATTAGGGGTTCAGTGTCTTGCTCAAGGACACTTCGACAGCAACTCGTTGGGGGCCCAGGTTCGAACTGGCAACCTTACGGTTACCATCCAGCCACTCTACCCCTGATCCACTGCCGCCCCTGTTCTTGGTGTAAACTCAAGAACAGTTCTTCAGTCAGGACAACTCACGAATGGAATATATGCGATCAAGCGCATCAGTCCAAACCATAGGGACTCCGAATATCCTGCAAACAGCAGATCCAAACGACAGGTGGTAGCATGGGGTGGAGGAGGGTGAGCAGCAAAAGTTTAAGCAGACAGCAGCGCAGCAGTATCAGTGTGTGTGCAGTATTTCCAATACTTTTAATGTGAAGCATTGTGAGCTTATAAATCTGCAATTTTTGAAAATATTTTTTTATATTTTATACATTTGAAAACTTCTGAAACAGGACATTCTGCATTATGAGTAATAATGAGTACTACTTTTGGAACTTTAAATGTTTTTTTTTGTGGCCTTCACCTTTATTTTATATTTTTTATGGAGGGACAGACAGTAGGCTGACAGGAAATGGGGAGAGAGATGTCGAACCCGCGGCACACTGCCAGACAAGGTGCCTGGACCACTGAGCCATTTTGAACAATTTAAGTTTTCCTTTTTTCTTAAGAATCTAAAAAAATGTGAAAACAGCAGATCTACAAGCTCAAGTGTTGCATTACAATTGGGTATTTTCACTGTTTGCCATTATGACAATGTACAGGGCTTTAGTGGCTAGGACCAGAGCCTGTCGTTTAGGTTTTTAAACGGCTCTGCCTTACACATACTGTCAATTACGGCCCCATTCTATTTACTTTTAACTTCAAAATTCCCCAGGCTTGCTTCATTCTAAGAAAGCAAACCTGGCTACCGAGGTTATTGCTCTGCACAATCATGAATGCTAATTTAAATCAAGCGTAGCGTTAGTTCATTGCGGCGCGGAAGGCAGATGATGAACATAGTTCTCCCCCCATTCATTCCCCCTAGTGATCTATACTGCCTCTTTAAATCCGCTGCCTCTCCAGGCCATCTCCCTTCTCACTCATTCGCTACGAGCTATCTCATCCACACCCTCATACCCACAGTGCAATTCAGGCGGCCTTCTGAAGCAGTCTCAGCTCTCTCTCATTCTTCATGCTGTGCTGTCAAAGCAGCTTGTACGGCGCATGCGTGGAAATTTTCCCCCACCTCCCCGGCCTCCTCCCTGTAGTTCTTAGTCCAGGGGTTATGGGTTATAATTGTATTGTTTGTGATTGTGTAGTTCCATTATGTTGAATCATGTGTTGATGTGTTATTACTGTGTATTGTTTTCATGGATTTTTGTATCTTTGGCTTTGCTCAGGGGGGTCGTTGATATCAGAGCTGTGTCTTGGTGCACAGATAAACTAATCTTATATTACTAGAGGTTTGGGTTCCTATGGTTTGAGTTCGGGCTACTATGCAGACCTCTCAAATATGTCGCACCACCGATCCAACATGTCGGAGTCAAATTGTCAGTGGCTTTGTCAGAGTACCCGTTAAATAACGTACAGTGACGTGCACAGACATTTTGAGGGGCAGGTGCTCAAGTGATAAAAGGGCACCTTTTGCGCTCTGTGGAACCGCCAGCTGCCTAATAGTGTGTGACATTTATAGATGTTGTGTCCCTTTTGTGCCCTACACATATCTCCGTATCTGTCAGTCCTTGTCCTTTTTATGACCATATATGGAGATCCCTGATGTCATCGGTATATTCCCATGGTAGGATCTGGCCAACTGGGTCCATATATGCCTATATATGGACACATTGGTTGGATCAGCTGCATATCTGAACGGCGGGCACAGCACAACCTCGAGTCCTTGCCGATGCGCCCGCCAAGTTTGGTCCCATGCTGTATATGCACATGACCATATATGGGCATAACGGTCAGGTCTGTGGCGCTTGACAACCGGATCTCTATACTGTATATGCCTACATATTGGCGTGTCCAGGTTTGTTTATGGTTATGACTGAGTCATAGTGACGTGGTTGTGGTCCGCCCTCCCATTAACTCTGTGTGTGTACAGTATATATATATAAATATATATATATATCCTCTCATGCAGCTGGGTGTGGGACCGACTCCAGGGCCTTCTAGTGCCTGGAGGGATCCCAGCTGTGTCCTCATGGAGATGTTCAAGCCGTGCTGCTTTGCCCAAGTAATTACATACGCAGAGCCACTGGCATGCGTCGACTGGCTAATGAGCTGCGCACAAAGGACCCTCACCTCGACCAGTCCTGCACTGTCTTTGTACTAATGGCTCTTCCCTGAGTCGTCAATGGTTTCACTCTCTACCATAGATTATGCTTTTCCTAGTGTGCGTGTGTGCGTGTGTGCGTGCGTGCACTGGATAGAATAATTGTAGAGGTATTCTGAGGTTTAGCTCAGTGGAGTAATTAATAGGTCAATTTAAACCAGACATGATGGCTAATTCAGTTGGGGTTAAGCTAGGTGCTTGATTGAAAGTGAAATGACAGCCGTGGGGCTTGAACAGGCCAACAGAGTGGAGGTGACAGTTCACAGGTCTGCCTCCCCTTGGGACAAGGCCATGATGAAAAACCAGATTGAAACATCCAGTCTCTCTCTCTTTCTCTCCCTCTCACCCTCTGTATCAGTTTGTGCCATTCTCTGTCAGATTACTATCACTTGGAAAATCTCCTCATGAAACATTGTGATGCATTACTAATTAATGACTGAATTTCAAATTACTGATTTTAAAGCTATAGTTTTATTGGATGATGTGAAATTATATTTAATCTATACACCTGTCTCCTTTTTCCCTATGTTTCTTATTCGCTAATTGACAGTAGAGTGTCAGTCGATATCACAAGGTGAAACAGGCCAAATAATTGGTTTAATGCTACAGTATGTATGCATTTGGAGGCCTCTCAGGCATAAGTGGTTGGTGGTGGTAACTAAAGTCGGATTTGTAATTAGTTAAAAAATAGCAGATCTACGAGCTCTATGATCTACGAGCTTGCAGTTTGGGGGAAGAAAAGTTGATCAACCCCTTTACAGATGTTTGGGGGGTGTTCCATCTAATCTATTTCTACCTGCAAGGCCCATGTTGACTGGATCACATCAGTGATCTGAGTGATATCCAATCCGACAGACAGCCAACCTATTCCAGCCTAATTGCCATTCATGCAAAGATGCCCATTCTTCTGAGGGTGTGATACGTAAGTGGGGGGGTGTTGACGAAGCCAGTTACCCACATCACATCCGCCCCCTCTGGGAGTCATTCGGTTAGGACTACTGGGCTGTGACGCAAGCCAGGAGAGAACACCACTCCCACCCTACTCCTCATCCCCTTCACCTCTTGTCTGTTTACTCTGTCTTCTGCCTCACTCTGTTTCTTGCTCTCTGCAAGATGTTTTAAATGATGTTCAGCCTCTTTTCTCCTGCTGGTCTTTCCGTCTCTCTCACACAAAGCATGAATAGCATATGCTCCCTCCTCTGCACCAAGTACAGGTAAGACTTAGACAAGAGACCATTGTTTGTTTTACTTGTATTGTATTGTGTGTGTGTGTGTGTGTGTGTGTGTGTGTGTGTGTGTGTGTGTGTGTGTGTGTGTGTGTGTGTGTGTGTGTGTGTGTGTGTGTGTGTGTGTGTGTGTGTGTGCGTGCGTGCGTGTGCGTGTGCGTGTGTGTGTGTGTAAGGCGTTCAGGCCTCTGGGGTTATAGACTTACTCCTACAAAAAATATGGGACCACACACACACTGTCTTTCTATTCTATTTCTCCCTCGATTTCAGAGTTTGAGGTCTGTTTATTACTGGAGGTTTTTTGAGTAAGATGCTCAAAGTACACCAGTAATAAGTCCTGAGAGAGAAAAACAAAACCGAAGGAAAAAGTGGTACTTTTCTCTCCTTTTCGAAACTTTTGTCCTGCAGAGATGTGGGCGTGTTTGGAATTGGATATTGTCACGGTGACTGCAGTGTGTAGACACGGTTTTGTTGTTCTCAATCTGGAATCGGGGCTAAACGTGGCGGCGTGCTGTTTGCCGTCTCATGTTGTTTACCTGCCGCCTCCCTGTGGTCGGGCTCATGCTGTGCTCTCTATGACGTCGCTGTCCGCTGGAAATCTTGTATGTCCAAAACTGTGTTACTTGTCATGAAATGTAGAAGAAATTCCTCCAATGTAGTTATCAGACATTTAGTCACAGGCTCTTGTTAATACTTTTCATTTGGTTCGATATTTAGAAAACACAGACAGACCATAACCACTTTCACTTTAAAACTTTTATGTCTGTTTGTTCAAGAATCAAGACCAAGGAAAGAAGTCTCTGACTTTATTGTTTTCGCATTTCAGTGAATGCATTGTATTTCCCTTTTTTGACATTCTCACTTAAACAAAATAAGAAAATCTTTTCAAAATGTTGCAGATTCGACAAGCTCACAATGTGGTCAACACTATTTTTGCTACTTTTGTGTGACACAGCAGTAGTATGATGAAGTAGGGCATTCATTTACAAAAAAGAAAGATAGCAACAAAAAAAAACTAAATACATTAATAGTTGAAATATGGAGATACAAGGTCTCTGCCTGTCAGCGGTGATGAGCTGCTTACTGACGGCTTGGTGAGTCATACAGTACCTGCCAGAGATCAGCTGTGTTTCCAACCACTCTGGGGGTTTCTTCACTCTATGTGCCTTCAGATGTTTGATGTGTGCCGTTGTCCGCAGAACGAAAAAGCCTCATACATAGTGTTTACTGGGTTTCTCACATGCTGCTAATACCGGCCATGGAGGCCCAGTCACAGTGTGCTCTTTGTGTCCCCACAGGAGAGTTTTCCAAACGGCACACTTCTATGTGGAGGACAGCAGCTCTCCACGGGTGGTGGCGAATGAAAACATTCCCATCATCCCGATCCCAGGTGAGACAAACTCACTCCCTTCGCTGCACGGAAATAACAGTATAAAGGATAATGTTTATTTTTACATGCTTGTATATCGTCGGTTCAGTTTGATTTGGTGTGGGAATAGATTTTGGGTGGCTGGAGGAGGAATTTCATATGATCAAATGGTACAAAGGAAAACAACAGCCCTGACCCTGGGATAAAAAAAACCCCACATGAATAATGAATGACTGATATATTCATAGTGAATGTGGAGTCATGCGCACTGTCACCTTATAAGGAAGATGCATTATATGCATAAAAGTTCATGTCCAGGGCTTGCTACCTTGATATGCAATTTCAAACATAATACACAAACGTGTAATGTCTTGGGAGTGCTCCTCTGTGAAAATGTTGGAACTGGGCCACCCTTATCCCTTTTCCCTAAACTAATTTGCCATTTTTTACTATTTAAAAAAACTTTTTAACCTTTTAAAGTGGGTAACTAGCCGATCTACATCGATACATTGTGAGCTTGTAGATCGGCTATTTGAACAATTTTAAAAGGTTTTTTAAAATAGTAAAAAATGGCAAATTAGTTTAGGGATAAGGGATAAGGGGTGGCGCAAGATAGCCCATATAGTCAATAGGAGAGCTTTGCAGAGCTCAATGATTGTTGTGTTTTGCTAAACTTCCTAGTTTAAAACACAAAAAGAAAAACATGCATGTGAACATTTAAAACACATAGCTTTAATAGAAGCTTTGTTAGAACTCAGGATTACTTCCTGAGTCCTGCAATGTATAATCCTTTATTAGTTAATGGACATTTAACTGAGAAATTACATGAGACTGGCACTATATGGTTTGACCTTGCATGGTTGCTGTACATTTGTGCAGTTGGAGTACACATTTGCGGGTTTCATTCTCCCATGAAGAGTAATAGCCTATTAGCTTTTGCTTTATACATTTTGATTTCCCACAATGCTACCTACCGTTTTACTTAAATGAATTGATTAGCTTGACCAACTAGCCCTTTGATACAGAGCGGGAGAATGGAGTGAAGACATTTTGATAAATGAACAAACCCAGCAATCACCGCTACTGTGTAATCATTGAAGCAAGTAGGAGCTGTGTGGCCCCAGCTGTGTGAGGGTGTATTAGTGAAGATATTAGCTGGTGCTAGCAGGGATTGCAGCTGGGGCCCCCTGTGCCGTTGGCTCAGTGTGACAGTGACCGGCCCATCCTCACAGCTCCCCTGTGTGCATTTGACTGTCCAAGTACCAATTTTACACTTATTGTGTGAGAGATTAGTAAACAATTTATGTAATGGCTATTTTGTATAGGCGGGGGGGTGTATTTAAGACGCAGTGACTGATTTGACATAGGCAAGCCATGAATTTCATTTGCCCCTCGGTCCATATTGTAAAATCTGATAAATGACTTTGGTACACACACACACACACACACACACACACACACACACACACACACACAGTGGCTAGATCCTTAAATCCTTAAAACATTAGCCCGTGGGTCATATTGGTAAATTGGTAAATCTGATAAATTACTTTGATCTGCAAATGTGCACTGGCACGCACGCACGCATGCACATTACACACACACACACACACACACACACACACACACACACACACACACACATTACACACACACACATTACACACACATTACACACACATGGCCATGCACATGCTGCTTACACACATCCCAGTAGCTAGTTTTGAATGCTGTTCTCTTTCTCTTGCAGATGACATGGAGGCCCTTCCTGTTAGGCAGTTTGTTAAGCACATCATGGAGCTCTACTCCAACAATCTACATGGTTTCTCTGAAGAGTTTGAGGTATGCAGGCATACATACACTGCTTCAATACTGGTCAGGGTTGGATTGATGTAAAGTTCACAACTTGTGCTTTGATGCGTTCTGAACTTTAAGATTGGCTATTTCCAAAAAAGAAATTAAATAAATAAATGTTTGATAATATTATTACCTATACTGCCATGCCCAAAACAGGGATGCTAGGATGAAAGTGGTTAAACAAATAGGACTGTAGAACGTAAAGAAAGTAAATGAGTTCACGGAATGAATGAAAATGTCCATATGTCCATATACTGTAGGCTACTACTAACTACACCCGTGCACCAGCTACAGTGCATGTGCTGTCTGGTTGTGAGCATTCAGTACGATATTATTTTATGCTTGTGATTATGTGTGTTGTGTACGGTTATTAATTTGGTTGAGCAGATGGCACAGAGAGAGAGAGAGAGAGAGAGAGGGGGGGGGGGGGTAATTAAAGGAGGTCTGGTTGGCTGGACAGGAACACATTGTCTGTCTTACCAGTATGAGAAACCAAGCAAACATTTACCCGTGAAGAACCACTTTAATTAAGGTCATGGGGTGTACGCATATACATTATTCATACGGTATATGTCTTTAAATTCACTGTAGCCACAGTGAAGAGCTGTTATTTGTTTGTATTAGGTAATTAAAATTAAAAAGCATTAATAGTCTGAGCTGAACCATGATAGCCTAAGAGTTTATTTAACCACTTAGGCCCTGAATGCCTCGCTACACAACGGAAATAGCCAATCGACAGTATACGGTGCATTGTGAGCTTGTAGAATGGCTACTTTTGGAATTTTTGTTATTAAAAATATCAAAATAATGAGTTGACAGTTAATGAAATGTCTCACATCTTGACCTCTGTCTCTCTTTCTCTCTTTCTTTTCTTGTCCTCCCTCAGGAGGTCCAGCGCTGTACTGTAGATCTGAAGATCACAGCGGAACATTCCAATCACCCTGACCTGAAGCACAAAAACAGATACATCAACATCGTGGCCTGTGAGTCCATTTTGTTCCTACCGCAAGTCAACGTGTGTCATGTCGTTTTTGTGACGTATTTTGCTACAGGAGCAATTTTGTTCCCGGGTAGCTTTTGCTGATGATGATGGACACAAATAACATGTTGAATCACAATTCCTCTCCTAGATGACCACAGTCGAGTGAAATTACGAGCCTTGGCCGGTAAAGACGCAAAACGCAGTGACTACATGAATGCCAACTTTGTGGATGTAAGTCTTAGTAACCATGACTTGACATTTGAACTGAAGTCTTTTGAGGCTGGACTGTGTTTTTGATTATTCTTATCTGATGTTCTCTTCAATCCTGTACTGTTATATGATTTATTGACATCAAATCAGTGTTATGAAAGCCAATAAGTTCATCAGATAATAATGGTAATGGACTATGGTAATGCTGAAAACACTGCAAGGTCAGGCTCACAACGCGACGGATTGCGTGCTTGTAGATCGGCTATTTTCGCTACGTTAATTGTTCCTGAATTTTGGCTTTTTGAGAAAGTCAGCTGGCTCACACCCTTTCTCTCTCTTGCAGGGCTACAACTGTCCCAAAGCCTACATCGCTGCCCAGGGCCCCCTCAAGTCCACATTTGAGGACTTCTGGAGGATGGTATGGGAGCAGCACACCGGAATCATTGTCATGATCACCAACCTGGTGGAAAAAGGAAGAGTGAGTACTCAACCATTTATTCACACAGTGAATAATGAAAAGTGTGCCACACTCTATTTCAGTGGATGTCAAACATTTACGTCAAGGACCCCAAAATGGACATATGTTTTGCCGCGTACTCCCATCTGGGGATTTTTCAAAAATATCCCCAGATATTTTCAAATAGTATAAACTACGGTTAAAAAGGTTCACTGATTTTGATGCTATATTAACATATTTAGCTGGGGAGGCCCCTCCTGAGAACCACTGCTGTAAGCAGCCTTGCCGAGCCATGACGCCCATAGGGCAGGAGCCTATCTCCTGTTTCTGTAGCGTGAGGCAGCTTGATGTACAAGTACACCCCCTGGACATGACGCTAGTATGTCGCAGGGACTTACCCCCAATCCAACCCTTGATGCTGAGTGTCAAGCAGGGAGGCACTGGGTCCCATCTTTGGTATGACCCGGCCGGGGATTGAACCCCAACCTCCCAGTCTCAGGGCGGACACTCTACCCACAAGGCCACTGAGCTGGTAAAAACCACTGCTGTATTTCACACATAATGCAATGTTCTACTGTATGCGTGTTGTCCCCTCCAGAGGAAATGTGACCAGTATTGGCCTACCGAGAGCAGCGAGCAATACGGAAACATTGTGGTGACGCTGAAAAGCACCAAAGTGTACGCTTGCTACACACTGCGCCGCTTCCACATACGGAACACTAAAGTTAAAAAGGTAAACCAAGAGTGTTAATTCCTCATACTGAATCGATAATCAAGTGGGATTTATTTGTCACTTAATCATGCAAGCAGCAAAAATATTTGTGCGACATAATATATTCTGCCGGAGACTGTGCTTCTGCTAATATAATCCAATATTTCAACATAATACACAGAGTTAATGGTAAACCAAAAGGCTACGGACATCAAAATAAACGTTTTAAAGGCTTTAAAGTGCTGCAGCTGCAGCAGCAATCGCACAGAAAATAGCGCGTTTTGACCTTCTGACCTTCGTCAGCGTTGACAAAGACCAGAATGTCGAAACGCGCTCGAGCGAACGTTTGTGTCGTTACAAATCTGAACCCGACATTGACCTATGCTCATTGAGTTGAACCTTTGAAATGTCTCATACTGAAAACTATAGTTAAAAATGTAAACTAGGATGCTGTTCAATCCCCGCTTTTCCCCGACACTTCTTTTCTCTAATGCATGCACACATTGCACGGTAATGTGTTTCAGGGTCAGAAGGGCAACCCTAAAGGGAAACTAAACGAGCGGACAGTGATCCAGTACCACTATACCCAGTGGCCTGATATGGGTGTTCCAGAGTACACGCTTCCTGTTCTCACATTCATCGACCGCTCTTCAGCTGCACGTACCGCTGACATGGGCCCTGTCCTGGTGCACTGCAGGTAGGCTACCACACCAAGTCAAAGAAGGAAGGATACCTGGAATTTACTATACTGACACGGCAGCCATTTTACTATTATGTCTTGTCGCTGCCACACAACCGCACCTCAAGTGTGACGTAAGAGAAAAAGGCCACAGTGTCAATATCGTCAATCATCCCCAGGGACGGATTAAAGCTTAATGTATGCTTCGTCGCACAGCAGTGCCCAAAACAGCAGACATAGGCTCTCGACACATCTCATCGCAAGCTTGTAGGTCTTCTGTATTTCCTCTCCGACACCATCAGGCAACAAAGTATGAATCAGGCTTGAGCCTTTTGTCCTCGCCTGTTTAACAGCTCCTCCCATGGGTCTGACGTGTTGGTGGTTTTCTCTGCTCTTCAGTGCAGGGGTCGGCCGGACCGGAACCTACATCGTCATCGACAGCATGCTGCGACAAATCAAAGACAAAAGCACAGTCAACGTCCTGGCTTTCCTCAAACATATCCGAACACAACGCAACTACCTGGTCCAGACAGAGGTATGGGGGGAGTGAGACACTGTTGTTCAATACAAATGTAGTCTCTCATTTCAGTTCAAAGCAGAGTAGATTATTTACAATTAAGTTAACACAGACATTCAGTCGAGAAACATCACAAAGGGCAAACTGCAGTTATACAGCTTGCAGTATACATTAGTTGAGATCAAACAGGATTAATTGATCGTATTCACATGGCACCCATTTTGCTGTTACATCATATGACATAAGAGCAAAATGACCGCCATGTGAATATGGTTGTCAGTGGAGGTCTTTCACCAATAGGTCACGTCACTTGTGTGTTGCTGTATAATGTAGCAGTGTAACTCACTTACTCCTTTCTTCATCCCCATGTTTCCCACACGGCCTCTCATTCACCTTGTAGGAGCAATACGTTTTCATCCACGACACTCTAATGGAGGCTATTCTCTGCAGAGAGACGGAGGTGCCCGCCTGGCAGCTCCACGGTTATGTCAACAGCATCCTCACACCCAGCTTGTCAGGTCGCACACGCCTGGAGAAGCAGTTCAGGGTGAGTGATGCCCCCTGAGAGCCTGAGTGGCCCTGTTCGCCTTGTTCCTCTCCCGTCGCCATCTGTGAGGGCAGCTCAGACAGAGAGATCCATGCCTTCTAGCCAATCAGACGCTTCTCAGACCGATGCATAGCTGGAGTGGGTCTGTCTCTCTGATGTGGCGCTGTTGGCTGTAATTAAGTCATGACTGTGTCTCTACTGCTGACTTGTTATCCTAAACCCCCCGATGAATGTTTCATTCAGTTCCATCTAGCTAGCAGGGAAGCTGAACTAATTGGGCCTCAGCTAATCTTATAAATGTTAGTGGATTGTGGGTGCCTGGCACTGCCTGCATATCACAAAACATAAAGAATCTCAGACTAGCTGTAGTTTTTTTTTTTTTTTTTGCATGCAACCTCCAACAATTCTTTAGACTGTGGACTGCGGAAATAAAAATCCCTTATTACAGAATTCCATGACAGCTCTGCTCCGCGAGCCGTGTTCTGTTATGTACTTCATGACCCGTCCTTGCCCTCTATCTCACCAGTTGCTGACTCAGTGCAACGTGCGCTTTATAGAGTGCTTCAGTGCCCAGAAAGACTGCAACAAGGAGAAGAACCGAAACTCCTCAGTGGTTCCCTGTGAGTATGGCATCATTTAATACAGCACGGGTCTTCAAGGGAGTCGACCCCTAGCGGGTCCTCTGAGTTACTATAGACACATTCCGAGATGGGTTCTCATGTTCTCTCCGTGTCCCCTAGGGTAGGTACCCTCACAAAAAACATGCAGTAATCCTGGTCTCTAAACTGCCTCCCCCTGGCCAGCTGGGGTGCCTGATGGAGGGGAAAGGAACTGGTTGGAATAACGTGTTCCTTCCACGCGCTACGTCCAACCAGGGAAACTCCCCCCTGTCAGGTGTAAAGGAGCAACTTGGACACTCAGGCATGAAGGAAGCATGAGTTCAAGTCCGTTGCTCTCCCCATGTCCCCCATATATGGGGACTAGGATGGTGGAGGGTGTGTAGAGCCCAGGATCACATTAGATAATTGACACAGGTGAAAAATGGGTTACAAAATCGTGGGATAAAATATATATATAAAAAAGAAAACAGCAGGTTTTTAGCAAAAGGCCGATGCACACCTCAGAAGGCTAGTGACAGATGCGTAGGGCAATAGAGCATACTTAAAAAGGGTATCTTTGAAAAACAAAGAAAGGGTCTCGCACACTGTCAGACACTTGCCACACTTGACCCAATAAATAGCAACATTTTGGCAAGTGTCTGACAGTGTGCGGGACCCTTTCTTTGTTTTATGAACCACTTGAAACCTACAGTAGCATCCCTATTCTGTAGGGAACATTGGAGGAAAATAGCCGGTCTACAAGCTCACAACGTGCCGCAGCGTGACTGTAGATAAGCTATTTTCGGGCAAGGAGGTTTGGTGTAGAGGGAAGAAAGAGCAGACAAAGTACAGAGACAAATGTGAAGTTTACTAAGTATTGAGGAATTAAGTGGTCTGAAAGTACACATTAACATAAATACAACATATAGAAAAGATAATGTGTAAACAAAGACATGAATTCACACAATGCTGTCCATCCAAATAGGAGAGAACATATAGTTGTTGTGTGATTATCAGCCAATACATATTTGTTTTAAAATGTAAACGGCTGTCTCTCTCCACAGCGGAGCGTGCCCGGGTAGGACTTGCTCCACTCCCCGGGATGAAGGGAACAGATTACATTAATGCATCTTACATCATGGTATAGTATGAGTTTCAATTGTACATGCTTATACTTTCTTACAGTATACTGCATGTGCTCATAGCTTTCATTTCAGAGACATTGGCTAGTCAGCCAAGTTTAGTTTTCTTAAACACTCTATTAGGCCCTGTCTCCATGGCCATCTGTCACTGTGATGTATCATCTGTTGATAAAGGAACCGGGTGTAAATTGCAGAATTAATTCTTCACAGTAGGCACCATAGGGGAAAGCTGTAATGATTATATACTGTAGTCGACTATATGGTTAGAATTACTTACGATCCATGCCTCTGCAGGCTGTTAACAACTAACCTCTGTCACCACAGGGCTACTACAGGAGTAATGAGTTCATCATTACCCAGCATCCTTTGCCCCACACTACTACAGATTTCTGGAGAATGATATGGGACCACAATGCTCAGATCATTGTTATGTTGCCAGACAACCAGGGCCTGGTGAGTAACCTATAGAACTACCTACTGTATTACCACCTTTATGTTTTATCTTTATCTTGAGGGCAGGCTTTACTTTAGTGCTCCCAAATATACCAGTAAATATATCAATAAGTGCTGTATGTCAACAGCATCACTAGCAGAATTGTACAGTTTATTTTGAAATCAGAACTTTTTTGTGCTTAATTGCTACTTTTTTTGTTGAACCCATACTGTATATAGTACTGCCTAATTTATTGTCTCACGATGGTGTCACTCACTGAATATAACAGATCTACGTAAGCTCACAAAGCGTCACATTGGTGAGTGACACTGCCGTACGACAAAGAATAAATCTGAGACATGGGGGTCGATTTAGGACTTCTATTTTACTTACTTCTATATTACTAATCTAATTACAGTATTATGATCTGGGGGCGTGTAGTATGTCATATTGCAATTTTGGGCATGTTAAGAAGCGCTTTTGACACCCCTCGGAGTGCGCAAAACGGCCTTGAATTAGTCATGGGTGTGTTTAAGGCGTGTTTGAGACGTACCCAATCAACATGTCCGTACTATTCTCTTTACCAGTCAGCTGATGTCACATACGGAATGCGCACTTTGGGGGTCGTGGTATGACATTTCTTCAGGCTGGCACCATAGAAGACATGACATGCCTTTGTCACATTTGGGTTAATTATTCCTATTGCACTGCATGCTGTCACCTTTATGCCTCAAAAGAACAGACCCATCTTTCAGATCGGAATGGAATTGCGAGTAGATAGCAGCATATTGGCAAATTGGCAATTAATTAATTAATTCGATAACGATAGAACCATGTACCATACAGCGAATGAAAGCAAGATTCCTAAGGAATATGGAGATTTTTACATTTAATAAAACGGTTGAGAAATGAGAGAACCATGAGTGTTTATAGGCTAATATCAACGTTTTTTTATGAAAGACCAAACGGGCTGTGAACTTGAAGAGCTCAATCACCATCCCGACACGGAAGAAATATAGCCTAGTGCATGCATGTATATGCACTGTTGCACTTGCACACAGTAGCCTACACACGCTCTTTATTTGTTTCTATTGAAAAACACCAGTAAAATAACGTTTATTATATTTTATTTCATTCAAGTCACGACGAAGGAATGAGTTGAATGCGTGCTGCGTAATGCTGTGGCCCCGATGGTATGGTCTTCGCTGAGTTCGCTCGTAGCATTTTATTGAAGGAGACTTGAATCGGGTGTGATACAGCATATGAAAGCACATTTCCCACGGATTATGGAGATGTTTTTATTTATTTTTAAGGTTGAGAAATGAAAGAATTATGGCCGTTTCTAATTTTTTTTTAAAAGACGCAAAACTGCCATGTCTCATAGAAACAAGTAAATAGGTCTATAAAAATAAGCGCATATAACAGGGGTCTGTAACCTATTTTAAATGAAGTGCCATGTTTTTATTTTCTAAATAGTGAGTCTGCCATATCCAGATTAATTTGAATGACACCACATTAAAATAAAAAAACATATTTTGATTGTCCACAAATATAAAGTTCTTCCTTCTTTTTAAATAAATTATGTTCTTGCACATTGTTATAATGATCATTATATATCCCCCTGCAGTCAGAGTTCATAGTTTTAATGAATGAATGTGATGCATTGTGAGCTGGTATAGATCTGCTATTTTCAAAAGTAATCTTTTTATTTAATTTTTGGATTAGCTGTCCTTAGTTGGGCAAATGCATTCATCTGGGGATCATTGACATCGGAATGTGCTGTGTGAGGATCACTGGTTTAAACAACATTAGGAGAAAAGCCCAAATAACCACTTTAGAAACAAGAAAAACAACTACACAGAAAGCAACTTTACAGAAAAATAAGCCGCTTATAATAAACAGACATGGCAACACTCTACCAGCTTCCCAGAGCCGCTCAAGTGTCAAATCAAACAGTGCTTTTTGCGTTTATGAGGTGGTCAGACCCACGTCTAATCGTTATGCGCTGAGTGTCTTTAGGTCAAGGGGCTTAATAGCAAATTGCGCAAAGCGAGAATAATTAACATATGGACACTCCCACAATGCTAAAATATTCAGGGACGCGGTATGCCAAATGTGTGTGCGTTCAACACGGGCCGAGTGCGTTCAACACGGGCCGATATGCCTTTCATAATACGAATGTGCGCAGAGCGAGGCCAATTTATGTATCACGACCTGGTAAACCGCACCTTCAAAATCGACCTGTTAAGGTTCAAACAGACCACATTGTGTGTGTTGATGTTGAGTCTCACTGTTCGTCTGCAGGCGGAGGATGAGTTTGTTTACTGGCCAAGCCGAGAGGAGGCCATGAACTGTGTTGCCTTTACTGTCACCCTCATCAGCAAGGACAGACTGTGCCTCTCTAACGAGGAGCAGATCATCATCCATGACTTCATCCTAGAGGCCACGCAGGTACATCTGTCTTCCTCACCTGATCTCATTTAATTGACTGCCAAGCATGTCATATTACGTCGCATCAAATCCAAGGCTTGACGGCCAAGCACTCGATATTGCATCTTATGATCTTTTCGGTGGTTTACGATAGATGGCGCTCTTCACCATCGTATGACGACCAGAAATGAACCGGAAGTGAAAACTTCACCTGGCATCAGAATTACAGTCGATTTTTTTGTTGATTTATCTCTGATTCTTTTCCCACAATGCGTTTTTGGTCAAAACAACCTAATTCACCGGCCCGTAACTAAAGAACCGATGATCACGTTTACAAAATGTATTTTCCGAGTGAAAACAAATGTGATCATCCGCCTCGCCAGACAGCCTTTGTTTACATCGTGGACAGATCACGGGTCCAGTGTGCCTGTGGCTGGGACCACTTGGCATAGTGATTATGCTTGCTATTGGTCTTGTAAGTGTGTGCTGTACATCCAGTGTGCATGTATGTACAGTATGTGTGTGTCCCATGTATAATAGGATGACTATGTCCTGGAGGTGAGACATTTCCAGTGTCCCAAATGGCCCAACCCTGACGCTCCTCTCAGCAGCACCTTTGAACTCATCAATGTCATCAAGGAAGAGGCCATGAGTCGGGATGGCCCCACTATTGTGCATGATGAGTAAGTGTGTGTGTGTGTGTGTGTGTGTGTGTGTGTGTGTGTGTGTGTGTGTGTGTGTGTGTGTGTGTGTGTGTGTGTGTGTGTGTGTGTGTGTGTGTGTGTGTGTGTGTGTGTGTGTGTGTGCGTGTGTGCGTGTGTGCGTGTGTGCGCGTGTGTGCGTGTGTGCGTGTGTGCGTGCGTGCGAGCGAGCGAGCGAGAAAGAGAGCGTGAGAGAGAGTGTTTACCGGTACTCAATCCAACCCAAATATAGGGAGTCAACCAAAAAACATTAATAGATGCTTATAGAGCATGTACTTACATTTTCAATTATATTCTCTCATTGCAGTAAGTCTTAAAGATTTAATTCACTGTTTTTTTTACTTGCTATTTAAATTCATTAAACATTGCACACAATTTGTAGACTTCTACAGTATATGATTTTTAATGGATAACAATCCAATCCATAACATAATGTCATGTGTCTCATTTGAATAATGAAATGCGTGACATCTTGCTATCTCGTCAGCTGTTCATATTGTTTTGCATTCTTCAAAAATATGTAATTGAAACTGTAGTGTACGAACATCAAAGCAAAACTAGAAACATCAAGATTGCATAAATGTCCGTTAGAAATGCCGGCAGGTTTTTCTCTGAAATTCTGTCCCAATACAGTATCGAAAGTGTGACATTTGTTTACAATGTGTACAGTGGGAATGCTAACTGAACCAAAGGAAAAACACAACAATGTTTTGTACTTTATATAGGGTGTGACAACCTGCATCAAGCGTAGTATCATATTAGATTGTTTGAAATGACAGACATATTATGTTGTTGCTTGCTACTGCCTGCCAGGTACGGAGCAGTGTCTGCAGGGATGCTGTGTGCGCTCACCTCCCTGTCCCAACAGCTGGACAATGAGGGTGCGGTGGACATCTATCAAGTGGCTAAGATGATCAACCTCATGAGGCCAGGAGTCTTCACTGATATAGTGAGTTGACGTTCACACAATAGGGCTTGGCAATTACCGAAAAAGACGATTACGTGTCACAAACGGTATATTAAATGGTAATAAGATGGAATGGTTTTACACCGGATAACAACTCTACGTTCCATTTCTTTCTTTATAAGGTTGAGAACACTGATTTAGGGCAGTGGTTGTCAAAGTGGGGCCCTTCCTTGATCGGGGGCTCTATATCAAATTAGCGAATACACTTTAAAAACCTAACCTCAAAGTCGCTTATTATAAGCAGACATGGCAACATGGGTAGAAGCAGAATACTTGTTCAAAACAAACTTTTAGGTTCAGCTCCTATAATTCAAGGCATACATTGAAGGTTTACAAAGACTAAAATTAAGCTAAAAACTAGTTATTTCCTATACAAACATGTTTCCTACTACCATTTATACAGTAAAAGTTAAATTAATGACATAATATCATAATAATTAAATAATTGTGTACAGTAGGTACACGCCACACCTACTGCTATTATAATAGCATTCCCCCGAATAAGGCAACTATGGACCCTGTATCTCTCACAATCAAAGTTATAGGAGTCCCTGAAATAAAAACACAAGCTTGAGAACCACTGTTCTAATGGATTGTTTTATCTGTGTGTGTGTGTGTGTGTGTGTGTGTGTGTGTGTGTGTGTGTGTGTGTGTGTGTGTGTGTGTGTGTGTGTGTGTGTGTGTGTGTGTGTGTGTGTGTGTGTGTGTGTGTGTGTGTGTGTGTGTGTGTGTGTGTGTGCGTGCGTGCGTGCGTGCGTGCGTGCGTGCGTGCGTGCGTGCATGCGTGCGTGCGTGCGTGCGTGCGTGCGTGCGTGCGCACAGGAACAGTACCAGTACCTGTACAAGGCCATGCTGAGCCTGGTCAACTCCAGAGAGAGTGGGCTGAGCCCCATGTACATGGACACTAATGGGACGGTGATGATGGTGGACGAGTCAGATCCAGCAGAGAGCATGGAATCTCTCGTCTAAAGACGCTGGTTCACCCAACAGGCACTTAAACATGTGACAGCGGAAAAGACACAACTTTGGAAGAAAAAGAAAATGTTCCTGAGGCCTTTTTTTGCCAGACTCTTGATTAAATGAATAACCTTATTACTTTTTTACACTGATAAAAAGTTTTTTGATATTTATTTTTTGTCTCTTTCAGTTTTTGTTTTTGTCTTAAATGTTATCCTGCTGAACGTTTGCACCAGTTTTACGTTGATGTGAGGGGAAAAGAGCAGCTCTGTCCAGTTTGCACTGTACTATCAGTGTTACTGCCTAAATGGACTGAGCGGAAATCGACATAGTTTGACCGTGGCTGCACACAACAGATGTTGGCTCGTGGACTGCACTGAGGCGACACCTGAAACATAACAGTAGGAGCACCAAGACCCAGAGGAGTTCAGGTGATCCACGACATAAATATTTCAACACAACCCATCACAAAGGAAAATCCAGAGTGTTACTTTAACCACTCAAAAGAATCATCAAAATAGCGTTCCTACAAGCTCACAATGCATCACATCGCAGCGTTTTGTGAGCTTGTAGATGGGCTATTTAAAGAATAAAATCTTGAAACATTTTGTAAGCTATTTCTTTTTATTGTTTTGCCTATAATGGCATGACCAAAATAGGGATGCCATGCCATGGTTAAAGTGGTTAATTCTGAAAGTGTAAGAATGGGCCCGTAATTGTCAATCCTTACACTTACGGAATGATTTTAACAGCTAAGCATGCACTGCATTACTATGTCATCTGGTCAAACTAACTTATTCCACACTACCCTAGAAGTGGGTTTGGCTCTTATTTTCAGTTAAGAGACTTGATGACTTAAGTATATTGAATAACATAATATTCATAATACTCTTCTGATCCAAATATCTCACTGCTCTTTTTATTTTATTTTATTTGAATGAACTCATGTATTCATTGCTTCATACAAGTATTTGTATTGTTTTGTAATATATGCTATATCCATACTAGTCAATCGATGTTTTTGAATACTTCCACTGGCATTGCGTGGATTAATATTATTGAAAACTCTACATCTTGTGATCTATGGCTTACAAGGCTCCATTTGTATTGTTTTACAGCTTTGTTAAACACAGCTTTTATGTTTTATCTCATGTTAATGTTTGTTCTACCCTTATTCATGCAACATACTGTACGTTGTACGTATAATGGAGCGGCATGTTGGGTAGAAGCCTTATGTCCAAAGCTGTTACTTTTCACAACATATGAAAAAGAAACTGTTCCAAAGGATCCAATGTAGTTATCATTAAGTTGAATCAAGCTCTCTCAAATATTTATAAAACTCACAGACAGACTTATCCATTTTCACTTTTAAATGAATAGCAAAAAATAGCAAAAACCACAGATCTACAACCTCATTCAACACACAGCGCGTTGTGGTCTTCTAGATACGCTATTTTTGCTACTCTTATGTGACACTGTAGTAGACTATACACACGAGTTTCAGGCGTATAAATTAAGCAAATAAGCCTAGGCTATTTTTGGACAATTTCCACATATAATGACATGCTTACGATAGGGACACCATCGTTAAAATGATTTAGCACTTGAACCCCAGCATCCATCTACAAGCTAACGATACGTCGCAGCGCGTCGCATCATGAGCTTGTAGATCGACTGGTTTTGGCTCAGAAATGTGGAGAGAAATTTTAGAGAGAAAGAAAAGCGGTCCAAGTATAGTTGTAGATCAGGACCGTTCCACCAAGAACAGAGGGCTTTAGTGGTTAAACAAATTTCTTATCTGTTCTGCTATCCTCAGGAACTCGCCATAAAGAGTGCATCATGCTTTGCTTTCCTCGCGTTCACTATGAAGTCCAGACTGTAATTTATTTTATTTTGTTCATCTGAGCCGATATGCCATCCTGTTCAGTCTATAAATATAACCCATGTTCAACCCTTTCCGCTCATTGATTCCTACACACTTGTTCCATCTATAGTGACAGCTGGCCTTTTTTCTGCTCACACCCACTTCTCTATGAGAGGAGGATGCTAAATCGTTAGAATTCTCCAACATTTGGAGAAGAGCCCAGATTTCTGATTTAATTTAACTCCACCACAAACCATTTTATTGAACTCTTAACTGTTTGATGTTTCTGTTTGTTTACATGAGTGCAATTTGTTTCTATAGCCATGCTCACATTTACAAACCTCTTTGAATCCTATCTATTATTTCTTTGTGATCATAGAATTTTATATTTTCATACAATTATTGGTTTGAAACGTGGCCCTATAACTAATATTTTTGTGGAGAATGTATGACCCAAATCTCCAGTCAGCTAAATCAATCCCACACTAAATTGTGTATCTTCTCCTGTGATTCATACTGATTTGTTCCTAGAATTTGCTGACGTTCTTCTGGGCCAGTAAGTTTGCCGCGGTCCATTGAAGCCACGTTGGCAGTTCTATTTTGTAACTTGAAAATGAATAATAAAATGGGTTTTTTTGTCCATTTGTTATATTACATGTTTATATGATAGTATCATAGTGTTGTATTGCTATGATACTGTGATATACCTGTACCATATCATAGTGTAATAGTGTTATTTAATACGTAAATTGTATTGCTATACATGAAATAAAGTATGGGTTTTGATGTACTGCATCCTGGTATTAACGTTTTTGGGTAGATCATGATCATAATCAAGATTAGCAGTGAAGCTAAATACCCTACTACTGCCCCCTGCTGTTCATTATAGAACTTGTCAGGCTCAAGGTTATAGTTTCCATTTTTCAATTGGTTTTATTTTTCAATTTCAGTTTATTTTTTAATTGTAATATAGTCTGTAGAAACATTCAAGAATACAACGGACTAGTAGCATGCCAAAGTTTGTGAGCCCCATTGTAAATTTGAAAGCACTATATTTCTAAAACTATGAAACATTTCAAAGATTCCTTTTCAGGCAAACATGTCCACCGTAAGATGAACCTAAGTAGGCTAGAATGGGGTTGCTAGGTGTGCTATGTAGGACTAGTAGCATGCCAAAGTTTGTGCTATTGCCATAGAGAATGCATTGGGCGTTTAAGTTAAATAACTCAGAAACTATATAACATTTCAAAGTACAAAAGTTTCAGCATGTGTCTCCACAGTAAGCTGATTAATAAAAAGTGTGAATGGAGTTTCTAGGTGAAAGTGAATTTTGACATGCCAATGTCTGCCATTGAGCCCCATTGTAAATTTGAGAGCACTATATTTCTAAAACTATGAAACATTTCAAATATTCCTTTTCAAGCAAACATGTCCACCGTAAGATGAACCTAAGTAGGCTACTGAAAAACGAGGATAAAGAAATAATAATAATAATTCAAAAAACGATGGGATATAACCCAATCGGTTTTCTTTTCAAATCCTCAAAAATGATGAAAAACGGCGTGCTACAGTATGCCGTACGATATGGGCTATTAGACGAGCGTCTAAAAATGGGATAAAAAACGTCTAAAAATAGACGTCTAAAACACGTCTAAAAATAGACGTGTTTTAGACGTCTATTTTTAGTCGTCTATTATTTTTTTTCTTAAATTGTTATCCCACGATTTTGTAACCCAGTTTTCTTTTCACCCAGTGCCAATTATCTAATGTAATCCTGGGCGCTACACTTCCTCTGCCAACCTGGGGGGGGCAGTGGACTGACCTCATGCCATTCTATGCATGAGGAGTCCAAGCTGCTTCTTTTCACCTGACAGAGGGGAATTTCCCCGGCCGGACGTAACGTGTGGAAGGGACACACATTATTCCGACCAGTTCCTTTCCCCTCCATCAGGCTGACCAGGGGGAGGTAGTTTTAGAGACCAGGATTACGGCATGTTTTTGTGAGGGTATCTACCCTAGGGGACACAGGGAGAACATGCAAACTCCACACAGAAAAGCCCTATCGCCAACCCCCGCCTCGGGTATGGGCACTGATGACGCGGAGCCCATGGTCCAAAATTATGAAAAACGAGGATAATAATAAATAAATCTAAAATTCGAAAAACGATGGGCTATAACCCATCGTTTTTTTCATTTTTTTCAAATCCTCAAAAATGATGAAAAACGGCGTGCTATAGTATGCCGGTACGATATGGGCTATAGCCCATGGTCCAAAATTATGAAAAACGAGGATAAAAATAAATAAATCTAAAATTCAAAAAACGATGGGCTATAACCCATCGTTTTTTTTCTTTTTTTTCAAATCCTCAAAAATGATGAAAAACGGCGTGCTATAGTATGCCGTACGATATGGGCTATAGCCCATTGTCCAAAATGATAAAAAACGAGGATAAAAAATAATAATAAAAAATTCAAAAAACGATGGGCTATAACCCATCGTTTTCTTCATTTTTTCATTTTTTTCAAATCCTCAAAAATGATGAAAAACGGCGTGCTATAGTATGCCGTACGATATGGGCTATAGCCCATTGTCCAAAATGATAAAAAACGAGGATAAAAAATAATAATAAAAAATTCAAAAAACGATGGGCTATAACCCATCGTTTTCTTCATTTTTTCATTTTTTTCAAATCCTCAAAAATGATGAAAAATGGCGTGCTATAGTATGCCGTACGATATGGGCTATAGCCCATGGTCCAAAATTATGAAAAAGGAGGATAAAAATAAATAAATCTAAAATTCAAAAAACGATGGGCTATAACCCATCGTTTTTTTCATTTTTTTCAAATCCTCAAAAATGATTAAAAAATCGGCGTGCTATAGTATGCCGTACGATATGGGCTAAAGCCCATGGTCCAAAATGATGAAAAACGAGGATAAAAAAATAAAAAAATAAAAAAACGGTGGTCTATAACCCATCGTTTTCTTCATTTTTTCATTTTTTTCAAATCCTCAAAAATGATGAAAAACGGCGTGCTATAGTATGCCGTACGATATGGGCTATAGCCCATTGTCCAAAATGATAAAAAACGAGGATAAAAAAAATAATCAAAAATTCAAAAAACGATGGGCTATAACCCATAGTTTTTTTTATTTTTTTTAACTTTTTTTCAAATCCTCAAAAATGATGAAAAACTGCGTGCTATAGTATGCCGTACGATATGGGCTAAAACCCATGGTCCAAAATGATGAAAAACGAGGATAAAAGAAAATTCAAAAATTCAACAAACGATGGTCTATAACCCATCGTTTTTTTCATTTTTTTTTTTTCAAATCCTCAAAAATGATGAAAAACGGCGTGCTATAGTATGCCGTCCAAAATGATGACGTTCTCTCTACCGCAACATACTTAAAAGTTGAGGATGAGAAACATTAGCATTGTGCTATATATAGGAGCAATGGGACTTGAACATGGAATACAGAGAGACTGATCATTAGACATCAGTCAGACACACAGTGAACATCTCCTGGTAATTGTGTGTGTTAGCCCTCAGTTAGTAAAGTTGAAACACTCCAGCATTAAGCTATAGGAGAACAGGGATTTGAACATTTAGAGGTGTATTAACTGAAGGCTCACAGCCTCAGCCTCAAAAGTTTCATATCTCCCCTGAGCCATAGGCAGTTGCTTTGGCTTAGTGGTTAAGATGTTGGCCTTCAGTGCAGGGGACCTGTGTTCGATTCCTGGGTGTTACACTCTGATGAACGTGAGTCTATGTTCAACTCTTGATTCTTTCAACTTTACTATCTGAAGGCTAACATACAAAAGATCGCTTCAACAGTACAAAGAGGCAGATGTTACTGAGTGATGGTGTAGTAGGGGCTATTCAGCACAGAGAGTTCATGTTCAAATCCCACTCTTCCTAAAGTTTAATGCTAGTTATTGAGCTTCATTTACTGCTATTCTAGCAGTGGCTCACAGCCTCAGCCTGACTACCTCAAAACTCTAATTGTCGTAGTGGTTAAGATGTTGGCTTTCCACGTGGGAGACCAGGGTTCGATTCCCGGCTGTTACACTATCATACAAAAGAAGACCTCAACAGCGCTAAGAAACATCTGATTAATATGATTCTGTGTTATTTAAACTTTACTGAAGGCTAACGCACAAAAGATCACTTCAAAATTACCAGGAGACTTTGCCTGAGAGTGTCTGACTGATGGTGCAGTGGTCTAATCATCAGGCTTTCAGTACAGACATTCCATGTTCAAGTCCTGTTCCTCCTACAGCTCAATGCTGCAGTAATTTGAACTTTTCAAGGCTTGAATAAAAAATAAAAACTCAAAAGCACCAGGAGACATCTGCTGATTGCCCAAAGGTGCCTTGGCTCAATGGTGTGGAGCGCTTGACCCGTTGCCTCTGCTACAGACAGTTGGCAGGTTCAAGTCCCATGTCATGACATCAAGGTGCTGGAGGACTCTCTCCCCCTGTTTCCTGAGATGTAACGGTTGGGGCTTATGTCTGAAAGAACCCTGTCCAGCTAACCTTTTACCATGAAAATGTCCAATTTAACATAAATGGTAAATGGTGCATTTATATAGCGCCTTTAATGCACAATCTCTGTAAAGCGCCAAGGCGCTTTACAGAGATTGTGCATTACATTCACACACCGATGGCAGCGGAAACCATGCAAGGCACCAACTAGCACATCGGGAGCAATTAGGGGTTCAGTGTCTTGCTCAAGGACACTTCGACAGTAACTCTGGGGGAGCCCGGGTTTGAACTGGCAACCTTATGGTTACCATCCAGGCACTCTACCCCTGAGCCACTGCCGCCCCACAAGGCACCTTGGGGCATTCAGCAGATGTCTCCTGGTGCTTTTGAGTTTTTATTTTCTATTCTAGCCTTGAAAAATTTAAATTACTGCAGCTTTGGTTGAGTATTAGTTTTGTTTGAGTTTTGAACCAGTAACCTTTGGATTACGAACCTCAGATTTATCTTTTGAGCCACACTGGCATGTAAGGTACAATCGGGAACTTATATTTAACCAGCCGTTTAGAATTTAGATGGACAGTGAAAATGTTTTTCAGGAGTCTTGAACCCTGAATGTTCTGTTTATAAAGCCCCGGTTTATCCCCAGTGCCACACTGGCATGTGAGGTGCAATCGGGAACTTATATTTAACCATGTTCTGTTTATAAACATCTAAAACAAGTCTAAAAATAGACGTGTTTTAGACGTCAATTTTTAGAAGTTTTTTAGACGTCTATTTTTAGACGTTTTTTATCCCATTTTTAGACACACGTCTAATAGCCGGATATTGCTCAGTGGGATGGTCAAAAATGATGAAAAACGAGGATTAAAAAAGAATAATAATAAATAAATAAAACGATGGGCTATAATCCATCGTTTTTTTTTTTTTCTTCTTTCAAATCCTCAAAAATGATGAAAAAACGGCGTGCTATAGTATCACGCCGTTTTTCATCCACGTACGCCATACGGTATGGGCTATAGCCCATGTTCAAAAATGATGAAAAACAAGGATAAAAAAACTTTCAAATTTTCAAAAAACGATGGGATATAACCCATGTTTTTTTTTGTTTTTTGTTTTCCAAATCCTCAAAAATGATGAAAAACGGCGTGCTATAGTATGCCGTACGGGCTATAGCCCAAGGTCAAAAATGATGAAAAACAAGGTTAAAAAAAATTCAAAAAACGATGGGCTATAACCCATGTTTTTTTCATTTTTTATTTTTCAAATCCTCAAAAATGATGAAAAACGGCATGCTATAGTATGCCGTACGCTATGGGCTAGAGCCCATGGTCTAAAATGATGAAAAACGAGGATAAAAATAATAATCAAAAATTCAAAAAACGATGAGCTATAACCCATCGTTTATTTATTTATTTTCAAATCCTCAAAAATTATGAAAAACGGCGTGCTATAGTATGCCGTACGATATGGGCTATAGCCCATGGTCCAAAATGATGAAAAACGAGGATAATTTGTTTTTTCAAACATTCAAAAAACGATCGCTATAGCCCATGGTAAAAAACGAGGATATATTTTTTACTGTGGAGACACATGCTGGAACTTTTTTACTTTGAAATGTTTTATAGCTTCTGAGTTATTTAACTTAAACACCCAATGCATTCTCTATGGCAATAGCACAAACTTTGGCATGCTATTTTCTTTTCTACAAAAATTCAAAAAACGATGGGCTATAACCCATCGTTTTTTTCATGTTTTCATTTTTTTCAAATCCTCAAAAATGATGAAAAACAGCGTGCTATAGTATGCCGTACGATATGGGCTATAGCCCATGGTCCAAAATGATGAAAAACGAGAATAAAAAATTATAATAATAAAAAATTCAAAAAACGATGGGCTATAACCCATCGTTTAAAAAAAAAAATTCAAATCCTCAAAAATGATGAAAAACGGCGTGCTATAATATGCCGTACGATATGGGCTATAGCCTTAGAGTATATATGAATAGAGATGACATCCGAGTTCTCCTTCCATCCACTTGCATTAAGTTGCTCAAAAGCGCATGAGGCGATTTCACTCCTCCTTCCGGGTAGGAACAGAGTGCATTCTGGGATGGATTGCAATAGTGAGTGGCCACAAACACATGAACGCGCTGCCGTTGAACGCGCACGAGCGTGCTGCCGTCGTGAACGTGCACAATGATATAGTCAACGGACCAGCGCGTTCATGTGTTTGGGGCCATTCTGCAATATCAAATTCGGCCACTATGTCCATTTCGCCTCAGTGTTTCCTCTGGGTGCCTTCTCTATTCATATATACTCTAAGGCTATAGCCCATGGTCCAAAATGATGAAAAACAAGGATACATTTTTTTTAATTCAAAAAACGATGGGCTACCCATCGTTTTTTTCAAATCCTCAAAAATGATGAAAAACGGCGTGCTATAGTATGCCGTACGATATGGGCTATAGCCCATGGTCCAAAATGATGAAAAACTAGGATAAAAAAAAAAGAAAAAAAAAAAAAACGATGGGCTATAACCCATTGTTTTTTTCATTTTTTTCAAATCCTCAAAAATGATGAAAAACGGCGCGCTATAGTATGCCGTACGATATGGCCCATGGTCAAAAATGATGAAAAACGAGGATATTGTTTTTTCAAAAATTCAAAAAACGATGGGCTATAATCCATCGTTTTTTCTTCATTTTTTTCAAATCCTCAAAAATGGATTTGAGCCCTGTTTAATGTTTACTAAACTAAAATGTTTTGTTTTTGTTTTAGTGATTTGGAATAGTTACCTCTAATAGGTCAGGCTCAGAGATGATGTCCATACAAAACCTGCAGTAAGTAATTACATCCAGGGACACACATGTACAGTAATTTATTTAGAGGCCACAGCTCTTGCATATTACAACTGTTGGCTTGTTCATAAGGCAAAAGCAAGAATGAATCCACCAGCTAATTCACACAGAAAACGGAAAGCATTTGGGAAGGTTGGAGACCCACGGGCATGCAGCAGAATGGCTCAGAATGCAATGTACAGCATTATATATATATACAAAACAACAGTACGACCCAAACGAATGCCACACATCTCATTCTACACAGTTACACAACAAAGACAGACCAACTTTTGTATATATTTTTTTGTTTTAAATAAAAAAGAAAATTATTTTAGCTTTTTCTTTGTAAAAGTGCAACTCAATTAAAATAGTACCTGTTTAAAGGCCTTTTTTAATGTTGAAATAAAAATAGAATCTCCCAAGTTATCAAAATGGAGCTATGAGAATATTGCATCTCTAGAATACACTCCTACTGGTTCAAGATTCCTTTTGAACCATATCTAATTTGTAAATGTTTGAGATGAGATCACATAGCTTTGACACATGATAACAATGCAAGTCTAGAACGTCCTGTTGATGTTGATAACAGTGAGTAGACAAGAAAATGTTTATCCTTAACAGCAGAAAGAAAATATACAGAGGTCTAGTGTTCAGTTTGAAGCAGTTGGCATTCACTTAAAAACAGACGAGACAAATATGCTTAATTCATACTATGTCATAGGGTGGTGTCGTGTGCTGCAAATTGCAGATCCAGAAGCTCACATCGAGTCGCGGTGTACACTTGTAGATCTGCTATTTTCAGCCCAGGAGCACGATCCTATGACAGAGTATGAACGAGGCTATAAAAGGGTCCATACACTCATCACAACTATGTACCATTAATGAATGGAGAATACGACAAATAAGCGCCATATAGTTTTGCATTGGACAGGGACACACTTAATAATCTCACTCAACAT
This sequence comes from Protomyctophum parallelum, assembly GCF_964188405.1. NCBI lineage: Eukaryota > Metazoa > Chordata > Actinopteri > Myctophiformes > Myctophidae > Protomyctophum > Protomyctophum parallelum. The sequence goes on along the minus strand of NC_139703.1, from coordinate 15,640,100 downwards.
TGTCAAAACAAATGGTACTCCATATTGCTTAGTAACACAGAAATGATTTTTTTAGAAATGAATGAGTCAAAGATAGGTGCTATCTTTATCATGACACAGCTAGACTGTCAATCATGGTTTATTTTTTCCAACATTTTCTTTTTTTCCCCTCAGTATAATTTTTATAGTTAATAGTCCCTTCATAGGCATTTCGAGCTGACAAAGAGGTCCTAGAGTGGCTATCTGAGTAACAGAGTCGGTACATGCATTGGTTACCAGGCTAAGTCAAAAGTGTGATTGGGGTCGGACTCGCAGGGGGGGGGGGGCGATGGGCGGGGTCTATAGGAGTGGAAAAGGGCTCATGGGTGGAGTTGGTGGGTGGGTGGGGATGGATTGTCTGTGCAGGTGCTTTAGTCATCGTCTTCATCCTCTTCATCACTGTCCTTCATGGAGATACCGGCCATGCCTCCCTCCCTAACTGAAGCCGTGGCTTCCTCCATTATCAGCCTGGTGCGCACGGTGTCATACATCTTGCTGTTGATGGTGGAGTCTAGCACCCCCTGCAGGCGGAAGTCCCGGTACTTTTTCTACAGGTGGGAAGAGAAGTTATCAATCATTCCCACCATTTTGTTATGTCATATGCCAATTCTGGATAAAAAGCTGCTAATATATTATTATTATTACCCAAAATCTAACAAAAATTCCACATGCCGCAAAAGGTGCCCATTTTTCACTTGAGCACCTGCCCCTCAAAATGTCTGTGCACGCCACTGATAGGCCTATCCCTAGCCTGGGCACCATTCCATTTCGGGTTTATGAAACGGTCGGGAGCGGATCATATCGCTACGTCATGTTGTATTGTTTTGTAGTCATCAATCTTCCGGAACTTCCTTTTCCTTCAAACCGATTTTTCTCAATAAAAGCTACAGGCTACGAGAGCTTTTATTGTTATTCATCCGGTTTGAGGGAAAAGGAAGTTCAGTTTGATTGTTCTTGCCTGATGACTACAAAACAATACTACAACATGACGTAACAATATCATCCGTTCCAGACTGGTTCACACGGCACTTTTGGAACAGATACCAGGCTTTCCTCCGAGGTGAAAAGCCTGGTGAGGTGAGGTTAGCCTATCAGCTCTGGCCTTGTAGTTTGAGTGTCCGACTCTGAAAAATAGCCCCCAATGCAATGCCTCCCTGCTTGGCACTCAGCATCAACGGTTGGATTGGGGGTAAATCCCTGCGACATACTAGCATAGCATTATGTCCAGGGGGTGCACTTGTACATCAAGCTGCCTCATGTGTACAGATCAGGAAGGCTCCTGCCCTATGGGCCTCATGGCTTGGCAAGGCTTACTTACTATAGGCCTATCACTTTTTTAAAACATACTTTCATACTGGATGTGAATGGAGAGGCAACTTGTCAGTGTCAATATTATGACATCCCCAACATGACATTGCCAGATTATCAGATTAACATGAAAGCCATATCGTGTGTGTGCGTGCGTGCCTGCATGCGCGTGCCTGCATATCTACCTTTGCAATCCTGATGAGGATTTTTAGCTGGTATACATGGAGCTGTTGATCCATGCGTTCAGTCAACCAGGTTCCCAGTATGTTCATGGTGGCAGTGTACCATTGCTGAAACACACAAACACAACGCTCTCCAGCAAAACACACAATCACTTCATGCATACTCAAACAGACTAAACACATGTTGTACTGCACGTAAACACGTAAACACATACGGTGAACAAAACATTTGTTGAATCTACAAACTTAACAGTTGGCACAAAGTATGTTTAAAGATTGCATTTTCTACCAGATGATGGTAGGTTGTAGAAAATGGTTGAAATGAATGGTCTATAATAGGTGGAACTACTGCAGACAAGTGGTTCTGCAGTAGTAAACTGGAAGAACATCAAGTATTTATGTATGGAGTTGAATGTGATTTCACTTCAGATTAATCATTTCAGATTAAACTGCATTCTTTGTCTCCATCTAGAGGCATTGGTCAACCATTGTCACCACGGTGATACTTCGCAGGTGTTAAATATTTACATCATCAATATCCACCATCCCTCTGTGGTGGAGATATGAGTGCCCCAGAAATGCAAAGGTCCTTGCTTCAAAGCGCTGCCACTTAATGTGCCAGGGCTTTGTGAAAAGAAATGTCTTGGCTTGCTCTGTGATCTGATTTGTAGTACATTACAATAGACCACCTAACTAATTTAGGTTGACTATGAAGGTAACATTGTGTAGCCTACCTAATTACCTAACTGATTTCGAGGTTTGCCAAAGTGAGTGAAAGGTTTTGAATGAATAGTTTTGTAAACAGTCACTATTGTCATTCATTCATGCTATTGTTGCAAATAAAAATGTTACAAATTACAAATAGATGTATTGGACCAGCAGCTTTTACCGTAGTCTTTTTTCGGGTCATAAGCCCAGTCCACACCAATGATTCACAACCCAACTAGTTGCATTGTGCATCCAGTTGCAGCGGTCTGAAATGACGGCAGTTGCAGGTCGATACAGTTTTGGGAGTGATCTTTACCAATACCAACATGTTGTGAGGGAAAATCAGATAAAACTAGAAAAATGTGCTGCTCGGAGCACAGGTCTTGATGTCTTGTGGGTGATTTGAGGCATTTATTTATCTATTTGTAAAAACGGGGACACTCGTGCAAACTTTAGAAGCCAGTCTTGGCCAATCAGGATCCCTAGCCTTAGCCACAAAAGACAGGTTGCCGATTTGAAAAATGTAGGCCTATTTTGCCAGGAACTCTACTATTGTTTGATTCTATCTACACATATCTATTGATTAATTGATCATTTATGATCATTTATGAGGTTTTCTTTTCAGCTTCATCCAGGAGATGGCTAATCAGTTGGTTATACTGTAAGAAGTGCAATGGGGGAGTAGCAGTTAGGGACTCAGTAGTCTCTTGAGACAGACTGTTGACTTGAGAAAAGAGCTAGTGGAGTAGGCTAGTAGAAGTAAAGAGGGTGCTGTTTCTCCTTTATTTGCCGATGGGTTCTCAGATTGGGGACTCAGTGACACTTACTGTAGACCAAGGTCAGGATGCAAACCGGTTACCTTCTGATTACCAGACAGGCCTCTTTGCAATAGCACCATACTTCATATGAAAATCTATTACAAGGCATTTAGCAGACACTCTTAATCCAGAACGATTTACAGTAAGCAAGGTAAACACGAGGTACATCAAATGCATAAAAATAGTAAACCAATAACCTATCATCAGTCTAAACAGACAATATAATATATACTGTATTTAAAAATAAAAAAAACAATAATAATCATTACATTGAATGAACCTGGTCTGTCCAAAATACTGTAACATGTTATCTAAACTTTAGATAGCACTAGCTACCGCCTCTCTGTGATTGAATGCTGCAATGCTCTTTCCCGTTTTCCTAAACTGGGCACCTGGTGGCTTAGATTAGAATAGTGATTCTCAACCTGTGAGCCTGGGCTCATATTGATTGAACATTAAAAGAATGCTCTGAAAATGCATGTGGCCCATCCATCTGAACACTTACAGTATCATATAGTAGCTGCATGATAGGCTGCCGTGAATGCTTTTGAGATTTTCAAGTGGGTCCTGATCCAGAAAAGGTTGAGAACCACATCCATTGGTGTAGAACAATTTTTCGTTAACTATAGAAAGTTAGAGGTCCACTATTAGATAGACTCATAACACGTGACGGCACCATCTCAGAGCACCGTTTGCCGCTACTTCACCATGAAGTGGCGGCAAATGATTGAAAGAAATCCGGTGATGTCACCATTTTGAAGTGTGAAGAGGATCATTTTCTCAGTCTCAGCTCGGTATACAGTATTTCTAAAGGGAACAGAGTAATATTGCAAAGAAAATGCATTGATAGTTCCCTTGCTGCCTCAATAAACCATTGTACGAAAAAGAAGGAAACAAAAGACAGTAGAATATATCAAACCAAACCGTTTGCCTCCCTCAAATGGGTCCAATTCTACTATTTTTGAAACGATGAAACCTATAAAAATCTATGTTTTTGAAAAGCTATGCTATTACATGCCAGCTAAGGGAACCCTGAACTGCAATGATTAGCTGATGTGCCAAATTAATCCTCCCAAGAAAGAATTATGCACATCCTCCGTTTCTTGATGCCGAGCCAAACTGTAAAAACAGAATCATGAAAAACAAAGCGGGGGCTCACAACTCACTTTTGAATGCTCAAAAAATGGACAAACAGCAGATATTTGGCCATTTCTGTAATCAAGCTGATGGAGGGAGATGGTTGTGTCACTGTAGACTAGTCTTCAAATGTTTTCATTTTGGATTACCTTTAGCTTTTTGTTGTTTTTTGTTTCCAGTGTTTATAGGATCTGGACCGGGTCTAAAAGAAGTAGGTCGGGAGTGCCTTATTGTCGGTATCAGCCAGTAGCACACGGGAGTCTGTGCCCGTTACAATGCGCTAGACCCCTGGGAGATGGATTTATGAGGTGAAGCGCAACACCTACCATCAGCTCCCAGTACTTCCCGCACGACTTTGCTGCACCCAAGCCGTGCTACTCATACACTGAGTTGGCGGTGCCTGGGATCGAATCCATGAACTTGTGGTTCAAAGGAGTTGAACCACAAAAATATGCACGGAAAGGTAGTTACCTTTCCACGCATATTTAGTAGGCTACTAACCTGACTCCGCCAGATGGGGCAGCAGAGAGTACACAGGGTTCCCCCCCTTCTGCTCCCATCTGGGAACTCTCAGGCAGAGTCGATGCACCGGCCACCAAACGGCCTGGCCAATCAGCGGCAGCTAGAGGTGGGATCAAGGCATACATAGTCCTGCCTTGATCCCGCCTCTAGCTGCCGCTGATTGGCTACAGCAGCCTATTTTGTTTTTCCACACTCAACCACAGTGCTCTGCTCAGCAGAACGCCCTTCCCTCTTCCCCAGTCTGGCAGTATAGCACTAGCCACGTGTACGTGTAATGCACATGCATTTGTTTCGACAGTTCACCCGCCAACCCACCTCCCCGCGGTTACAAGAGAAGGACACGTGGAAAGGACATAGTGTGTTTTGGGCAATCAGTGTGGTCTTGATCTGTCAAATGGAGTCTGTACGGCACATGAACACTTCTGTGGGAGACGCAGTCTGGGAGAGGAGATATTGTTTGTTTTGGACAAACAGCGTGGTGTTGATTTGTGTCAGCTGAAGCTTCATGTCAGAGTGTTTGTGTTGGAGCGCCTCAGCTGCAGAGTTCATGTGCAACCTCTTCCAGAGAGAGATGGAGACACTAAAACTCAGCTGGAGAAACATGTTGTTTCTCCCTCGCTGAAGGGGGACCAAAAGATTGTTGTGTGTAGGGCAACAGAATCGTCAGCTACATCCCTTTAACATGCAGAGCTGCGTCCCACAGAAGTATTAGCACGGGTACTTAGTGACGGGTACTCTAATGCACGCTCTCTTGAACCACGCAAACCTCTCTCTCTCTCGTGTTTGTGTGTGTGTGCGTGTGCGTGTGTGTGTGTGTGTGTGTGAGAGAGAGAGAGAGACAGAGACAGGCGGAGACAGTGCTTTTGCACTACTGTAGAGTTCAGTACAGAGTTCAGTACAGTATGTATAGCATAGTTGTACCGCTCAGTTCACACAGGTGTGATTTATTTTTATTTTTAGCATCCAATAGTGAGTTGCAAGCCGCCGCTTGGTTTTCCAATTAATCCTCCCCACACATTTCCTCGCATAGCCAGACTTATCAGCCTTTGCAATGCAAATTACCACGCAGTGTGATATTGTCTGGCTATGCAAGGCTAACACATTTCTGTGTTGCGACTGCCCCTTGCTACTTGCAGGGACAAATATCGGCTTTGCGATGATGGACAGATACTTTACCCCAGTGCCACACGATGAGCACTTCTAACAAGTGCTGTTGAAAGTGTATAGAAAGTCACTGAAATGACCACAGGGTCATTATTTTGTATGCAACTATGCATATAAAGATAATTCATATATGAGGGCTTCTAACTAAGAGCCATAATTAAAGTTTGTGCTTGAAAAAAGAACCCATACTCATTTTCGACTAAGAATTAATCGGCAAAACAAAAAACAGAATGAGAGTGAGTAGATGGTCAGCAGGCAGGCATTGGTGCTATTTTCTTATACTTTCTCACAACCTTTCAGGGTCAGAGCTTAGCTCCAGGTGGTTCAGATTCCAAGTTATAAGAGAACAGCACACAAGAGTGATAGAAACAGTTGTCATCCCCCCGATATTAAGGGAAATAAAATGTCAACTTTATGTAGCGTGAGGAGGCAGGACCACAACAGGTTTAAATGGCCCAAACTGGGCAAGGATTGTCTGGCTGATTGGGTTTGAGTGTTTTTAGCTGTGTGTTTTAGCATCAGACAAATCGCCACTGTCGGGCATAAACCTTGTATCTCCATATTTCATTTTGTGAGCTCGTAGATCTGTTATTTTTGCATTTTTTGTGATTATTTTCAGTGAAAGTGGTTAAGTCTGTATGTGGGTTTTTATAAAAATGTTAAACCAATGAAATGTATTAACAAGAGCTTAATAATAACTATCCATTGGAACACTTAAATATTTTTCCATTTCTTGAAAAGTTACAATTTTGGACATAGAAGGTTCCCACTCGACAGCGACGAAATGGACCTACGGCGTTTGCTTGTGGCCAGATAAGCAGTTGCCTGTCCCCACTTCAGTGGAGTTGAGCGTGCAGTGCATGCATACATTGCAGGTGGGCAGGTTCTAAGGCACAGTACTGTAGTGCTTAATTTTATCTTCATCATACGCCAGTATCCCACGCAGGAAGTAGCAGATCTACAAGCTCAGAATTTGTCACGATGGGACACCTTTGTAAGCTTGTCTATCTTGTCTATCTTCTACGTGCGACACCAATATACGACAAAGTATAAATCAGGCTTATGCTCCAATGAGGCAGAACTCTGAGAAGGAGGGTCATGCTAGAAAATGTACACAGGAAGATTATTTGACTCTAAAATCATGCCAATCAACATAATGTGTTAAAACAACGCAACATTTAGAGATAAGTGCCACTTTTTTTTTACAGAGGCAGCAGGAATGGAGTTAATCAGGAAAGAAAAGGATCAAGAGAAGTAAAATAAATAGTGAAAGACAGAGAGATAACAGTACACTGCTGATGCAATATTCAGGTGTTTTTTGAGATACATGCAAAATGGATGATATTAGTAATGAAAGATGCGAATGAGTAGCGACATCAAAATATATTATAAATATAAATATATTAATAAAGAATCAACACAAAAAAATCAATTAAAAATATATATGAAACACCAAACTGAAACTGATAGTTTGAGGCATTCTTAACAACAGTTTAACATGGTGTGCAGCTTGGTAGGAACTGAATGCATTTGGGAATCACAAGAAAGACACATGAAGGGGATGCTCCACACTGGAGCAAGACACATGAAGGGGATGCTCCACACTGGAGCAAGACACATGAAGGAGATGCTCCACACTGGAGCAAGGATGAAACACAAGGAGACAAGACAGCTAGTGTGTGGACCTCAACAACTAAAGCAAACACACTCCACAACAGTGTCACACTTTGCTCTAAAATATAAATACACACATATATGTATATATATGTATATATATAATATATATATATATATACGTATATACTGTTTGTATATATTGTATATCTTGCACAGGACTGCACAGCTCCCAGCCAATAAAAGGGCTGAAACCAGAGGAAGACGGTACACTCTCAAGCACCTCTTTAAAACATATATTGTACAATGCACACACTATACTGCCACGCACGCACGCACGCACGCACGCACGCACGCACGCACGCGCGCGCGCACGCGCACACACGCACACACACACACACACACCCTCACACACACACACACACACACACACACACACACACACACACACACACACACACACACACACACACACACACACACACACACACACACACACACACACACACACACACACACACTGCACCACACATCTTCCATCCACACAAAGCCATCGCACACCTGTGAGGGCACAGGTGTGTACAATAACCAATTTGTCTCTTGAACAATATGAAAGCAAGCACATCACAGCTGTATGTGTACTTCAATCACACATGGAGGACACATTACTTTAATGTATCATTGTAGGATTATGTTTTCATAAGACAGTGCTCTCTTCACGCTGTGAAAGTACTATGTGCATGCAGCATGTTGGCCTCTTAACCACTTAAGCCCAGGCTATATTTTATTGTGTGGCGAGTGAAAATAGCCGCAGAGATCTGCTATTTTCACTATTTTTGAAAAAATTGAAATATTTGAAATGCTTTGACATGTTGTTGACATTAAAAAATATATTTTGCCTCTCTCCTCATGTCCAAATTATGAATGCCAGGTTGGTTACGGGTAATTCATACATTGTTGCACAACTGTGTCGTTCGACGCAAAGTGACAGAAATTCATCTGAGAAAGGTGATTTTGCCCCGGAAACAGGTTGTTGTTGTCAGCGATGCAGTCATGTGATAATGTATAAAATGCCACGTAAGCAAATGTAGTAAAACTAGTAACTAGCAGTCTGTAACCCTGATCTAATATTCGTCTCATGTTATACCGTCTAATATTCCCCTTGATGAGTGTTAGATGTTTGGCGTTCCATGTGGCAGACCCAGGTTTGAATCCAGTCATTGGTATCGAGAGGTAAGAGGGTGGTGTAGCAGAATAGTCCTGGCTGTAGTTTAATATCTCCCTTGGTCAGGAGGGATTCCCTGGCCAAGGCCCCAGATGTCGGTCTACTGCTAGAGTGGTTACACTGGCATCCCCTGCCTATAGAGCACCGAAGTCTGACGTCACTTTCAGTAGAGGGCGTCAGTCCCCAGGTTCATGTATTTGTTTAGTTGCATTGAAATCCCCATTGAGGCGATTTGACATCGCCTCATATAAGAACTGTGTTAAAAAAATAAACATGTCACCCCGGCCGCTTCACTCATATGGATATGAAGAATCAACTGACTGAGAGAAAACGCTAATGTTACTGCTGCTGAATTAGTTAGATTTTCGCTAGAAGCAGACTGTATCATAAATGAGTGACTGACTGTTGCAAACGATACAGAGACACCTCCCTGACAATAACGCCGAGACAGCTTGTTTATGTTTGGACCACAACGCTTATAGTAGACGATATTAAGATCACCCCATGTTATTCTCCATAGAGAAATCACTTCCGCGAACCAGGGGAATGGTCGGGATGAGCGAGTTACGTCAGGACTTCGGTGCTCTATACAATTTGTCTCTTTTCGATCTACGAAGACCACAAGACTTTCTGTAACTTTACAGAAACTGTGGAGTTCTCTGATGGTTTTATTTTGTCCATTGTGCATTAAAAAACCCGAAACCCGAGTCATAGTGTATGTAAGCACACCCAGAACCAGTGAAATACAATTAATGGAACGACACGGTTCGCTTAGTTCTTCTACTCGAAAAGAGCCACAAGTGTACAACATGGACTCAACATTTTAAGTTAGCACAGCTGAACCCACAATTCTGGGTATATGTTCCACTGTGTGATGACTCCAGTCAGAGGACAGAATGTCATATTTATTCAGCAGGATGACATGCTGCAGGACTGCCCAACTAGTGGAAAAGTCGGTTTAGCTCAGCTCACCACTGACAACAGCACACAGGGTGCAGCAGTAAGCCGAACACCTGTAAATCCTAATGCTAACGTGTATAGCTTCACATGGTGTGCACATAATTCTGTTCTATTTAGAGAGAGCACTGCCTTAGATAATCCTTCTTGAGGATGCTTTTATGGACTCTTTGTTCTGCAAACAACAATGATTTCATAGACAAAGATCCAAAAGCACAGTGGCAATATTGCACACCAGAATACAGAGGGCAGCAGCTAATGTTCGGAGAGGATAGAAGAAAGAATAGAGAGATAGAAAAAGGAAGAGAAAGGTCTAAAGATGTGGAGAATCCAACAGGCCTCTTCTGGTAGGCGGAGGTGCATTCCCCACGGTCTCAAAATGGAACTTATCACTGTCTGCTCTGTTGTTTTGCCACATTTTGGAAAGCCCCTCCCCTGTGATGAGGAGGAAATGGCATCTTACTTACATCAAATAACCTTTCTATATACACCTCCTCATTGACCTTATCACGCAGCATGTCCTGAGAGTGGCGCACGAAGGTCACGTAGCCATCAGCCACGTCCATCCCGGGCTTCTACAATGAGAGCACAGACAGAAACGTGGAAGGGTCACGATTTGAAGGGTATACAGATTGCATTTTTATGAAAACAAATAATTACGAGAAAATGGTACATACAGCTTTTAAAAACATGTGGAACTAGAAAAAGTGCTCCTCCGAACATTTGTTGTGGGCGTGCATTGTTTGGTATTGTGGTCATACAAGTAGCAATTAATAGCCAATAGACAATGACTTACAGTAGATGGAACTTGTAGTGTGTTATACCAATTTGCGTGATATTTGGACAAAATATGAAGGACTAATATGAAATAATTGTTTCACATAAGTTGGCCTCCTGGTGGCGCTATAAGATTTGAAAAAATGCAGGCCAGACATTTTTACTCTGCCTCTAGGGCACTTTTACGCAGATCGGTGCAGTTATAGGTAAAGGTGTGACTCGACCTGTTATAGCGCCACCATGAGGTGCTTGAAAAAATTCTCAGCGTGGTGCAATGCGACAAATTGTGAACTTGTAGATCTGCTATTTTCGGCGCAGGACACTGTTATACAACAGAGAATAAATTAGGCCTTAGGAGAGAGAAAACCAAAAAAGGAAAACTTACAGTAATTAAGCCCAGTACTTAGTGAACTCATAGAAACTCATTGTTGCTTCTGTTATCATGGCATACAGCAGCTCATCACCATCACAGGCAGGGTAGAGCCAAGGTATAATAATAGCATAATGATCAGATCACAATTATTGATTAGTTTCACTGCATGTGTTTGTGAATCATGCATACAACGCAAGCCGTTGTTATACTTACAGGTACGTCCACGTACTTTGAAGCGGCTTTCACCTGCAAACAGAACCAAAATGTTGAATTGAGAAATGTCATCTCCTATTAACAAAAAACTTTTATATAAAGTGCTGAATCAAAGACTCTGAGACAGTGGGACAATGGAATATCAGAACCTCTAATCTCACCGTGAAGGACATGAATGAGGAGAAAAGAGTGCCTTCGTCATATCTTGAAATCTTAGCCAGTACACTCTCCAGAATGACCACAAACTGAGAAACAAGGACAGAAGGAATAATCTGGCATCATTACATCATGGCATGCAATAATAATAGTTCTTTGTTGATATATGTCTGTAAATGTACCTTCGCAACCAAAAGCTGGATCATGTCCTTCACACTTTCCTCGATCAGCTCATCTATCTGCGTGTGGTACTGTTTCTAAAATGAAGGAATGGAACAAATGTAATATCTGGATCAATCATAATAATGCCTGATTTATACTTATTGTGCACCAAGTCGCCAACCAAGTATATAACCCCCAGAGGTTGCTAGAGCTGTATACAGTAGATCTTCTCTCATGGGGGTCCTTGGTATATCTATGGGGTCCATAGGCTAATAAGTGTCAATTTAATATCTTAAAAAAAAAAAAATGGTGGTGTTAGGTATGGGTAGACTCAAATATTAGATAGGTATAGGTATGGTTGAAAACCAAAATAATTGATAAAATAGATTTTTATACTATTGGGTGTGCAACACATACTAAAATTTTAGGAAAAATGAACAACTAAAAAGCATCATTTTCCCACCTCATTTTATTGTCCAAAATTACCAGGGGGCACCACCACCCACTCCCATATAATACTGCGCAAGGATCATGGTCAACCAGTGGGATCACGACATGTTAGTTAGTGGCATACTGGCATTAGGCTTGAACCTGCGAGTAGTTCGCCACACCACGATGCATAAACTTCAAAGCCCTTTCCTTTACCACTGCACCATCAAAACCTTAGCCTGACTGAGTGAGATCTCTGTGCAGTTTTATCTTAAGTAAAGTTTCAGAGTAAAGACGAGAGTGGGATTTGAACCCACAACGTCTGGATCATGTGGACAGCCACTTAACACACTGCGCTACAAGGCTCTCTGTGTTCTGTCAGGTTCTGTCATGGTTTCTCCTCTATTATCTGATTAACATCCACGATAACCCTTAAGGTTTTTTGAGTGAAATCACTGAATATACCTTTAAATGCACTAAAGACACCTTTGATGCACAGCAAACACCATTCAAATGCTCTGTACATGATCCCAAGGCCCCATTTGAAAGGTGACACCAAGAGGAACAATTCAAAACTTAAAACCACAGAGGGCTCGGTGGCACCCTTGTTAAGATGACAACCATGTGAGCCAGAGGTTGTGAGTTCAAATCCTGCTGAGTTCCTTCAAGTTCAGCCCATATGGCCTTGGACGTTCATCAATTTTGATTTAAAAAAAAAGACTAAAATCAGCCCGAGACCATGGACTATAGTAGCCGGCAGATTACGGTCTGGAGAGGCTCAATTGTACGCCCATTTCCTACACCAATTATTTGGGATTTCAACCAGACCTATCTATTATTGGATTAATTGTAAACCGACCACAAGGGGGCGAGCAAAATTAGTTTGCAATGTTTTTTGAAAACATTATGCCCATACCTAACACCATACCAAAATTCAAAAAGTAGTTACCAAGTGCATAATTGTTATGAATATTAATTAAATCCCATTTTATAGGTATTTTAGCTCATGGCAGCCATCGTGGACGCTATCTTGAAAACGATGCCTTTCTAGTTGTTCGTTTTTCCTAAAATGTTAGTATGTTATTTAGCACACAATAGTAACTACTATTTTGCATACCTTTTTGAGAACCTTATACCCATACCTAACACCAAAAGCCAAATCTTTACAAGTTATTATGTGAGAGCCATGTCAAAAGGTCCAATAGTGGACGGTACCTCTTGTCCCATCTCCATAGCACAGAGCTTAGCGGACTGATCCTTGGCATCGACCATCACGTTGTACATGGTGCACAGTGTCGGGGTGATGCGGAAGTCTGTGGACCTGCTGCTCTTTGTCAGCTTGTTCTCAAACGCCATCCGAGTGCTGAAATGTCATCAGAAAGGTACAGTAACATGATAGTGCTTTATACCGAAGTGATAGAAACAAGGTCCAAAATGATGTGTTCTCCACAGTATCTCTATTGTGCATGTACGTATTCTTTGGCTCTTTCTTTCTGTTTTTCTCCATACACATCTGTCTCTCTCTCTCTCTCTCTCTCTCTCCTTCTCTCTCACACATGCGCAATTGCGCATGCACACACACACACACACACACACACACACACACACACACACACACGCACACTCATGCACACGCACGCACGCAGGCACGCACACACACGCACACACACACACACACACACACACACACACACACACACACACACACACACACACACACACACACACACACACACACACACACACACACACACACACACACACACACACACACACACACACACCGTTTGACGCAGCTCTCGATCATGTCGCTGGACATGAGCTTGATGCGGTTGTCCAGGTGCTTGGCGAAGTCTTCTTCGGGCCAGTGAAGGTCCCTGATGAACGTCTGCAGGGCTTCCAGCTTCCAGAAGAGGTCCTCTGACGCCCCAGAGCCATTGCTGCCAGTAATCCAAACACAAATACACACACAAACACACCCAGAGGTCAGAAGTTGAGGGTCACCATGCCAGACAAGAGGAGTGGAGGTGGGGGGGAGGGAGGGATGGCGGAGGGAGTTGCAGAGGAGGATGCTGTTCCTCCACACCTCACCCCAGCTTTCTGTACTCTGACCATACACTGACTGGCCAATCCAAAATGTTCCAGCTAGTGGACAATCACAATGCCACTTATACAATGATTTGTGGCGTTTAGGCAGTCAGTGTATAGGGGGTGGAGGGGGAGTATAGGCTACTATAGGATTTGACTGAAACAAATCAATAACCACGCCATTTACACAGTCAAATCCTCAGTGTTAATTTTTCCATTTGTTAATTAACACTCAGTATTGAACAGCGTAGACTATGATTATTGACCAGTGTGAATTGAGCACATGCAGTGATGCAGGTAGGTAGTACATCACTGTAGATACAGTGTAATCACAGGTAGGTAGTACATCACTGTAGATACAGTGTAATCACAGGTAGGTAGTACATCACTGTAGATACAGTGTAATCACACTGGGCCATAACAAAGGAATGGGACATACAGATTTGAAGGAGAGCACATGAACATTGTGTTCTGTCTAAATGAAATAAACAGATCTCCAAATCACTTCGTATGGACGAATAGACTCTTATCACCATCACATGCTCTCTCTCAACATCCATGACCCCTGGTGGGTGTGGGGTCCGAGGGTATTTTTCAAACACTTCATGCAGATATTTCTGAGGGGGTTTCCATCCTCAGAACTCGAGGGGTTGGGGGGGGGGGAGAAGTGATGCAGGGAGGGCGTTGAGGGTAAGGGGTTATTATTTAGGGAGGAAAGCAGGAGCAGGGAATGTTCTCTACTGTCTTATGCTGGCTGTTTGGCAACTAGATGGACCCAGTCCAGTGTATATTCCAACTTCTCCTATACCATCATTTGAATAGCACCCCAATCAGACAAGCCTCTGCTCTGCACTTTTTTTTGTGCCAAGGACAGGGACAGACCATGATATGAAAATCTATGCTATAATTTACAGTAATTAATACTAAGGTTGAGAGATACGTATATTGTTCAGCAGAAAGTTGATTGCTATTATATTTATTTATTTTATTTTTTTATGTGAGGGGGTGGGCAGGTATCCTGCACAATCAATTCCCAAATAGGCTCAAAGTAAGACTTTTGCGTTTGGTCTGTATCTCTGCACCTCAGCTCAACAACATGCATGTTGAGAAAAAAGGGTGGTCTTCAGCCTCTCATTTTAGAAGCAGAAAACCCCACCTACTCTAGCACCTCTTAGAGAGCTCTTGGCATGAACATGACTTATACGATACTGTAACATACCAAAAAAAAGGTTCCTTGGCATTGACAGATATTTTAATGAGCAGCAAATATGTTTTTATGTGTGTGTACCACATTTGACAGATATTTGACAGTATTGTAATTCCCTCTGTAATTAACAATGACCTTTGGCTATATGCATCTTCATACCAAGGCAGTCTCTGCTTGTGCAATAATTCTACAGTGAACTTGTTGAATACACACTCAGAGGCATATATAGCATCCATCCATGACGGGGTAGAAAAGCTAGGCATTTGAGGAAGGTTAACTGATAGTCCAGATACTGGCACTGGCAGATTTGGTACTTTGGGAATTTGGAGGCTGACATTTGGTAGATTCACATTGGGCAGATTACTTGTTAAACTCCTGCAGAAAAGACAGACAAAAAGAAAAAAAGAATCCATAACAGTGGTAATATGGAAGCAGCAACAAGCCATGTGTCATGAAATTTGACAACAGGTGAAGTCACATAAAGAAAATACAGCACACATAAACAAAACCGACATTGTCTAAGGCACACTTAAAGTAATACAAATACAAAAACAAAACAAAAAAGACCTAAAGAGAGAGCAGCTGGACTCAAGAGACACACATATACTGCATATATGAAGTGGAAGAGAAAGCAACATAATTATTCAAAGCATAATTACTATTTAATAATTATTATTTAAGATAAATTAAATCCCTGTCTTTTATTTAGCTTAACACATCCTACAGTCTTCTTGATCTTAGTAAACAATGCAAAAGTAAAAATGTTAAAGCCATGAGAAAATAAATAAATAAGCATATCAAGGCTGAAAAACCTGTCAAGATAACAGACCGGAGATCGTCTCTCCCTGGCAACGTGTTAAAACACTCTATAGGGTTAGTTCACAAACAAAATCAGAGAAATATTATGTGTAAACATAACGCCCGGTGTGTAAGATGCATTCTGTAGGCTACATGAGTCCCACACGAATACCAATATTAAAAAAAGAAATACTCCCTTTAAAGGGAAAAAAAAAAGTTCTATCTAGCTCACTTTTTAAGAATGACCTAGAGGAGTATTGAATGAACAACTGCGTCTCCCAGGCTCTCAGAAGTCTGTCTTTCAGCCTGGCGTCTTCCACCATGCTAGAGCTCAGAATAAGAAGAAAAGGCTCCTTACTTCACAGGCTCCCAGGATTCACGTTCAAAGCCCCTGTGAATTGACTGTGCGATGGAGGACTCCATCAGATCAACATATCTAACCACCAGAGGAGCATACAGGTCCTGTAGGTGTTTGTGGAACTTTCCATTGCACAGATGATCTGTTGATTAGAGAGAGAGAAAGAGAGACAGGAAACATTGACTTGAATGCACAATCGTGACACAAAGTGGCTTGAGTGTGCAGTGTGCGTTCACCAGCGAGAGCTCACAGTCAGTTCGAAGGAAGTCGTTGAGTAGCTGGAAAAGGGGGAAGCTGTCCCAGCTCTCTGGAGACTGGATCTCCAGGGCCGCGTCCATTTCCAGGGCATAGAGGGCCAGGAAGTTTTCGGCATGCTCCACCATGAGGTCTGTCCACCACGCAAATGCCTAGAGAGACAAGGGAGGAAGCGAGTGAGAACTGGAGCCCCCAGAACACATGGAAGGTATGCTGTAGGTTGGACTGAGCTAAAATCAACTGGAGCTTATTAGATTTGAAAAGGAAAGGCCAGTGAATTCCTGGAATCAAATGGGATTTTGCCAAGCCCTACGCCAGTTCAACATGTATTAGTTGTCCTCTGGGTTCTGGCTTTGTCAGAAATGTATTCGTGTCTACATATATTGAGTGAACTGCCAGAAGCCATATAAGAGTGTGTGTGTGTGTGTGTGTGTGTGTGTGTGTGTGTGTGTGTGTGTGTGTGTGTGTGTGTGTGTGTGTGTGTGTGTGTGTGTGTGTGTGTGTGTGTGTGCGCGCGCATGTGTGCATGCGTGCGCCGTGCATGCGTGTGTGCACGTATGTCATTGTGTCATGTAGCAACTACAGTACGCTCTCTGCGAAAGCTCAGAGTTTGAATCAATCCACAGCTCTTATTGATTAGAACTTTCAAAGTACATGGTTATTTCTCATTTCTCATCATTTGCTCAAATCCATATCTGTACATAAAGTAAAAAAAAAGAGTCGAGAATGTGTGCCTTGCTTTATTCATGACCATATCAATAGAGGGAATAATGCTTTTATCATGCAAATGTGGAACTCCCAGCATGCTTTGCCTTCCAGCTTGGAGATGAGGTTCCACCATTCACATTAGTGACACACCCATCCACATTATTCAATTGATGTGAATGTGACTCATGCAGTATGCCGTTTTAGGCCAGACTTACTTAGTTGTGTGCCGGTGTTGCGCACACCATAAAATATCACTACACTACAGTAAAAGCTCAGAATTCACTTTTAGATCTGCTATATTTCCAGTGCGCAACACAGACTGCAAGAAAGTATAATCAAGCCTATAGGCACACCAAAGACTGCAGCACACAGCATCTCTAGTGTATTCTCCTGTGGCAGATCCAATTAGTTGGTAACGACATTCAGATAAATATTTTTGGTGGTGCAGCTCCGTGCAGCTGAGAAGGTTGCACGGAGGCAGTCTTGGCTTGACTCATTTTCCATTTAAAAACTGTCATGTTGCCAAATTTCTGAGGGGAAACACGTAGACACCAATTTATACTTTGTTGCGTGACAATGTTGCATGCTGAAAATAGCCGATCTACAAGCTGACAAACAACTCGCGCAACAAATTATAAATCAAGCCATAATCTTTTCTCCATTAGCGCTGCGTAGCATGCTCTTGTTTCCGTTGCAGTTTCATCCATTAATTGCCTTTATCATCTAGAATGGTAGTGGGAACCAGACTTACCTGACTACTTACCTGCCTCCTACACACGCACACACACACGCACACACACACGTGCACACGCACGCATACACGCCCACACACGCCCACACACACACACACACACACACACACACACACACACACACATAGACACACACACATGCGCACACACACTTTGCCTGACTATGCGACAGTGTTGAAGAGCAACAGGCAGAAAATGAAGCTAATCTCTCCATCACATTCAAGGAGCGATTGTGTGGGTTTTGGGGACAGGGTGGATATATACGGGTTTGGGGGGAGGGGGGGGGGGTTCAACAGGCGAGGATTGGTCACATGAACAAAGGCAGACAGGCAGAGGGCTGGTTCAGCCCTGAGGCGGCTGTTAAGGGGCACAGACAAGGTCCTGGCTGTACAGCACACCTGCTGCTCAGCCGACAGCCAGACAGGCTGCGGTGCTGTGCCAAAGCAGTGGTTTCAAGGGAACAGTCCTGGAGTAGTTAGCTGATGCTTGAGGGGGGCATATGGCACCCTCTATCGAACATGCACAAACCATTATGGCGTTGGGGAGACTCTCATTCAGCTTTCACTACATACCTCTTTTCCCTGCTTGGACAGTCACCAATATGAACGGAGGGGGACACAGAGACGTACACAACAGATATGTATCTTTGAGGCATTTCTTTCATAGGGCTTTTGTAAACTGAGGCGAGAGGAAGCGTATTGATGGAAGAGAAGCTGGGAAATAATGCTGTAACGAGCGTGGACTGTGAACTCAAACATTGGATGGAGGATTCAAAGAGATGCATGGTGAATTCAACCTCGAGGATCACATGAAGCATACTTCGGGGATAGACTATCGGTTCAGCATGCTCTGAGAGAAAGATTTATTTTTGTTTTTAACTTTTTTTTTCATGGTCCCATGAGCATGCTATATGATCCCAATGTGTTTATGCAAGCTCCAATGGTTTACATTTTCATCTCACTCATTTCTCTCACATCTATGCCCAAACTGCCCCACCACCCCTATCTACTGCTTTGTTCCTGCCTGGGAGGTGCCTCTTGCCTTATTGACGCACATGCGATACAGGGGGAATTGTGATGGGGACTGAAGAGAAAGAGAAATAATGATACTGTACCGATTGATCTCCAGAACTTGTGACTGCCGCCTGTCAAGCATATTCAGAGAGATACAATAAATCTGCTTTATCTCTACGACTCTGCATTGGATCACCCTTATACATCTATACATGCTCGTCATGCTTCCCTATCAATTTATGTTTCGCACTGTAGTATCAATGTAATGTTTAAAGCGATTTTGTGGCTTTTTTCTCTGGTGCACAAAGGATCATTGTGGAGGAATTTAATAATCTTGATATCATAAGCTATTAAAGTATTCTATATTTTACAAAACAAGGGCTAATGTAAAGAGCATGCAGTAGTTATGAATAACCTAGTTTGATATTACCGTTGTACCTACTGCGCGCTTACTTCAATCGAATATTACCATTTTCCCAAGGCACCGAGTGGTTTATGTAACATTGCACCACTGAGCCATGAATTATGAATCAGAGGAGGGAACAGCACACACTGTATCACTTCTCTCATATTTACAGTCTCTCGTCTCCTCAAAGATTGTGCTCTGATATCACGCTGCTATGGACTGCGCAACTCCAATTAAGCCTTCTTAAAATGTAATCTATGTCTAAAAGGGGGCCCTCTTCAGTTACCCATGCATGAAAGCAGATTTATTTATAGACATCTGAAAATAAAGCTAAAGCCTAATTTATAGTTCATTGCATGGCAGTGGCAGCTCGCCGGAAATAACTGAGAACCGGAACGATTTCAGTTGAAAATCAGTTATTTTCAGTGAGGGACACTGTCGTGTGACAAAGTATAAATGAGACCATACTCTCCACGCTGCTGGGCAGGTGGAGATAAGGAGAGAGAGAGAGAGAGAGAGAGAGAGAGAGAGAGAGACTGTTTTGAGGAGGAGAGGTGGAAAAGGTTCCCACTCACCTCCGCATGGTGTTCCTGGTTCTGCTGGAGGACTTCTATGACTAACTCTGCCAGGCGAATTGTTTCCTCCAGCTTTTTGGCAGGCGTGACTAATCGGCCTGCATTCTCTACAGCAAAGGGATGAAGGTGGGGGGAATGTGTGGTTAGTCAAGCACAGAAAGGCATGCTGGGGAGATTATAATTTGTATTTCTTGTACGCTATTCATGAAACTATTTTATCTGTATATGATTTATTATAGATAGAATTGAGTGTTAACCACTTTCACCCTATAGGTGTCAATATTTTGGGCATGTCATTACAGACGAAAATGTTCCAAATATGAAATTGAAATAATACAAAATCTTACAAAAATATCAGATCAAGTTCATAACATAACGGCTATTTTTGAATAGCCAAAGAACAAAATAGGTTCTTATACCCTACCCTCAAACACAAGTTAAGAAGTTATACCATTATTCTTCTTGTCCAGGTCCCCCAGGCATCTATCCTAATGTTTTCCCTCTACAACAATGTCTTCAAACTAAATAGAAGATTTACAACAATTCTACAAGATAATTTACTATTTTCTCAGAATTTTCGCCTATTATGACATGCCCAGAATAGGGATGCTAGTAGGTTTTATGTGATTGGCACAAGCAAAATGCTTTTAGTGTGGGCATTTTGGGTTGCAAGCAAACAGTGACGCAACAGTGAATTGTCTGTAGTGGGACCTTGACACTTGTGCTGGCAGAATACCAGGCACAAGAACAGTGGCACTGTGACTCTGTGAGTCATCAAGGATCATGCAGCTAGTGAGTGCAGAGAATAAACCAAACAAATGAGGGTCTGATTCATGGCATGGCCCCAAACCATCGAACGCTAATATGCTATTTCAGCAAACATACACTGTAAGAATAGTCTGCTGTTATCCGACTACTAGATAATACGCTTTACAAGTTGTGCTCTGTTTGAGAATGTACAGAGCTTTATTGTGGTGACCCTATTGGTAGTGGCAGGGCACAGGTAAAAATCACTATTGTGGTAAAACAGACATTCAAATACAAGGATCATCTTTTGAATTAATTTTAAAAGAACAGGCGCAAATTAAGTAAATGCGTGGTTTGTTATTTTGCCTTGATGGGTTATCATTGCAGCTAACAAACCAGTAGTCTGAAAAATAAAGCTTTTAATTGTAATAGTATGTGACGGTTCTGGAGACTATTCTTACAGTGTAAAGACAGTGGTGTTAGCCATGCAAAATGTACCAGCTGTTTCTGCCCTACTTAAAGTTGGCAGAAATATTGGTGAAATTATCTTAATATAGACAATTGTATTAAATCCATAATGTGCTGACAAAATGAATTGATAGACATTTGAATGTGGTGAAATGAGGTTACCTAAACATTACAATGTGGAATGATATCTGAACATGTACAGTAACTGAATGACTGACACAAATCAAAAGCACATATATAAGATAGGCTACATGAATTCAAACAACCTTATACTGTAGGTGAATAGCTGCAATAGCTGAGTATTGCAATTCTATTGTTTATATGTTTTGCTAATTTCCTCAGAATGCCAGTCGTAGCAAAGATTTCACTATTCCCTAGCCCAGTGGTTCTCAAAGTGGGTCCATATGGACCCTCAGGGTTCCTTGAGGGGGGTTAGAAATGGACCCTTACAGGTCTGTAAGTCAGAGAGTTTACAAATGGAACCAAATCAACCTTTACAGGCCCAATTGGTTCCATTTGTACACTCTCAAAGTTGTACACTCTCAAAACCTTTGAGAACCACTGGCCTAAATAGTAAATAACTATCTACTGTGAGGTTGTTGATATTAATTAGTTTGAGAAACCCTTAACTACATCGAGGTTGTGTTGATTATTATTTAGTTAAATTACAAAATGTGAGGGATCTGATAGGAAAAGTGTATTATTAAATGTAATGTAGGCGGTCATGTGTTGATGACATATGGTATTAATAACTTAAACTACTCCCATACATTCCTGTGCCAAAATGTGGGACCTTTGCATTGTGCTAATGATGATAGTAATACTGATCCATATCTTCGTCTGTTTTGTTTCACCTCAACACATAGCAAAGCTATAATGTATGGGTTTTGTACGAGACTGTATTGCTTTACATTCTTTCTTGCAAACTAGCAAGGAGATTACTGAAAATGTCTATGAATTTAAGACTTGACATGAGATGTTTTACATTTCTGGAGTAAATAGCCTGCCTTGAATTACTACTACGGTAGATAAAGTAATACAATCTCCACAAAATATTAGTGTAAATTAACAAACTTCTTACTTAAAAACATGCGTGGCCATTCGCAAACACATACTGTATGTGGAAATACATAATTGTATATTCACATACTTCTGTGTACCGGTGTATGGTTCAGTGTGAGTGTGTGTGTGTGTGTGTGTGTGTGTGTGTGTGTGTGTGTGTGTGTGTGTGTGTGTGTGTGTGTGTGTGTGTGTGTGTGTGTGTGTGTGTGTGTGTGTGTGTGTGCGTGCGTGCACATGTGTGTGCATCTGTGTGTGCGTCTCTGTGTGTGTGTGTGTGTGTGTGTGTGCACACGCTGTGCCTAAGCCACAAGTTAAACATGGGTTCACCTGGATCCTTCTGATCCTTTTGACCTTTCTCAACTTCAGCGACAAAAAGAGAAGAGGAGAGATGAAGAGGAGATATTTAGTGTGTAATCTATGGTTATTTTCACGTTACGGGTTAAAGCTCAATGTTATTCATCGTCATGTGACCCTTTGAGTCCTTCTGCCAGCAACCTTTCAGCTCCAGGGAGTGTGGTTTCTAGGCAACGGACAAACATTACAAAAACAGAGACACTGAACCACGTCCTCCTGTGGAGAGTTTGGAAAGTAAAAGGTGACAACAGGATGTTTGTCAACAGACAGACAGGTACAGTAACAGTTAGAAACAACACAGAACAGCTGTAAGGGTCAAAGACAGGACACACTGGTGGTGACTGGAGTTGAACAGAACTGAAGTTACAACACAGGAACTGTTTCATGTTTGTTGTTTTTAAATTGAAATACCCCTGCCCCCCCGCTATGACCCCCAGTCCTAGAGTGACTCTACCAACAAGTCACACTTTAGCTTTTGTCTGGTGCCACAGTGCAAAAAAGAAGCCTACCTGTATCACACTTTTCATACATAATCACACCAGATGACCGGAGAAGATAACACAGACAGAAGCAAAGTAAGAATGCATTCAAGTCAAAGGGATGCGTGTCCAACCAAAAGAAAGAAGCTTAAAGACCAGACCTCTCATTCATGTCCATCGCAGAGGGAACTGAAAGGGCTTATTTATGCTTCGTTGTGCAACTTCATCACTCACCAAAAGAATAACTTATTTTCCAGAGGACAACACAGTCGTACGACAAAGCATGAAATTAGGCTTAACTGTTCCAGACTGGCTAGAGTTCAGTGTGCGTTGCTAAGGCCTCTCGACCGATGCATTCTCTCCCCATTCGCTCTCACAGACATTAGGCACAGATACAAAAAAAGCATGGCAGGTGCAACGTCTCAGAGGAAAGCAAAAAGCAGGAGGGTGGAATGAGACGAACTGCTGCTGGAATGAAAGATGAACAAGGCTACGCAGGGGGATGTTGGAGGTACTCACGGATGGTTAAATCCATCACTTGTGACGCCAAGCAGTAGACAGGGTGCTCAAACATTTCTCTCTTTTTCCCTATAAAAGAGGATCGTGGCATGCAAGAAGCTGGGATCAGAGGTTAGGGAAAGCTAGAGGTCAGAAGCTGATGGTAAAAGGGGCTGTCCAGGTGAATACTACACTGGGTGGGCCAGGAGGCCCCAACAGACAAAGCCACATGCTGGTTACTATGGTTTATCCTTCACCAGGAGTATCACAAGGAATTCACATGGTATACAAGATAGTAAGGGTTGTACACCTTAGTATCTTTGGCACCCTGAGGGATTTCTTTTAAGGCATAAACTCTAACAATATAGTTGATATACTGTGAAAATATATGCACAGTGCAATTCAATGCAATTGATGGTTACGTGATGTACTGTATACCAGGACCAGTACAAGTCATTGTTTAGTTAACATTATTGTTAATGAGCACTGAGCAGTCCATGCCAATAAAGAAATACCTTGTCGTTATGTGTTAATAGCACATGCAGGGGACCATGGTTCCCAGCATTCCATAGTAGCCACTAATTATCACATTAAAAGTGGTCAGAGTGATAGTTGTGGCAAGCAACTGTAGAAGAGAAGAGAGAGCAGAGTGGACAGAGGTGCCAGGAGAGGAGGAGAGTAGTCTTCAGCAAGAGGATAAGGCAGAGAGGACAGGAGAGCAGGTATACTTCAAGGAGGAGCGTGTAAAGAGGACAGTGTCAGCTGGTGGAATCAGAAAAGAGAAGTGCTGAGGGTGGGGTTGGTGGGGGAGGGTTGCATCATTTTGCTAGTAGTCAGAGAGGACGTTTAGCGACTCTGGGCAAATGTATACTTTGTCGCTCAACGCTCGACAAACATCGAGTGAAGCGGCCATGCGACAAAGTATGAATTAGGCTTAACGGTCCATACCAGAGGTTAGGACGCTGCACAGTTTGACTATGTATTCGAGGCACTATGAGAGACCAGCACAACAGATTTCAGGGCGTTGGATTTGAATGCATTTTTACTCACACACCTCTACACAAAAGCCAACTTGACCTATAGAACACCACAGAGCTAAAGCAGGCCTGAAACAAAGGAGAGAGTTATTGGACTGAGACACAACACAGTGACTGACAGCTTGTCACAATTCATATGGAATACGGACAGAGGAGATACTTTGTATAGCAAAACTATTTGACCATACTGTAATGATGTTTACATTGTTCTTTAAAACATTCTCCGTACAGTGCTTTGTGTTATTGTCAGTTTTGTTTGCATTCCTTTATGTGCTAAAAGAGTGACTTTGAGAGATTTTTCACCATACAATGAAAGTCAATGAGAAGGTGTTGCAACAGCACAACGGAGAAATATATCTTGTCAATTGGATTAGTTATATCATAACAAGCTACGTACACATTATACAAATTACAACCCAAACCTCTTCCAAAGTGTTCAAAACTGACCATGATATTAACAACATTGATACTGACATGATACTGATGTATGATGATACTTAAGGACATGGATATTGGATACAGTATATTTGTACAGTAACAGTGTCTTCCCACCTCTCCAGCTCATTAGTAAACAGAAAATAAATCTTCACAGGATCAGGATACTAATTGTATCCAATCAGGACAGAGAAAGGATACTCCCCCCCCCCCCCCCCCCCCCACACCTCACTCTCTCATTAGCAGGCAACACAGCAGTACTATCCCTCTCTCTGTTTCTGGCACCCCCTACTGGTACAAATAAGTCATATACTCGTGCTCATGGCAGGTAGACAAATTGGCCCTCATTTATCAATTGAGTGTAAAATCTGCCACAGATTCGAGTGTAGGTTTCGTAGTACAGCCACGGCATTTATAAAGTGATCGCAAACAGCTGATCCTTCCTTAATTTCTTTCCGACATTAATAAATGTGACGGCTGAAATCTATCTGGCACGCCCTATGAAATCAAGCCTCGCCCTCATTTTTGCGACATCCTTAATTAAAAGGACGAGACGTAACGCGAGAAAGACATGGCTGTAGATTGCACTTGCCGTTGGTTGGTAGACTTGACTATAGCTGCATAGCTTCGGTCCCAGGCTTACTTATCTGCGAAAAGAAAATCTAAAGCTGCAGCACTGCAATTGCCTCTCGATCCAGTCATGGAAGTTAGGAGGGGGGGTCGGGGGGGCTACCGGTATGCGCTCATGCAAAACACTATTTAAATGGCTTAAAGCATTGTTTTTAATTGCGCGATTTTAATAAGCTTGCACACTTGGAAATATCCTACCAATTTCATATGACATACAAAATATATATTTTTTCACATGTAGGCTATTATTAGTTTTATAAATTTTAGGAGTGAAAACATATGTTTAGATGCCTGTGACAGCCTCTCAGCTGGTCAAACAATGCTGCTCCGCTGTTCTACGACAGTAAAACAGGTGAGGACAAAGCGTACGACAGCTCCCGACCAATTTCAAGCTTTGGCGGAAATGGTAAATGCCAAAAATTTCGGTCATTTTGCCGTGCACCCATATTTTGGCGTATGCACGGTTGATAAATGAGGGCCATACTGTAGGCCCAGGCATAGGCACATAGGCACAGGCATAGGCACGGACATTGCTGGTTGTAGGAGTGGTTGCACCACTCAAAAAAACAAAACAAAAAACAGGGACATTATAACATTTGTGGAGTTCTCTTTCCTGATTGAATAAAATTATAACCACCAATGGAAAATGTATTTTCTAGTTACTAAAGAGCTGGAGAGAGAGAGAGAGAGAGAGAGAGAGAGAGAGAGAGAGAGACCCCTGTTACTGTACAAAGAGCTGGATACACAGAGAGAGACCCCTGTTACTGTACAAAAATGTTACTGTTACCTGTTACTGTACAAAAATGATATAGAAGTGATTGCTATTGGAAAATATAAAGCTTTAACCTTTTAAGAAACTTCATTTTTTTGCACCAAAACATGCACCTTATGATGAGACAAATTATTTCAGGAGTTATGCACGGTACTTAATTGATTTGCTTTTAACACAGAATTCATGAGAATGTCTCTCACTATTTTTGATTCCATACAGTCCATGCTATATATAATCGCTGGATTATATTCAATCAAATATGATGTCAAACTGAAATCCAATGATAAAATCATTATGAAGAAATGTCATTGGCCACCAGGGGGAAAACAAGAAATCACACAGTAGTGTGACCGAGACTGCTGATGGTGTCTTTGTGATCAGTGGTGGAAAAAGTACTCACATTTTTAAGTAAAAGTATCAATACTTCAATGTAGAATTACTCTGTTACAAGTAAAAGTCCGGAATTCTAAATGTACTTGAATAAAAGTATATTAAAAAATTCTACAATGCGTCGTGCGTCGCATTGTGAGCTTGTAAATCGGCTATTTTCAAATGGCCGAAATGTATATAGGGCTTAAGAGGTTGTCCCAATGTATGAATGAATGAACCATTGTAAAGCGCTTTGATCACTTAGAAAAGCGCTATAAAAATGCAATTGATAGATGTAGTGGAGTAGAACTAAAAGTACAGAATTTGACACACTCAAGTAAAGTACAAATACAAAATGTGTACTTAAGTACAGTACTTAAGTAAATGCCAGTTGCTTTCCACCACTGTGTCTTTGTGATATATGGCTAATGTTACCTTCGATTAGAGCATATTCTGTGATACGCTCGTAGTTGAGCTGCGCAGCCTGCTCCAAACTTTTGCGGATGACTCCTTTCACTTCTTCTTGTGGGACTGGAGTCACAATGTCCTTCATCAAGACCTGAAGAGCACATCATATGGGAATCATATCACGTCTTTCCATTATACTACAGTTGAGCATTACAAAAGGCTTTTTTTATTTATAAAAAATTACAAACCCTCTCCAACAAGGATAAAGTGGCCTTCAATGCACCCTCTGGCCGACCGAAGGGGAAACAGTATCTAAAAAAATAAAAACAAAATGAATAAATAACAGTGAACAGCAATTATAAACATCTTAAGATTTGAAGCGACAATCAATAATGGACAAGTACTCAACCCAAGCAATTGAGTCAAATATTACTACTATTACTTTTAAAAACAATGAAATAATCAAAAGTACAAATTACAAAAATACAAATACTCAGGTAAGGTTCAGATATTCAAAACATTTACTTAAGTACAGTAGCCTACTCTAGTAAATGTACACCGGGTACAGCTCAGGCAGTGGCAGTCACCTGAAATGTACAATCTGGTTTTCCAATATCACTCGCAACCGCTCTTTGATTTCTTCAAAGCGATCTTTCTCATCCACTTTCACTGTGCTCAATCCATCTGGCCTGAGAAGTACACAAACGTGCACGCACGCACGCACGCACGCTCTCACACACACACACACACACACACACACACACACACACACACACACACACACACGTAAACTCAACCAATTATTCTGAACATTTGCATTTATTCTGGTTGTTCTACCTCTCATCTGGGTCCAACTGGACAACGATAAGGAACACAATACAGTAAAACCCAGAGTGTTCAAACAAACAAAGTTAAATCAACATTCCAGATTGTCCTGCTATGTTGGCTGATGGCTTTCAGCTCTCCAAGAACTGTCTGTAAACTTGTGTGAGACATTATCTTCAATGTTTTCTTCATGTTAACTGGTTCCCATTGCATCACACATGTAAATAATTGACAACATCTCACCTTTCAGGCTCCTGGGAGAGTGGAATTTTGGTTTTCCTTCTCTTTCTAAACTTGAATTTGCTTGCCCGTTTAGAGGCAGTGCCAGGATGTGGACTTTGTGAGCTCTTTAGGGACCATGGGCCCTCGCTCCCGACCAGGGGACCCCAGTAATTGCTGCCCTCTCTGACTTTAAGGGACGCATGCGAGGATGAATAATATGGATATTATGAGACTATGACAACAAATAACAGAGGAGAAGAGTGAGGAAAGAAAAATGATAGAAACAAGGACACAAATAATTGATTAACAACATAACACAAAATAACATCATAATTAACAGAAAATGTACAGAAAATAACAGAAAATATGGCAAAATAACACAAATTAAAAAAGAACACAAAGACACACGATGTCTTGATGCTTTTGGTCGTGTTTGCTTTCTTCATGTTGTCCTGTTAATATTCAGTTACCTTTATGTTAAGTTTTGGACAGTTGGAGTCCAGTGGCCTTAATACTGTATATAATATAGAAATCCTTTTGTAAAAGGACAAAAAAAAAATATTTTATGAAAAACACAATATCTCTCAAGATGGGATTAGTCCACACCTGTTCCCATGTACATGGGATGCACAGAAAGCAAAGCTGTAGTGGAGAAGGGTGGGATCAATCATTGCCCCGTTGTCTGCCCTTTCCAGAAGGTCACGCAGGTAACACAAATGTCTGTGACATCCCCGGACCCCGTTCCTGGCACAGTACTCATCCAAGACAAACACCTGACCTGGGCTGAACCATCCCTGCATTGCACAAAAGAGCAGAAAAATAAAAGAACAAGAGCCATTATAGTCTTTCATCTTTGCCCACAACTACTGTTTTTGTGCCAGATTTATTGTATCTGTCCATTTTATCGGATGATGGTGTCGTTTGGCAAACATATCCGATCAACACACATGCAATACTGCCCTCTTTGTATTTTAAAGACCAAAATGAGACGTTGTTGTGCAAAGGGTAGATATGATGAGCTTAAAGGGCACTTACCAAGCAGCAGAAGGTGTCATTGAGCCTGTGGTCCAAAGTGAGCCGCTGCACCATCTCAAACAGCGACGCGTGGTCAAAGCTACAGGGGTTAGCGGAGATAAACTCATCCATTCCATGTTTCTGAGCTCTGTCTGCATCTATCCGGCCAATGGCACACAGGGGGAAAGGACACGATTCAGAGGAGACTCGGTCATCACTGATGAACAGGCCAGCAGCCTGTCTCTAGTCTAGACTTCATCACAGCACAAAAACACTATAGGGAATCTCTGGCTACTTCTAGGGCAAATTATAAACACGTACAGCTTACATTGTCAACTTGCATTGTGTTAGACAGAGTAAATTGAGCTGATGTGTTGGAAAAATAAGATTGTGTGGCTAAGCTCAGTGAGGCGGGTGCATTGTAATATACAGTATGTGCATGCATCTCTTTTGCTAGCTGTGTCACAGCCCCTGCCTGCTTTACAGGGGATAAACGTCTGTATGGATCCAAAACCACAATTGAAAGAGTGCTGTTAGATTAAATTAGTTGCTTATGTTTTCAATAGATTCTGCCATTCGCGATTGGTGAATGTCAATCAGTTCCTGACAAATGTTGGGACGTGTGCTGAAAAAAAAAGAAAAAAAAGAAGACAAATAGGAGAAAAGAGTTGCTCTACACGTGACCAAAGAAGTAATTGTAAAAGGGCTCCTCTTATCAATCCAAAGTTTGCACTTTTTTTCAATTCAATTCAATTCAATAATATTAGTATTTCATTACAAAATGTCCAGTATAAAGATATGTACTGCATGTGTACATATACTATATACACACGCACACGCACACGCACACGCACACACACACACACACACACACACACACACACACACACACACACACACACACACACACACACACTTATTTATATAGCTTTTTTTTGTGGAACTCATGATGAGAAAATAATGTGATAATGTGAAACTTGATCAACCAAGAAAGAAACATATATAAATACAGGTCGGTAAGGAAAACAATGGCAGAATAGTCTACTCTCCCATGGTGTAGTAGATGGACAAAAAGAAGAATAAAGACAGGAACAATTTTAAGAATTCCTGATGCTACCCTACATTAAATAATGGATACTGTCAGAGACGGAATGATTTCGTATAAGGGGCGACTCAAAATAGAGAGAAACAGAAATAGAAATGCAGCCATGTCCTCGGTGTGAGTGACAGGTGTCATGCCCGAGTGACATTGAGATGAGTGACAGTGATGTTAGGGGTGGTGTGGGAGGGTGGGGGTGGTGGTGTGGGGTGCAGGGGGCTGGTACGTTGTGGGCTGAACATGGTGAGAGTACCAGAAAGAGCACAACTGTCAACACCAGCAACACCATCACCAGCCTTCAGGTTACTGACAGGAAAAGGGAAAGTGTGCTCCCTCTGAAGCACTCAGGCTACTAGTGTAAGTACCGCACTTTCTCCTCTAGTTAGAAAGGGACAGGCGTAGAAGAACACTCAGGTGCATACTGGGGATTGCTATTGGTTGTGTGTGTGTAGGGGGGGGGGGTCAAGACAGTATAGATACTATATGGGGTCATTGGGGTGTAATTATGTAAGAGAAGGACAGATGTGACATGAGATCTAAAAACATCAATAGAAGCCTGGTGGTGAGCGGTCGTGAGCACACAGCTGGATGAAAGAGAGTGGAGGGGCGAGTGGAGATCTGGTGGGTGAGATAGCCATCAAGTAGGGAAATAAAAAACCTGTGAAAAAAGTATTGGGAGGAAATCGGTCGACCAGAGACACGAAGATGGATGTAAGGGCGAAGGTACGGACGAAGTCAGATGCACACGGTGTGTGTCAAGAGAGCTTTGAACACAGCCAGCAACAGGGGGGCGTGGTTTAGACTTGATTGTGCGCCAGTGCCGTGCAACGGAAATAGCAGATTTAAAGGCTCAGTGTGTAGATCTGCTATTATCAGTGCGCGACACCCGCGTGCAACACCTGTGTCCTGCACGCAACTAAGTATAACTCCGGCATAAAGAATGAAATAGAGGCCCAGGCCGTAGCGTAACGGTCTGGGCACCGGACTGGTGATCCAGTCGCGGTGTGCCGCGGGTTCGACTCCCGAACCCGACACGGCCTTTACCGCATGTCATCCCCCCATCTCTCTCCCGTTTCCTGTCAGCCTACTATCTGTCCCTTAAAAAATCAAGCCGCAAAAAAAAAAGATAAAAAAAAAAAAAAAAAAAAAATGAAATAGAGGGTATATCATAGGCTCGTCTATGTTAAAGTGAGTGAGAGGAGGCTACAGTATGTCTTTGGTTTCAATGAGGAAATTAGGTTTTTATCCCAAAAGGGGACTTTATAAACTAAATCCACGCTTGTTGATTATGGCTTCATCATCTAAAAGATCAACATCAAAAAAGACTGAAACGCTAAAGTGAACAAACAAACCCTATTGCATACATATATTATCACATGCTGTACGACAGTGTGACATTTCAGTGTGCGTTCAAATGTCATGCACATCTTCAGAACCATTAACAATTTTGGATGTAATGATTTTTTGGCATTCCTTTTCTCTACGTATTTGCAAGTTGACAATACTTGAATATGTTGCAGTGTATTCATGGTCTCTACAGAGCATACTAACAGGCATACCACTACCAAAGTAGGCTACTGGCAAATGTATACTTTGCCACACGACCGCACTGCTCAACAAAAAACGACTTACTTTCAACCAAGAAAAGTGTGGAGCTTGACATGTTTTTGGTTTTGTTTTGTTTTTTCAGTTGAAAATATGTATTTTTTGTCGAGCGATGCGCTCATGCGACTAAGTATGAATTAGCCTTAATAGGGTAGCAATACAATTTAGTGCAAGTACATGGGTATATAGCAGGAAGCCGACAGAGGCAAAACTGTATCATTCTCTGGGAGATGAGGGGTAAATGAATAACGATTCCTGTAAATCCATGGACACACGACACAGGTGTTCTCCTGCTCAGGCAATCAAAGGGCAGTCAAAATAAATCAAAATGATATCTCTCCCTGGAGGTGCTACAACCGGTCTAGCCTCTATCTACAGGCCCATCTACTGGGGGAGGGGGAGGTCCGGAGTATTTTATAGTCAGAAGGGGCGGCATTAAGCCTAATTTATACTTTGGCGTACAGCCGCGCCTCTCACCACAAAGAAGAGATGTTCACTCTTCTTTGTAGTGAGCGACAAAGTCGTACCCCGAAGTATAAATGGACCATTAGCTACTCCTTGTCATTGGCATTCAGAATACTCCACATACATATTTGCCAACTCTCATGAGGCGATGCAAAACAGAAAGAAATAAAAACTAAAAGCAATTGAGCCCTCGTAAGTAAAGCATGATCAATGTTTACCACTTAAGCCCTGATAAAAAAATTGTAATAGGGGAAAGGCTGATCTACAAGCTCACCACTTGAGTTTGTAGATCTGCTATTTTTTGCTATTTGCTATTATCAAAGGTTGGAAAATGTCAAACAATCAACTGAATTTAAAGGTCAATGATACTTTATATCTACCTTCATACTACCTTCATAGACTGTACTAAATCCATCTATATTTCACAATTGGCACTATTTGAATGGGCATGGTAATCAATACATTTCCAATTCTCTATCAATTAATTGGTATTGTTAATTTCCAAATGTAGATAATCTTCAAAGTAGAGAAAGTAGTGGAAAAATATTTGAGACTAGTGCAATTATATTGAGAGGTAGCCGACCTGTACCTGCAATTAACACTATAGACTATCATATGTTGCTTTACTCTGAGGGGTGCTTCCACCAATATGCATAAAAGAGAGAAGGCAATTATGCAATAATCCAAAATATCAAGTTTTAACCATTGCCGAGTCAAATAATAAAACTCTAATCAAAATACATGCATCCTAACTTGGCGAAAATTGATGCTTTAAAAGTACATTGGTCCCTCAAATAAGAAGGGGCCGATCAAAACAAAAGGTCGTCAAACTACATTTCTAAGACATGAAGCGAGACTTGAGAGGAGGAGAGGGACAGGGAGAAAGACAGAGAGAGAAAGCACGTTGCATTTGTCAGATAATCGGCGGGGATTATCTGAGCTCTGCCGGCTACAGGGAAGCACTTACCCTTGAGTCCAGCTAGAAGACAGCAGGGTAAGAGGGGACAGAACCAGAATAACATAAAGACCACTAGCAATACGACCCTGACCTATAGCTGCATTTCCACTATAAAGAAGAAGAGGGTACAAGCAAAGCATGAAGAAGAAAAACACAACTAAAAACAACAACAACAACAACGACAATAACAACAACAACAACAGCAACAACCTAGTGGCTCTCAAACTCTTTTAGTGTCATTTCAAGGACCCCAGTAACTCTGAGAGTGTACAAAGGTACACTCCTCAAGGGGAACCACTGACCTATACTAAGATGAGAAAGTGTGGGGGTGGTGTGTGGTGGGAGGGGGCTATACAGTATGTGACTGTGATTGACAGGTGTTAAGTTAGCTGGAAAGACAAAGATGAACTGATGGAAACAGAAGGTAGAGACAAACGGGACAAACACAAACAAAGAGACAAACACACAGACAAATTAGCAGAGAGAGAGAGAGAGAGAGAGAGAGAGAGGAATCTACATCCTCATCAGTCTACTGCAGTGTACTTAACCACTTAAGCCCTGTTAAAATATTCCTACAATTCCAGCTCACAACGCATCACATCGCAACACGCCGTGAGCTTCTAGATGAGCTATTTTTGGTTAGTTTTCCTTCTCATGCTCAAAAAAGGATGTCAGGTTGACGATGGTTAAGTCTGGATTCTGGTATCACCCGGTGTGTTGATCTTTACATTACACCTGTTGCCGTGTATGAAAGAGACACTGGCAGGCACTTACCCCCAAAACAACCCAGTTCCAGTTTCAAGTGTTAGCAGATGCCAGTGTTCCTTTTCACTCATGAAATAATCTATGAAGGTCCATGATAGGTTCAAAATAAAATGTTTACAGTAGTGCCAAGTTACAAGTCATAATTTAAAGCTCATGGCGTGTCCTGCTTGCTTAATCCTACATTTTTGTTAATTTTGGGGGGATATATTACATAGGGCATGTCATTCCTTTTAAATGACACGGTCCAAGTAAATATGAGCACAGAGGCTCCTAATATATCTGACTCATACAGTGTAGGGTATACTGTAGTTACAGTTAGATTCAATCTGGCCGGTCGAGCGAGAGCAGCAGAAAGTCCTTCCTCCAAAGCCTCCCATGACCTCTTTAGGACCTTCATAGTCTTCCTGGAATCCCTAGCGGTCCCACTGCAGCAGAGTCAGGAGGGGAGGTGTGTGTATGCGATGGTCCCTCCCTGTGCCATTCAAGACCACCGGGGAAGGGGAAACATGTACGCATGGTGTGCTACAGGAGGGGAGGACAGGGGTTGTGCCACTGTGCGGGGAGGGGGGTTGAATGGCAAAGCTGGCATCAAATGAGTCAACTAACCACAAGAACGATCACATAATAGACAAATAAATCAATGGATTTATGTGATAAATTTCTTGAGTAAGATAATTGACCTTATTAATTAATTGACCCAACTAAAATACACAGTATTTTATTACAATGCCCAGGTTTATTTTACACACACAATGAAATAAACATTTGTATCTTCATTATTATTATGATTATTACGATTATTATTAAAATATTGAGTTATCTTTCATGGCTATGCCGTGCCAATTATGTTGGGAAAACAATGCATCCTACAAGCCTTCCAGGAAAAAACGAAAAAAACAAAAACATTGGTCATTATAGAGTTGTAAAATAAATATTTTGTTAACTAAAGAGTGAAAAGATGCACACAAGTCAAAAGTCATGTTTTGTTTTGAATAGCAGGATCTATTATTGTGGAATTCTTTGTAGTATGTGACATTAGGATCAATGTTTTTTCCCAGTGTTACTGTTGGAGAATGATGTGTTTGTTGCACGTGACATTCTGTCTAATGTACTACAGTACTAGTAGAAAATAATTTAAGTCATTGGTCACAAGCCACCTGCAATCTATAAGTAAAGGCAAGAAAACTGCTGCCCACATACGTTAGGGCTTTTACTGCAAAGGAGATTTTTGTTTCTTTAATGGGGGGGACACAAGAGAGGATAACAACAGAAGGCGGTACAGATACCACACTACTATAGACAGTCTTACCTTCACTTTTTCTACCTGACCTGTGCGAGTAAAGTGACAGAGTGGTTAAAGCTACAGAGAAGTCTGACTCGGCAGTCGATAGACGGATGCATTGACAAGGGAAGCACCTGAGGATTACCTCAGCATGAGACACCCGGCTGCTGTCTAGAGCTGTTATTGATGGGTCTATGACAAGCGCAAGAGCAGCACAAGTTAACACTGTTAATAAGTTAAAGAAGTTTCATTCAGTTACCATATAACACCAGCAGCACTGAATGTTCGGTTCGGTTTTGTTGACCTATTTAATTGTTGCATGTGGTTTCCACTCTCATGGTTTGTACTATTCCTATCATTTCTGAGGTTGGTTGTTATTTAGTACTCAGATTTGTGAAGTAGCACAGAATTGCACCTTTAAACACTGTGACTGGTGAAAATGAGTGGAAGTCCATTGGATACTGGGGGGGGGGGGGGAGCGTGCTTGTGTGTTAGTTCTACCAGCATGTTTATGACTGCAGTGTGGAGCGCATGGCGTGCAACATTCATGGGTTTACAGCTTTCACTGGTTTGTGACAGAAGTCTGTTTTCTGTCTAGCTGTCGTTGTTGTGTACTGGGTTACTTACAGAACTGAGAAATGGGAGCGTCCATTTGGGCTGACGCCCCCCCTTTGGAATTGAGTTTCTGGACCTGAGTGGGTGGGACAGGCTTGTGGGACTGGCCAGTGGCACGGTACATGGCCTGGACCCACAGGATGCGGTCCTGCTCATCATCGCTGGCAAAGATCACAGTGTCACCTTCCTTCACGGCATTGAAGAAAGCCCTGCCACCATCCAAACCTATGTAGGAGGAAAGTGTCAGTTTCTTGTTAAAATTGTGTGTGCTTGTATGTATATGTGCGTGCGTGCGTGCGTGCGTGCGTGCGTGCGTGCGTGCGTGCGTGCGTGCGTGTGTGTGTGTGTGCAGTGCATGCATAACGTGCGTGCGCTGTCTCACCTGGCTGGGGGTCAGTGTAATCCACAGTGTACCCATCCAGCTGAAGTAACTCCTGTGGTTCAGATTTCTTCTCTCTGTAGCTACACATGGCAAATGTGTATTGGCTCACCTAAAACAGATTGGTCATCATTTAAAATAGTTGCACAGAGCGTCTTAATTGGCATAGGCTACCATTACATTCTATTCAAATGAGGGCTTTGCTCAAAAGCTATGTTGACTAACAATTATATGATTTCACCAGATAATCGATTGTATCCAATTGAGGAAAATATGTCACTATTGAATGCCTTCCTGTAAATACATGCAGTCATTTATGCAGCAAATAAACCTCTACCATTGGTTTAATTTGATCCCCATTCTAGATGTTGCCAATTGCCCCAATGTACTGTATGCTGCTATGTTTCCTATCACTGCCAACCCCCAATGTTGGCCTGGGATGTGTGACAACCACATTCCTCCTGCGATACACATGGAGCCTCCGGCTGTCTCTTTTCATGTGACAGTGAGAGGTTTCACTCAGAGAGCATAATAACACATGCAGAGGTCCAGCCCAGGTCCACACGGCCTATACTGAACTGGTGCTAGTGCAGCGACAGGGACACAATGTCATACTGTCTTCCCACCTGAGAAGTAACACTACAATTTGTGTTCATTGTCAGCGCTAGTTGAGTTGCCAATTAGGCTGCAGAATGTTTGTTTGTTCCATTATGCTCAATTTCGCCATTGGCTCTTGGATTAAACCCACCTGTACCAGGACAAAGAAACGCTTCTTCCAGCGCTTCCAAACATTCTTCCCAAAAGCCCACAGGTACCTGTCAAAAACATTGTGCAAAACAAGTTGGTACACTAAACCCAAACAAGAAAGAAGAAAGTACACGTCATGATGAACCATGACCATATAATTGTTATACAGCTAAAGTATGTTTTTTTCTTCTTTTTCTTTTCATTGGTATACCGTATATAACTTAGTTGACAGTAATAAACAAAACAAAACATAATGAATATATAGGCTACTGTTAAACATACAGTATGTCATGTTCATCACTGTTGCCCTAAATAATTGCAGTCCTGATTTAAAAACCCTAAAATATACATTGATGTCCACCAGGGGGAGCATGGAAACTTCATAGTATTTTTCCACGGTATGTGCCTAGAAATTAGGCCAAGCAGCTGAAGGGGCTGCTGTTCTATAAGAAATACATGAAAAAGAATAAGCGCACAGAGACTTTGCAGAGAGCGCCACTGGCTTAGAGAGAGAGAGAGAGAGAGAAGCTTCCAGTCTCTTACCCACAGTGTTTCATGTTCTGTGGTTTGTCCATGCGACAAACAAGTTTGATCCTGAGATCATGGTCGGGGCAGGCCTTGGTCAGAGCCATCTTGTGCAGCTCCGACGCCTTGGGGCTGTTAGGAGTCGGGTGAAGGACGACCTGCACTCAAATCAAACAGATGGCACAATTTAGCACCTCAGAGACTAGGGGCTCTAGAATGCTGTCATGAACTTGATGACGTGTTGAAGCCCGACCACAACACACCTTGCATGTTCAAAACCATTATTAAAACCATTATGTTTCAGGAAATAGACAAAAATAACTGCATTCCAATGGGTCCATTGATTGTACTATAATAGTCACAAGCTCTTCTTCTATTTTTCAGAGTTCAACATTTATAAAATGCTTAACCGCTTTTGTCAGAAAAACTAAAATTGCTTATTTAAAAGCCTACGGCGTGCGCATCTTGTAAATAGGCTATTTTTAGTACTTTTGTCAGACACTGTTGTACTACAAAGTAGGGCATGAATTTATGAAAAAAACACACAAAGTTGAAATATGCAAATACGAGGTTTCTACCCAGCAGCAACGCCATGACATCCTATTGTTTGTATAAACAACATTAACCCTGGCGTCCCTATTTTGGGTAATGCGTAGCAGATGTAGAAGCTCACAACATGCTGCGATATGCAATGCGCTGTGAGCTTGTGCCGTAGATCGGTTAAAGCTTCTATTTGTTGTATGAAGAATTATACAGAGCTTAAGTGGTTAAGTGGTTAAGCTGACCTGGATCTGTGTAATACAAATATTCAACAATAACTGACAGTATTCCATAAGACCTCTCAACACTCTCATGCTTGCACACCTGCAAATGCATGTGTGTGACACTGTATGTGTGAGACATGTGATAATGTGTTAGTGTGTAGAGAAGTGGAGCACCATTTTTGCTCTGCCTCTCACAAGAGGAGCTCTCAGCTCTCCTCACTGAGTAATGCTTAATTTATACCCTGGCGTACAACAGTGTCGGTCGCTATCTATAAGCTCACAACGTTGAACATCTGTTATTTTTGACACATGGTGAGCAACACCACCATGTGACAAAGAATAAATTAAGTCCCCGACCCGTGATGCCGCTTCCCAAAACCAACAGTAGGACAAACGACTGCCAGCCTTGGGTTTTTTTCCGAGCCGAGTGGAGGATGCAGGAATCTTTCCTGCTCCATCACATTTGAATAATTAATACACAGAGGGCGTGTGGTTTAAATCAGGACACAGGAAATCGTTTGCTAGGAAATTGGATGCATTCACATGGCATGGGCCTGTTGTTACTGGAGGTTATCTCTGAATCCCATCCAAGTGACTGAACACAGGAGGCTTCGGTCCATGTTAGAGCAGACCTGCGTTCCACCACCGCCACGTGGAAACCAGGACACACAAGGTTAGAGGAGTCACAAGGGATTTTGGCTGGACCTAAACTCAAAGCATGAGCATCCACAGAGACACTGGAACGAGGACAGAGAAGACTTGAGATCTAAAAGTGTCTAGTGGTACAGTAAACATATCTGATTACACTGAATGAAAATACTGGAAAAATGGATGACTCTCTGTCAGCATAATTGATGGTGCTCTCTCTCTCTGTGTGTGTGTGTGTGTGTGTGTGTGTGTGTGTGTGTGTGTGTGTGTGTGTGTGTGTGTGTGTGTGTGTGTGTGTGTGTGTGTGCGCGCGCGTGTATATGCCTGCCTGCCTGCCTGCCTGCCTGCCTGCCTGCCTGCGTGCGTGCGTGCGTGCGTGCGTGCGTGCGTGCGTGCGTGCGTGCGTGCGTGCGTGCGTGCGTGCGTGCGTGCATTATACAGAAAGAGATACAAAGAGATGGAGAGAGATAGACAGAGATAGATGAAGAGACAGGTTGGCTCTTTAGGCCAGCTCCCAGGTGAGACCTGCCTAGTTTAGAACAGGTGGTGAGGGAGGGGCTTTGCAGCATGCGAGATAAATTAATTTGGATTGCAGGACGTGTTCTAAAGAGAGTCACTTCTTTACCGCATTGTCATTGTGTGATTTAATTCATTATTAAGATGAACATGTGCACAAAACTAAAACAAAGCCACTTTTTTGTAGGTTTGCGTTTGGAGCAGATACTAATGTTAGCAATAGGCTATACGTTGCTTTCAAAGTCCTGCTAGTCAGTCTACAGACTCTACACAACAGACTTTCAATGGATCCAGAGTTATTTTCTTTTATTATTTTATAATTTTTTGGCTTTTGCCTTTATTGATACTGGTACAGTAATTTTTGGACAGGAAAAGGGGAGAGAGATGAGGGGGAGACATGCGGCAAAGGCTGACGGGCTCGGGACTCAAACCCACGACATGCCGTCAGGCTGGATTACCGGCCTAGGTCCCTGGACTGCTCAGCCGCGGCCTAGAGTTATTATTTTGTCACTCATTTGAATACTTTGAATAGGTTAAATATTTATAAAACCCCAAAACAGATTTAACCACTTTCATGTTTTCTGTGACACTGTGGTATGACAAAGTAGGACATTAATTAACAAAAAAAACATAATGTTTCTGCCCAACAGCAACGACGTGGATCTGTTTCCTGGAAACCCTATTAGTACCAATCGCAGGCATAATTAAGCAAGGACTCCATTTAGGCTGAGAAGAAAGATAGCATTTCTTTCATTGGCGTTTACCCAACTCTGTAACACCCATGCATAATTATTGATTGAATACATCGAGAAGCCCTTCCCTCAAGAACCATTCTTGTTGTGGCCATGTCCTGTCACTGTGCCGCAAGTAAGATTTGACTTGATCCATAGTGCATACAGTACCAAATATACAAACGTTCTACAAACGCAGCTAGGGCCCTATTTTCGCCAGTGCCTTACCCCCTATCCCTAAACTCCTTTTTGAATAGTTAAAATAGCTAATCTAAAAGCTCACAACGTGTCGATGTAGATCGCCTAGTTGAACAATTTTCTAATATATTTAAAATAGTAAAATAGGCATGGAGGTTTAGGGATAAGGGGCAAGGGACTGCAAAACAGTGATTTTGTCCAAACATCACGCACATCCATATAG
This sequence comes from Protomyctophum parallelum, assembly GCF_964188405.1. Taxonomy (NCBI): domain Eukaryota; kingdom Metazoa; phylum Chordata; class Actinopteri; order Myctophiformes; family Myctophidae; genus Protomyctophum; species Protomyctophum parallelum. The sequence continues at coordinate 15,599,337 of NC_139703.1, read as the reverse complement.
CCATTAAACGAAAAGGGTCTTTCACGCACGCACGCACACTCGTGCACACACACACACACACACACACACACACACACACACACACACACACACACACACACACACACACACACACACACACACACACACACACACACACACACACATTGACACATAGTGGCTGCATTCATCCATGGTCTGTCTGTCTGTCTGTCTGTCTGTCTGTCTGTCTGTCTGTCTGTCTGTCTGTCTGTCTGTCTGTCTGTCTGTCTGTCTGTCTGTCTGTCTCTGTTCTGTCCCTGCCTGCCTGCCTGCCTGCCTGCCTGCCTGCCTGCCTGCCTGCAGCCTGCCTGTCTGCCTGCCTGCCTGTTTCTCTTCATTGTTTGGGGGGGCTGGGTACTCCAAAATTATACCAAAATTAAATCAAAATACCAAGATTTTTCCCCCGGCTTCCCTACTACTGTAAATCCGGCACTGTGTGGTGTACTTGATCTCTGCAACCTCTGCTACAGACAGTTGGCTGGTTCTGGTTCAAGTCCCATGTCATCAAGGTACTGGAGGACCATCGGGGGAACTCGTCCCTCCCCCTGTTTTGTAAAAGTACCCGTGGGGGTTTATGTCTGAAAGAACCCTGTGCAGCAAAAGTCTTTTTTAAATATATATTTTGTAATCATCGAAAACCATGAAAAACGTGTTTTTCGTGATTTTCATCATTTTCTTTTACCGTCGCCTGTCAAAAAAAACAGTATTCTCTGTTATTCTTGACGGGCGATAAGGTTGAACATCGACTTTCGACCTTTCGGTGGTTAAATCAAGCGTTTAAGCATTTTTGGTTTTTTTAGCCCTCCCCCACGGAGCATGCCTCCCCCCGTTTCAATCATATTCAGGGTGTAGACAACTTTCGTCTTGACTATTTTTCTCTGTAAAAGATTAGATCCACAGGGTTCTTTCAGACATAACCCCCCATGCACGGTTACTTCTTAGAAAACAGGGGCATCCCCCCGATGGTCCTCCAGTACCTTGATGACATGGGACCACCAGGAGGCCACAATAACCTGCCCTGGCAGAGAACTGTGCTCCGAAGAGAAAACGTTTTTTAGAATCGGCCTCAGGTTTAAATGGTTTAACCACTTAGGGCTCGATCGTGTGCCATTCTTTATCCGCAAGTAATAAACATTTTCCGTGAATTACGCATTTAGGAGCTTCCACTGTGCGTAAACGTTATCTTGCGGACACACAACCCACTATTAATTTTGCAGACACCTATATTTGCGGGTGGAGGTGTCTCCAGGCGTGTCGATGCGCTTTCCCTATATTTCAGGACAAGTTCAGGACAACGGAAAGAGCCTCTTCAAACCACCCGTAATGCGAATCCGTTTGATAGAATAATGCGCTCCTCAGATTCATTCACAAACATTCACAGGTCTCGTCTTAATTCTCCACAAATCTGTGATTGTAATTTCCCTCTAATCAGCAGAGTGTCAATTCCTTGTGCTCATTGTGTTTAATTGTCTAGTCAAAGAAGTTATTAGATTTGTACCAAGGCGCACTGTGCACGATTCCCTCGTTCAGTTTCATGATCACCTCATCACCCCATTATGCAGCAATGTAATGGATTTAAAAAATAATGTAAAATTCCCCATAATCAGTAACACGTAGCTGATACTTGTGTCAACCAAATGAAAGGCAATTAAACGCTAGATGGGTGTAATTTCCGATGTGATTTTGCCATAGTTCAGTAAGTCTGATTAATTAATCCGATTTCCCGAATGATCGTTTTCGCTTGATACCGTTTCAGTTTACAGATTACACAGCACGTTGATTTTTTTTAAATGGTCCAGATTTGAGCGAGCTGTGAGTCAATGAAATGACGTGTGATATGACGTGTAATAACATTAATGCCATGCACAAAACAGGGATGTCAGAGTTAATGTGGTTAAATAAGAGAGTTGGTTACCCTGCCCAGCTCTTTGTCTTCCAGTGCCAGCACTCCTGTACTCTCTGTAAACAGCTTCACCTTGACACCAGGCAGAGGGTGTGTAGTGGTGAAGTCCCCTTGGGTTCCCCAACTGAAACACAACAAAAAGACACTCGGGAAGTTATCTTCCATAATGCAGCCTTGCTGGGACAGCATCACTTCAGCTTGGAACATCTCCAGCAAGCACTGGACAGCAGTAACTCCTGTGAGGTTGATAAAAGCTGGCTGAGATCCAACAGTCTGTCTCACTATATCGCCTTCCAAAGTAACAAGCGTTAACACGTCTCTGTTATTTTTGACGCGACAAAGTGTAAATTAGAAGAGAGTGAATGCGCAGACATAAGAAAGAGATATGGTGCACATAGAATGAACATGTCATCTTCTGCTTCTGTTCCTGCTATTCTCCCCACTAGGGGATGCTCTGAGGAAGGCTTAAAAGGAAACACATCATTTCCCAAGTTCTAAGGTAATCTAGTCATGTATACGACCTCACAATATTACCTTTCTGTATTGTTGTATAACCGCTGTAGCCTACCATTGTAATGGAGCATGAACAGTATGAAAATGATCTATAATGGGGGATGAGGGGGCACTTGACATTTTAGAATCAGAATATAGCCACTGTTTATATGAAGGCAGTGGCTCTCTGGTGGGCTGTGCTGGTTTCAGATGGAACCACTGTTATGGATTGAAGGTGACCTTGTGGATCAAATCATCGCCACGGTCTGCTAATGGATGGGGCAGTGCATTTCACCTACAGCTCTGGTGCTGCTAACCTATTTAAAGCATGCAGTTCTAATGTTCACACAAAACAGATCATTGGCATTCTCTAATAATTTACCACTGTCTATACTAAATAAATAAATAAATAAATAATGTGATAAATGCTAACTTCACAAACTGCACTAATCAGTAAACATTTGTTTATGTGCAGGTATGTCGATAGGGAGATAATGACGGTTGTAAATCACACCTTGTAATGTGATGTAATGGCAGTGCTAACTAACTATCCTGATACATGCATCATGCAACACTATACCAAAGCTGTTAGAATTTGATAAGAGTGACATCAGTCAGTGCAGTGCCTGGCTCCATGTCGTGTATTCACAGATAGACTGTACAAACATTAAAGGTATATATTTTGGACATTTGGGTTTTACTGTAACAGACAAATCCCCACAATTCCCATGGCCTACTAAACTACTGTCAGGAGTGGAATATCCACCCTAGTAATTAATAAACTCTCCCAAGCTCCCTATAAACACACAAGGACACTTATATCATTAATTGAATATACCGGTAAGTGCATTGTAATGTTACATAACAGTAGAAAGGGTTCCAGAGCATTGCTAATAGAGCTAGTTGTACATTTATGATGTAGTTTTTTTTTTTATACTTATTGGGCATTTAGTATTGTAAAAATAACATCAGAATCTAATCAACAAATAAATAAGCCGTATAAAACGAAAAAAATACATTAATAAGACTATGTTGTACTTGTACCAACCAAGTACAGTCAAAACTGTATCTAGACCGACAACCTCTTCCACTTGTGATGCAATGATTCTTCAATACCATTGTGCTACCTGCACAGCCGCCTTTTCCTTCATTTCCATATAATTATATACCGGTATATAAAAAATGATATTGTTGCCTAGACATGTCCAGACTAGAGATAATTTGAATACAAACTAGAAAAGTGTGGTTGCCGCAGTCGCTTACATAGGCCCCTCCCACTAATTTTGCCAGCCAATTACAATCTTGCGTCACCCCTGTGATCATGCTTAAGTAATTAGGAGGGGATTTATCCCCCAAAAATCTTACATTTACATTTTTCACATTTGTGGTGCCCCCAATGGATGAAAATGAAATAGCTTTTGGCTCTGCGTTGATTAAACCACCCGTGACATGTGATACAAATTTGGGATGGATTGGACATTCCGTTCGTGATTTGCAATTTGTTTTTGTAAAATAGGCCCCTCCCACTAACTTCGGACGACGATTACGGCCGAACGATACGAACTACCAACATTACGCCTGTGGTTTTAATCGGATATGTCCAGAGATCAAGTGTACCGATTTTTGTGAGATTTGGACAAAATCTGTAGGTGGAAGAGCAAAAAGTGTATTTTGAAGAAAATTCTAATTTGGTGGAAATTATTCGCAGGTCGAAATGGGCGTGGCCTATATGGGGAGATGCTTCATGACCCAAGGAATCCATGGATTCATTGGGTTAGATTTTATGACTTACAGTTCAAGAGTTATAGGGAAAAATGTAAAGTGGGCTCTTATTGTAAATCTTGTAAATATGGCAAGGAAAATATACTTAAATTGGAGCCTTAATTATTCTTTGATCTTCCCATTATAAGTCTATGGACTAACTTTAACTAATTAATTAATATCAATTAAACTATACAACGGATGTCTTAGCAATGAGCAAGCACACGATTCCCGATGAAGCCGGTCGATTTGACATAATGGCTCCAGTGCGTGCGGCAAAAACTGTGGGAGGAGTAGTATCGCTCATTTACAATAACAATAGTGTGGTTGCCCTCCCTGTTAGGGCAACCGCACTAATTACGTAGACCCCTCCTACCCAACGACTCTCCATCAATCTCTCCCTCTATCTCTCTCTGTATGTATCTCTCCATCTCTCCTACTCTCCTTATAAGAGGGTGCTTGAATTAGGTGCATAAGAGAAGGACGTTGGACCTTAAAATAATTGAGCAACTCGAGGAGAGTCACTATGTGGGTCCAGCCACCAGGTGGCGCTGACACACAGAACATTACATACTCTCACGCACAATTCTATCGGACCGTGACTTTGTTGTTCAAGGTGAGGTCACTGACCCAGCCCCCCAGGTATATAACGGGGGTCCCACATTGCGTCATCCTTCCTACCAACCAGCTTTCTGCGTCTTGTTAAGCAGAAGGGTAGTGAGTAAGAGCTTATCGTGGCCTTTCTTATTGTTTTGTCAGAACAAATCATATTTATTTCTCCGTCACATAACATAAACTTGTATTCAAATAAAACAAAAAGAGACTGTGAGCGCGGTCAACAAACTGTGAGCTTCCCCGTCTGTGTCACATTCTATCTCCCAGCAGGGAGTCACCTGTCTATCGTCAGGTGTCCTGCACCTACATATCCTTTCTCAAAAGGGGAGGGGAAACCTCCATTCAGCATGTCAAATCCATAGCATAATTAGATAATTAAATAACCACAAAAAACATACAGTTCATAAAGCAGGCAATAATAATCAGAATAAATATAAATCATCATAAATAGAAAATGGCTCTAACAGAGCTCCTCTCCAAGGAGAGTCACTATGGGGAGCATACAACTCCCATTTGACTACCGCTGGCTGACAGGACCTGATCCGAGATCCCCCTACTTAGGGGACGCACGCATGCAGCATGTACACAGCATGCACGCCACCAGGCCATCGGCGTGGTAGCTAAGAAACCCTAACTAAGGAGCTGGCAGCTCTGGCTGCCTTATGGGCTGATGGTCAAACCATCTCATGAGCCCAGGGTTAATGCTTAGTGTACTAGTGACTGGTACTCAACGTGCGGTAACTCCCAGGACCGCATGGCCTAGGTCTGAAGTTGCTACATCGAGGTTATATACGTGGCAAAGATCGACGGGGACGACCAGTTGGCCGCCGCACATACAGTACTGTACAGTACATCCTGGATAGTGACGCTCTTCGCAAGGGCCCAGGATGCAGACATGCCTCTTTCACAATACATTGTGAAAGCCTCACCTTCGAATTGGGTTTCCATTTCCACTGGGAACCCCATGCGACAAACAGGTGATCGCCTTGTCTGAAGGGAGCAGTCCTGTCCTTGTACAGTCTCAATGCCCTGACTGGGCAGAGACAGTTCAACCTCCTGTCCTCCACTGAGGAGAAGGAAGGTGGGTGGAACGCTGCCAAATCCACCGGGGTACAACCGGAAGGAAAGGTCTTAGGCAGGAACGAGAGGTTCGGTCTAAGCATTACTCTAGTGGCTATATCTTGCGCCACCCCTTAACCCTTATCCCTTAACCCTTATCAAATAAATGTTTTTCGAAATAGTAAAAAATGCCAAATACATTTAGGGATAAGGGATAAGGGTGGCGCAAGATGGAGCCCTAGAGCCGTTACCACTTGTGTTACCCGAGAGCGCATGTCACTAGTCGTCAGTGCGACTAGCAGAGCAGTCTTCAATGACAGGAACTTCAAGTTCAAGTCCACCGTCTCCAGTGGCTCAAAAGGATCATGTGAGAGTGCATCCAGCACGATGGCCAAATCCCAGAGCGGGACCAGTGACCTGGTGACCGGTCTGAGGCTCACAGTGGACCAGTGACCTGGTGACCGGTCTGAGGCTCACAGTGGACCAGTGACCTGGTGACCGGTCTGAGGCTCACAGTGGACCAGTGACCTGGTGACCGGTGTGAGGCTCACAATGGACCAGTGACCTGGTGACCGGTCTGAGGCTCACAATGGACCAGTGACCTGGTGACCGGTCTGAGGCTCACAATGGACCAGTGACCTGGTGACCGGTCTGAGGCGCACAATGGACCAGTGACCTGGTGACCGGTCTGAGGCTCACAATGGACCAGTGACCTGGTGACCGGTCTGAGGCGCACAATGGACCAGTGACCTGGTGACCGGTCTGAGGCTCACAATGGACCAGTGACCTGGTGACCGGTCTGAGGCTCACAATGGACCAGTGACCTGGTGACCGGTCTGAGGCTCACAATGGACCAGTGACCTGGTGACTGGTCTGAGGCTCACAATGGACCAGTGACCTGGTGACCGGTCTGAGGCTCACAATGGACCAGTGACCTGGTGACCGGTCTGAGGCGCACAATGGACCAGTGACCTGGTGACCGGTCTGAGGCGCACAGTGGACCAGTGACCTGGTGACCGGTCTGAGGCTCACAGTGGACCAGTGACCTGGTGACCGGTCTGAGGCTCACAGTGGACCAGTGACCTGGTGACCGGTCTGAGGCTCACAATGGACCAGTGACCTGGTGACCGGTCTGAGGCTCACAGTGGACCAGTGACCTGGTGACCGGTCTGAGGCTCACAGTGGACCAGTGACCTGGTGACCGGTCTAAGGCGCACAATGCCTTTCATGAACTGGTGGATCAGTAAGTGTTCACTCACATGGTAGCCTGAAATCACCGCCAAGTTGACCTTCACGAAGGATAGACCCAGACCCCTGTCTAGGAAGGTTAGAATATGCCTCACCGAAGCCTGAAATGGGAGGACCCGTTCAGGCCTGGTCAAGCACCATCGTTCAAACACGTGCCAAGCCGTGTTATATCGTCATCTGGTAGAGGTGGCCTTAGCGCCCAGAATCGTAGGGAGGCAACTGTAGGGACTTTCAGAAGACTGTAGTGAGTAATATCCTTCAGAATATAATTAGACAATGAGATGTTTTACAGTATCAGTTGAGTCAGAAATAATCTGGGGATAAAGATGTGTGAGTCTACGGATATGAATCAAAACTATTATAATAAAACCTACACAGTGAATGTTCTGTTCCCCTGTGGGGTTTCTACGTATACACTGTCACATTCTGAGTGTTATTTTAGCTCTGAGAGTGTTCAAATTGAACCAGATGGACCCTTTTTTAACTCAGTGAACAAAAAGTAGTGTAACTGAGAGCGTATAAATGAAACCAAATGGACCTTTATGGGCAGCGGTGGGTCCTGAGTCCTGACTCCTGGCAAATCTCTCTGTTGCTGCAATCATGGCTAACATGACCCATTCAATGGGTAAATGAAACTTGGTCAACTAGCTAACAATATTGTACAATAGGTTTATGTTTGTAACCAGCAAAATTTATCCAGCATTGTTCCTTAGGCCAAGTGAAATTGGAAGACATGAAACAAGAAATTTGGTCAAATTTGGAATTGGTTCTAAATGGGTTCTTTCCTAGTGAAATTGGTGGCCCATCTCAAAATATATTTTTATGTTATGTATATGTTATGTTATGGAGAGAGCCGGACATTAACCACTGTTACTGAACTAGCAGTATACTCTATAGTCTATAACAACAATCAATCAGAATATACTGTAGCGCTTCAACTTAACACCTTTAAATGAAACTGTCTAAATGTTATACAGTTCATTTTTAACCTCTCAGTCCTCACACACAACTACGCACGCACGCACACACTTGCACGCACGCATGCACGCAAGCACGCATGCATGCACGCACGCATGCAAGCACGCAAGCACGCACGCACGCAAAATTAGTTATCCAGAAATCCTTTTCACTTTTATGTACTGCCAGGCAGCATAATGTGCTGCCAGTTCAATATAGCATGACTTTCTGTATAACAACATGTGTAAACTAAGGGCCATTCACACAAGCATTTATAACTATAAGATACTGTTTTAAAAATCATAACTCAAGTCGATATCAGAGTCCGCACCACAACCATAACAAAAACAATGGTGCCTATACCAGCCAGTAGTTGCCTACCTTGTTCAAACCAAGCACGATTACTTTAACGATACTTTCATTTCCAACTATAATGACAACTATAGTTGTAGGCTAAATGATGTAGTTTTGATCACTTTCAGAGACATTTTATGAATGATAGAAATTTTGACAGCCATTCAAAATTCATTAGAAGCACAGGCAATTTTCCTCATATTCGCCCTCGGAAAATGTTGGAGATGGAGATATGGAGACTAGGCTAGCTGGCATTATCTCAGCAACAAATACACTGCCTCCTTAGAATTAATAATCATTGTCCTATTATCCATGCAATCGTCTTTCAGCAGCAGTGAGATGGGGCTCTCTCTCCCTCTTTCTATCTCTCGCTCTCTTCCTCCGCGTGGGCTCTAACACAGGCTCACATACAATACTGTGCAGCGTGTGTTTGGTGCTACTGTTTCAGAACAGAACTGTTTATTAGTGTGGACACTCACACCATTATCATTGCCACTCAAGGAATAGAGATTAACCTGTGATGTCATGACATACTTTTTATTTGTGTTCTTTCTATTCACTTGGTCATTAAAGGGAAACTTCACCCTTTTTGCAAAAAAATATATGTTAATGACGTTTAGAAGCTTTAGAACACTTTCCTGGGGGTCTTTATGTATACAATCTGTGGTTTTAGATATTTTAGATTGTAGCAGTGAGCCCAGTGTCTCTGATGTCATGGACACTGGGCTCACTTCCTTCCTGGACTACATGTTGTCTCAGTAAGACAGCTCTCCCCCTATCCACAAGGAGGAGCAGTGCACCAAAGAATGGTGGGAATTGTAGTCCAGGAAGGTAGTGAGACCAGTGTCCATGACATCAGAGACACTGTGCTCACTGCTACAATCTGGAATATCTAAAACCACATATTACATGCATAAAGACCCCCAGGAAAGTGTTCTAAAGCTTCTAAACGTCATTAACATATATTTTTTTGCAAAAAGGGTGAAGTGTCCCTTTAAGGTCTGCTCATGAGGTCTGCTCTGCCGGGAAAAAAAGTTATGGCCATTTTTGTATACCACACCATAAACAACTAATATATGGCAAAATTGTATCATGCTTTAAGTAGCATGTGAGATGTCAAACTAGGGGTTTTTCATGATTCTGATTCCATTCCAAGCATTAGTTTTGCAAACTAAATTCGGACAATATATTTATATGATATAGTTATCATGCCCTTAAACTTAAATATTAAACGATTAAACAAATGTCTTATAAATCCTAAAAACGTATGTTGCTTTATCAGTAGTTTTCATGTCAAGGACCCCCAAAATTTATATTTGGCCAAAATATTTTTTGTCCAGGGATCACCAGAAGCAAAGATTTGAATTAAAAATGTTTGCTTTAAAAAGTTTTGCACACATGAGCTTGTATATCTGCTATTTTTAAGTATAAAATATGACTACAATAATTATGTCTAACCTGTCTTAACCTCTAAAGCACTTTGAGCTGCATTTATTTCATAAAAGGTGCTATATAAATAAAGTTTATTATTATTATGATTACAATTATTATTATTATTACCCTTATTATTATTATTATATCATTGAGTAAGTTAAAATTACATTTAAATGAAATCTTGAAAACGTCCAATGGCCTTACGTTGGTTTGGAGGCTTCTGCTTGGTCTGTCTGGAGCTTCTCCCCTCCCTCCACCTCCATGGTACAGTACACAATCCTGTTGGGGGCCAAAGACTTAAGCCCCACCACCTCCATGATCACCACCTGCCAGAAGAAGAAGAAGAAGAAGAAGAAGAAATTGAGTATTACTCAACTACAAGTTTAGCAGTCAAACCCCGTTTCCAGACCTAAGCGGAAAACGGTTTAAAAACCCGGTTTTTCGGCTGTCCGCAGCCGAAAACGTGCGCAGCTCTTTTGATAGTGTGGCAGTACACAAAGTTGTACTATGGCAATGTGTCCAAGTCCCCACTCCCTGAGCAAGACACTAACCAAGCGCCGTACTAATGACGTTCACTGCTCCTTTAGGATGGGTAGGTTACACCCTTAGATAGCATTTCTGTACACTTAGATAGCATTTGATACAGACTTATAGCATGTTATGTAGACAGCACTATAATTGCATTGTATATAGTCATAGCACGCCATAGTACATATGTATAGCATAGTAGTATAGATATATAGTTTATATGTATAGTCTCATAATATAGATATTCCACTGTTACTTTCTTAGCTTACGCATGTTTCATGATAAATGCTTTTTTGTGATGTATTCCCATGCTTTTTGTTCTTGCTTAATGTAAATCGCTCTGGATTAAGAGCGTCTGCTAAATGCCTACATTGTAATTGTAAATTGTAAATTGTACAATGTGCAAATATACATAGTGACAAAAACACTCCAAGGAGAGGGGACCTAATTATGTATTTTTTTATTTATTTTACTTGAGTTAAAGTGCAAGAGTACTTGCTTTTTCAAAATACTTAAAAGACCACTTCACCGATCTTCATATAATTGGTCCTCACTAATGTTCATTATAATAAGGTAAAAAGGGTATCTTTGAAAAACAAAGAAAGGGTCCCGCACACTGTCAGACACATGCCAAAATGTTGCTCTTTATTGGGTCGACGTTTCGGTCGATTAGACCTTCATCAGGACAGACATTATAATAACGTACCATTTCTGTCTACTCACTCAGAAATTTCAGAAACCTGCCTACCAGTGACATTATTTAGTTAATGTGAGAACAATGGCTTCTATTATACAGTATTATGCTAACTTTCCAGGAAGAGTCAGCCTGCAGTTTCTATTAGATTGGATTCCCATCGATGATGTCGCTCGTAGGAAGGTTTTCCACAGCCTTTCCACAGCCATCCTCTGAGATACAGAACATGTAGTCTTTTTTTATTCTTTTTTTGATATTATATATGTGTATGTTATGTGTATGTGTGTGTGTGTGTGTGTGTGTGTGTGTGTGTGTGTGTGTGTGTGTGTGTGTGTGTGTGTGTGTGTGTGTGTGTGTGTGTGTGTGTGTGTATGTATGTATGTATGTATGTATGTATGTATGTATGTATGTGTAGCTGTTAGACATTTCCCCCCCAATAATGAAATGACATTTCCAAAGAATATAAAAAGGAATAGTGAAAATCTCTGACCTACAAGCTCGAGTTTGTATCTGCTATTTTCATGTTACTTAAAGCGCAAATAACATGCATTTTAAAACTGCTTTTAATATTTAATATCATATTGTCTATGTCCCTCAAAGTTATTTCTAATGGTTTGAGCCTCAATCACCACTCTGAACCAGGCCTTGTCATTTATTTCTTGACTTTGAAAGCAGTTTTAGCTGCAGCACCACAATGTCCTGAGGTGGTGGGGGTGCTGATATGCAGATTATTTAATATTTGAGTCATTATAATACTGATGCTAGATAAAACCAGGCTTGTTTCCATGCCAGCTTGGAAAATCAACAATGGTGGACATTGTAAACAAAGTGGAAATGCAAATTTGGAACTGAAGACTGAAGAAGAGGAGGAATTATACAAAGTAGGGTGACATTGGTGACATCACGATGAGGCCAAAATCTGTCGAGCTGTTCCTGAGAGCAATTTCCATTAAAACACCCATATGACATGAAGGCCTGATTGGTTATTTGTGGGCATAGAAAACAAAGCCCCAAAAAGCCCCAAAAAACACAAAAGAAATTTAAAAAGTTGAATTTTATGTTATAGGTCCTTTAAAATAGGGCTTAAGTGGTTAATTCATAATGTACTTTATCCACTTCCTAGAAATATAGTGTCCACCACTGCACAAAACCATAGTTGACACTATTGGATTAGAGGAGTGCAACTCATCTCGGTATTGTGAAATGTGTAATGGACGGTACACACCTCCGAAATGCATTCCTCATTCCTTATACATGTTATGTTCTTTGTGAGTCTTAAACAGCGCTGCATCGTAATGCAAGACGTGAGATGTTTCCCTGCTTCCCTGGTGATAACTCATTCCAGACATGCTGATAAGTGTTAACAAAGATGACTCACGTTCCCTGTGCTAAGGAGCTTTTTCCTGTGTCTCTGTCTGGTACTCTCATACCTTCTGTTCAGACCTCCAAGCAGCTCTGCTGTCTGTTCCTATATTTAGTCTGGAGTAGAGAGGTGGCCTGTGACAGCCATGATTTATGAAGCCTGATTTATGCACATGTATTCTTACACTAAGGGGATGTAGAGCGTCATTGATTTGTCTTTCCTGCCTCTGAGCATTGCTAATATTCTTTGTTGAAGTCCCATTATTAGACCAACAAACACTGCATGCGTTTACATGGACAGATATATTCCACTTGTATTCAGAATGACTGCTCACTCAGAATAAAAATACTCATGTAAACCATAGATGTAAACACCACAATTGGAATACATTCCAGTATGGTATTATATACCATTTGAATCAGGATATATTTACCATGTAAACACTTTATTCAGAATACTACTGAGAGTTTGGAATACATGCATTATTTTACACATGTCTGCCTTTAGTAGTGCTGCTAGACCAAAGCACAATTGGAAAAATGGGGGGGGAAAGGCGCCTTCTGTTGTTTGTTTCCGTTGAATTTTCCTCTGGGCGCAGGCCTCAATAGAATGTGTATAACAGGATGTTGGCCCTTTTGGCATGCCCTCAGCCCACCACTTCCTGTGGTGCGCCTGTGTTTTCATTCCCACTATCAACAATGTATGTACACGTTCTGAATGGCCCTGCTGACAGATTCGGTAGTGCAGCTCAGAGAGATTAGCGCAGCTCAGAGAGATTAAATGAACCCTGTTTTTTGCAGCACATGAACATGGTTAAATACCAAGATCCTATATGGTGGTTTTCATGCAGATCTATCATATTCCTTGTATGTGCATGGTTTACCTCCAGAGTGAAGGAGAGCACCACGTCAGACTTTGACAGTGTGTTCTCATCCTCCTGGCCCATGTCTATGATAGACGTGTTGTGCCCCCGTTTCAGCTTCTGAAGTTTGAACTCCCCTCCTTTGGACACGGGCATGCTCTCCAGGTTAGCCATGAGCTGGTTGACGGAGGCCTTCAGCTCCTCAATGTACATGCCCTCCATCTCTTTGGACACAAATTTGGGGAACTTTCCACCCTGTAAGGAACCAGAAAGGACTGCATTTAAAGCTTTTAAACAATGCACAGTGAATGGTAAATGTATTTTGTTCTACCGACGGAATTGAAAGATAACAGACCACCAGCAGCAAATACGCTATTCTGATTGATCGAGACATGTCACATTTGATGTTACATTAATTGTCTGTCAAACTGCTAAATGAGAATAGATAGTCCGGTAGTCTGGTTCGTAATTAGCAACCTGGCAACACAAATATTGTAGCTACATTGAAGGAATGAACGAGAACCATGTATGGTCAAATATCTTTGGCAGTTATGCCATGGCTAACTTCCCAAGTTAGCCATGGTACAAGCAGGTGCATAATGCACTGTAAGGAAGTCAGTTGAGGAAATACCTGTACAGTACATGAAGCCTCATACGGTATGTAACTATTTTTATGAATAAAATGTTGTTGTCAGAAAACGATTTAGAACAGTGCTTCTCAAAAGTAGCAGATCTACAAGCTCACTTGTGGAAAAAGCATTACAAGAAATAGTAAACTGAAACAGCACTTGAAAATGTATAGAAGAACAGGAGCTAGGATGGAAAAAAACACCCCACACACACCACCATTCTTGACTCAGTGGGGGGCATGCCGCCCCACACATGATGCCCCGGGTGGGCATGCTAAAAACAAACATTAAAAAGACCATATCGCCAGAGCAAGAAGGTCTATTGCAGCAAAGTCTACTACTATTAGCTCAATGGTAAAAATGTCAGCAGGAAAGCGGGTAAAACAGGAAAGTTACATAGTGCTTTAAGGTGAGTAAATAGCCTGATGCCCCCCCCCGACACACACACACACACACACACACACACACACACACACACACACACACACACACACACACACACACACACACACACACACACACACACACACACCTCCAGCACTTTATCACTTACTACATATTCAGTGTGATTTCAAATTCTAACATCTTTACAGGATATGTTTCACTCAGAGTGAGATATCTAACACATTAACGTGCTAGACTACAGCAATCAGGTATACATGTACTGTATATCAGACCTTACTCATGTGGGCCCATTTTCCATGTCTGACTCACCCTGGCAATCTGATCAGCCATCTGAAGACGCCCATCCAGTTCTCTCCTGATCTGTGCAGCCTGTTCGTCCAGGTTGTCCAGCTACACATAGACAAAGAGGAAAAGAATATGTAAACAACCAAGTATTCTGTGTATTTGTTCTGGTATTACAGCTAGATTCACATTAATATGTCAAAATTATAATAGATTATGTTAGGTAATTAGGTGTCGCGATCCTGACGACCTTTGCTACATGTCTTCCCCCCCCCTCTCTCTCCCCGTTTCCTGTCTAGCTACTGTATGTCTAACAATAAAGGCTAAAAGCCCCAAAAGGCATCTTAAGTTAACACATATTGACAGTTATACTCGTCCTATAAATTAATTATGCAGGGCGCTTATGACGAGTAGGCTCGTCTTAAGTCGTTTGATATCGCTATAAGAAAGCCATGCTGTGTTTCATTTTTGGAAGCGCTCCGGTTGCTACGGACGCTTGCTAAGGCCTCGCCCCAGCACTGCTTCTGCTTCTCCATTAGCTTCTGTATTAGCTGCGGCCTTTGCACGCGCTTTTCTCGGAAACTACGGCGCTGTCCGTGGTACTGAACAAATCGCCGATGTTCGGAGGTCAGTTGTGATTATCCGGTGATCGCGATTGGAACATTGGTGTGTATATATATATATATATACACAGTATATATGGGCTCTCTGTACAGTATATCACAAAATAAAGTGTTTGGCCTATGTAACAAGAGAATAGGCTACAAAGAGTTAGCTGGATTTGATGCAGAGGTGTGACACTTAAAAATGGTGTTGATAGAGATAATAATAATGTATACGTCATCCACTGCATAGAAACATTTTCAATATTAATAATAGTATGCATTCATTGACCACTATTGTGACATCTGCTGCTGTTCACTGAGTTTCAGTGCATTAAAGCATGTTTGTGGCCATGCCAACACGGTCCTTCAGAGCCAACAAGACCACAGGCCAGGTTGCCTACGCAGCAGTCACTTTGAGTCCTGTCACTTCACCCTCCCCCGAACATACAGCATGCATGCACGCACGCACTCACGCAGGCGCACACGCACACACGCACACGCACACACGCACACACACACACACACACACACACACACACACACACACACACACACACACACACACGCGCTACCATGCAGTAACAATAACCAGTCATAGGCACCATGACACATACAATTCAATTTGAGCCGTTCAATTTGATGAAAGTGGACCTCTGGAGAAGATCCACTGTGTAGTAAGCACTAAGAACTGCTGTCCACGAATACACAGAGGGCAAATAAAACGATTAATTCTAGAGGCAATAAACAAGTTGCCCTGTTGACACAACGCATGAAGTCAGCGCTTCCCTTTGTGTTTGTGTCACTTGCCACGCTTATGTTGTTATTAGAGGCTGCGAGAGGCTGCAGCACTAATTCCTATAATTTCTCCAGTGCACCAACAGCCTGCTTTTGAATGAATGAGTGAGACGGAGGTGGAGGCGAGATAGTTGCTGCAACCATAAACGGTGGTTAAGTGTTGTAGCAGGGTTTCAATTATGGAAGCCTGGGGTGACATTAACCAGAATTAACCAGCAGTGGTTGCGGGTCAAAACAAAAGTGACCATGCAAGCCAGCTATGAGTCTGTCTGACCATGCAGTCTTGTCATGACTAAGACACATCAGGCACGTCACAGGTTATGGAGGCTAATTAGAATCACTGTGATCAGTGACTGCACTGATCACAGTGCACAATGCAAACCAGGAGCACATTTTCAGTTCAATGACACCAGAATCATTCCCATAACACCACAGGAATCCTGCTACCATCCCCATAGAGACCATGAATGGAGGAATGGACTATCATTCATGATGTGCTGCTGTGGCCTTGATGACAGGATATAGATTCATTTTATTTTTTTCCCTGACAGCAAAATGGCAGTTATGTGACTATTTAGACTAGAGCATTAAAAAAAACTAAAATTATAATGACATACATTTTTGGCTCAGATAAATGAAAAGCTAATAACTTCCTGGCCCAGTCGCATCAATAATGAATGGAGAGAAATGTGCAGTATATCAGTTGATACAGGGAAAGAGATGAAAGGGCTGATTTCTCTCTCTGTCTCTATGCTAATCTCTATGGATGGTTCTCACTCTCACCCATGCACTTTCTTATACAATAAATACTAAATACTACTAAATACAAAAATATATATTAGTGTGTTTAATGTTTATATATTAGTTTGAGTCATGAAAGTCTGCAGAAAAACCTCCTGGACAAGCCAACAACATTGTATTTAATAATCCACAGAGCAATTCCACTGAGTGCATTGGTTTTAGTAGAAGCTTGGCAAATAGAAACGTAAAGGAATGGTATCATACTGACAGATACGCTGATTTGCCACAACCAAGTGGGAATGAAATTATATTAAGGAATGATATTGAGAATCAAGACCGACAATGGCGGTGCAAAACATACTCTCCCCATGCCTTTGGCCTGGAGGAGACAATTAAATCAATTGAGATCTCTCGTTTCCTTGGGGGAAAAAAATACATATATTGTATAATATTGTTGTTTCCATTTAACAGTCTAGCGGTTGTACATTGATTCCTGTAGAAGCTTGGCAAATAAAGTTGAAGGAATTGAAAGAAATTGAAATTGAGCTGATTTGAGACAAACAAAAACAAATACCATTAGCCTACACTACAACCAGGAATGACAATTACAAATACAATACTTCTTGGAATTGTGTGTTTAAAAGTCACCTTACTCATTATTCCATGATTTTCTACAAGACTAGACATAACATCATTACACATTGATTGTGATTACAGTCATTACATACATTCCCTCACAAAGAGATCTTAAGAGGGACAGACAGACAGACAGACAGACAGACGACAGACAGACGACAGACAGACGACAGACAGACAGACAGACAGACAGACAGACAGACAGACAGACAGACAGACAGACAGAATTTCACGGTATATTATATGAGCAAGCTGCTGTTATTTTGTGATAGAGTGTTCTAAAATGCTATGGTCTCCTGCTGTTGGGACTGGAGCCAGAGCTGACCTCTCTGTGCCTGATGCTATTTCACCCTCTCCTATTACATTAACAGGCCTTGTCTCTCAGGCTTTACTGTATTGATTCCTTGCCCCTTCCAGCAATGCCCTGTAACAGAGAACAAGCTGAAGTCACTGTGTGGCTGTTAGCAGGAAGGGCGGCGGCAACCAAGAGAAAGCTGTTGTTTTTGGTTCTACCTGATAGTTAAGATACGTGGACGGACGGACGGACGGACGGACGGACGGACGGACGGACGGACGGACGGACGGACGGACGGACGGACAGACAGACAGACAGACAGTGCGTGCGTGTGTGACATGGCACACAATGGCTCTGCGCAGCAGGAAATACAGTCACTCCTTACCCATAAAGTCAACTTAACTTGCTCCATCAAAGTTAAAGCTACTTTCATACAACAGTGAAGATTTTATCCATAAGTGAACATTGTTTACTCTGTTGCTACAACATTGAACAGTGGTTCTCAACAGCCTCAGGATGGTGGATGGAAGAGTGGATGGATCTACAGTCAAATCCACCTAGGAGCACCCATAGAGTTGGGAGCACCACGCAACTATCGACTGACAAATGAGAAACTTAAAGCTGACTTCACCTAACGTGCAACAAAGTTCACCGTGCTGAAGAAGTTCAACTTTGTCTCTCGTCAAAAAATAAAAAAATAAACAGATTGTTGGCGTTGCATCACCTTGACAACTTGTACAGATCTGTTCTGTCTGGAAGCAAGTCCCTGATTGCACGATGCTCATTATGAGAATAAGAAGTTTACAAAGTTTCACTCCACCTTTTCTACTGAATATTGCTCACCTATACAGTATAGCGAGGTAAAAAGATGATGCTAGAATCCAGCAGGGCATACTGGAACGCTGCTATATTATGGATAGAGCTTTATTGATTACTGAGGAGAAATTCATCTTTTGGATATCACTGTCCTACGTCGGAATGGGGAATGGATCTATTCTGGACATATGCTAGGTTTCTTCAGCCATCCACTGTTTCCTCTTCAGATGTTAAGACTTATTAGGGGCAATCATGTGATCAATTTACAGTACAGTATAAATTAATAATGTGGACAATGACATTGGAGGTGTGTCTGTGCCTCCAGCGACATTAAGGCATGTCTATTGTCATCATTACATGAAACTTTGGCTGAGTCTGCCGACACTGGCAAAGGGACCTCATAATTCAGCTCTAAATGCAACTGATAGCCTACAAAATAAATTTAAATATGTGTATATTATGCATAGGCTACAAACAATATACAGTATCGTTTGACATATTTTTAATCTTTTTTAAATGTGTTGAGAAATGCTGGGCACATACAGTTATTTGAGGTTTGGTACTATTTTTTATTGATTTTGCATGAAGAATAAAGCATTCTAAAAGAAAACTTTCACTGTAATCAGAAAACATTAATGAATCAGACTACTAATGTGGGAAGTTGCGTAAATTCCTATGCGTTCAAAATATGGGCGTATACATACTTAGTGAATCGGTCCCATGGATAAACGGAGCCTGGGTCCAATTGTTTTGAATTTTGATCATGCAGAAATCTATGTCTTTTCAAAACTGTCGATTATGCTGTGGTATATATTTCTTGTGCATATTGACAGGGCAGAAAGTTGAGAAACCTCTGAGAGAAATCTGAGAGAAAAAGGAGCAAGGTAATGATTGGAGAGAGAGAGAGAGAGAGAGAGAGAATGAGAGAGGAGTACGATAGGACAGCACTACCGTTTCATGGTGCAAACACATACTGGATACACGTCACTATTATTATTAGAGCTTCCAGAAGACTTCCAGAAGAGTCTGCCCTCAACAGTGCCCTCTATATGACATAGATATGTCAATCTATTATAGTAACAAGTTAACCACCTGAAACCTGAAACATCAAAAAGGCAATATGCAATGTCTCATGGGATGGCCACAAACTCTCCAATCTACTAGCCTGGGTTCCAGCCTGATTCGCTGCATTCCGTGATTTGTTTTCCCACTCGCTATACTCATTCTGGAGTCTGGACACCTATCTCCGAGGTACATTAGGTGGGACAAAGGGACAAAGGGTATAATCGATCCGTGGCTGGTCTGTGGTCCACCAGTTTGACGTCGTATCAATGCACACTGTGCACCAATGCTGTTGCCCTGCACCGCAAGTATCATTCACTAAACTCACCCCACACAGCCGTCAAGTTTTTTTGTCTTGAACTGGAGCAATTATTTTCAACAGCTGAGAAAAGCATGGACAGAGTGGTGCTGGCTGATGACGTATCAGCAACAACGAGGCTATGTAACAGGTGACGTTATTAAAAAGAGTCAAACAGGAGGCTGGCCAGACTGAGTAGCAAAGTGACAAAACAAATCATGGAAGGCAGCGAATCAGGCTGGAACCCAGGATACCAATCTACACCACCCCGTGTGTCTTGGTTATTACACTCGACGTACAGGACACTCTATTTCAAGAACCATCATAAGAACACCAAAGCCATGGTTAACACCCTCAATAACACTCTGCACAAACTAGTCAACTCTTAGTGAGGTGAGGTCGGTGCAGATCTATCAACAGTCCCAGCAACTGCCACAGCAGCACCGTGTTTCTCCACAGCCAAGTAAAGCCCAGCACACACCGGGTGCGCAGCGACGCGGCACAGGCGTTGCCGCGCGGCAACGCCTGGAAAATAGAGCGGTGGCGTATCGGAGCGTCAGGCGAGGCGTGAACGCGCGTCAGACGCCGCCGTTGTGGGATAGGTTCATTGAAAATAACGGAGGCGGCTGTTTTGACGCGCGGCGTTCACAGACGCTGTGTGTAGGGCTTATGCCTGCTCAAGGTGGAGCAGATCATATCACACCGAAATGGTCGACAAAGCTTTAAATGGCACCTGCTGCATCATCACGGGATGATGCATGGATGTGGTAATGATAAGACAAGTTCAACACCTGTGTACCTTGCTTCTATGTCCTAGAGGGAATTATTTGCACTCTGCTGCACTTTTCTCTTTTTTTTGGGGGGGGGGGGGGGGGGGTGGTTCATCAATATTAACCTAATTGTTGATACAGGTTCTGCTCATACTGGTTCTGCAAAGAATGAAATGATGCTGGCCAGATGGTATCTAAAATGGAAGACTGTCAGTGTGAACTGTCAGTACTGTGCATGTGCTTTCAGTCTTGGCCACTGAACAGCCACCCTGCTGCATTGCACAGAGTTCCTGTTTAGTAGAGCACATAATCAGACTTTTGCCACCAGCTGCAGCAGAACGTCTGCACTTTCAGCTCATAAATACTGACTGCAATTCTGCTAAACAATGGGACTTCAGAAGACATGAGACTTATGTGGCAGGAAGGGGAAAAACAAAGCAAAGAAACAACAACAACAACAACCAAAACATCAGGTTTGGGAGCTATGACTGCTGATGGTGCTGAGTGCATTGCTGCGTGGTGGTGACTACTATCCTGCACCGCCTGAAAACGTTCACCAAGCTCTAGAGTGCTTTGCCAGTGATCTCTGACCAGCAGCTTGGCCTGTCATCAAAGCTGCATACCCACACCCCCCCAAGGAAAAGTTAATTGTCTCTTTGTTGCTTTCATTCTGAAATCCAATACCATGGCTACCAAGCAGTGTGGTGCAATGAACGAATGTCTGCTGCTTATCTGTTTTACAGCTTATATGAGAGGAGGGGCTTTGTAGCATGTAATGTGTGCGTGCGTGCGTGCATGCGTGCGTTTGGGTGGGCAGTTCCTCCAATTACTCCACCTCTTTCCTGACATCAGTAGAGAAACAGACATGGTCCTTGCAGGTTGTACACTACAGAACAAAAGCCAAGGTCAGTCGCTGTGTACGCTCCACAGCACCCCAAACTTATCAGGCAGGCCTAAAGGTCATTGCTGTCGTCTGTCCGACTGGCATGATGCAGGTGGACAGGCATTTTCATAAACCACCAGCCCTGCTAAAATGTAAACCTCCTTCAATGTTAACGGAGCTGACAGCATCACTGCAGCTAACATAAAGGTGACGTTGCCTCAGTGTTAGCCAAGCTGACAGCAGGTCAAAGGTGCTGGAACAGAAGCAGGCGGGTAGTTAACAGCACAGCTGATGACAGCTTCCCAGGTGGACAAGACATTAGCTGCAGACAGCACAGAGGGAGACAGTGCATCCCACCCTGTTTGGGTGCAAGAAATAGGGGAGGCAGCGCTCCTTTTGGAGCTGGATGAGACCTGGAATGGTCTATATTTAGACTTGCTACAGTATGTGTGAACAGACACTGAACAGTCCTGTGTGTGTGTGTGTGTGTGTGTGTGTGTGTGTGTGTGTGTGACACACACACACACACACACACACACACACACACACACACACACACACACACACACACACACACACACACACACACACAGAGAGAGAGACCTGCTTTTATTATGAGTCTAAGATGCAAGGCATGCGCTAATTGTTTTTTTGTAATTATTTCAAGCCCTTGCGGTTAGGTGAAGCGTTGGCTTCTCTATCAAAAGGAGTGATTTTCTTTGATTTTTCTGACAGACATCAGACATGGTCCAGATTCCATGCTAAGCGGGTGCTGTCAGGCATAGCCTTTTCAGTTTAGAGGTTTAGGAGTTTAGATCCTTACCCCAATACAGTGTGCACAGGGCTCACATCTAATCTAATCCTAACTAAGAGTTGCTGACTAGGCAAATTTGAGAGGAAAACAAGGTGGGCCTTCACTAATAGGAAGGTTTATTTGTCTATAGTCTGTCTGGGGGCCCGCATGGCCTGTGATTCTTGGCTCAGTTGCCAGTGTGATTCTGACACACTGGCACAAGTAATTTAATGCGCAGCCACCTGAGATTGGGGAATATATTCAGCCAGAATAAGAGCTCATCCATGTGGATAAATATTCATGATCACAACCGCTGAGCATGAAAAATAAAGGATTTTCAACCAGTCAGCAGTGTTTCCACCAATATAAATGAATACTACTATAGCTTCTAGGTAGCCTTCATGAAGCCAGTTAGCACTGTGACATTCTTTGTTATATGAACGACAATTTGATCACAATGGAATGCTAAAAAAAGAAAAGAAAAAAACTATTTTTGGACGCCATTATTCCACGCCAAGAATTATAGCTATAAATAAAGATAAAGATAACTATCACTATATTGTATTCTATACTTTTAAGTCCAAACCTCAACAATAATGACAACAACAGTGGTGAATTCAAAATGTACAGGGCGTCACGTTCAACATATCATGTTCAACACATCACTCATTTTCAACATTTGTACACAATCATTATCATTATAGTTATCTTCATTTAGTTATAATTCTTTGTGTTGATGGCTTCTTCTGGATTCTCACTTCATTATCATTATAGTTATCTTCATTTAGTTATAATTATTTGTGTTGATGGCCCTTTAATCTTGCTTGAGTTTGAGTGATCTGTGAAAATAGCGACTCCTACGCACAAGTCTGACAGCCACTGTGTGATTCATGCACAAACAATAGCCTGGAGGACAACTGACTGCAATGTCTATGAAGAAGCGTTCCAGTTTGATTTGGTATGCTTTTGTTGATGTAAACTAAATGTCAATGTTTCTTCTCCCCCTTCGTCCTGCTGCTACTGGCACTGTCACTGTCACAACTCACAACCCTGCTGTATAATTATAGTCATACATACTAATAATTCCTTAAAGCCTTTTATAATTACTTATAAAGTCAAGTATAATACATAATTGCTGCTCACTCACTGAACCTTTCTTTTGGCCAGGATCAATCACTTTATAGTGGTGACTGTGTGTGCTTTAAGTAAAGTGAAATGTAAAAATCACACCTGTGTGAAGTGAGGGGCGCTCTAATCAATACTTATTGACCTTATACTAACCTTGAAACATACCTTAGTTACGTCACCAAGAATGGTGGTCCCTTATTGGCCAAGGGTTTCCACCGACATACCGGCAGCCAATTTGCTCAGACACATATGACGTAATTCATAATGTACATATGTATGAATGAACCCCTGTGCGCCTTAAAGAAAGGTAGGCAGTCTCAAACCGGTCAAACGCCGTGCAGCGTAAGCAGGAAGGGGACAACAACAGATGAAAATAAAAAATAATAATTTTCACGTGATTGAAGAAGATATCTAGCGTTTGATCCGCTGAGGAATGCTCAGAATGAATTTTTCACTGGTCACTGGTGGACGGGTTTCTGAACTGCACACAGCCCTCCTATGAGACACAGACTGAGTAGAAAGAAATTGTGCCATTATTATTTATTAGTGAGGACCTATTATATGAAGATAGGTTGAAAAGTGGTGAAGCGGTCCTTTAAGACACACAAAATATAGTGGACCGAACTCTAGATGTGAGGGCTGCGTAGCGTCCCGAATCTGTCTAGTACAGTATATATAAGGTTGAATAGCTTTTTCTTTAAATATAGTTTCCAAAACATAGGGATCACTTCAGTGAAAGTGTTGTTAGCTCTATATTCTGATAGAAGTTATTGTGTGTGTGTGTGTGTGTGTGTGTGTGTGTGTGTGTGTGTGTGTGTGTGTGTGTGTGTGTGTGTGTGTGTGTGTGTGTGTGTGTGTGTGTGTGTGTATGTGTGTGTGTGTGTGTGTGTGTGTGTGTATGTGTGTGTGTGTGTGTGTGTGTGTGTGTGTGTGTGTGTGTGTGTGTGTGTGTGTGTGTGTGTGTGTGTGTGTGTGTGTGTGTGCGTGTGCGTGTGCGTGTGTGTGTGTGTGTGTGTGTGTGTGTGTGTGTGTGTGTATGCATGTGTTTTCATTATATAAACAAAGTGGTAAATGGTGCATTTACTGTATATAGCACCTTTATCCAAAGCACTTTACCATGTGCATTACATTCAACAATTTACACACACTCTCAGCGCAGCTACACCTTAGCGCACAGCCGCGGACAGAAGAAGCTGACGCCCGACGTCATGCCAGTGTTGGACTCACTTCTAATAACACACACCTTATATTCACCTTGTCAAACAGCCAAAATGATAGTTCAATGATTTCTGTCTGTCAGAGACTGATTTCTTTAGATCTAATCAGTAATGTGCCCATCCTTGAAAGTACAAACTAAATACAACCAACAGTCCACGTTTTCTAGTAATCACACTGTTGGAAAACCACAGATACGTTTACCGGTATTTAAATATTTAGGAACTGAATAATAAAATCATTATGATAGCCAGGTGTATTGCTCTAAATGCGCTGAACGATTAGAAAGTTTATACATTTTTAACTACAGCTGTTGCAGTGGTGCATCCAGTGAGTATAATTACTCACTACTGTAACTTGATATTGTGATATCGTGAAAGTAAGTGATGACACTAGCTGTGAAGATGTTTACTTTGAGTTGTGTAGATTCACAGGATGAGTCACAGCCTGCCCTTATTTGGACACCAGCTGTCATTGACTTGTTCTTGTTCTTGTTGTGACCAGGAAAATAGAGCAAACGGTTGAATTGACCTTACTGTGCACACATTAACACATTATGCAAAAGCAGCCAGGTTTTTTTTTTAGACCTAAAACTTTCACTTGAACCAGATGCATTTGTCAAGTTAAACATGATCCATGCTTGCTAAATACATGGGCCCAGGCCAGGGGCAGGTCTGATCAAATTAAAATAAAATATCTAAATATTGAATCAAGAAACGTAATAACTGTCTGGTGCACACAGGCCTGAGTAGATAACAGATGCGATGCAAGTGAAAACACTGCTTGAATTACTGTGATATATTTGATACATTTGTTAGTAAATTATGCACAACAAAATTAACTAGATAAAGTGCCCCTAGGGGCACAGGTCTCCACCAGGGCAGGTCAGGTTGTGGCCTCCTGGTGGCGCTAAAATAGGCCAATGTGAAATGTGTGCCATTTCTTCTCACGCCTTGGATGGCAATTGGATGATTTGAGGCATTTTGTTCCAAAAATGTGTTTTGCAAAAATCCACCTGTTGGTGGCGCTATAACAGGCCAATGTGAAAATGGTGGGATATATTCCTCAGCCTAGTAGGAAAGTCTGTGAAAGATTCCACATAAATTGCACGCTGCGTTCAATTTGTACATATGGACAGTACAGTATACGCATATGCCTTAACCTCCTGATGGTCTAATCAGGTCAAGCATGCATCGTACAGCATTATGAATGTGTTACGCAGCATATCTCACTGGACATGGCAGGTTATCATCGCGAGTCAGGGTAAGTAGGACCTGAACTTGTGGTTAGAGTGTCCACCCCTTGAGGTTAGGGTTCAATTCCTGGCCGAGTCATACCAAATACTATAAACATTTTACCTAATGCCTCTCTACTTGGCACTCAGCATTAAGCGCTGATTGGGGGTAAGTCCCTGCGACATACTAGCGCCATGTCCAGGAGGTGTAATTGTACATGAAGATACCTCAAGCTACAGAAACAGGAGATAGGCTTCTGACCTACTGTATAGGCCACTCATCTATCTAAATGACGGAGCGGTTGCGCAAACACCCGCCCGGCAGCACTGTTTAATACAATGTATTTGTGCGAGTTATAAGTATTTTATGTTGAATTACTCATGACAAAGTTGTACAGTATGTATATCCATAACATAAACAAGCAGCACACTAGCAAACAATTCACTAGTTCTTTGATCTCAATCATTTTGTTATTATTATTTTTCACAATTATATTACCTGATCATCTTCTTCTTAAATACACTATAGTTTGAAACTCTACCGTCATATGCATACATCTGTCGCGCAGATTATCAAAACATTAGAAAGTAGGCTAGCCGGCGTGAAAATATGATAATAATAATAATAATAATAATAACAAAATGATTGAAAGAAAGAACTAGTGTATTGTCTGAGGGTGCTGCTTGCTTATTTTATGGACATACATACTGTTGACTTTTACAACTTTGTCATGAGTAATTCAACAAAAATACTCGCACAAATAAATTGCATTAAACAGGGCCTTTGCACAACCGCTCCGTCATTTAGATATATGCATAGGCCACACGGCTTGGGATCTGCGGAATGGTATTGATCTTTAATTTGTAAATTTGTTTTATTTGTACGCAAATATAATACTGTCATTAACTTATTTCATGATTACAACTCTGGATCAATTCATTTGTCCCTCTTCATGTGCATTATTAAGACTGTGTGGGTCGAGGACAATGATTTGTGTGTCTTTATTGATACAAAACATCATGAACCAAGTCAACAAACGTACTGTTTGTCTAGTGTGAACTGCAGGGAAGGGAGTCATTTCCTGGTGATGATGAGTATTCCAATCATGATGAACATTTATGTAGGCTACTACTGTAGGTCACAACTTGAGGAATTTTCCCCTTATGAAAACTACAACTCATACTGGCAAACCCTGTGGCAAATTCAGAAGTTTCCAAATACGCACACATGGGCAATGGAGGAGCACAGACAGAATGTATTATTTGCTCTGGTCCATGGTGCTGAATCCAACTAGTTTTGTAGTGCAACATATTTTACACTGTAATATCAACATTGCTACCAATATTTATGTCACCTGAATTTCCCCACAGGGATTACTAAACTACTGTATGTATCTCCATCTCATCCATCTATCAATCTATAGATTGATACACACACACACACACACACACACACACACACACACACACACACACACACACACACACACACACACAATCCAGTTGGAAGTAATCTCATGTGAACCGATAGCAGTCTAAGACCATCCAAATGTGTAACAGCTGGTTTTATAATCATTGGAGCATAATCTTCATAAGAGGAATAGCAATACTTTTGTGCAAAAGAAGATATCAGAGTAAGTAAGAGAGAAGTAAGTAAGAGAGTAAGGCCGAATCCTGCACTTAAATGCAACAGCCCAAGAGTAATATGTCATTTTTACTGTTTAGCGTTTAGCCCATCTATTGAGTAAAATAAGCCAAGAGGGCCAGCAGCCTCACCATTTATCAAAAGCCTGTAGCCTCAGCAGTCATGTATTTTCAAATACAGGGCGGCTAATAGAGAAAACCCATCACAGTTTCTGACAAAGACAGCATTCATGAATCAGGTTCATTCCTAATCTCATGATCTCCCAATTACTCATTTCCCAACAATAGAAGAGCTATTGTTGCAAAAGAAAATATGCCAAGAGATAAGTCTCTCCCCCCCCCCTCCTTTATGTGAAACCTTATTTACTCTGCTGCAGAGGTCATTAAAGTATCATATTTTCTTGCAACTAAAAGGTACAAATTCAGAAGTAGGCTAGAGTGATATTTTCATCTGTTAATGTTTACCAGATAACATGTTAACATTTCCCAGGTTGGTCTCTGGCTGTCTAATCAGCATGTGAGTCTCTTCCAGGGGCTGCTGATCTATATCGACCTCACTCTGATCGTCACTACGGTCATAACAACGAATGATGCCCTCATCTTCCTCTTCTTCAAGACCAAATATCAAAAATGTCATGCCCACATGACCCGTAGGAGGCGGTCTCACCGGACATAAGTTAAATGTGAGAGCGGCTCCGCCTCTTTGCCTCTCTCGCCTCATGAGACCTACGGTAGGTAAGATGGTATCGTATCTTTGAGATCTATACTGTTAATGCTGACTGCTTGGTTTCGCTAGTAGTCTTTTTTCCACACTGCATTGGAAACCCGGTGCAGGCGCCTTGTGTCCCTGTGGGTTGCAGTGTTGTGTGACTTTATAGCCTACTGTGTTTGTTTGCTAAAGCTAAACTGTAACACGTTGTTGTTGTTGTTGTTGTATACTTGTATTGTTTTGCCTACAGGGTTTTGCCCTTCAGTTAGGCTACCTTAAGAGTTCCGTTTGTTGCGGAACGGCCGTGATACGGCGACTTTATTTTTTTGTTATTGTTGTACCCAATGCGATGTAGTTATCCACACTAGTATAATTCTAGTAGAGTCACAAGGTGATATTTCTTTAACTTGTCCTCCCTCCATACTGAGTGTATTGTGAGTAGGGGAGAAGAAGCTGTTTATTTGCTTCAGCCACTGAGTCCCTCAGACGCTGTACGCAGCAGGCGGGATTTGTTTTTGGTTACTTTCTATTCTACTATCCCCCCTCATACGTGCGCGTATGGTGAGGAGACGTTTTGGCTAAGTTAATTTGTTATACATTGCTGCATACTGCTATTTGCTACACCTGGTGCTGCGCTGTCCGCAGCCGGCAGGGTTTGTTTTTCGTGTTGCTGATTGTTCCCTCTCATACGTTCACGTATAGTGAGTATACTTTTGATTAACATTGCTATTATTTGTGCATAGGCTACTGCTATTTACTACCCCTGGTGCTACGCTGTCCGCAGCTGGCAGGGTGTGTTTTTTGTTACAATTAGTCCCTCTCATACGTGCGTGTATAGTGAGTAGACGTTTTTTGGTTAATATTGTTATATAAAGTGTTGCATACGGCTATTTGCTACCCCACGTGCTACGCTGTCCGCAGCTGGCAAGGTTGTTTTTGTTATGCTAGTTATTCCCCCTCATACGTTCGCGTATAGTGAGTGGACGTTTTGATCAAATACTGTTATACATTTGTGCATATTGCTATTCGCTACCCCTGGTGCTACGCTGTCGGCAGCTGGCAGGGTTGAGCATTTTCAGAGCATGTTTATTTTGTATAATCAATCAATCGATTGTGTTTCTACTTCAATGGAACTAATAGTAGTATACTTTAAGTTCCTATTTGGCTATTTATCACCATGACACATTTGTCAAGGTTTTAAGATATATCCTGCTACCCTAATAGACAGGGGGTACACGAGCACATGGCCGTTTATCCGTGCTCTATCTCCGACCGAACCACACTTTTACCACACATCTCTCTAGGCTACATTGCATTTACTCAAATGTCTTATTTATTTCACAGAAATTACTTTTGTGAAACACGCTGTTGTTGCGCAAGCTCAACAGCCTACGTCAAAATCGTCATGTTGGGGCCAGACTGGCCAGTCCTTCACAGTGACACGCGTTACATGAACCACGTGACCGGGATGGTTTCTTACCCCTCAATGTCGTGAACGCGCCCTTCTAAGGCAGCCTGTCGCCTACTCTACACTGCTCCATAGCAGCACTAGCAGTACAGAGCCCAGCCATCCGAAAGAAACCGTTGCGCAAACGAAACCGAAACAGATGCTTCTGACAACATTTGCCTGTGCGTGCTTAATCGTTGTACTTCTGAACACATTTGCCTGTGCGTGCTTCTTGCGTGCGCATTTCCCAACTCTCAGTGATTTATCCACACATCGCCCTGTGTGTGTGTGTGTGTGTGTGTGTGTGTGTGTGTGTGTGTGTGTGTGTGTGTCCGTCATGTCGCCCTCCAGCCGCAATTGCGAGTGTGCGCTGAACCCAGACTCACACATTATCCATTCCATGCACATAATAGTCCTATACAGAGCTGCCATGTCTCACCCTTTGAGTGTGACAGTCACGCAATTTAACCCTTTACCACGCACCACGCCACACATGCCATTTCACACGCATTATAATGATAAATAACAATTTTCTCTGCGGCTCCGCCGCGTAATAACGCACGCTCATGTGTGCGTCCTCACAAACGGTAAAATAGCCAATCTGCATTCAGCGCTGATATTATGCAGGAGGGTAAACAGTGGACCTAAACATCAGCAGGGTCCCTGACTGTGTGACGCATGGAAATGAGCCATGCGGAGTTTAACATCGCTTCGAAATATTTTTCAAGACAATATAGCCCCCACAAGTTACAACAAGTGAGTAAGTGACCTGTGACTATCTCTCTTCTATACTGGTGTGTGGCGTCTCTTGCGTGATATGAGGAAGTGGAACGGTGCCATAGCCCGTGCACATTATAGGGACAAAGTCGTGTGTGTGTGTGTGTGTGTGTGTGTGTGTGTGTGAAGTGAAGTGAAGTGAAGGGGGAGGGGCCGCATCGCGACTTGTTTCTGTTCATAGAGAGAGAGAGCCCACAGATGTGTTTGAACTAAGAAAATGTAAAAATAAGGAATTTTCCCACATTCCAGTTTTCTGACATATTCCCCAATTTCCACTGAGATTATGGGGTGAATGAATGTGGCCAGACCCATCTTCTCTTTCTGTCATAGTGACATTGTCCTGCATCAGATCATGTCCAAATCAGGTTCGCCAATCTCCAGTAGCCTCTTCAGTTTTTTGAAGATTTTTTGAGTGGTGGCGGAGCTATGTGTGTGGCTGGCTGGGTCTGAGCACTATGTGTGTGGCTTGCTGGCTGGCTGGGTCTGAGCACTATGTGTGTGGCTGGCTGGCTGGCTGGGTCTGAGCACTATGTGTGTGGCTTGCTGGCTGGGTCTGAGCACTATGTGTGTGGCTGGCTGGCTGGCTGGCTGTGAGCACTATGTGTGTGGCTGGCTGGCTGGCTGGGTCTGAGCACTATGTGTGTGGCTGGCTGGGTCTGAGCACTATGTGTGTGGCTTGCTGGCTGGCTGGGTCTGAGCACTATGTGTGTGGCTGGCTGGCTGGCTGGGTCTGAGCACTATGTGTGTGGCTGGCTGGCTGGCTGGCTGGGTCTGAGGAGCATAGATAGATAGATAGATATCTTTTTCATTTCCACTTTAAGCATGAGGAGGCTGTCAGTGCAGGGAGAGCAGCTGGCATGGAGGTGAAGACATCAGTGTTAAGGTTAAATATCAACGTTAAAACGGGCCAAATCGACATTAAAAAAAGCCAAATTTTTTCGACAACGCCCTTCGGACGGCGTCGAACACATTAAGACACTAGTCTCACTCTTGACATTTTCGGAAATATGGCAGCCCTGGTCCTATATTTACTACAGTATGCCTGACAGACAGTGTTGTCGTTAAGCAGCTCGACCCTGTACCTCAACCCTAGCTGACAGGAGTGATGGTGCTGTGCTGTGCTGTGAGTAAACTGACAATGCTTGGCTTTCTGACATCCCTTTCTCACAATCTACAACAATAGATTTATTACTAACATTAGGTTGCGGCGAAGTAGAAACATGGAGAGCAGATAGTGTGTTTTGGACAAACAGGCTAGCATTGGTCAAATGGAGTCTATATGACTAAAGATAAATGAACACATGACGTCGGTGGGACAGGAGTTATTGTGTGTTTTGGACAAACAGCATGGTGTTGTTTTGTGTCAGCTGAAGCTTCATGTGTTTGTGTTGGAGCGCCTCAGTGTGGCCGTATAGGTCATGTGCAACCTCTTCCAGAGAGAGATGGAGACACTAAATCTCAGCTGGAAAAACATGTTTGCATGCACGCTGCCTTGCATGCTGTGTGCTACTGTTGAGTCTGTCACTCACTTTGACTGATTTATGGCATTGTCTTTCTGTTAAAATCCAACTATGTTAATTTAAGAACTCTGGACATATTAGGTCATTGTTTATTAACTGTGCACACGTGTAGCCTATTGTATGTCAGACTGTATGTCTGTCACCCCACAGTCACAATCCTTTAGTAATTAGGCTGTGGAAATATTCACACTACTTTTACAATGCGTTGTCAACACGTGCTGAGTTGACAAAGATTGACAGATTTCGGAGAAGACTGATAGTTTATCCTTTAGTAATTAGGCTGTGGAAATATTCACACTACTTTTGGATTTGCAGGCCCGGCGCCACGAGGGGCAAAGGGGGTATATAGTTACAGACTAAACAATGGTACATTTCCAGGCATTCAATTAAATGCCATTGCTTGAAAGGAAGGAAGTAAGGATGCATCTTAATACAGGATGCAGCAGCATCTTAATGATCTCCCATCTAGAACTGGAAAAACAACATTCCTCACCTATAGGCCATCCTTGGGGTGGGGAGGGGTGCTAATGTCATTGTTGCAGTGGTCAGGGTGCTTAAGTGGGCAGCTACTGTAACTAGCCAGGGGTGCTAATGTCATTGTGCTGGGTGTGGTCAGGGTGCTTAAGTGGGCAGCTTAGCTACTGTAACTAGCCTATTTATTTGTTTGTAAAAATGTCAATAATAAAAAATATATTTTTTATATTTAGCAATTTTGGAATCCATGTAATAATAACAATCACAATAATAATAATAATAATCATAATAATAACAATAAGCTTCTTTGTAAACTCACTCATTTACAAACAAGCTCACATCAGATGATCAGAACAATAATCCATGTAATAATAACAATAACAACAACAATACTAACAACACTAATAACAGTACATTACAGTACAGTACAGTACAGTACAGAGGACAACATTACAGTACAGTGCAATACTAAGGAGTGCAGTACAGTACAATACTAAGGAGTGCAGTACAGTACAAAGGGGTACATTACAGCACTCGCATCGCCCTCCCGCTATTGCCTTCTTCCCATTTGCCATGCATCGAGGATGCGCTAGGATGAGCGAAATTCTAGTATATATATATATACACACACACACACCGGTATGTACACACACACACACACACACACACACACACACACACACACACACACACACACACACACACACACACACACACACACACATATGTATGTATATATCAATGTTATATTATAATAAAAAATGTTAGTGTTTTGCCAATTCTTTGGGGGCCCACGTACAATACCCTCGTGGCCCACATGATGGGAATCTCCACTCTAGGTATTGCACAACTGGTGTTAGATCTGCTAGTTGCTCTGTGCAGGGGAGTGGCAGAAGGTTCTGCATGCAGATTTCTGACACTGTTCTACCGCATGCTGCTAGCGTATAAAAAGTAGGTTAAGCATCTTCAAAGGATGGGGAGAAAAACATGGATTTGGAGACTTTGAGGATGGGCTGCACCTCAGCATTCTATGCATCAACCTAATAGAAAAAATATATAGCCTAAGTATTCTTTATGGGTGATCTATACCCCCAGACGCATGAAATAAGACTGAATTAATTCTCATTTTGCTTAAATCTTTATCTGTGAAGTACGAACATATTCGTACCCCCCAGCTATGGGACGTTATTAGCCACGTACGAACATGTTCGTATACCCCCTCGTATACTCCGTGTATGGTTGAGGCCCACAGCAGCGTTTAACATTGATCCAGTTGCTATGCAACGCCTCCGTCACCACCAGCTATGGGACGTTACAACTGCTCTCCGTTTACCACAGTTCAAAGCAGGATTTTCAAACCTCCATAAGTCGGAATCTAAGAGAGCTGTCCTTGGTGGATCTTCAGCCATCCAAAGTTCGGATGTCATTTGTGACTTTGTACCGCATCGCTCCCGGCATAATGCTAATGAACGCAAATGGTTGCAGTGGGAGGAAATAGATCCTGTTAAAGTGGCCGCAGCTGTGCCACAGATTAACCCATTTTGGGGCGGGAACCCCTTTTAAATGTTAGCATTGTGTTATGCTTTAGCTATTGAAAAATAGCAGATCTACAAGCTCATCTGCTAGTTTTGAAAAATCGAAGAACGACTGACATAGAAACATAGCTTTTTCAGAAAACTGTCAGGATGTAGAAGACATTTTTAGAATCTGATCTCAGGTCAAAATGGGATAACTACAATTATGCTAACTGCTAGCAGCAAAAAAACAAAATATGAGGACACCACACCTCCAACCCCCCCTGACTCCCTGACGGCCTGCCCCTGGAAATATCAAATATCATTGGGATTTCAGATACTCAAGGGGACAGTGTCCTCATATATCTAACTACTTCTCCAAAGTGAAACACCCACAACCAAAACACCAGAGGGAGCAATCACAATCTGGTGCCTCCATATTTAGAACAAACATTCTACTACTGTGGAATGCCCTGAAATCATTCTGTAAAGGATGTGAAACACTGGTTTCTTTCAAAACGGTTCTGTAGTGTAAAACACAGGACATAGCTAGGACCACAATGGAAGTTATTTTTTGTTATTCCTTTAGCCTTAATGTCATACTGTACCTCTGTGCTGTTTCACATTTATGTAAAAGTACTCAATGAATTAATCAATCAATCAATTTAACGACTCCTTCAGCTTCTTTCTGGATAGAAAGAAGTGTGGTTTCTAATGCACAAGAAAATTCATCCACGCTCTGCTCTTATAACGCTGCCGTGATAAGACTCTTAATCAAGCTGCTGAAATGAGAATATATTAGCAGTGCTTTCAACATGCACATAAAGTGATGTGAAGCTGTTAATGGAGATATCTGAGAGTGAGAGTTATGTATGAGTATGACACATTCACCCCAGAGCCTGCCATTAACATCCTACACCCCCCCCCCCCCCCCCCCCCCCCATGTAGCACTGTTGTGCTTCACATCAGGAGGGAGCGATGCTATATATATTTGTGCAGCCACTCCAACGAACAGCAATGTCCGTCCCACCCTATGTCTGTCTGTCTGTCTGTCTGTATGTTTAGGGTACCAACAGTGCTAAAGTGGCACTGTTGACCTAGAAACAGAGAGAGTGTTGCACTATTGCCTGCTAAGCAATATACAGACAACCACTAGTCAGACCCACTAGTCAGACAACCACTAGTAGGACACCCACTAGTCAGACACCCACTAGTCAGACACCCACTAGTCAGACACCCACTAGTCAGACAACCACTAGTCAGACACCCACTAGTCAGACAACCCTTAGTTAGACAACCACTAGTAAGACACACACTAGTCAGACACCCACTAGTCAGACAACCACTAGTCAGACACCCACTAGTAAGACACCCACTAGACAGACAACCACTATAGTCAGACAACCACTAGTAAGACACCCACTAGTAACACACCCACTAGTCAGACAACCAGTAGTCAGACAACCACTAGTCAGACAACCAGTAGTCAGACAACCACTAGTCAGACAACCAGTAGTCAGACAACCAGTAGACAGACACCCACTAGTAAGACACCCACTAGTCAGACACCCACTAGTCAGACACCCACTAGTAAGACACCCACTAGTCAGACACCCACTAGTAAGACACCCACTAGTCAGACACCCACTAGTCAGACAACCACTAGTCAGACACCCACTAGTAAGACACCCACTAGTCAGACAACCACTAGTCAGACAACCACTAGTAAGACACCCACTAGTAACACAAACCCTAGTCAGACAACCACTAGTCAGACAACCACTATTCAGACAACCACTAGTCAGACAACCAGTAGTCAGACAACCAGACAACCAGTAGTCAGACAACCAGTAGACAACCCTTAGTTAGACAACCACTAGTAAGACACACACTAGTCAGACACCCACTAGTCAGACAACCACTAGTCAGACACCCACTAGTAAGACACCCACTAGACAGACAACCACTAGTCAGACAACCACTAGTAAGACACCCACTAGTAACACACCCACTAGTCAGACAACCACTAGTCAGACAACCACTAGTCAGACAACCAGTAGTCAGACAACCACTAGTCAGACAACCAGTAGTCAGACAACCAGTAGACAGACACCCACTAGTAAGACACCCACTAGTCAGACACCCACTAGTCAGACACCCACTAGTAAGACACCCACTAGTCAGACACCCACTAGTCAGACAACCACTAGTCAGACACCCACTAGTAAGACACCCACTAGTCAGACAACCACTAGTCAGACAACCACTAGTAAGACACCCACTAGTAACACAAACCCTAGTCAGACAACCACTAGTCAGACAACCACTATTCAGACAACCACTAGTCAGACAACCAGTAGTCAGACAACCAGTAGACAGACACCCACTAGTAAGACACCCACTAGTCAGACACCCACTAGTAAGACACCCACTAGTAAGACAACCACTAGTCAGACACCCACTAGTCAGACACCCACTACTCAGACCCCCTAGTCAGACGGGTGCAGTACTTAGTTTAGACAGTTTTTGGTTTAGACTAGTCATTGGT
Source organism: Protomyctophum parallelum (assembly GCF_964188405.1). NCBI lineage: Eukaryota > Metazoa > Chordata > Actinopteri > Myctophiformes > Myctophidae > Protomyctophum > Protomyctophum parallelum. Next base: position 15,562,826 of record NC_139703.1, on the reverse strand, counting down.
TAGACCAGTCATTAGTCCTACAACTACAACCTATCTCAAACCCTCATCCTAAACCTAACCTCCCACGGGGCAGCACACCTAAACCTAACCTTAACCCATGTCTAACCAATGACTAGTCTAAACTAAGTATGCACCCCAGTCAGACAACCACTAGTCAGACACCCCAACCAACAGCACCACTCAGTTCAGACGGGTCTGATTTTCTTGAGAATAAGTCTGTTGCATCAGTAAGGCAGATGCTGTAATGATACAGATAGTCACCGTACAATTGTGTCAAATATACAAAGAAAGATGCATTGCATCTTACGTAAGTGAAACCTAGGTGTCAGGACTCACCTGACAGGCTTGATAGAGCAACTGGTGTTCAAACTTCTTGATGCCGAGGATGTTCTGGAACATCTCGTACAGCTGATCCTTGCTGAGAATAAGCTCGGAGGCTGCGCTGGCAGTCATGCGCTGCTGTGCCTTGCGTGGATCCTCGTCGCCCCGGTAGATCGTGTCAAACTTGGCCATCCACGAGCTGAGCACCGTCTCCTTACTCAGGCCGTCGATCTCTGGAAGGCTCCGCACACGCTTCTCAATGTGCCTCTTGAACACTTCCCTGCAATCATTGGCTGAGAAACCCCCTGACTGGACCATCTTTGCCACACGGTCACTCTTCAGGAACACCTGTATTGACAGAGGCTAATGTCAGCGATTGTTTCAGGACAAGAGCAAGTTCATGTGGAAGCAGAACAACGGTGAATCCTGCCAAAGGCAAAGCAGGAGTTTAGGTTCTATAGGGTGTGATTTCTTGATTGTAGTTATTGTACAATATGATTTGTAACATGGCATCTAACATAATGATTTACTCAATACTACTCATCTTAAATATTGATTACATAATGTGACTCTCGGGATAGTTTAATACAGATATGCAGAAGCAGAAACAAGAAACGTGTCACCAGTACTTCAAATTCCATTAATATTAATGGACCTACAAATAAGATGGCAAGCTCTGTGCACTGATTGAGGGTACAATCTCATTAAAATAAGCAGGAGCGGAGCAAGGACTTGACAATATCAGGGGCTTAGCCCAGAGCATTGCAGGGCCAATGTGCGTTGCTTGTGTGCGTGCGTGCGTGCATGTGTTTTAATACATGAATTTTACAGGTGAGGAAAACAGGCTAACAGTGGAGAGAGTGCAACCTATATGACCTGAATTGGGCTTTAAACTGCTAGACAAAATAATAAGTGAAACTAAATGGTTCCTCATTTTGCTGGCGACCCACTGGAAGCCAAGTACCCCTCATAGTCCCACCCTGGACTACACTTTTTCTGGACTACACAGGACTATTTTAGTTTAGGCTACTTACTTTATTGTTAGTTTACTAATGCAGACACTCCAGACAGTGCAGTTCCTTTGTAGTGATATAAAACTGATATAAAAGAAGCAGTTGGTAGTATTTCACATGCTGAGAAATTATATGATGCCATAGAAATGTATCAAGATGCCCAAAAATGTTTCTTCCGTACAGGTTTATTTCTACTCCTCGTAACATTGTGAGAGAGTTCTGAAAGGGTGTTTCTCATTCACTATCCAATAGGGAAGTGAAGTGAGGACAGATGGCCTTGTCGGAAAACAATCTCTCACCTAAGGTCTAAAACTTAGTTTATAGGTCGTTAGCAAAGCCTAATTTACGATGTTTGTTGTTGCTGTGTAGTCAGGTTTGACAGCACTACCGTGTTCTCACTTTAAAGTGTTTTTTCTGTTTTGAAGGGAGACATTGATAGGGCTCTGAATTACTGTCTGAATATCCATTCGGGCGGACATTTTCTGAGGAACCTCTACAGTTGCAGTAGCGAACTATCATTCATAAATAACAATCCCAATGGAACAATTTCAAAGTAAAAGAAAGAGATCTATTCCAGCACTCTTTTGTCTATACGGGGAGGGGGGGGGGGGTCCAGCGTTAATTAATACTAATCCTAATACTCTGTACAGTAGATAGCACATATTAGGTGTGCAGTTTGTGAATGAAGCACTACTGTAACATGAAGTGGAAGTCGATCAGCCAGTTCTGAAAAGGACAAAGTAACCAGTAAACCATAACTGTGTTTAACTAGACAAAATTAATGATCCAATTTCCCAACTGACTTGACTTACAGTAACTTATTAACTACTTTTAAGGCATGGGTTTATTTCATTTGAGGTCTAAATATGTATGTTCTAGACCTGTCCATCTTCCATACCTATATAACAGGAAACTCTGGTCTGGTCCAACCTTTACAAAATTAAAGCAACCAGAGTGGATATAGGTCCAGCTAGACAATAATGAATCACTTGTCCTAAATCCATACTTTAGGGGAAATTTATGTTCGTATTACTCCCCTCCCCTCCCCTCCCCTATCGATGCTGCCTCGTCCCAGCATCCTGGCCGTCCACCTGACGTCATCTTCTCAGCCTCAGTCTGTATAGTTTGCCTATTTTCTGTTATTAAATTCTTAAATCTACTCTGTCTACTGTGGCTTTGCATCCTGGATTCAATCTAAACCTCACTCCTGACAGTTTCATGATAAATGCTTTTCATGTGAAGTATTCCCATGCTTTTTTGTTCTTGCTTAGTGTAAATCGCTCTGGATTAAGAGCGTCTGCTAAATGCCTAAATTGTATTATAATATCCAAAAGACGATATTTAGTCTCATATCACTTTATCAATGTAATATCGATAAAAATATTGCCCAGCCCTATAGAATATGGTTTTACCTCATAGTAGCTCTGCACAGCGTTGATGAATGCCTCGTCTGCCACAATCTGTGTGTCTCCATTGAGGAAGGCCTTGAAACGATCGTTGGTCTGCCTGAGCTGCTGCTCAGTGATCTGTGGAAGCAAGGACACATAGAACAATGTTTTTCAACCCTTTTCATATTGGCATCAACCGGGTTAACGGGACCAGAGATTAGCTGATAACGGACGGACACACACACACACACACACACACACACACACACACACACACACACACACACACACACACACACACACACACACGGACGGAGTGCCATACAGGTCGGCCTAGTGGAGACAAATAAAACGTTTACTGTGTTGTGTTACTTACATACACACAAATCATCTGATATGAACAAAGACTGTTTGATAAAGATTTTTCTTTTCTGTACCTGAACAAAGTTCAATATTTTATATTTGATCTTCCCAGGCAGTCAGGCTGCTGAACAGCTGACCTTGAACTGTATTGCACTGTTTTGTCACTTGCACTTTTTTCCCTGTTTTTCTTTTTGTCTTTTTCTTGCATTATAGACGTTTGTTTATGTCCTGTGTATGTAAGACTGAGAGTGCTCTGAGCAAAATAATTTTCATTGTATTTATACTCTATACACATGACAAATAAACCTGAGCATCCAACAACCAGTCCTTGATTATTACATACATTAAAGACTGCATGTTATTTTCTGAAGGTGACACGTACTTTTACTCGCAAGGCAATTTGCTGTTCAGTAATTTATGCATCAGTGAAAGAACACACAACACATTGCTCGAGAAAAAACAACACATTTTCATCCTGAAAATCCTCCAAACCATAAATTAGGTTTAACAGTGTTTCATGTTCTGTGTGCACTCACATGTATCAAGATGAAAGCGTTCCTGGACTGATATTCATAGATGGTTTAGTAGAGCCAGTGACCCAGTGACCATAGTGCTGTCTTCATGATGCTTATTTGCTATGTGTTTTATGCATGTTGTCGCTGTTGGGTGGAAACCTTATGTCCAAAACCGTTCCATTATTATATTCTTTATGAAATTGTGAAAATGTCAGATCTATCTACAAGCTCACAATGCATTATGAGCAGATGTACACTTGCCATTTTCTCTACTTTTGCGCAACACTCTTGTAGGGCATTACTTAAAAAAGAAAAGAAAAGAAACAAAGTTTACATTTTGAGATGCATGGTTTCTGTCCGACAGCAACGATGTGGGGGGTGGTGGTGGCTCAGGGGTAGAGTGCCTGGATGGTAACCGTAAGGTTGCCAGTTCGAACCCGGGCTCCCCCAGAGTTACTGTCGAAGTGTCCTTGAGCAAGACACTGAACCCCTAATTGCTCCCGATGTGCTAGTTGGTGCCTTGCATGGTTTCCGCTGCTATCGGTGTATGAATGTGTGTGTGAATGGGTGAATGTAATGCACAATCTCTGTAAAGCGCTTTGGATAAAGGCGCTATATAAAAATGCACCATTTACCATTATGTCAGGATATTTTCAACAAATCTCATTGTATGACAAGGTAGGTATAGGGCTGGTTAACACAGAACAAGGCCTTGGTCACACAGTACTTTATGTATGTGTTCAAGTATTTCAAGTGACAGACTTCAGTGTGGGAGTGAGATGGAAAAGTACCACATATCAATGTGCCTATGCGGCACTGTCATCACCATCTGTGTGTATCTTACTGCACTCTCAATACAAAAATGGAACATCATGCAAAATTCATGTTGTTGGTATGAAAACTCAGAGAGAAAAATCATAGTTAATTTTGCGCAATAAGAATGAGTTGCTGAGAGTATTAATAAATCTCATGAAAGAAACCAATGACTTTTAACACCAAATTAAACAATGTCCATCCATCCACTGATTCTCTTTAGACCGGATAAGGAAACGGCAAGTTAATCCCATAGTATTCTGCCGTACGACGGTGTGCTGAAAATAGCTGATCTACATTGTATCTACTTGTAGATCAATGGGTTCTTTTCAGTGCATAACACTGTCACTCAAACTGTCCTTAAATACATGGAAGAATTCAAATTCCATACTGCAGCACAGAGAGGAGAACCCACCACCTATTTCAGCTCAGTAACGTAATGTGGCTGTAAGCTCTCTCTCTCTCTCTCTCTCTCTCTCTCTCTCTCTCTCTCTCTCTCTCTCTCTCTCTCTCTCTCTCTCTCTCTCTCTCTCTCTCTCTCTCTCTCTCTCTCTCTCATGTGACTCTCAAGTCATGTTCAAACACAAAACACTATCTTGCAACAAATAACAAAGCAAGACAAACTAGGTGGAAGGAAAACATCAAAGATCAATACTTCAGGTTCTGCTTCACAAGACAAGTTTATTTGTATACAGTACCGGAGCAGCAAGACTGAGAGAATGTGCTGACGGTCCCTGCTGTTGTTCAGTCACTATACGAATGCTAACTGCAATGACTCCCAGCCAGGACAAAATAAATCTATACAAACTGACATAAAACACTAATCTTAGATAATATTCACATAATATGCAAATCAGTCTGGGCCACACTGAGAGGCTCAAGCCAACAACTTGGCTTGTTTGGCTGTTTGTCCCCTTGTGAAATTGAGGGAGTATCTTCTGAACAGAGGACAAATAACAGCCCTTACTATCAACTAATGGGCTCCACTTTGCTTGCCTTGGCTCTAGAATACCGTGCTTCAAATTAATGCACCATAGTTCACTATAATGCACAGTTGCACACAACAGTTGCACACACAGACAATTGATTTATGATCGAAGCTCCTCTTCCAAACTCCTTACATTTCTAAGAACACCTTTTATTCAAACTGAGAAGCGTCATTAAACTGAACTTCAATGAGAGACATCAAACATTGAATCTGCATTCTTAATAATTGGATAAAAAGTTATTTTAGTGTAGAAATGTGTCCATATGGGTATACATTTTTCCAAGACTTAAATTGCTGTGTATGTCCTTGGACACTGGATTGAAGGGGGTACTAAAACTGATTTTCAATTACAAAAGTCCAGAGCACCCACGCAGAAAGCCTCCTTGAATACAGATACAAGCATGGTTAAAGCTTTTAGGCATTTAGCAGACGCTCTTAATCCAGACCGATTTACAGTAAGCAAGAACAAAAAACATGGTAATACATCATATACATAAAAATAGTCATCATGAATCATACGTAAGCTAAGAACCTACTGTAACAGTGGAAAATCTATATTATGAAACTATGCATATGTACGTATATATATATATATATATATCTACATAAAATGCTATCTAAGTTAAGGTGACTTCAGACCAAACAAACTTGTTCAGACTAGTCAAAGACTACTTAAAACAAAAGACTAGAATTTTTTTATCAGCAGAAACGATGTCAGACACATTATTTATCCCAATGAAAATTGCAAAAAGCAGCCTGCATCGCTGGTTTGCAGTCTTGCCAGTTCTGCTCATTATAAGCGCCTTTGGGCTATACTAGTTTTCCTGTAACATGGGCTTATTTCTGAAGTGTACCGGTAGTTATTATTTGGGCTTGGTTTCATGATTATTTTTTAAATAGACCTGGTCGCTTGTTTCACTCAAAGAATCTGGCAATCTCTGCATCCCGCAACAAAAACAAAACAGAGTTGAGATTGAGAATAATGGTATCTAGTTCACACTACCAGCCCTGAAACATGACGAGCAGACTAGAGATTCACTCTACAGTAGCTCTGGTCCATAGCCAAAGCCACTACAACACGGATAGCATCGACTACCGAGGGTCGCCAGCCGACCGACCGAACATGTTCGGTTCTTCATCAACGGGTTCCAACCATAGAGTATATAAGGATAGAGTTTTGAAGCACCCGGAAGAACCGCCTACTTCCGCATTTTTTCAAACGTTTTTTTTTTTGCGGAAGTGCAAACGAGCGCTCAATGTTAAACCCCAGCTGCACGGGATTACCTCATCATAACTACACGGGTCCGCCTGCAGTCCCACCTCTTACCACTAGGGCCCAGTGCTTCAATGTTGGAAAGCCTCACTGGGGGCTTGGTTCAAACGCGTCGGCAAGTCGATATGGACGGCAAGCACCGGGAGCTTGTTGCTGGGAGTCTCCTACCGACAAGCTTGCGGCGCTTCCAAACTAGCCGACGGTCTGTGCTATCTGGAGCTACCTTTACATAAGTTGAGCCTTTGTAACTTAACTCACCAAAACCTTTGCTGAACTGATGATTGAAAAAAGACATGAACCAATTTAACAAGTCAGACCCATATCAAACCTCCCCTGTCTAAACAAGATACTTGAAAAGGTTATATTCTCCAAACAAAGTAAACATCTTTCTAAATGAGAACAATCTTCTGATCTAGATATGTCTGTCAGGTTTCAGAGCTAATCCTGTAGGACAGAAACTCTAGGTACCTAATATTATCAGAGACTTAACTGTAGTTCTAATGCTAATCAGACATCTGATCTGGTTCTTCTTGTCTTGATTTACCGGTAAGTGCAGGATTCAATACAAATAATGAAATCATCATAAATCCCCTTGAGATGAGTTGGCCTCTCAGAACAGTTTTTGTTTCAGACGTAACTTTTGGTGTTACTATTGTGCCTTTGCTTTCTCCCTAAATATTCCAATAGGTGATAATATTAGCTTACATATCTGTGATGGCCACATCAGCAGCAGCAAAAACATGTTGGAGACCTACAGTACAGTATTTTGGTTGTTGTTGTTATTATTTGTTATCAAGTTGCTTTATCAAACGTCATTTACGGTAATTTGCATTAAGTTCTAGTTTTCTTGAGTTACCAGTTCTGTGGCTTGCTGCTGGAGTTGATTGTTTGACCAAGGAAAAATAAATCAGTAAGAAAGTAATGACTATGAGTATGTTAAATATCAGATGGCATGCGCATGTCCATTGTATATGAATGGTGATGTCACATGTGTCACTGTTTTGGAGTATGGATGATGATTACTCCTGACCTGACCTTAATTTCTTTTATAATAATGCAATTTTAAGTGAAATTACATTTATATACACAACATGTGATTTCTCTCAAATATGATAATTTTAAGCCTCTGATTATGATAGTTCAACATTTCCCAACTGGCAACACTGTTTGGTTTCAATGGGTTAGGGTTAGCCGGGCTAGCCTACATCACAGATTCCCTGTTGTTTTATGTTCCTTCATGAGTCCTTAGATCCTCTGGCTTGCCAGATATGAATAATGCTATCCAATAGAAAACTAGAGATGCAGAATTCTTATTATGCTATTGCTAGGGTACAGGCTTTAGTTCCCACACTATTATTGGTCCGACAGTCATTAGACCGACAACCTACCTCAAATCCTAACCTAACCATAATCGCAAGCACGGGATCAGCGCATGTTCGAGTGGTAGTCTGCTCCGTCGGAATTGCCATCGGATCCCATTATGCTACATCTTGAAACAATACAAAACATAGCCTATATATTTTTAAATAGCCTTTCTGTATTAAAAACAAATCCACTATTGTAAGGCATTTTATACAATGTTCTTTTCAATGTAACCTGATTGTACTGTATACTATATTAATTCCCATTGGATTACGGCAGGGAGTGAGAGTCCATGTAACAAGGCCACACAAATTATTGTACAGAGAAACGGGAGAAGGCAATATGAGTTTCTTTCAACAAACTGAATACAACCACCAGATGACTGCCTGTTGTTCCAGCTGAATCACCTCCCCTGCAGCTATATTTTCCTGGAGATTGTAAGAGATTAATAATGGGGACTGAAGATGGTGGTGGCAGACAGTTACTATTCATACACTGCATGTCTGCAGTCTATCTCCAAGCCCCAATCTAATAATACTTTTTGCTTATGTTGACAGTTTGTGTTGGCTTTAAGTGACACACCAGAAAGCCTGTGTGTGTGTGTGTGTGTGTGTGTGTGTGTGTGTGTGTGTGTGTGTGTGTGTGTGTGTGTGTGTGTGTGTGTGTGTGCGTACGTGCGAGAGAGAGAGAGAGAGAGAGAGAGAGAGAGAGAGAGAGAGAGAGAGAGAGAGAGAGAGAGAGAGAGAGAGAGATTGTATAGTGGCCGCAGACAGCATGGTACAGTAGGCCGACTTTTGTCCGACATACCAGTAGGCCTACATATTCACATGGCACCAGGTAAAATGAGGCTCAGCTCACACATCACAAAGGACTACTCAACATAATATATTTATGACTTTCCACAATTACATGCTCTTCATTTCACGTCCTTCCTGCCCATCATTGATTTGAGAACTCTGCTGATTGGTAAACATCCTGATAGATCGGGGGCTGGGGGAGGGTATTCCATTTTCATCAGTATTCCTAGACCCCCAAGCTTGGCTGTTCTGCTTTGCTCCTATCGATTCCCTCTCTCTGGCTCTTATCAAGATTGCAACGTTACCCAGTGATTCATTGATGTGCAATAAAGTGGGCGGTGACATTAATCAGCCCTCACCTGTCAACACAGGGGGCACAAACATACATTCCACAGCCTTAATATAATATACAGTAACATCAGGGTGTTTACAATGTGCATGGGCGTTAAAAAGGATTATAGTTTCTGTTACTGAGGTAACACTATGTGGGTGATAGTTGGTGTTAAGGAACAAAATGTGCGTTTAAAATCCTGGTGGGTTCATTTTGGCATGCGAAAAACTGGATACATCAACATAACGTGTGTGTGTGTGTGTGTGTGTGTGTGTGTGTGTGTGTGTGTGTGTGTGTGTGTGTGTGTGTGTGTGTGTGTGTGTGTGTGTGTGTGTGTGTGTGTGTGTGTGTGTGTGTGTGTGTGTGTGTGTGTGTGTGTGTGTGTGTGTGTGTGTGTGTGTGTGTGTGTGTGTGTGTGTGTGTGTGTGTGTGTGTGTGTGAGTGAGAGAGACAGAGTTTGGAAGTGAGCGTGGGTTGTTTATGTGAGGTTGATTGTGTTTCGTTCCTTTGTGTGTGGATTATCTGTGCATGTGATGATGAGTATAGGCTATTGCTGCATGCATGCATTCTTTGTTAGACTGTTACATAAGTGCCTCATGCAGCTATCTCTGTAAATGTGTCAACATATGCTTTGTAATACTGTACATGCGTTGTGATATGCAGTATATCTACACTTTGTCCTTTACCTCTTCGAGTGTAGAGATGAGTGGGGTGATTAGCTAATTGATTGCAGTATAGCTTGTGCATTTCCATGAAGTCTGCAAACTGGCCTAAGACACGAAGGCTTTCTCCAGTAGTTATATAACCTTGAGTTAGCCTGTACAATGGTCTGGAGTTGTTTTATTAACCTTTTCTAAGTATGAGATTGATTGTGAAGAGTCAGAGTCCAGAACCACCAATTTGATCGATATGTCAATAGGCAGTCCGCAACCACTGATGCACCGTGTGTATCGCAGAGAACCTGAATGCATCGATGTTTCGAATGGGAAGCGGGTCTCCCAAAAACAGATAAAAACGCACATCTCCATATGGACTACATGCGCTGATGTTATGACGTCATGGTACAAACAAACAAACAAACAAATTCAGAAATCTCCACTATATGCATGGGCATAAAAGGAACACAGACAGCACAGCTACAACGGGTACTCTGACAACGGATACAATGGGTATTGCATAATTGGATGGGGCATGCTTTTTTCCGATTTGCATTGTTCCTGACTTGCATCATTCAAAAGTAGGCGAAAATTGTGAAAATAGCCGATCGACAAGCTAAGAATGTGCCACGATGTGACGCATTCTAAGTGTGTAGATCGTTTATTTTTGCTATAAATGGAAACATGGACTCTCTACACTCTCAGCTACAGGCACCTCCAAAAACAGTGTTAAATAGCTGAGGGGGGAAAGTGAGGAGAAGTAGGACTACAGAGCCAGCCCCAGTCAAATTTCTATTGAAACACAAGAGTTTGTTAACAGGCTACCAGAAGCAAGAATAATATGCAACCTAAAGGCTTTATATTGTGTGTAAACCTATTGTGCTTGAAAAGAGCCATAAAGTACAGATCACAGCTATTGCTTTCAGCAGCCAGACAATGGACATTTCAGTCACATTATAGATGACACCACTAGCCAGCATCTGAGTAAACAGCAAACACAAGTATGGAAACAAGTGCTGCATGGCAGCTGCACAAAATACACTCATAGCAGGTTTAGGCAAACAAGGAACAACACACAGGTTCGAGTGAAAAAGCTGCGGTCATAATCAAAGAGAGATGCACATAGCCTAAAATCCCCAGCCAGAGAGGGCTCACATTTATATTTGTTCTGACACATAAACACAGCGTTGTCTGAGTAAATAACTCCTGCAAAGGGTGAACAAAAAGCCAGGTGTATGCTTTGCTTTAGCCATTTGAACCCTATAGCATCCCTATTCATGGGGAAACATTCTCCAAATATAGCAGATCTACAAGATCAAAACGCATCGTGACATGATGCATTGTCAGCTTGTAGATCGGTTATTTTTGTTGAAGAGATTTGGTGTAAAAAAAGAGAGTGGACATACTGTAGTAGAGAGCCGAACCTGGTCAACTGAACTAATACAAAGTATATAGAGGGTTTAAGTGGTTAGAGTCTGATACAGACAGAGGGATATTATAAATCATATCAGCTCCTATAGGTTGATGACATATTCAGGCACTATGGGAGTGCTACTTGTATATGGAGAACAGTGTTCAGTCCTAGACACCTCCGTCTTCACAGACCTGACTTGCAGAGTCGGAGGCAGCAGCTACAAAGCTGTTGCTAGTCTCAGCTGATTCCTTATAACGCTCACTGAGCAGAAAATATGCCTCTGTATACCAGGTCTGTAAGGATGGTTTAAACCGGATTTATGTGTTGATGTTTAATGATTATGTGATAGACAGCAATATCTCTGCCAACAGCATCTGCCTTAAAGAAACAAACAGAAACAACTGGTTGGTTTCTAGTACTTTTACTGATCCTTTGGGATCTAAGTTGAAGGTTTGACTTTGATTTGATTTGATTTCAAGTCTTGGGGTCATGAGTGTTTCAAAATACACCAGTATGCTAAGAAAGGCAGTGTGGCAAATTGTGGCATGAAAGCAGATTAAAGTATGTACTGTCTATAACACTATGTTGAACTTGTTTTTATATTTTTTATTTTATTAACTGAGTGCAATAATCTAAAACACACAGTCAAACATAAGACATGGTATCATTTATCCATGCTAAACTGGCACATTTACATTTATTTTAGTATTGCTCAATTTGTAGTCACTGAAAGAATAATAAGTTAAAGTAATACAAAAAAATTCTGTTACATAAATAACCTTTGCAGGCTTAGGCTACCTCCTGAGGAGAAAACTATTAAGGAACCGCACACTTAAAGCTTAATTTAATTTAATTCTGTTCATTGTGAGTTTGAAAAAGGCACCGAACCTAGGCAGACATGAAAGATGAGTCATGATATGGAATAGAAAAGTACATGTTATGACATTTCCTTATATACGGTAAGTAGCTGGGACAGTAATTTTGGTGTGAGTCAATCTTGACAGAGCTATGCCTGAAGCTCTACTAGAGTAATTGCATTAAAGAGTAGCCAGTGCAATACCATAATGCGTCCATACACAGGACACAAAGCTGACTGGGCATTGGCACCTCTGTCTTATGCTGGTGCATTACTCTCATCAAGAATCTAGAAAATAAATTGTACCCTTTCCTGACACCCCCCCAATCACAAATCACCACTTACTCCTTATTCTCTGCTGATTCTCTCTATCTCCACCACACAATGGCCTATCTACTGCTTTTTATGTCTACTTGTACAGTATGTCAACTTTGAAGTTGGTTATCCATCTCTTGAGCATTTTCTTTTTTAGTGCCAATCTGTTAGCCTTGATTGATATGGCTTCAACAACATGAAAGGTTGCTTCATGCATGTTTATCAATAAGAAATGGTAGGGAAATAAAAAAGAATACACATGAATACATGTGATGACTATACGTAAATTATTTTGTACTAACTTGAATGTTAACAGCTGAATTAATAAAGACATACAAATAGGATAACTGTCTTTGAAACATGCTGCTTGATCCACCACTTACAGAACTTATCTATTCAACCTGATGTGTCTCTAGCCATACACAATCACTTGCTATGATAAACCTTACCCTCCTAGTCTCTCAAGACAGTGTTGACTCCATCATTTCCAAATAAAGAGGACGCTGTTTTTCCTCTTTTTTGCCAATGGGTTCCCAGATTTCCCTGACCCTGACCCTTTACTGCAAAGCGTTATATAAATGCAGTTGCAGTCCATTTACTGCATTTATATAATGCTTTTCTCCAAAGCACTTTACAATGTATTTCACATTCACCCACACATCCACACACTGATGGTCAAGGACACTTCGACACATACTGTAGCTACCACCCATGGAACCTTCGGGTTCCTACTTCCTAGACGGCCACTCTAGCTCCTGAGCCACTGCCGCCCCCGCAAAATGAATGTGAGTCTGTTTGTTTAAGAATCATTAATATTAATATATGCATTGTGCATTCAGACACAATTGTGTTGTCCTTAAACACAGAGGGGAAAACCTTTAGAAAACAGAGAAAGTCAACAAGTTGGATTTCATTTGATGACACAGATAATGATCTCAGAAGAAACATTGAACCCAGCATCTGCCTTCAAGGAAGATGGAAGGTCACAGACACAGATTGAGGTCGAGTTGCTAACGTGAGGTGAGCAGTCTGTTTTTAAGGCACTGCTCACTGTGCTCAGGAAGATGCGGCACCCATGATAAGGCAGAAAAGAGGCTTATTTATGATGGTGTTGTTTGTCGAATGTGTCTGATATTCTGAAGTATGAAATTGAATTACGTGTTTCTCTACTTCACATTCAAACCCATTGTTCAATACTGCTGCTGTTTGTAATCTGTATGTCTCAATGAGGGAAAGATGTGCAATAGATAGATTAGCATCATTAGCTAATATAAACTACACAAGCCAGATTGATCATCCGACTCTAGCCATAAATTATATTTCTCTTAACTTACTCTTCTCCCATATACACTTCCCAAAAGACTCTAAAACTGACAGCTAGGAATTACAGTATAGTGATAGCTAGTAAAAGTTGTAACAGCCGTTGGCTGCATTTATTGTCTCCACCAGGCCGAAGGCATGGGGGGAGAGTATGTTTTGCACTCCGTCCGTCCGTGTGTCCGTCCGTCCGTGTGTGTGTCCGTGAGCAGCTAATCTCGGCCACCGTTAACCCGGTCGATGCCAAATTTTGCACACACACTCCCTGGATGCCAACGATGAACCTCTGCCCCAAACTTTCCAGAACGGCCTGTTATAGCGCCACCAGGAGGCCGCTTTGTGCAAAACAGGTTTTTGCACAATACACCTACAGATTTTGTCCAAACATCACGCAAATTGGTACACAGTCTCTCTAGAGCCATTCAACGAAACCAGTCTTTCAGATTTCTCAGACTCCATCCTGATTGGTTAAGATTGGCTTCCAAAGTTCACAGGAGTGCTCAGTTTCAAACAAAATGCTGCAAATCATGAACACATCGGGTGATTTCCGTGAAATTGTGCACCCACATTCCCACTAGGCCGAGGACGAAATGCCACATGAACAATTTCAACTCAGCCTCTATAACTGGCCAAAAAGTGTTTTTACCTCTAACTGCACGGATCTGTGGATAACTTTGTATGCCAACTCCCTAGAGGCCAAGGAAAACCCTTTGCCTGGAATTTTTTACTTTTGTTGCCCTTTTGAAGGGCAGATGAAGGCAAGCTGCAATGTCCTACATTCCTATCCTGGTGGAGACCTGTGCCCAGAAGGGCACTTTTTCTAGTTTATTATGTTGTTTAGTAAGTAGTATGTATTTACGGCTACATCCATATATATATTTATATTAGTGAGTTACTGGTAATATATATATATAACTAATGTCTATATATTGACAGCCTACTGAGCACTTGTCAATGCCGCACTAGTCTAATGACGTCTACTGTGGCTAGTGCGTGTGTTGTTGCTCTGTTTCCTCCTTGCTGCAAAGGATGTGATGTCCCCTCTCGCTTACCATCCTGAGGGAGGGCCGTCTGATCATGTGACAGTCTGATCAGCTCTCCAATTGGCCAACCGGCCACGTGGCACGCTGGGCCAAGCCCCCAGTGCAGCTCACCAACGTTGAAGAGGTGAGACTGCAGGCGGACCCGTGGAGTTATGGCCATTTATTTGACTGCCTTTTTTAAATAAGATACGTCCCAGGTGCATCCATGTGATGTATATTTTAGTTATAGTTATTCTATTTATAGTGACTCATAGGAATAGACTATGTGACAACCAGGTATAGTCTGGTGACCACCGGAGAGACGGGTGACAGCCGAAACAAACCTTGGTGAGGCCTTTAGGAGGGCCATTATAATCCACCACTCCTAAATACAGTGCCTGGTACTGGGAGTCTGGTGCAACGCACAGGTCCTGGGCCTGGTGAGAGCAGGAGTGGACCTGGTGAGACGTAGGAGGGGCCCGGTCAGGAGTCAACCCACAGAGACTAGTCCTTCCACGCGACTAGTCCTGGTTCTCCCAGTACCGGCAGAGTAGTTCCAGAGCAAAGGATTGTGTGGCCTTGCTCATTCCCTGATGGACTGATCAAGGGTAGCTACTGGGACGTAAATCGGGATTTGATCAACCCCGGCTAGGTCGCCTGAGTGAGGGGTATGATGTTGGAAGACCCAAAACCCTGTTGACCTCTTGCAAGTGATCACCCTCCTTTGTGCCAATGTTGGCACTGGTGCCTAAGGTTGCCTACCCCTGCCCTAGACACGTGTATCAATTGGGTGAAAGAACAATTGACACTACTGTAGTGATTGAAACCATAACGTCTTCATGACTTCCTGACTGTAATAAAACCATGTGTAAAGTTGTGTCAAGTTCCCATTGACTTCGATGGAATGCAAATTATTTTGCAGCCAGAGGAGGGAAATCTGCGCCAGCTGCTGGGCCATTAATGAGAACTATACTCATTCATTACTTCAGCATTGGCTTAATTTTCAAGAGTGAAACCTTGCCGCCTGGTTGCGATAATTCATATATAGTTAGTTAGTATATATAGAGCTTAGGGTTTAGGCTTAAGCTTACATGGGTCTAGCTAATCATTCTGTTTGGCAATCAAGAGGAATTATTTTAATTTCTATTGTATAATATTTCAACAACAAAGTCATTGCCCAACACTACACAGCAGACGTTATGTCATTTTTAAAAACATAATTTGATCCCTATTGATTTCCACTGGCTTTTATTACAAATGCTACAGTAATCTGGCCTTTATGCATCTACAATACCAAATTCTAAAGCACAAAGCACTAGCTACTGTAGTACAAACGTTTTGTCAATTAAAGTTTCTACCCAACTGACAACTGAACCAGACAAAATAACTATTCTCCATTGTTTTACATGACTGAAAAAACTGCCAAGCATCTTTCCACTTCAGCTAAATAGAGTTCACCAATGCTAAATTGTGTATTCTTTACAAAAGAGAGCTCTTGATTTGTGCTTTGTGTGTGAGAGCGTTCCGTCTTACTGAGAACCAGGTTAAGACCTCCATTCTTTGAGTGCATTTCTAACTGTCAGTGGTCTCCATTTATCTATCCTAATTGAGTTGTCTTTTGTCTGTTAGAAAGTGGATGTTCACCAGATTCACTGGCTCAGACATATAGGTTTCCCGGTAATTAACTAACTACCACACACCTTATTGTTATGAATAGTGACAGACAGATGTAGCTTTGTTCTATAAAACAGAGTAGCAGGAAGACAAATCAGCAAGACAAAATCACAGTAAAGAGGACGTGTCTTACTCTTGGGCCTTGTCCAGTGAACATTTTGAAAAAGCAAAGCTTGTAAGAAAAACATTTCAGTATTCATGTGTTTTAGCCACTTGAAAGTACTGTTGTCTTTTTGTTGTTGTGATATTTAAAGCTCTTCCCCGTGTGCAAATCACTGATTTCATACTTGAAAACTCATTCATTACTTCATTACTCTCCTCTTTTGTGCATGTGACCCTATCTTTTATGAACGTAATGAGCTTGGGTAGTTCCACTTCAGTTAAATCAATCTCCCTGAATCATTTGCATAATCTTTAAAAAGCCTGACTTGTGTTAGTAATTCAAGGAGGTGTGAATCGATTGGACAGAGTTGGACAGTGACATGACATGTCCACCACTGTACAGTATCATATTTCATCTGCTTAGTACAAAATGCTACTGGTACTCCTAAAGTAATCTAAGTAAATTATGCTTAAATGGTTAAACCTAGCCTTATTCCTAACCTTAACCTCAGTAAAACTATGCCTAAAGGCTGTGGTGTAATGTAATTACCTGGTGAACACATTAATGTTGACGTCATACTCAAGTGCCCGGATGGGGTTTTATGTGACAAGCTGTACCTACTTGTAACACACGTTGATTTGATGCCTGCAAACTATCGTTCAGTAAACTATACTTACCCAAGCTCTTGTAGTATTCCTTGCCTCTAAACAAGAACACGACATGGTATCAGAAGTGGAGCTACTTTGAACACGACAAAGGCTAACCCTATACCTAAACTTAAACCCCAGTAAAACTATGAAAGGGAAAATGTGTGATTTTTTTCATCCTACTATACTATATATGCTCCACGTATCTGCGTGCGTGTGTGCATGCATGTCTGCGTGTGTGTACGGTTGTAATGCACGTAACTCGAGAACCGTTTGCCCCATCGACTTCATATTTGACACACACGTTCCACACCTCCGCAGGGAGTGCATTGCCCGGACTCGAGGTGGTCGGACCCACCGTTCTCCAAAACCACCACAAAAGGCTCTGGTCAGGCTCTGCCAGTGGGCCTAATCAGCCTAAATCCCCTCACCTGTGCAATTTCCAGCCTCTGCCTCAGCCAATTGATTGCCATGGCAACCCCACACCTGACAATTGATTAGCCTACTTAACCACAGTCACAGTCAGTCAGTTTGCCCTCTTCACACACAGGAAGATACAGAGCTCTCCATGTGGGACAAAGACAGACAGTTAAAACGGGTGCTGTGACAAGTTGAAGAATTCTGTTCCTCACCAGAACAATTACCACTGGTGTAGTACACTAGTTTTCCAAATAAAATTGGCTGAATAAACATGATCCAAATATAATGTATATCAACAAAGACGAAATTGCAAGACTATCAAAGAATCCATAATGGCCATACATTTCAACAATGACTAGTTGTTGTAGTATGTATTTAAATGACACCTTTAAATAAGGCTTAATAATATAATTGTGGTGATTAATGTGACCAACAAAACATCTGGACAGCATCCTTTATGATACAGTGGCTTATATTGCCAATGAACAGCTGGAGTGGAGACAGGGCTGGGAGGCATACTTTGGTTCGACATATCATTGGTTCGAAGGAACATTGGTCCGAGGTGCGTTAAGGGTTGGGAGAGGGTTATGGTTAGGTTTAGGTGTGCTGCCCCGTGGGAGGTTAGGGTTAGAGTGAGGGTTTGAGATAGGTTGTCGTTCGGAGTCGGACCAGTGGTATGTCGGACAAAACGCATGCACCCGACAGGGCTCAGATTGAGAAAGATCAACTGTTTCCCTCAAAAAGGGAACTAGACAGCCTGCATTAATTTGCTTATGTCAGCCTTGCCCAAAATTGAATTCAAAGCAGCAGTCCTGCTTACATATTTCTCAGTGGTGGAAGAAGAACTTATTTTTTACTTAGTATAGTGTCACGGCCCCTTGGCCTGGCCTGCAGGGCCTATGCTGTGTATATATAGTGTACTGCCCTGTGTGTGTTTCTCCCACAGATCATGTGGGCGTCGGCCCATTTGAGACTCCTCATTAGGTGCATTAGGAGCACCTGATCAGTGCTCCTGAAACCCTATAAAAGAGGGCTTGCCAGCCATTCTCTGTGTCCCTCTCCAGATGACAGCACCCTTCTGCTTGTTTCTCTTTACTGTTTGTTTTGCACACTACAACACACCTTCACCATATTAACCACACTGACACCACTGATCTTACTGACTTCCACATCTCATACATCTGAAGCATTATTCTTTATATTAAGTTAATATTAGTTATCTCTTCTGAATAAATTATTGTTATTTTGAACACTGCTACTGCGTCCTCCTCAAAAGTTTCCCCAACGGGCCGGGTTATGACAATAGCAATGTAACTCTGTTACAAGTAAAAGTTCAGTGATCACAATTTACTTGAGTAAAACTAGGCTACTAAAGTACTGGCATAAAAATGTATAAGCCTACTTAAAGTATCGATTTCCCAATTCACAAGTTATCATATGTTCAAATTGTATATAAATATTTTTTAAATACAAGCTACAAGCTGGTAAGCAGCGATTTTCAAATAGCCAAAGTTTAAATCGGGCTGAAGTGGTTAATGTTTGTTTTGTAATAATAATCAAAATATACAAAGTAACTAGAAATGTGGAAAATACTCAGTAAAGTAAAAGTCCCTCAAAATTGTACAGTACTTGAGTATGTGCATGCATGTGCGTGTGCGTGTGTCCCCATCATGATGACACACACGCATGCACGCGCATGCGTGTGTGTCATCATGATGGGGATTCTAAGAGTGCATTACTTAACATTCTTTGGATTAAAAAAGAACAAACTTCAGTTGGTCGCTACCATGTACTTGCCATGCATGTACTTTGTTACATTGCATCAATAAGACGTGATAGTAGACTGAAACAGTACTTGAATGGTCCATATGGAGCACATATGGAAACTTGGAAAGGAGACATCCTCTGTGATGCAGCCTCTCATGTGATAACAGGCTAAGTAGTTTGACCAATCATATTCACTGATGTAGCAGACATTTATTTGACATCAGAATACTATAGCTGGTTGTTATCAGCCAGATGTTGCCAAGCTATATAGATAATGTTGCTAAGCTAAATATAATGAATAGGCCCAAATAGCAAAAATAATGGGAAGTTATCGACCTTGGAAAAATGACTAAAGTAGGCCTATATTGCTCAACGTTATACTAGCATATCATTTAGGCCTGAATATAGGACCATGCCTGCAGTAGGCTAGTAATAAATCAAACTGGTTATTGCTTAAAAATCACACCTGTGTGAAGTGAGGGGCGATCTTATCATCGTACATCATCATACATCATCTCATTCCGGCCAATCAGAATTTGCGTCCTCATGCACCATCGTCTTCAATGTTTGTGTTTACACGAACACTCAGAATTGTCCATTCATTATCAATGGGATTTAATGTTTGTGTAGGACAAAGTTTGTGTACACATACCTAAAGCTGGACATAGGAGTTTAATGGATGTTTGTATAACTGTAGCATGGCCTATACGTTTCACAAAAACAATGTAAAGAAAATGCCATATGCAGGCTATATCTATAGCCACTGCCTACTGTAATAAACTAAAACTAAAAAGCAAAGGCCTGTCTTGTGCCTTTGAGCAACTTCTGATTCATAACAGCCTGACTTCCAAACAGACATCAGATTAAATGTCATGCAACCCTGAAGTGCACTCATTTATCAATGGACATCATCTGGAGTAGAAAATACCCCCATTCCCTTTCTCTTGACTTTCCATGTCCAGAAGATCTGTGCCTAAAAAGTCACCTTGGGAGAAAAACAAATGACTGGATAAATGATGGCGCAAATTTGTTGGAATTGGGTGCATCCGCCAACAGGAAAGAGCATATGGCTGGTCGTTGCCGACCTAATGGGGGCGAATTGAATGGTAGACCTACCTTAAGACTTTAACGAGAATGTGCAAGCAGGTCAATGATAGGCCTACTTGTATTATCAATCCAACATCTCTTGAAAGCCCTATATCAATGAATGGGGTTGCTGAGCTCTGCAACTGATTTACTTTGTGTTTATTTGTGGAGGGACACTGGCTGCACAGTGTCTGCATCTCTGCAGTGCCATGTCTCCTGTCACAATCAAGGGCTTCGAAGCGTGATAATGTCCTTATGGCACTCAGTCACATAGTATGGACGCATGATTTAAATTTAAATTTTATTGTCAAGAAAAGTAGTTAAAACAACCAGTTTTAAATACGCGTGCCCTACTGAATAGGCCTAGCGGTCAAAACTACACAGTGCTATGGCTTATGTAGGTCATCAATGACAGCGTGTAAAAAAAGAGGGCTCGCCAGCATGTGGTCATTATTTCTTGTCCTGTTTTTTAACCTTTGCACAGAGGTGACGTCCCTTACCTTCTGTTGTCGCCTTGCCATGTCCGTGGGCTGTTTAGCATTGAACGGGTAAGCGATGCATCGCATCACAAAGACATATAATTGCAGCTTCTTTTTACGCTCCTCTTCCTCGCGCTGCAGCTTCTCCACCTCCTCTTTCTCGTGCTCGCCACTCGCAGCCGACGGGCTTGGGCTGGTCGGGCGGCCGCTACTGCGGCTGCTGCTGGGCGCAAGTCCACCAGAGCTCTCGCTGGTCCTGCTCGGAGAAATGCGGGATCCGGTTTGAGGTGCCATCACCTCTTTGCTTTCCTCCTCTACTATCCCGCCATCAGATTCCTCCTCGCTGGATGATGGATCTAACATCTTGCTCTCGAGAGTAGTCTCGCTTGCAAATGTCCCGATGCAGTAGCCTAGTATTAATGGAAATAATGATTTGGTTCGGCTATGTCCTCAAGTCAAGATAGTTTTGCCGTAGATTTGTCCGAACCTCAGGCAGCAGGTAGGCCTACAGTAGAATATGAATGAAATCTAGATGGGCCTAATTCTACTCGCTTGCTGAGCGATGTCAGGAACCCGAACACTGCTTGAAGAGGTCTGTGATAGCTCGCTGCACGCACAGCATCATACTCCGCCTGCGTCGAGATTCGTCGATGCTTACGTATTTTCTGTATTTTACTCGCCAGTCACCGCTGCGGATGTGCAGGGGCGGGGGGCACGGGATGTGTGTGTGTGTGTGTGTGTGTGTGTGTGTGTGTGTGTGTGTGTGTGTGTGTGTGTGTGTGCGCGCGCGTGCGTGCGTGTGTGTGTGTGTGCGCGTGCGCGTGCGTGTGCGCGCGCTGTTGGGGGGACGGGAGATGAGCGACTGAGTGGCTTTTCCAGTGAAAGTAGGATGGCCTTTTTGCTGCCAGCAAATTCAGGGAGCAGGCGCGAGGAGCTGGCCATGGTCCTGAACATAGCTATGAGCACAGTAAAAGATGGGCTTTAACTGTAAATTCATCATACTATATTCTGCAGCGGTACACCTAAGATGGCTGCCATAGAATGTAAATATTGCCATGGATGCGAGCATTGGTTTCACCTGACATGGCATGCATTTTATTATTATTTTTCTGAGATTGCAACTGCCCTGCCCTATCACCATGCAACTTGAAGGGTGTGGACTGTGGTATAGGCTCCGCGTGTGATCGGCTTCTGTTCTTGATGAGAATCAAATAAACAAATAGATAAATAAATGCAGTCAATTTGTAGCTACACGCACCTTGCTAAATGTAAAGGGTTATAGACTAAAGTCTATGATTTGGCACCTTTGAGTGCATGTAAATTAAAGGTATATTCAGTGATTTCACTCAAAAAACCTTAGGTTTCGTTTTTGGCTGTGGGACCCAGCCTTTCGTCCAATCAGGATAGAGAGTCAAAAACGAAACCTAAGGTTTTTTGACCCCCAGGGGTTAACTGGGGACAGGGAGGAACTCCTTATATGGCCAGCACACTCTATAGTAGGGAGGATTATCACAACAAAACAAAAAAATAAGTGATATTTGAATTAAGTGAAATCACTAAATATACCTTTAATAGCCAAAAACCATTGATATATTGTGCGGCCAGGTGAACGGGTGTGTCCTGACATTCCTTAAAGGGATAGTTCAGATTTTTTTTAAACTTAAGCTGTATGAAATACTTTCCATTAATATAGTGGTTGCAACTATTAATTGATTGCTCAAATGCCTGCATTAAGTAGTTCCGGTCATTTTGTGGGGCACACAGGGGGCCACGCATTCAAACTAAATGAATGACTTAACTACTTAATATTTCACCAAGAGCAGCACTCCCACCACGGGACTCGGGCAATCAATTAATACAGTTGGATTCGAGCAATCAATTAATACAGTTGCAACCATTATATTAATGGCAAGTATTTCATACAACTTACATTTAAAAAATCTGAACTATCGCGCACACGCTATATCTGGATTTGCCTTTCAGGAGAGGACGCGCCCTAGGAGGTGCTGTTCTGCAATTGAACGGTTATTTGGCATGATAAGGTCATTTCTCCTGAAAGGCAAATCCAGATATAGTGTCAATCTTTCAGTGTTACACTACTATTTGCACATTTCATGAATTTCCTGTCTTCCATTGACATCTCAGGCTTATCCTCAGATGCCTTCTTGCTGAAGTCTTTATATATATATATATTATATTGGCTGATCAAGAGCTGCTCTATTTTGTCAATTGAAATTATATTGCATTGGACAGTTGGATGACAGGCAGTGTCTGTGACGTTGTGATGTCCAAGCGGTCCATTGACAATCCACCTCAAATGTGTTCTCACAACAAACGGTCCATCTCCTTTGCTGTTAATTACCTCCAATGGTTCCATGGCTTTTGGGGTGTCTGTTCCAATCAGAAACTCCACTTCAGCATCAATGGCAGGGATGTGCACTTTGTTCAGATATGGCCATTTGGAAAGATCCTCCTTTCTGATGATGTTATCTTTAGTTACAGGCATTTCCTTCTGTGTGTAAATGCCTGGAATAATACAAAAGTCATTGGTGTTCAGTCCAGCCACTTCTAGGCCTGAAACAATGTGTGTTTCAATAACCTTCTTCTGACCCATAGTTCTCAACAAGATGGTAATTTATCTTCCTTGAAGGTTGAGTTTAGCCATTAGCCCCGCTGTACAAAAGGATGCCGTGCTACCTGGGTCAAGGAATGCATAAGTATGCACTGTTGTGTAACTTGTGTTCCCTTTACTGGTTTTTACGGCACTATTGCAAGCTTGCAGTTGTCTTCACCGGCGCCAGTAAGACCACTTGTCAACACAGAAGCTATGGCTTTGTCTTTGGTGATTTCCTTCATTTCAGCTGGGTCTTTGGGATGCATTTTGGGATGCCTTAAGCCACAAATGCTGCAATTGAGTCTCCGTCTACATGTTGCACTGACATGTCCTTTGCACATGCAGCCAAAACATATTCCATTTTCTTTTAGAAAGGTGAATTTTTCATTATGTGTCCTCTTTTCCAACTCTGGGCACAATTCTAGAGCATGTTCTCCTTCACACACTGGGTTCCTGGGTTCCTTTCTCCTTTGCAGCTGTCACAGTTGTTGCAAAGATACTTCCTTTTATTTTGGGAAGTGGTTGTGACGTGGACTTTCTTGTGTCTTTGTTCACTGGATCGTCTTTGATGTCACCAAAAATGGGATCTGTAATAATCTTGATTTGTTTTTCAAGAAAAATTACAATGTCCTTGAAGCTTGCTCTTCGGCTGTGGTTCTCCTGGAAATCACATACCACAGTTCTCCATTTGTCTCTCAGACGGTAAGGCAACTTCTTGATGATGATCAATAAATTAGAAGGCATATTGACGTATATTTCCTAGCAACTTAAGAGAGAAGAGTCTGACGACGGACAGGCCAATGAAAGTTTCCAAGTCCATTTTATTATCAGAGAGTACAAAGACAGCAGATCACAGCCATGGAGCTCCAACAGGCAGCCTCGCGGCTCCTGGGACTATAACACAGTTACAGACATTTCAGTGGAGTCTTATACAGGTCATAACAAAGAGATCAAAGGGAAATGGCAAAAGGTGGTTCCCAAACCCCCACTCCCAAATTGTTCCCTTATATGGTAGTGGTCATCAGGAAGGACAACAGGAGCACGAGCACAGTAGGTATAGCTGCTTGCAGCTGCTATCAGCAAGCCATCTTTTAGGGCCCCTAAAAATCCCTCCTGCCCATGGATCCTGTTCAAACATGCCTGTCTCTCACTCATGAGAGAAACAAAGATCCACTTTAGTTTAAACATGGTTATTTAAGCTATATTATTGTGAATTGTGATTTCCATATACATCAATATCAAGCTCATGCATGTAGTTGACATCTTCCATCCCCACCAATGACTATTTCTAAAGTATAAAGTCAAATATGACCTCCTTAGTTTTTTTATATTCAGCTGAAGGAAGTTACTCCTGCACCAACCGGCAAACTCATCCACTGTTCTTCGATAGTTTATCTCATCATCCTCAATCAGACCAACAATAGCTGTGTCGTCTGCGAATTTTATGATGTTGCCTGTTGTGACTGAGTTACCTGTTGTGACTGATCGGAGTGCATTTGAGCATTAGTAGGTGGCATTTTATCCTGCTGTCCACCATATATTTCCACCTCCTGTCTAGCAGGCATTTCGATATGCTGTTCATGTCCAACATTCATTCCCACCCCCGGTCTAACTTTCCACCTCTTCAGTTGAATACATAGATTCAGTAACTGGCTCAGTTACTACTGATTTTGCAGCAATTGTTTCATCCACATTACTCATTTCATGCATTGGCATTCCAAGCTTAACAAACCACACTTTCACATAGTCCATGAAATCTGTATGGTGTTTTGTAACACGTGAAAACCACACATTCTGATGGAATCAGATTCCTGTGGAATCAATAGAATTAGTGAATCATGTGCTGCTTTTGCATTTTCATACACATGTATCAGTTTACCCATTGTGCTTTGAACATCCTTTGCATCTGCATAAGTTTTCATTAGGACTTACATTTTTCTTGTGAGCTCTTTCATTTGTTTCACATGTGAGTGGCGGTCTTTCTGATCCTTTCAAATTTATTAGCCAGTGCTTTGACTGTGAGCTTGACCGTCCTCCGTGTCTCCTCCTCCATTTGATCCTCCTGATCCATTCTGTTTTTGTCTGTGCTTGTGACGTTTTTGTCACTTATTTTTACATTTTCCAACATGGACAATTCACAGCAAGAATACACAACACCAGCCAACAACCAAACAATAGTCCTCCAACTGTGTTCAAATTCAACCACCAAATACACAGAAGAGAAGAACCTGCTATACAATACGATTGTATTTCTCACCAATGGCTGTAATGCGCTGCTGCCTGTTCAAACATTTTCACTGCTGTGGTCCATACAGTATGTCACTCCAAACTGAGTCACACCCTCCTCCAATCCAGAAATCCACAATGGATTCCAGTAAAAAGCTGTGAACCTCCAATCAACTACACCTGGCCCTCTGATGGCCAGGTTCTTATGTCCTCTCTTCCATGTCTGTAGAGGGTGACAAAGCACACACAGCAGAACAGGGATGTTAGACATGGCACATACATGATGTGATGGCCTATTGTAGATCGGCTCCTACACACACGCCGGCGATTCTTTTGTTTCTGTACATTCCGAGAAGTTTATTTGTACGGAGGTAGCCCCAAAGTGACAGCTTTTTCATATCGTGTCAAATAAGAACAGTGTTCCAAAATAAACAAATGATCGTGGTGGTTTGACTCATATAAAGAATCAACTGAATGAGAGAAAACGCTAATGTTACTGCCGTCGAATAATTTAACATTTCGCTATAAACACAGACGCTATCAAATATAATTGATTGACTGTTGTGACGACACAGAGACACCTCCCTGACAATATCGCTGAGACAGTTTATTTATTTTTGGACCGCAATGCTTATGCTTATGTAATTAGGGGCCAGGCAATTAAGCGCCTTAAAAGTAATGAGGAATTAAATCATGGAATAAATCCTAAAACAGACAGGCAACCAGCATAATATAGCAGTTACAAATGCAGATTTATATGGAATATTCACACTTTTAGATATTTTTATTATAATGATGTAATGCACTTCTTTGCAGTATATCGCCAACACACTAACAATCTGGGAACCCATCTGAAAAACAAAGGGAAAACAGTACCCATGATGAGTCAATAGTCTGTCTCGAGAGACTAGTACACTATAAATACAAATCTACTGTATCTGTCTATATTCAACAGTCTGTCTATATCACAACTGTGTGTGTGTGTGTGTGTGTGTGTGTGTGTGTGTGTGTGTGTGTGTGTGTGTGTGTGTGTGTGTGTGTGTGTGTGTGTGTGTGTGTGTGTGTGTGTGTGTGCACGTGCGTGCATATGTGTGCGTGTGAAAACCATTTTTATTTATATTTTCATTTTCCTCTCCTTTCCCATTGGCCCTCTCCACTCTGCATACTGATGATTATCTGTTTTCTTCACCTCTGCTCTGACACAATATTGCATCTGACAGCTGGACTGATGAGCTCCTCCTCCAGATGTTCCCTGCACCCCCTCACCACCAGTGAACTGAAATCCCTGCCGTTATCTACAGTAAGAACAGTAAGCAGGAAGTCTGTGTTCCTTACTTTGTACTAGACATTGTTTCACCCTTGGATTGATTGATTGATTGATTGATTGAATACTTTATTAACAGTTTGCAAATAGTAGTAGTAGTAGTACATTTTTCAAACATTGGATTTACAAAACTGAAAACATCACACCCGTGTTAAGTGAGTGGTGCAACTCCGGGGGGGGGGGGGGGGTCCAGACCCACAGGAACGCACCCAGGGTGCCGGCCCGATTCTGGCGTGCCACCCCGCGTCCGAAACGGTTGAGAAATGGCATAGTTACCGTGGGGGGTCCCTCTACTGTACCCTCTACTCTACTGTATTGTACTGTACTGTACTGTACTGTACTGTCACTGTACTGTACTGGCACATTCAAAATCACCATATATACAGTTAATATGTGTGTGTGTGTGTGTGTGTGTGTGTGTGTGTGTGTGTGTGTGTGTGTGTGTGTGTGTGTGTGTGTGTGTGTGTGTGTGTTAGGTTGCGCACAGGTGGTGAAAATCAACCATGCTGTTTTTGTGCTCAGACGCACCCACCCACCCACTCACCCAGCCACCCACCCACACACATAGATCCGTAGCACCACTCAAATTTTTAATAAAAATAAGAATCTAAGCTAAATTGAAAAGTAACAAAAGTTTCAAAACAAAAAACTTTGGTAGAATAAAATCTGTTAACATTGGATACATTTAAAGATCTAAGCAAGAGACTGTCCAAGAACAGGAAATAAGATACGTTTCATTAATGTTTTTCGGCTTTTTGACCACAGAGAATATGATTCCAATTCAACACACAGATATACATGCAAATAGTACAGAGGTACCATTATACAATGGTGCTAAAAGGATAACAGAAAAAGCCCTGAGGACTTATTTCCATTGTGGTCCTGTGTATCAATTCATGAGACTTATAAAGACATATTTCCTGCGTGCGTGCGTGCGTGCGTGCGTGCGTGCGCGTGCGTGCGCGTGCGTGCGTGCGCGTGCGTGCGTGCGTGCGTGTGTGTGTGTGTGTGTGTGTGTGTGCGTTAATCAGACGAGTTACCATTTGCAGACAGTTGCTCTTTTATGGCCGTTTTGAATGAGGTATAAGGAGAATGATATGGTCACATTTTTTTACTCATTTTTTGTATTGGTTTATTTCACAACAGGGTAGAGTACATTAAATTAATATGCAGTGCATAGTTACATTTCAGGAAAGGAAGGAGCTTCTAACTCGCACACTTCATCCATATGGACTATATAGTGTCAACATGTACTCTGCTCATGCTCCTGTTGGTTCTCTTCTTGCAGAGCTCTCAGTGGGCGATTACCTGTCACTGCCAGGTAAGGCTGAGAAGCCCCCGCACACAGTAAAATCCTCAGTGTTCATTTAGCTCGGAGAGTCCAAAGATGGTCACAAATGGACATTTGGATCCTCCTTTTTCACTGTAGCGCCCATGCTCACTGCAGAATCCTCCTTGCATTCAGAACATTCAGAACATTAATAATTGACTGATGTTCCCTGCTCTTCTCTGCTACTTCAGCTAGAGTGTGTACACATTAAATGTTGATGTACTTGAAGGTACTACAATACATAGACATAGTGGACCAAGATAGCTGTCTTAGTTAGACATTGGCAACAGTATGGCTGGAATTTTCATTTCATCGTTCTTAGTGACACCACATGTGCACATGGGCATTTCAAGAATGATTAACCAGTATGTTACAGATTGGAAAAATAGCAGAAGCATACGAACAAACAAACAAAACAAGAGACTTACAATAAAAAGAACCATCAAAGAAAAAGACAAAAAAAATGCATTTATCCTTTTTTCTTTAATGTTTTTCTTATTTGATGCCCCTTTAATAAGATTTTATTTTTTAAGAAAGAAATGTTAATAGCAGATTAGTTGAATCTGTGCAAACTTAAAGGACCACTTCACTTTTCTTGATATAATTGGTCCTCACTAATGATCATGATATGACTACTTTGTCTGTGTCTCATATAGGAGGGCTGTGGGCAGTTCAGAAACCCGTCAACCAGTGACATAATCGATGGGGAATCCAATCTAATAGAAACTGCAGGCTTTCTATTCGTGAAAAGTTGCAATGCAAAAATGGAAGCCATCATTCTCACGA
This sequence comes from Protomyctophum parallelum, assembly GCF_964188405.1. Classification (NCBI taxonomy): domain Eukaryota; kingdom Metazoa; phylum Chordata; class Actinopteri; order Myctophiformes; family Myctophidae; genus Protomyctophum; species Protomyctophum parallelum. The sequence continues at coordinate 15,533,626 of NC_139703.1, read as the reverse complement.
TAATACATTTCAAAATATATTTCTAAAACAATCTTGTTTGACAAAAATGTAAAAAGAACCACCGCTCATCTGCTGAAGAAACGTAAGTGAGGTGCTGGAGTCACAAAGGGATAATGAGCCTGAAGAAGGTCAGTAGACCAAAAGCTTGCAAAATAAATACTTAAAGAATCGGCCTAACGATGATGTCACTGGTGGACGGGTTTCTGAACTTCCCACAGCCCTCCTATGAGACAGACCAAGTAGAAATGTTTTTAGATATTTTATTATGAACATTTGTGAGGACCAATTATATGAAGATAGGTTGAAAAGTTGTGAAGTGGTCCATTAAACAGACACAAGTTCTGTTTCTCCAGTCTTTCAGTCTGCTGTCTACAGTCTAACCCTCATCTCAGTGTATGCCAACTGAATCCACAGCTCTGTGGTCTAAAAGTTCAACATCAGCATATAATCCGGTACACACACACACACACACACACACACACACACACACACACACACACACACACACACACACACACACACACACACACACACACAGAGGCTCTGAGCGAGCGTCTGCAGAGGTTGTTGAGGAGCTCTTTGAAATATTTAAATGCTGGGAGTGTTTTTAATCTGAGATTGACGGAATAGGGTCAGCAATACACAGCTATTACACATGCACAGCCTTCTCACATACACAGCCTTCTCACAATCCTCCCAGTGAACCGGTAACAAAACTAATTTTGTTTTAAAAAAAGATGAAGAATATATGTTGTTTTTCATGGGTTTCGATGACAGATGTCGTTTTTCATGCTTTTCATGATTTTCTTTCATAGTCAAAAATCTTGAAAAACGACATACTATTGTTATTCATGGTTTATTCATGGTATATATATAAATAAAAAAACATACTAATATAGTATATACTGTACATACTATAGTATATGTCGTTTTTCATGGTTTTCGATGACATAACTATAGTATGGTATTTGTACATTTCATTCGAAGATACGCTGCAGGCAATTTGCTAAATGTTGAGGTAAATTAATTTCTGAAGAGCATAATTAGAGTGTTATAATCTTGTTTCACTTCCAAAAAGCAAGGAGACCAAGGCTAGAATAATTTCTCCTGCAGACAGTCTGTCTGTCCGGACGGACGGACAGACAGACAGACAGACAGACAGACAAACAAAGATTTTCAATAATACCTCCAGTCATAATGGATTCCACAAAGCAGTCAAGTCCCTCAAACAAATCTACTCCGTGGTTAAATGCTCAGACTCAACTCATAAAGAGTGATAATGGAAATCTGAAAACTTGCAAATCTCTCATTAGATATTTTAAAATCTCTTTTGTCAGAATATCAATGTGCAGTCAGGTTGCGAGATTAAATTATATGTCCAAATTGTCCAAAACGATAATAAACACCATAATCCTATAGGACACCCTTCAAGTTAATTTGCCGGAATCCTACCCCTTCTAATAACATTGAACTTGCAATTTATTTTAAATTAAAATAAAAAAATATGGAACTGTAAATCTTCTTAACACTGGCATAAAGTAGGTCATATTTTTGTTTTGTGCATTTTGTTTTCACATTGGGTGAAGTTCACCAGGGTTTTGGAGATCTTTTTATATACTACTTTTCTTTAACCTTTTGTGTCAAGACAAAAGACAGTAAAGTTAACTTGCACAAATACATTTAGTTTAGACTTGGACTTATTGACCTTGCTTTAGTTTGAGGCATAGGTGTCCTGGTGGGCTCTGGAGCCTAGTACATCTCTACTCCTTATAGGCCTATAATCTTAAAGATCTTCTGTATTCTAATCTGCATAGTATACTAGTTTAGCAATTTCCTTCTGTAATGGAAGGTGGCATGGGGCTCATACACACCAATAAAGCCCCACTGATTGGTGGATTCATTTGTCTAGTTGCAGAGAGAAAGGGTTCATACACTGGCGCAGTGGCTCTCAAATGTTTTCATGTTAAGGACTACAAATTAATATGTATTTGGCCCACGGACCTCCATCTGAAAGGATTTTGTGGCAGGGATCCCCAGAAGAGAAGATTTGTGTTAAAGGATAATATTTCTTTATGATTACAAAAACAAATCTAAAATAGGTGCTCTATACAAACTGATGTACAAGGTTGTGCATTTGATATTTTTGAATAGTCAATGTATAGCCTACATAGAGAAAGTTGTTGTAATAGAGTTGCCACATTCCTTCTTTTTTTCCTTTACAGAGCTCTAAATGCTAATGGAGGTCCATGGCAAAATCCTCTCGCACCAAATCCACATAACATGTTACACAACACTAGAAGCGCAAGACAAGTGGCCTGGTTTCCAGCCTCTTATCTCACAGCACACATAAGGTATAGTCCCCTGGTATTGGCTGCTTTATGGAGGGCTGATATTTCAGACCTGGACATACTGTAGCTTTTGATTGGAATAATGTATATGTAAATATGGCCTAATATAAATCCTGACCACCAGCAAATACTTTATAACTTTATTCATGAAGTGTATTTGACTCACAGGAAGCTCTGTTGCATGAACATTTGTCCTATGAAGGTTGTTGTTATATAGGCCTACTTATTTACTTATGTTCTGAGAATGGTCTCCAGCGGCCAACCTCTGGGAATGGTTGCTTCTAACCTCGAAGAGATATTTGAGATTACAGCGTCTCACTCACTACACTACTGTCCAACTTGGGCTAGACAATGATCCAAAATTGAGCATTACTCGACCGGCCTCTGGCCCATCTCACTCTAGCGCCATGGAAACCCCCCCCCCAAAAAGGCAAAAAAAGAAGAAGAAAGAAACACCTGTGTGAACTGAGGTGCAACTATACGTACTGTACAGTATACTACTTGTACTACTCGACTGTACTGTAGTAATCATACTGTACCATACTGTACTGTACTGTACTGTACTGTACTGTACTGTACTGTACTGTACTGTACTGTACTGTACTGTACTGTACTGTACTGTACTGTACTGTACTGTACTGTACTGTACTGCAGTGTTTCTCAACCTTTTTTGCTCCAGGGCACACTTTTCATAGCCTAACAATCTCGGGGCACACCATACGGTGTATATAGGCCTATCTATATATATATACATACATTATATATATATGTATATATATATATGTATATATATATATATATATATATATATATACATACAGTGTTTGGATTAATAAAGTGACAACTTTTACAATATCTCCATTACCATTATCCAAATTAATTCCTTATTATATATTACATTTTGGAGAAAAAAATAGCTCATATGCAATGTGAAATGCCACCTAATTCTTAATCCTTTTCCTTGTCTTTATTATGGGCCATCTTGTGAAAGCTGCATGCTTTTATTGTGAAGGGTCTCAGTTCTCACAGCCTGCATATTTCCACGTGCTAAAAATAGCTGATCGACAAGCTCACAACGCGTTGTGAGCTTGTCGATCAGCCATTTTCAGCATGCAAGCATAACACGTGTACGATGAAGAATAAATCAGGCATCACTGCGCTTCTGTCGAGGGAGGGAGATATATTTAGTTGGCCGAACGAGGCGATCATGTTTGGACATCTATGGACAGCTATTTTTCGTGGCACATTGTGTTTAATCACAACAACGTCACGTTTACTTTACCTTCTCAGTGTTTGGGTCGGGGGACATGTAGGACTGTATGGGCTGTATTTTGCGTGTCTTAAGTACCAGGTCTTATTCCCTAACTTGAGTAAACTAAAGACCTGGAGGCGTGATCAATGCTCTTTGGCCACTCAGAATAGCCAAATGGCATTGATCACGCCTCCAGGTCTTTAGTTTACTCAAGTTAGGGAATAAGACCTGGTACTTAAGACACGCAAAATACAGCCCTATGTGTCTGCTGTCTACGTGCATATGCGCTCTGCGCGCTCCAGTCTTTCGGGAGGGAGCGAAATGTAGCGTCTTCTGCATGCATCTAAGCATTAACATTTCAATGGCTGAGCGTCGTTAGTCTATTGTTCCGTGTTGTTGTTATCGCACGTCTAATGGTTAGACGTGTGACAACGCAACAATAGGAAGCCTGCAGCCCAGTAGCTATAATATTGCTTTCGGGGGAGGGTTAGTGTGCCGCCTGATTTTGACAGAAAGTAACACTAACTTAGTGTTACTTTCTGACAAATCAGGCGGCACACCTGGACATATCAAAGGCACAGTAAAGTGCCGCGGTACATAGGTTGAGAAACACTGCTGTACTGTACTGTACTGTACTGTACTGTACTGTACTGTGCTTCATCATTCATTATCGTCCTTGGCTTCCATGACCAAAAGGCACAATTTAACAGATCAGTTCATTCAGACCTAATCCCAGCTCCCCTCCTCTAATCTTGCTTTGTCTTTGAGGTGCAATTCCACAAGGCACAGGGCAGGAGAACAGATAGGTGCTCAGCCCCTTTGTTTCCCATCACCCTCAACATACAGTATCTCTGCTGGAATAACCAAAAATTGCCTATGCATATATACCGCATTCTATTCCTAATGGATAACCACACTCAGCCATCATCTCATCTAAACCAAAAAGGACCCAGGTAGTGTGCTTATTCTGAGGCAAATATTTGGCAAAATAGCCGATCTACAAGCTCACACAATGTGTCACATTGTAATGATTGTATTGTGTGCTATTCTGTGCAAAGAGATTTGGGGCTATAGCTTGTGCCACCCCTTAACCCTTATCCCTAAACCTTTTCAAATAATCCAAATAGAAGATCTACAAGCTCACAATGTCTAATAGTAAAAAATGGCAAATACGTTTAGGGATAAGGGTGGTGCAAGATGGAGCCCTTGGTGTTGAGGGAAAAAGGAAGGTCCCTATATTATAGACCTGTGGGTGACTCCGGTCAATGGAGTATAGTGCTTTTTTTATTGTGCATTACATCAGTTTGACCAGCATTCAAAGCAAATATACAGATATTCTGACCTCAAACAGGCTGGTGTTTTTCTACAGCATCTCTCATTAGCCCAAGACTTTTACCCTTCCGCCCAACGTGAGCCGGCATGAGACTTATACAATTACCTACTCACCTAATCATAAATTAGAACTTAGCAATAGCCAATAGACAAAGACTTACAGAGTAGCTGGAACTGTGTAGTGTGTTGTAGAGGATTTATTATGGCAGGATCACAAAAGTTGGTCTACATCATGGCGCTCTAAAAAGGCAGAATAGAAAAATGCAGGCCAGGCTTTTTTCCTTGGCCTCTGGGAGTGTGCATCATGATGTTTGTAAAAGGAAAGACGGATAGCCTGCATTTTTTTAGGTGTAGGCTACTGTCAAAAATATTGTTTTGCTAAAATCGGCCTCCTGGTGGCTATAACAGGCCCGAGGTTTAGCTGTGGAATCCAGGGAGTGTGCGCTGAACAGTTTAGCTGTGATCAAGCCAACAGTGCCAGAGATTAGCTTTCACAGACAGCCACACGGATGGCTTTCGGCCTGGTGGAGACAATAATGCAGTGAGGGGCTGAAGCCTTCCCACTCCCCAGTGATGTGAATACCCAGACGAAATGGTCCTTGTTCTCCCCCATTGGATACAATTTGTGCTATAAAAAAGCACAGCAGCATAGTGTAATAGTGTAATATTCAATGTAAATGAGATTCATCTGATCAATGCTCTGAGAAAGACTCATTACAGCAGAACTAACTTTCTACCAAATCAGCATGGCTAAGTACTGCCCTCTCCTGGTAATACAATGGATAGTAGATGCTTGCTTGGACAGTGGGGTTCTTTTTTATTTCTTCTATTTTCTCCTCATTTTCAAAAGCATGTTGTGACAGATAACGTTAGGCTGACTGTTGCACCAAACAATTATGTTGGGGATATAGGCCTATAGGCCCTAGGATGTATTAATTACATTATTAACTAACTTTTTTGTTTAGTATTCAGCAGTCGTTCACAAAAAAAGTTGCCTGTGCAATTGTTGAAATGTTCCATTTAAGAAAAAATGTCATGAGTAAAAAGAATGGCCACAGCAGAGGGCACAAACTATTTCTTGGTCCCACATTTGCTGGCTACTGGGACCTTGAGAACGGCCAGATGGAAACAGCTAGAATGATGAGTGAAGGGCGGGTGAAAGATGGGTGGTGTTGTTTATAGACCTGGGTTGCCTTTTTTGGCTATGAAATTATAATATGTGGACATGGCTGTTGTATGCAGGACATGGCATGCCATATGGAGAAGGTGCTATAATACAGAATAATACATACTTATTAGGACCTCCGGATGGAACTCTACTACTCTACTACTCCTGGCATTCAGATCACACAGGCACCTCAGGAGAAGATGGGGCTGGACCCATCAGGCTTGCTGAGGTGTGTGAGGGTGATGGGTCTGACATCATTAGTGAATTAATTTATAATGCACGTGGCGTGCATAGGGCAGGTTGTGAAAGTGCATGTGTATGGTCATGAGAGAGGGGGAGGGAGAGAAAGCAGCAGCGCAAGCTTGTATGCATGTGCGTATGTGATGAAATGTCTCCTGTTTGACTGCTTGATTTCCTCGGAGGCATGGAAGCATCATGCTTACTGAATACCATTCTCATGTAAATGATTTTCACTGGCAAAATGTCCTACAGCAGGCCTGTCAGAGGAAGTGATTGAGCAGCTTTTTCCTCTGCTGATTCCACATGCCTCCAGAGAAATCTCAGTGCGCGCATTCGCACACGCACGCACGCACGGACGCACGCTCACAAACACACACACACACACACACACACACACACACACACACACACACACACACACACACACACACACACACAATAGTAGCAGTAAGAAGCTCTGGGGGGCGAGAAGTGACCTCCCCCGTGAGGTCACGTGCACTGGGTGACGGCAGACTGCTGGGCATGGCGCTTTGGCATCAACATATGGAATGATTCTGAATTATGTACTGGCCATATATGGAGCGTGTCTTGAGTGTACAGGGTTTGATGAGGTCAGATCAACATATGCACCTGTAATGTCAGAACAGGTCAGCTCAATATATGGAGATCAAAGGGTGGCAGTGTCTTGATTGTAGGCCCAGGTATGGCCGGGCCTTAATTTTCGGGCCTGTTGAGAACTCTAGTTTTCGCCGGCTGCACTAATTACTTTGGGGCGGGCCCGTCTAGAGTTTGAATGGTCAAATCAGTCAAAAGGGAGACATTGAAGAGGAAGGACGGATGGGGAGGATCGACATATGGAATGTCAGAACAGGTGAGCTCCATATACTGTATGTAGATCTAGGTGACGATCCAGTCTTCGACGACGAGATGGTGTGGCATGACGTGTCATGAGGCGTGAACATATATGGAGGCGTGATGTCATGAGGCGTAACCATATATGGATGTGTGACCGACAGACCAACTGACTGGCGGGAAATGCAGGGTTTCATAGTAAACTGCGACCTACAGTCGCAATAATCAAAACAACACAGAGGATGTGCTGTAGCACCAAATTAGCATTTCATACACAGCATACAGCAGAGTAGCAACAGCAACAATTCTGCATCTCTAGCCTCAATTTTAATACAAACTGAACCTGGAAATTAGAACAAAAATACAATACTAGAGTTTATACTAGAATTTAAACAGTGCTTTGTTTAAATTAATTTCAGAACGCACAGCAATACACACACCGTTTTATTATCTTTCTTTGGAAATGTGCATGTGCAACTACAGTGGCCAGTCTGCTGTCAGGCAGAAACCTTTCGTTTTCTTTGTCATTTAATGCCCTACTTCATCATAAAGCGTGATATCTGATCTACAAACTCACAATTTGAGCATTTTGAGCTTTTATTTGGGCTTTTTTCACTCTTTATGACAATCTTTGTTCCATTTCCTGAACAGGTTATAAAAGGTCCACCCGGCAGCGACAATTTAATGTTCTTACATTTACTACAAGCTTTTTGAGTGCTGATAGCCACATGTGTGTGCCTGTATGTACGTCCCTGTGTCCGTCCGAGTACGGAAATAGCGTTTGTTGACCACCAAGTGTCGCTGCTGCGCAGCCACACACACACACACACACACACAGGCCAGGGAGGAGGGCTTGTACAGTACAGTACAGTACAGTACAGTACAGTGCAGTAGGCTACTACTGCACAAGTACAGTACAGCACCACTCAGTTCAGACAGGTCTGATAGTTTTATTACAATGGACCAGCGATAAGATTCCCTCAAGGAAGGCTTGATGCCAAATTATATTTAAGATAATTCCTTTGGAATAAGTATTTTTGATAGATGTTTTGCTCAATTCTAGTTCACATTGTAATACAGAGATTTTGCCAACAGAGGTCAGTAGATGCTTTTCAATAACCTTTTACAGTATGTTATTTAAAGCTGTTAAGATTTGTGAAAACTATTCAGTTACAGTATCTGAAACTAAGTCAGCACCCTTCAGCCAATGAGTATATTCACTCTCAGGTTATGACTGGTGGGAACAATTGGAAAAAGTCTTATTTAACCAATGTGTCTCTAACCTGTCACTCTCCCCATGGCGCGCAGTAGAGAGAGGGATACCGTATGCTCCTTGCAAACATTACTATCGATTAGTGTTTCCACACACAACTTGTAACATATCACGCATAATACATACTGTAAATTACTTAGGTACATTTCCAGTAATCGTCAGAAATGTCCAGAAATGTAAAAAAATCACCAATCTCCAGATTAAATCACTATAGACTAGACAGGGGGCCCCAAGGTTGTGCACTGGGCGACCGGCTGACCGGCCGATTAAGCAATTATAATATAGGATATGAAATTGTGTGTTGAAATTATTGCTGTATAATGACTCTACCTGTTAGGTATTGTGTTCTGTATTGTTACCACCTCGGCTATACATTGAACTGTACTCCGAGTTTAAATAAAGGTTAAATGATGATGATGAAAAAATGGCTTAAGCGATATTTAATTCATATTTTTATGTTTCAAAAGTACAAGAGGGAAAGTCATCAGGCTTGCAAAAAACAAACGTACACTCCAAAAACGTACAGTACTCATTACTCAAGTAACTGTACTTTGATGCCGTCCACCACTGACCCTCACCCTAACCCTATTCTTACAGAGACCCCCATGATTCAAGTCCAATTGCCAGGAAAAGTCCTTCAACAGGAAGAGTCCTTGTGCTGAACCTGGCACTAGGTGGGCAGCCATCTGCTTTGACCGGTTGGGGTGACCACATGGGGTTGTGGACAGTAACTACAGCAGTCAGTGATTCTCAACCTGTGGGCTGCGAGGATATTGCAAGTGGGCCCCTGAATAATTGGTAAAACGCTTGTTGATAACCTAAATATTAAGAAATCACACCCGTGTGTGTGTGTGTGTGTGTGTGTGTGTGTGTGTGTGTGTGTGTGTGTGTGTGTGTGTGTGTGTGTGTGTGTGTGTGTGTGTGTGTGTGTGTGTGTAATTGTGTGTGTGCGTGCGTGCGTGCGTGTGTGACCCCAATACAGCTTCATTGGGGTTAATAGACCAAACACTATTAGCTGCAGGGGCCAATAGGTCATACTCAGACGTAGGGACATAGGACATACAGACAGACACAGGGGCGCTTGTTACCGCTCAAAAATATAATAATATTAATAATGTAAAAATTATATATATATATATTGTACATGCTCTGAATTAATGCACTTAATTTTGGCTCATTTAAACTGATTTGCGTGCCGGTGTAGTTCTCGGTAAATGGTGAACTTTTAGATCTGCTATTTACTGCATGCAACACCAGCATGCTAACCAAGCATAATTGAGGCTTCAAGTGGTGAGATTTGTGGGCTGTGAATGCTTTTGACATTTTAAAGTGGGCCTTGATTCAGAAAAGGTTGAGAACCGCTGGTCTAAGCCTACTGTATACTAGCATAACAAAGACTGAGCAAGCCTGAGTAAGCCCTATAGCTTTATCAAAAGGAAAGTTTTAAGCGTTTGTGATTTCACTGTCACGACAGTGATTAGATGGAGAAAAAAAAATACAATAAAACATCAGAAACAATAGCAAAATATAGCTGCAAGCAGCTATAAGACGGGCTCAAGCCCAAAAAGAAGTGAGTGTGAAGTGAGTGCCCCTCACTTCGGGCGCTCATATCATCATACATCATACAAACCAGAGTCAGACTCCATTCGCATGTATGGAAATGTGATTTCTTTGACATGGCCAAAAAAAGGCCATGAGATCTAAAGGTCAAAGGTCTAAAGGTCAAAGGTCAAAGGTCTTTTGACGAATGAATGTGAGCTTCAGTTCCTGAGGGATCCTCATGGCCCTCTACTGCTTACTGTAAATCGCTCTGGATTAAGAATGTCTGCTAAATGCCTAAATTGTAAATAGTAAATTTTCTTTTACTAAAATTTTTCTTACCTTTAATTACAATCACACAGAATTAAGTAGGCTACTGTTCATATTACAAGTAAGATGCGTGAACACGGGAAGCGAACACAGCTGTTGTGGCAAGTTTCTTTATTTATTTATGTGTGTGTGTGTGTGTGTGTGTGTGTGTGTGTGTGTGTGTGTGTGTGTGTGTGTGTGTGTGTGTGTGTGTGTGTGTGTGTGTGTGTGTGTGTGTGTGTGTGTGTGTGTGTGTGTGTGTGTGTGTGTGTGTGTGTGTGTGTGTGTGTGCGCGTGCGTGCGCGCGCGTGTGCGTGATACAGCTGCGCTCTCTGGTGGCGGGCGGGTAGTGTTACAGCGTGACAGACAGACAGACAAGCCAGGCAGGCTTCCATCAGTCAGAAAGTTGCATTCTTTACCATTACAATGCTGTGAATTACATTACAACTTCCTGCTGAAGTTACCATGGCAACTCCTGATTCATCACCTCACATGTTTTCTTCTTTTCACCAGTAACCCATACTGAACAAAGGAAAGAAAAAACACTCCTCATGTGTTACTCCAATTACTATGATTATGAATATGATGCCAAATTGCTCTGTGCTCAATGAAATATCTCCATGCACAAGAAGTCAGGGTCATGAGATGTATTGCACTGCATATTGCAAATGTCATCAATGTGAACTATTGTGCATGCCCTCCAGATACAGTATGTTTCATCTTTTGTGTGTATCCGCACAAAACATTCATAATTTAACATGTTTTATAATCAGATCTGACGTCTGATACATTGTATTCCGTATTCAATTGAATTTTAATCATGAAAATAGTCAATCTACAAGCTCATACATTTTTGAACAACAAATTATCAGGATAAGTGATCATCATAGTCAAATAAAAAAAATCTATAATTTAGCTTCATTGATGTTTAACAAGTTTTGATATTTCGGTGAGTTGTCCAAAATATTACACTCATGTAATTTGATGATTTAAAAATAGACATTAATGATGGCTTTATGTCATGTATTGAAATTACATGTTATTGGGCCAATCGCCACCTGTGGTGTGCGTGCGTATGTGTGTGCGTGCGGGTGTATGTGTGTGCATGGCTGCCTGCCGCCTGTGTAATTCTTAAGGGACATCGTGCAGAGCTACAGTATACTTTAATCTCAGTGTGTAGAGAGCTTTTGATAGGAATGTTTGGGAAGAGCAGTGCAGAGATACTTTTACATAATCTAATATAAATATCTAGGCTAATCAAAACCTCCTCAAGACTGGCAGGCTCAAGGCTGTCTACAACAGCAGAATTACTACATTATGATAAAAAAGCAACTAACATCCTGTGGAGTAGAACCAGAGCTCTTTGGTCTTTAAATGTGCATGGTTATATTTGCTCCGGTAAGCTTATTTTCTTAAGCATGTTGATATTTGCTGTATCAATTGTTTCGTTTTATTTGTATTATCTATTGTGGCTCATGATAGTATTGCTAGGGCTAATTAATACTGAATCTGATTCAGTCAAGCCTAGTGTTTATATTGTAATGATTTAATCACATAATCAATATTCAATAGTAATTGATTTATGGCTTTAAAAATACTAGTTGAAGAGGAACTGTAGTTTCTTTTCAAATGTCGATTATGTAGTAAGTGAACACATTTTCTGTAGGAAAATATCAATAGCATGTGTGTATATATATATATATATATATATATATATATATATATATAAGAGAGAGAGAGAGAGAGAGAGAGAGAGAGAGAGAGAGAGAGAGAGAGAGAGAGAGAGAGAGAGAGAGAGAGAGAGAGAGAGAGATTTCTCTCTCTGAAAAAAGATAAAAGCAATTCTGTAATTACTCAAAAAGTTGTGTCACCCTGTGTTGCTGTGACCACCCTATAGTGCACAACAGGCAGCTCTGTTTGCTGTCTTCCCATCTTTAAAATATTCATGTTATGTATTTTAAAATGATATTGAATTTAATGAAGCATGAGAGACTCTGTAAGGCGTGGCTATATTTGCAGTTGGTGTTGACATTCATGTAATATTTAATACTATCACAGTAGGTATTATTTGATAGATAATTAAAGCGTTGATACATAATACCAGTGCATTCTAGCATTTAATTAATTTTGAGGTTGAAAGGCTATAGCTGATGCATTTTTGTTTAGCAAATGAGAAAGTGCCTTTATACAGAATTATCTCAAGAACTAGATGTTGCATATATTCTGCAAAAATAATATAATATCGGCAGCTATTGCTATTATGTTTGTTTGTTTGTTTATTTTATTTATACATATATCATTTTGAAAATGTCAAAGATGAGAAACAAATATATGCTTCAAGCAGAGATGTAACAATTAAATGTCTCTGTAGGCCTATAGCTGGTACTAGCCCATTATAACATTATGTTATTTCACAGATCTTTGCCATCTGTGCTTTTGCAACATGTGGAGGATACTATGGACACCTGCGGGTTAAAGTGGACTGTGCAGATAGAAGGCAGAGCAACCTCAGCATCAACATTGACTTTGTCTATCCTTTCAGGTGTAGTATGTGTTTTACTCTCAAATGGATTCTCTGCATGTAGGCCTATTGGAAAGAAATTGTCATCTTCCTTCCTTATTAATAGATGTTACCAATGATACCAATTAAGGATCTGTTCCATTCTGGTCAAACAGAGTCAGGGTGCTGATATTGTGCATGTTGGCTCTCTGGAAACGCTCTACACCAGTGCAGGGTCTCAAAGTGTGGTCCAGCTACCCTCATGGTTCCTTGAGAGGGTTCCAAAAGTTGTGTTGGGTTCCCTAGTTGAACAGTTACAAATGTGGTAAAAATGCATTCTATAAAGGAGCTCAACTCCCTCCCAGCACAAGTTCAAAGCAAACTTAAAATAATTCCTCTCGTTAACATACAAGTGAACATAGTTTAACTCCTTGAACACCTTGTAGAATCCCCTGACCCTTCTTTGTAAATATACCTTATGATTATACTGAGCTTTATTTCAATATGCTTTGTAGTAGCCTATAGTAGTAACACTATATTTCCATTGTGGTCTTTTGAATGTAAATATTTGTGTAGAACTAGTGTAAAGCCCAAACCACACCAAAGGGTCGCCATGCAACTCCTTGCAACCAAACGGTTGTGAGTAGACGCGTGTAGACGCATGTAGTTGCAAATAACCATTGACATTCCAACTAATTTAATCACTTGGGTCAGGAGTCAGGACATACAGTATCATACCGTCTCAACCCTTTGGTGTGGTTTGGTATTATTTTTTATGGTTTTATGATGGGAACCATGTGACTGAGTACTCTTGTATTTTAACACCTGATTTTCAAACATTAGAATTGAATTAGTTGAGTTTCTTTTGCATGTTAATGCAAAAGAGAAGAGTACCATGTATATTGTATAATGTTTTATTTCTGTATGTGCTCCCAGTACAACAGCTGCAGTCTGCAAGTGTCATTATTACTGGCTATTCAAGGCTGATCTTGACACTGACACTTATAGTAGATGTCAGTCAGTGACAATTTGCCTACCGACTGACATTCCCTTATCGTGACATGCATAATTATTTTCTTGACAAGATTTAACTTTATAAATTTCTTTCCTGTCTTGTAGATTACAACAAGTGCATTTCAAAGCCCCCTTGTGTGAGAAGAACAGACAGGAGGTCTTCTTCCTGCAGGGAGATTTCTCCTCAGCAGCTCAGTGTTTTGTGACAGTGGGTGTGTTTGCCTTCCTTTACTCCCTGCTGGCAACGATTGTGTATATCTTCTACCAGAACAAGTACCGAGAGAACAACAGAGGCCCACTCGTGGTCAGTTCACATATTTAAATATCAGTTATGAATAGATTCCAAATACAGTATTGGTGTATTAGTACTCAGTGAATCGGTTCAAATGGAATTGTTCTTTGTGTAGAATATTCTAATTATGGTATCCAATATCAGACTCTCTCTTCATAATGCTCCTTACTGTCTTCTCCCACAGGATTTTGTTGTTACAGTCATATTCTCATTAATGTGGCTGGTTAGTTCTTGTACATGGGCCAAAGCTCTCTCTGATGTTAAGGATGCCACAGACCCTACCAAGGTCCTTCTGCTCATCACGGCTTGCAGAGCTTATGAAAATATATGCACGGCTACCCAGGAGCCTCTCTGGACATGCCTTAATTCATCTGTGGTAGGTATTCAGGAGCCAAATGCAACATGTTGGCCTGCACTGATTTAAACAACTTACGGTATTTATTTTGTTTTACTCCAAGAAATACAATTTGTATCTCTGCCCTTTTCCATCTCTAGGTTTTTGGTTTCATTAACCTAATCCTATGGGGGGGCAATATTTGGTTTGTCTTCAAGGAGACAGACTGGTACAAAACTGGCAATCGATATCCAACCAGGAGTGCTTCAGGCAAAAGTGGAATGAGGAAGCGGCTTTACAGCGAGAGCAGCTTCGACCAACAAGGTGAAAGTTTTGATCAACAGACCTACCGACAGCAGAGCATCACTGAGTCAGAGGGGCATTTAGGTAGCTTCAATCAGTCCCTGGGAAGCTTTACCTTACCCCACACACAGCTAGGCACACCAATCATATATGGCCAGGAGAATAGGACTACCTCGAAGGGGACAATGATGGAGATTTAGATCTCAGCTTATTCTTATTCATGTATAGTTAGTTGCTGCAAGAGCGAGGTCTAGCAAACACTAACTCGGGATTCTTGGATCGCTGCCCTCCACAATTTCCTATCCAACATCACGTTCTTGAGTCAGCCAATGCTTCTTTCCCTTCCTGGCTTTGCCCTGGGTTGGCTCCCATAGGATCAATTTACTTGCCTCAAGTTCTGGGTGACTGATGCAGTGACTGATGCCAGCCTCATCCTTCTCTCTCTGACATCCTTCTCTCTCTGACTTTGTCCGTGACGCGTGGTAGGTCCCCATAGAGGTCCACATTTCTGATGCGGTCCGTCCATGTGACACCTAGTGCCATTCATAGCATTCTTGTGTAGACTCCATCCAGGGATTTTCCTGTTGTACTGTGATGGTCCATGTCTCGGCCCCATACAGCAGACTCCATAGTAGCTATGAACATGTTAGTATAATAATACATATACAGTACATTTTCACATCAAAGGATACAACATGATTATTCTCAATAAGATATATTGATATTTTCCTCTGCCAGACCTTGAGGCCTATAGGCCAGGACGCAGAGATTATGTCTGTGAGTGTTTGTGAGTTTGTGTACAGACTTCAAATCGCTATATCATTCAGTGATAAACATATATCATTCAGGTTTTTGAGGGCCTCCTATGCCCAACTATGTGTGTACCCAATAGTGATGATTTGATTGGCTGAGCAATGTACGTATTGAGGAAAAAAAATCACACCCGTGTGAAGTGAGGGGCATTCTTATCATCATACATCATCACGCATCATCTCATTCCAGTCAATCACAAGTTGCGTCTTCACTTTAGTCTTCAATATTTGTGTTACGCAATGTTTGTGTTTTGCAAAAATATAATTGTCCGGGTCAAAATCACCTGTGTTTAGTGTTCTATAGGGTTAAATGCAATTTAGCATTTAATGTTTATGTAGGACAAAGTTTGCGCACACACACCAAAAACTGGACACAAGAGCACCCTTCACTTCACACGATTGGCTGCTTCCAAAGCTTTCAAATTCACCCTCTGATCTATCTAAATCAATCACACATTGAGAAGCCAAAATCACACTCCCACCCATAGGGGCTGCCACAAATATTACAAATGTTTGCTGCAAAAACATGTTTTTCATGGGTCTGCTGTATGGTGGGAGAAAGGCTCCTTATTAACCCTCTACTGTACTTTACACTGATGATCTTGTCTCCCTATTCTGGGATGATGGTGATGTTCAGTGACAGTAGGCCTACTGTATATTGTATGCACAAACCAACATGTCCATTTTGTGTACTGAATATTTCTCCTTTTTTAAGCCTATTGTACACCACTTGTGGTGCAGCTATACATTAAAGTTAGATGCAGAGCCTTCTATAGGGTAAATTGATTGGCAAATCGAGTGTCAAATTGAGTGACATACTGTACATGTATGGGCTGTCAAGGCCAGAAACTAGTTTTTTGCAGTAGGAATGCATAACGTCCGGTTATGATGACGTAAAATTGACAGTACATGTCTATTTGCTCAGACAATGATGAAAAATTCTCCATTCAATGTCAATGGGAATTTAATGTTTGTGTAGGACGAAGTTTATGAACGAACACTAAAAGCTGGATATAGGAGGGACTAGCGCCCCTCAAAAAAGAAAAGAAAAAACTTGCCTATTGCACATGGGAGCATATTCCAATTAGCCAATATGAGCTTGTCAATAAATGTACTATCCATGGCCAGTTTACAATCATGAAACATTTTCTGAGCTTGACAGGAAATAAGTTTAAGAGTAATAGTGGAGTGGTGTAGCGTGCATGCGTGCGTGTTTTTCAGTTTGACAGCATTGTAGTCATTATGCAATGTATTGTTGTTTGTTGATTTTGCTAATAGTGTGTCTGAATTATTAGTTACATAGTTTTCCTATACATATATTTACATATATAAATATAATTATTTTATTATAGCAGTGTGGTGTTATAACAGATGCCATTCTTTGGATATAGCTCTGTGTTATACGCTTTTATTTTTCAAATAGATTTAGGAAATATATGTATAATATAATTGATATAGTTTCACGTTGTCCTTCAGTAAGGCATAATTGTATTAATAGTTGTAATAAATTAATAAATGTTAGCTCGTATACCTGTGTCAGCCCTTTGTGTGTGTTAATATATGTACTGTAATGCGCCTATGTTGAAAGCCAAAAATCATATTTGTGTTTTGAATAATTCAGGTACTATTGGGCTATTGTTTATCCTTTCCTTAGATGCAGATATTGATTTTCAAAAAGAAAATATTGTATGGCAAATATTGACGTTTTCCAGTATTGATACACCCATCCCTACCTAGCAGTAAGGCAAATAAGATTTGACTGTGATGAGGGGAGAAATTTCAAGTGCTCTATAAGTCTAGCCTGGTAAACAATTCCTGTCGCCAGGAATTTACATTATCATGTGTCTTCTGCCCCGGTCTGGCCCCAAGCGCTGGGTGGGCGTTTTGCAGAAACCAAACAGCAGCGTCTGTGCTCAGGGCCCTGTGATTGACAGACACTGATTGGCTCTGGACGCATGATAATGTGAATTCACGTGACAGGGATGGTTTACCAGGCTAGTATAAGTCCACGTAGAAAGGAATTGTGGGCCTGTTTGACTGGTGCTCTCAGAATCAGGGAGAAATTCAAGAGGTTTATAGCATGGTGCATCTTTATCTGTCAGACCATTGAACCGTTAGTCATGAATCAAATAACTTGATTGCATTGTATCCATGGACCATGAAAACACAGAGAGAGACTGTACATTTGCAATTGCAAATACATGAGATTTCTCCACTGCATCTCCCCACCCTATAACTACTAGGAGCAGTGAGCGCCATGGGGGCAGGTTGTCTTGCTCAAGGACCCTCGTACCTGGGACATTTGGCTTCCCAGGGAGGGTCTAACCATTCAGCTATGGTCATTTAGGGAATAACAAAGTAGAGATGACTGTTGTGAGGATAATGAACTGCACAGCTAATCACCCACTGAGCCTGATAGGATTACCGGTAGTCTAACTACTGTATAAGTGGCTCTTGTGTTTGGGCCAATGATTTAATCTGTTTAGGGACTCAATAGTTTTATCCCTCCTAAGAATGTTAATTTCTGTCTGGCAAGGTTTAAGAGAAATCACAATTACAAAAGTAAGCATCCATCAATTGAAAGTGCTGATCTGAATGCATTATGGACGGTTCAAGGCCCAGGTCATCAAGACCTGCGCTGACGTCTTGGTGCGAATCAAGCTCTCCCTGGAGGAAAATAAAACCTGTGCGAACTGAGCCGTGCGGTTGCTCAACAACACAGCTGGCTGGCTGCAGTTATAATGCTCAGTGTGAATGGCCCTTTAAGGCTGCTCGACAGTGCCACTTTAGGTCACCCAGCTGTATTGCAGCTGTTCGTCCCCCAAACATACACAGACAGACAGACATTTTAAAACAGACAAATACAATAAGGGACCAAGCAGTCCCTTGGGGCTTTGTCCCTTAAATATAGCTGCAAGCAGCAATAGGACGGCACCAAGCAGAAAAGCAATAGGCCTAAGCAACTACACATTTTGTGCATCAAGCTATTAAAATATTAGTAGTAATTGTACTGTTGATGCCAACCATGTTAGATGTGTCCACGCTGTGAATTGGTTGAGTCAATGCTGGAACACAAAGCCCCAGTTATGCTATGATCTGTGTACTTTTCTTGATATCAAAAACAGTAATCAATGAACTATATCAAGTGAAAGCGTGAGTCCTTTTTACGACACGTAACACGTGGGAGTCTATCCCCGTAAAAATGTGTTACGACTATAGAGCTGGAGCGGAGTGCCACACCTACAGTACCCAGATTCGAACTCATGAATTTGTGGTTCAAAGGCGTGAGGTTTGTCTCTAGGTAAGCTCAAATTGCCTTAGTATATTGCCATATATTGCCATTCAAAGTCTATGGTGCTGAATCACTACGGATGCGATACCAGTGGTAAGTCTGGCGCTGTGAGCTCGCTCTGCCAGCCAATCACAGGGCCAGCTCAGCTTTGAGAAGCTGCCATCTGGATTTGCTTTAGTGCACACAAGAAATCAAATGAGTTAACAAGTCTGTCTTCTGTCCATTATCTCCTTTTAATTCTCTCTCTCTTGCCCTCCACTTTAATCTTTAGCTTGACAAATGGACTACTCGAATGTACTCTCGAGTTATGTGTACATTCATTGTGTGATCATTATTTATTTGTGTTTACTATTTTGGTGTCAGCGTGTTGGCACAGGAAATATAATGCAGACAGGCCCTATTGTAAATTATGTCTGAATAATCCTGTATAAGGGATGGGCTGTGAAAGGCAGCCAGACACGAAAATAAAATGCATTAATTCATTCATAAATGCATTCATTTATTCATGTATTCATGCTATGCCCTATAGCTATTAAGACATTTGTGAACTCTGTTCGGTTTCACCAATAAGAATGGAGGCTTTAAGTGGTTATAGAGTGTGAAGTACGTGGAGCATCTCTGTAAGCTGCATCTTCTCTGTCCCCATGGCAATTAGAATGAACAAAAAAGGCTTTTGGAGCGACTTCACCGATCCTCCCAGCGGAGATGTTAAACACATGCTGGTGTCCAGGGCTCTGGAATTCTTTTGAAGGAAATTACAGTGGATGTGCGCCCAACACAACAATTAGAGTCAGGTTATCAAGAGGAAATACATGGTTACATGAAGGAGCATGACACAGTTGTCTTTACAAGAAGAGGATCTTGCACTTGAGTCCCGTTTTCACCGAGTTGAAATGCATCTCTTATTGTGTTGAGTATAGAGCACAATGAATGGAAATATATTCAATATCCCTTTAACACACTAAAATTATTAAGTTAATAATATAATTAGAAGCCCATGAGTAGTATAGACTAGTAGGCCTAGTAGTATTACGTATTTTGTTTACCAACCCATCAACAGAAATATAACCATGACAAATATCTCTGAAGAAACTCCAAAATGTAAATTTTTCAGGAAATGAAAAATATACATTTTTCAGGATATCAAGAAAACCTTATATTTAGAGAACAAAGCAATACTGGCTCATCAAAGTTGGTGTAGTGACTTAAATTTATGTAATGTCAATTACTAGTAGTTAAGAGGTTTTGTCCCAATTAAGTGCCCTTTACTATACTTTTCATTGGTTCAAACAATACACAGACATAAAGGGTGTTCAATAGCACTGCTTTACGATTAGAAATAAAACTCAAATGGAGTTAGGCGTTTTCCTCCCGACAGCAAAGGATATGCATCCAATATGCAGGTACAGTACATACTGTACATGATACTGGAGAGAGAGGAGAGGCACAACAGCAACAGGTTCTGAAAGTACCTGCAGAGGGCACCATCTCTCCATGTAACAAGGGTGGTTGTGGTTCTCAAACATTTTAATTTCAAGCATCCCCATTGACAGATGGAACCATAGAGCTTAGCCAGAGTCAACTGGCCAGTGGGCGACAACACTTCTACAGGGGCAGCTAGCTAAAGGGTAGGTTAGATCACTATGCCCAGCCAACCACAGCAATCACACATACACAGCACACAGAAAGAAGAAGTGCCACAATGAAAAGAGGTGCACGCACTCACACCAATATTGCAAACCTTTGGGGCTGCATGTGGACTACAGTGAAACCTAGCGAACTCCCTGTAGCAGTCAGCTGCACCACTCGGCTCTGTTGAACTCAGTTAACTCACATGTAGACTGTGGGGGAGAAACAGATAAACAAATGGAAATGGCTCAATACTCAAAAGAAACAATAATAATACAATCAACCTTAACAAAGCAGTAGTGGCTAGATCTAAGAGCGGGATATAAAACAAACATTTAGTTCATTAGACTATACAAAGTATCTCATCAAGTTATAACTTATTTTGTTTGTACAGCTTAATTGTCCGTTTGTGCTCACACATTCCCATGAGAGTTTGGCACAGGGCACATTAATGGACATCAACCTGTCCTGAATTGTAACATAGTTTAGAATATATTACAGAACAAACATACAAAAAATACATTAATGACATTAATGTTACTCGCCTTGGCAGTAAAATGAATAAAAACAACAGCAGACCCAGGTCTCTCAAGACCCACGGCCACCCCAGCCAGCATTTACCAAAATCCTGCTTGGAAGAAGACAGGGCATTTAAATAGTCACCTGATGATTGTCAATGAGGAAGTGCCCCTATGGTGGCCTCTGAGGCTCAACTCCAACTGGCTACACTTGCAATGTTGCACTGGTACTTGTAGTGAACAAGGAAGGTGTTGCTTGGTGTGATTGATGCACAGAATAGGGTGTAAATGCAGACGGGAAGTAGATGGAAATAAGATAGCATTTGTTGTGTATTGTCATGTTGTAATGTAGTGTGTAGTGTTTGTAGCAAAGAGTAAGAATTCGCTAAATAGTAGTAAAATGAAATTACATTGAGGATATTAGTATGAACATGAACAGTGAAACAGTAATGAGGTGCAATTTTATGTTGCATCACCATACTGTACTGTACTGTACCATACGGTACATCGGTACTGTACTGTATCATACTGTACTGTATTTAACTGTACCATACTGCAGGGGTTCTCAACGTTTTTGGCTGGGGACCCCCGGAAATGCTTTGGCCATGTCTCGCGCCCCCCTCCCCACCACCAATACAAAGTACAAACTGACTGTAAAAATAACCTTAAATAACCCATCAGCACAGGTCTCCACCAGGGCAGGTCAGGTTGTGGCCTCTTGGTGGCGCTATAATAGGCCAATGTGAAAAGGGTGCCATTTCTTCTTGCCTTGGATGGCAATTGGATGATTTGAGGCTTTTTGTTCAAAACGGGGCAATCCTGCAAACGTTGAAAGCCAATGATAGCCAATTAGGATGGAAAATGATATATCGGACAGATCTGTCTTCAACACATGACTATAGAGATAAGCCAATCAGTGTAAGCCAATCAGTGAGAAATCCAACAAACTCATCTTGATCACATGACTACAGAGATCATGTGGACCGATTTGCGTGAGATTTGGATGAAATCTGTGCGACTAACATAAGGGGCAGAGGTTCGTCGTTGGCATACAGGGAGTGTACAGTTTGGCATGGATCGGGCCAACAGTGCCGGAGATTAGCTGATAACGGACGGACACTGTGTAATATTATAGAGGTATCTAAAGAGCAAAAAGTACGTGTCTGAACGTGCCAAGTATGTTGAGACTGTCCGCCGTTTCCTGTCTGGCAAGCAAATCTCGATACCCCCGGAACAGAAACGATACCTGCTGCTGTTTAAATCCTCAAATAAAATGATGTAAAATGGTAAATGGTGCATTTATATAGCGCCTTTATCCAAGGCGCTTTACAGAGATTGTGCATTACATTCACCCATTCATACACCGATGGCAGCGGAAACCATACAAGGCACCAACTAGCACATCGGGAGCAATTAGGGGTTCAGTGTCTTGCTCAAGGACACTTCGACAGTAACTCTGGGGGAGCCCGGGTTCGAACTGGCAACCTTACGGTTACCATCCAGGCACTCTACCCCTGAGCCACCGCCGCCCCGTACTGTACTGCACAAAACAAACTGTGATATGTCTTCTTTTATAGGCCTGAACCGATTATATGACACAGGTCTCAATGGTTCATAAATAATGTTTGTTATGAGCTAGTCAAGCTTGCTCCATTCACTGCTTTGTGAATACAAATTATGTCATGTATAACTTCCGGTGCGAGATTTGACTCCCATGAAAGTGTCATGGCACAGCATGCACTGTCACGTGACGACTTCTTTCTCTAATCTTCCTTGATGGAAGTGTAGATGTTGCGGGCAGGATGATAAGTCGTAAACTGTGTCTGACTATACTATCAATGGTGTGGCTCTGGTTTTCTACGATTCTGCCCTGAAGTATAAGGCTATGGGACTTTCGGTTTTAAATCTCAAATCGAAATCAGACCAGCCTCTCCTCTTTAGCGTAAATAAAAAGAACGTTTTTGCTACTCACCAAAACAAAGGTGGGTTGTGTAATTAGAAAATCTACTTTCCTTTGTGGACGCACTCTGAGCCCCCCACCACACGTATAAACATTACTTTTTGGCCAGAAAGGGATTTATTTTCACCAGAGGAAAAATATTCTTTATGAGGCAATTCTCTGGGCAATATCGGTAGAGGGCGCAGCGGAGTAACTAAAAGTACCGGTCCGTTTAATACATGTGGTGGGGGGCTCAGAGTGCATCCACTAAGGAAAGTAGGCTTTCTAATGACACAACCCACCTTTGTTTTGGTGAGTAGCAAAAACGTTCTTTTTATTTACGCTAAAGAGGAGAGGCTGGTCTGATTTCGATTTGAGATTTAAAACCGAAAGTCCCATAGCCTTATACTGCAGGGCAGAATCGTAGAAGCAGCAGTAGAAGGCTATGGACCAGAGCTATCAATGGTGGTGGAAAGTGTGGAGGCATGTGAACGTGCGTGGGCTGAGAGTAGTGGAAGTGGAGTCTTATTTAGTAGGATAACATTAGGACAAATGGGGTGTTTTGGACAAACAGCGTGGTGTTGATTTTGTGTTCAGTGTGGCCGCATGTGCAACCTCTTTCAGAGAGAGATGGAGACACTAGGAACTCTGCTGGAGAAACATGTTGTTTGCATGCATGCTGTGTGCTGCTATGCCAAGTGACAAGTGTTGAAGTCTGTCACTCATTGTGAGTGATTTATTATGGTGTTATCTTTCTAGTAAAATCTAAATATGTTAATTTAAGAACTCTGGACATTGTTTATGTATTGTGGACAAATGCATTTAATATTGCATGCCTGACAGGCCACAGTCACAAACCCAATTTTGTAATTTTCATTAAAATGTTCAACAACACCATTTAGCTGGGGACCACCTGAAACCCCCTCACTGATTGAGAATTTATTGATTTAGTCGTGTATCTGTCCTGTATAAATCTCACACACTTAAGGCAGCAGCAGCCAGTGGTTCCACATACGCGCCACACAAGATGCCCTTTTCTTTCCACTTGAGCACCTGCCCCTCAAAATGTCTCTGCACGCCACTGCCTGGATATGGCTAATAAAATATATAATTTGTGCTGCTGGTTAAGAGACTACAATACATAGCCTGCTGGGCTATACAGTGGATTGCAGTGCACACACACACACACACACACACACACACACACACACACACACACACACACACACACACACACACACACACACACGTTTTCTATGCACTCGTAGTATATTACAGCAATTGGGAGAAATTATAATAATTCCTTCCATTCACTCGACATAATTATTATCATGAACTTTTTTTACTTCATAATTGTCAGTGTGGTTGTGCTGCATGTGGTCGCAGACAGTTTTATATGCTTGTCTGTGTGTGTGTGTGTGCGCGTGTGTGTGTGTTTGTGTGTGTGTGTGTGTGTGTGTGTGTGTGTGCGTACTGCGTGTGTGTGTGTGTGTGTGTGTGTGTGTGTGTGTGTGTGTGTGTGCGCGTGTGTGTGCCAAAAATACACCCATAGGACGGTACATAATAAATTAATTAATTCAACAATTTTGCACGCGCGCTATGCTCATGCATGTAGGTGGCCTGGCTGGTGTATGACTCCCGGCCTGATTTTGGCCTCCAGTTCGACCCTGCTTGAGATCACACAAAGTAATCTGTGACATGTAGTTAGTGCTTGACGCTGCAAATTGGCTTTACACTTATCCTGCTTTATACTACTGAAGTAGTTTAGCTGTTATAAGCTAACTTGCTCTTTGTAAACATAGGGCATGCTGTGATTTTGTGTTGAAGGGAGGATTTGAAAGGTCAAAGATAACAACCAATTCAAACCCTTAAGTTCTAAAGCTTTGAGAAGATCAACACGATTGACTCTGACTGAAGAAGACGCAAATTGAAACTTTACCCTAAAATAATAAATGCGTGCAGACCAGTCAAGAGCTCCTGCAGTATTTTATTGGGGTAGGGGTACTTTACTGAAGTATTATTCTCTAAGATTCAAATCTAACTTAATTCCATGTCCTTATCTATATGAAAACATGTCATGAATATAATATAAGCCACAAAACAAAAATATTAACTAACTTGCATTTGTGTGTCTCTGCTAGGCCGAAGGTGCGGCCAAGACTATGATTTTTTCCTTGTCCGGAGGCCAATGTTTGCAAAACAATCCTACAGATTTTGTCCAAAATTTACATTTTTCATCCTGATTGGCTAAGATTGACTTCTACTACCTTATGTGAAGTATAATTTAAACAAAAGGCAACAATCTCTTTGTGCTCAAATAAGGTCAGGAACATTACCATTAGCACTGGAGACTGGCAGGTTTAATGCCACCCCTGAAGATGAGAGATATTGTCTGTTCTGTGATCTAGATGAAATTGAAAACGAAGTTCACTTTTTGTTTTACTGTTCTAAATACGATGACTTAAGGGATATTTTGGTTAATAAGATGTCTTCTATATGTGGGGATTTCCTAGATTTAAATGACTATGTAAAAATAGAGATATGTTTTGCCAAAGGGACTTTCGTTGTAGCAGATTTTATTTGTCAAGCTTGGGAAAGAAGACAGAGTAGGCCTACTCTGTATACATCTGAGGTGTAATATAATGAATTATGTAATGAAGACATGCTGTAAAATGCATAAATGATGTAATGTAAAACATGCTGTAATTGCAAATGTGAAATGGTGTCTTATAAACCCATGAGGGTTGGGCACAAGGTGTGCATGACACGAAAATAAATAAACAATCAATCAATCAAAAAAAAAAACCTGATGGAGACCTGTGCTCCGAGGAGCACAGTTTTCTATTTCATACATTTTCTTTGGTACAAAATCACCAAGTGGTATGTAATATATAGTTATGTGATGTAGCTGGACTTTAGTTTAGACTAGAAACTCTCATAAAGACGGGGTATTTTGTAGAATAAAATATGTAGGCAACAAATCTTTTCATGCATGCATTTATTAATCTATTTCTAGACTTTTGTTATTTATAAAATATATACAGAATATTGTGACATACAGTAGGCCAACAAACATGCTAACCCAATGACATAACAATACAGATTCATTTCCATTCACATCTGAAGTTCATACATTCATCACAAACATTTGTGACCTAAAAAAAAGAGTCTCTGCAGGTATCAAAGCGTTTTGTCTCAGTGGTGGATTGAAGCAGTATGGATCTGAGCCTTAACACTTTCACATCTTCAGATATACTTTATTAATTATGATTCCACAGCAAATGCATAGCTTCATCTGTTGATCTCTGTCATGTGGTATAAAGTGTCCATTATAAATAACTATGTCCATTATTGCAAGTCAGGTATTTGCATTTTTCCCCCAAATTGAAATGTGGTTGTCAGTCCATGAAGATGATCATTCAGAATCAAGAATGAAATCATGAAGGAAAATGTCCATAATACAGATGGCATCTCTGTTCTTAACCTGTGGTGGACACTTCTGTCTTGCTGGCAGACACTGAGCTCTCATCCTCAACCATGCCACCCATTCCAATCTGCTGCATCATGCAGGCACGGAACTGGAAAAGCAAACAAAGGGGGAAGTCAGATGTGAAGTGAGGTTGTTTATAGCAATTTTCTTAACATTTTAACAATTAAATATTTTCCACAATAAAATAACTACAACACTCCTGTGAGATTCAGGACCCATGGACTAATAATAAGAGGAGATTAATCAAACTATTCTGTTACATGGTCTGACCAGTCATAGTCATAGAAGAGTAAACATAATTTTAATTCCATGATAAGGGTTCCATAATGGCAATAATCTATGAAGCTTGAGTTTTTCAATTCATAAATGCAGTAGCCTATTTGAAAAAGAGCAGGGATCCGAGCACTCGGAGGAGAGGGCGTAAAATCAACATACTTTATTTATTGCAAAATGTTTTAAAAGCCAATGTGTTTTTACCAGCAACTGGTCTTCATCAAGGCAATTATAAATGCAGTAATTGTAGTTGCCTAAGTGGGAATTGCCTAAATTGAATGTAGGGTAAGTGATATGATATCTATTGGTTAAAACTAAATGTTATTTGTTAAATGGTTAAAGTTCTACATTATTTTGATAGTAATCATTGCTATAGATGTCTGTTCAGGCACTCGGGTCACCCTGTCTATCCAACTCTTTAAAAAACTGCTAATTTCTTTGTGACAAACACTCTACAGCAATGAGTACTTACTTACTTATCGTAAGCAAAGAAAATCACTTATACCCTACCTTTAATAACTGTTAATAATATAATAACATAGTTGAGTAAGTGAATGTAAAATAACTTACCTGTTTGTTAAACAGAATATAGATAACTGGATTGACCAAGGCAGAGCTTTTTGCAAAGAAGGCAGGGATAGCCATGGAAACAGCACTGAAAGCAATTCCCTTGTTCAAGAAGAGGTAGGCAGCATAGCTGGCATATGGTGACCAAGCAAACAAGAATCCCAAAACCATAAGGATACACATGCGTGTGACTTCCTTCTCAGCCTTCTGGGTGGATGCTGAGTCCTGCTGCTGAGCTGCTGCCTAAAGTGGATTGTGACAGAAATGATAGAAATGAGAATAGCTGACATGTCAAAGGCGCCTACAGTACAATATGAACTTTCATCATCAAAAAGGAAACCTGTTTATTTTCAGTGTTGCTTGGTATTTGCTTGCTTGGATTTAGAGAAACTAGCATGATTTTGTAGCCTACTGTATGTAATAATGAGTCTCACCGCTTTGACTGTCAGCACAAGGCTTCCATAGGTGAAGAAGATCGTGACCACTGGAACACAGAAGTGGAAGCTGAACATGTACATCACATATGATTCATTGTTGAATCCTGGAGCGCTGGTGTAGTAGTCTGGTCCACAGGAGGACTGTATCCCCTCAGGAATGTATCTGAAAATCATCAATTGAGTCAATAGAAAGCAGTGATTAGAAAACAACTTACATACATTCTGTGATGGATGATCTATGCCGTAACTCTCAGTGGACCTTACCTGGACCAGCCAACAAGTGGAGGAACAGCACAGGCGGCAGCCATGACCCAGGAGAAAGCAACTCCAGCTCCAGCGTGAGCGGCAGTGAACTTGAAGCTTCCCATAGGTTTGCACACAACAATGTATCTTTCAACAGCCAGCACCACCAATGACCACAGAGAAATTTGACCTGTAATTGAATAGAAAGGAAATGTTTAGCTTTTTAAGTAATTACATCTAGGTCCAATGAGCTTTCACAGTTGCCATGGCAACCTCAAACAAAAGTTGAGGCAATACACAACTAAAGACCTGTATGCATTCACACTTCACAAGTACTATACAAGTCATATTTTATATCTCCCATTGTAGAATAGGTGAAGAGGTCACAGACACCAAGAATACATTTTCAACAGGTTTATTTCTCAACATCAGGACAAACGATTTGGCTATCTAGCCTTCATCAATGTGACTTACCTCCCATTGTAGCCATGAAGCCCTCAAAGACGCAGCCCATTGGTCCAAAAACAAAGTAACCATTTAGACAAGTGACAAAGGTGATGGTGAATCCAAAGCAGACCATGATCAATCCAGCTACAGCCAAGTTTACGAGAATGAAGTTGAGAGGTTGCTGGAGCTTCTTGTTCGTTACAGTAACCAACACTGTTAAACCATTGATGGGGAAGCCAGTACACATCAGGAAAAACATGTAGCCTGCAAGCATATAGAAAAAAATTGGATCTGCCAAGTAATACTGAGGATAAAGAAAAGGACTCCGCACAAGCCCAGTCCGGTTGTTCATGGGAATGTAGAAGTTTTTGCCTTCTGTGCCGTTCTCCATCTTGACGGTTTCCGATCACAGACTGTGCACTGTTTGACTAGACGGGTGTGCGGTGCTAAACCACTCTGCAGACTGCAACTGACCTTGCCAACGGTGTGAGTTTTATACCGTTAAGCGTGTTACTCTCAAATTGACTAAATTAGATTACTGGAGGATTAAGAACAAATCTCAAGCTCAACTCTAGTTCTAATACTTCTAACGCCGGATGGAAGGGTCACAGTTCATTGTGTTTTCATAGGGCGTTCTACAGTAAGTTTTCCAGCTGAAACAAGGGATAGAACATTTTTGAAAGAATGAATTGCAAAAGTTGCAAAAAAAAGAATAATGTACTAATGATTTAATGCTTAAATGTTAGTATACAGTAACTGCTGAGTACTGACATTAAATATGATATTTTGCCCAGGCGGTGGCGTAACCGTCTGGGCACCCGACTGGTAATCCAGTCGCAGTGTGCCGTGGGTTCGACTCCCGAGCCCGACACAGCCTTTACTGGATGTCTTCCCCCATCTCTCTCCCGTTTCCTGTCAGCCTAGTGTCTGTCCCTTCAAAAAACCAATAAAAGGTGTAAGCCGCAAAAAAATATCTTAAAAAAAAAAGAAAATATGATATTTTATGGTAGTAACAATTGCTATGCATGCAACATACAATGCATTATAATATCCTTAAAACACTGTATAATTATAGTTATGGTATAAGCACTCATGATGCTTTATAATAGCATAACACATCATAAATAATTTAGTGATGATTTAGAAAGTTATATATAAAAATGCATTGTAATCTGATTATAACACTAAATTAAGTACTCTGTGTGAAAGCATGCTGCATAAAATGTTCCTTCAATTGTACCTTGTATCTGTATTGTGAGAATAGAATCTGATTGGTTGGTTGGTTGGTTGGTTGGTTGGTTGGTTGGTTGGTTGGTTGATTGATTGATTGATTGATTGATTGATTGATTGATTGACTGCAATTTTAATTTCAAAGCCTTCCATAATGACATAATGTAAAGTATTATGGTTT
Organism: Protomyctophum parallelum; assembly: GCF_964188405.1. Classification (NCBI taxonomy): domain Eukaryota; kingdom Metazoa; phylum Chordata; class Actinopteri; order Myctophiformes; family Myctophidae; genus Protomyctophum; species Protomyctophum parallelum. The sequence goes on along the minus strand of NC_139703.1, from coordinate 15,503,812 downwards.
GGTTTAGTCCCGTCGCTCCCAGTGGAGCATAGGCCATCAACGGCTCTTCTCCATCCAACGCAGTTTTGGGCTGTCCTTTACACCAAACTCGTAAAGTATTATAATTCTTCAAAATTACTGAGTACTGGCAGACATTTTGGCAACAAGCCTATATGACGTCAGCATAGACTCCATATTTGGGCATATAAGGGACACAGACATAATATCTGAGTGGGGCATGCATTTCCAACTTGCATCACTCCAAGTAGGCACGGGCACCGCTGTAGAGGCTCCAACGGGCAGCGATCCAGTTACTTTTATAAAGCATTATAACCACTGTTAAAATACATTATACTATAATTATTATTGTTATTATTACTGTAGTACTGTAGTTATAATACTGTAGTAGGCCTACTTATAGTAGTAGGCTACTTAATACTGTACTTATACAGTGTGTGAGCTGTGCCTTTGTTGAGTTTATTTATATGATCTTCATTTCAATAAGCTGCTCAACAGCGGCACTTGAAGCAAATCACATTTGCTTCAAGAGTTGAAGTAAGGGGTGCACGTATAGCAATTGGAGTTGGTTTACGTACAGTACCTATGTATTTGTTAGTATGGCAAATACTGCTATAAATTAAAGATTGAAACAGCAGGCTTCTGGGTGTGTTTGCATGCATGCGAATGTGTTGTGCCTGTGCATACTGACTTCCTACGTGCCTTGTAATGCATTATTATGAATTAATATATTGTATTCCAACTATTGTAATACGAATTAAGGATTGTATCCTTAAAGCGCAAATAACATGCATTTTAAAACTGCTTTTAATATTTAGGGCTGGATTTTGAAAGTCTGTTTTACAATGGGGTAATACATAAATTGCCCTCGCTCTGCGTACAATCGTATTATGAAAGGCATATTGGCCCGTGTTGAACGCACACACATATGGCATACGGCGTTCCTGAATATTTTAGCATTGTGGGAGTGTCCATATGTTAATTATTTTCGCTTTGCGCAATTTGCTATTAAGCCCCTTGACCTAAAAATACTCAGCGCATAACGATTAGACGTGGGTCTGACCACCTCATAAATGCAAAAAGCACTGTTTGATTTTACACTTGAGCGGCTCTGAACTCTGCTGGAGTGTTGCCATGTCTGTTTATTATAAGCGGCTTCTTTTTCTGTAAAGTTGCTTATATACATATTGGTAGTACTAGTTGTGGTTGCTTTTCTTGTTTCTAAAGTGGTTATTTGGGCTTTTCTCCTAATGTTGTTTAAACCAGTGATCCTCACACAGCACATTCCCATGTCAAGGATCCCCAGATGAATGCATTTGCCCAACTAAGGACGGCTAATCCAAGACATAAATTAAAAATGTCCAAGATTACTTTTGAAAATAGCAGATCTACCAGCTCACAATGCATCACATTCATTCATTAAAACTATGTACTCTTGACTGCAGGGGGATATATAATGATCATTATAACAATGTGCAAGAACATATTTAAAAAGAAGGAAGAACTTTATATTTGTGGACAATCAAAATATGTTTTTTTATTTTAATGTGGTGTCATTAAAATTAATCTGGATATGGCAGACTCACTATCTAGAAAATAAAAACATGGCACTTAATTTAAAATATACAGACCCCTGTTATATGCGCTTCTTTTGGGATTATTTTTATAGACCTGTTTACTTGTTTCTATGAGACATGGCAACAGTGCTTTTGTGTCTTTTTTTGTAAAATGTTTGAGATTAGAAACGGCCATAATTCTTTCATTTCTCAACCTTTAAAAAAAATAAAAACATCTCCATAATCCTTGGGAAGTTTTCTTTCATACGCTGTATCACACCCAATTCAAGTCTTCTTCAATAAAATGCTACGAGCGAAGACCATCGGGGCCACAGGCACAGCATTAAGCAGCACCCATTCAACTCATTCCTTCATCGTGACTTGAATGAAATAAAATATAATAAATGTTATTTTACTGGTGTTTTTCAATAGAAACAAATTATTTTGAGGCATAAAGGTGACAGCATGCAGTGCAATAGGAATAATTAACCCAAATGTGACAAAGTCATGTCATGTCTTCTATGGTGCCAGCATGAAGAAATGTAATACCACGATCCCCAAAGTGTGCATTCCGTATGTGACATCAGCTGACTGGTAAAGAGAATAATACGGACATGTTGATTGGGTACGTCTCAAACACTCCTTAAACACTCCCATGACTAATTCAAGGCCGTTTTGCGCAATCCACGGGGTGTCGAAAGCGCTTCTTAACATGCCCAAAATTGCAATATGACATTCTACACGCCCCCAGCTCTAAAAACTGTAATATGATATGTAATATTATTGGAACTGGATAATCGACCTGTATATATCATATTGTCTATGTCCCTCAAAGTTATTACTTGCGCAAGCAGAGTGTGCAAGTACTAGTTTCGCCCAGGGCCCGTATGCACCGTCCCAGCACTTTTGATGCATATGCACCGTCCCAGCACTTTTGATGCGTATGCACCGTCCCAGCAAATGACGTAATGACTACTTGTGCCTGATACGGCAGTGGTGCCAGATTACATACATGTATACATAGGAGCATTACCTTTAATCCTCCCGACACTATAACATATCGTCATTACGTCACCACCATCGAAAACCATTGGTTCGATCAGGCACAACTACTCATTACGTAATTTGCTGGGACGGTGCATACGCATCGAAAATGCTGGGATGGTGCATACACATCGAAAATGCTGGGACGGTGCATACGGCGCAAAGTAACCACAGTATACCGCTAATCAATTTACAAATTACATATACATATATATAGAGCCAGGCAGTTCCTTTAATCCACCCGGCACTGGTATAACTAGCTGGTATAACTAGCTCTCAATGATGACGTAATAAAGATGTGGATTAAAGGACCCAATGCCAGAGTGTAATTGGTTTTCGATGGTGACGTAATGACGATATGTTTTAGTGTTGGGAGGATTAAAGGTAATGCTCCTATATGTATACATGTATGTAATCTGGCACCACTGCCGTATCAGGCACAAGTCATTACGTGATTTGCTGGGACGGTGCATACGCATCGAATATGCTGGGACGGTGCATACGCATCAAAAGTGGCACAAAGTAACCTGGAGATTTAAATGATGACCAGTATAGTGAGAAAGATGGAAGTATAAAGACCTTCATGTCCAGATTAGGCTTTAAACAATTAATCACAAATTCAACTAAAGATTACGGAAGTATTTTAGATCATGTATATTTTAACAAATGTGAAAGTATATTATTACAGAAATTGAAGTTAGAGACACCTATTACTCTGATCATGATTTAGTATTAATATCACTATAGCCCAAGATTAAATCAATTTAAAACAATTGACAATTTACAATAAATAATTAAATAATCATACTGTATACGTGATAACATATTCTATTTCAGTTTATATACCTTTTCTTTCATCGGATATCGATGATTTATTTTTCTTTGATAAACTAAAAAGGGATCCAGAATAGTTCTAAATTGATAAAACTGTATTTCTTTTATAGATAGAAACTTGTACCATACTTAATAATACTACCTTTTTACATGCATAAAGTAGGTACTGTAGGTAGCAAATAGTTAAACCTAATAATTCAACATTTCAAACGTTCCTTCACAGAGAAACTGAGATTTGACAGTTTGTAGCGGTTGAAAGTACTTGTGCGCTCTGCTTGCGCACTAGTAGGCCATTTATGGCCTACTAGTGTGCAACAAGCAAGTATGCACTCGACAGAGTGCAGTTCTAGTTTCTAATGGTTTGAGCCTCAATCACCACTCTGATATAACCAGGCCTTGTCATTTCTTTCTGGACTTTAAAAGTAGTTTTAGCTGCAGTACCACAATGTCCTGAGGTGGCGGGGGTGCTGATATACAGATTATTTAATATTCGAGTCATTATAATACTGATGCTAGATAAACACAGGCTTGTTTCCATTCCATGCCAGCTTCGAAAATCAACAATGGTGGACATTGTAAACAAAGTGGAAATGCAAATTTGGAACTGAAGACTGAAGAAGAGGAGGAATTATACAAAGTAGGGTGATATTAAGGCCTACGGTGTCCCTCCCAACTTACTCCGGGCAATAGAGACCATGGGCCTGATTCTTCAACGTGTTTCCGCTGATATATTGCCGTGACGCTGGCGGAAAGGCATTTACGTGGATTTCCCACATTAATTTGGAATTCATGGAAATGGCCGTGAACTTGACGCTGACTTTGGTTCGTCAGAAACTCCGCTAAATCCTCCGCCACCTCTTTAGGTGGCGGAGAAATTTGCGGAAGCATACACTTGCATATAGATTTATTCAGAAGGCTTTAGTCTTCATGCTGAATCAATAAATAGTCCCCAAATCTCAGATAAAATATGTAGGCATGTGCCCCCAACATATTGGTCGATCAGCACATAAAAAAACTGCCCCTGCAAGCCCCGACACCTTTTTATTTATTTATTAGGATATTTCTATAGCATGCCATGCGCGATTGCGCTGCTCACTGGACAGCCTTCTCTAGGCTACTCGCAGTGCAACGCGTTGTGAGCTTGTAGATCGGCTCTCGCGGACTGCATGTTAAAAAACAAACTCACAATTATAATAAGAACATAGGCCTACACTTATCTGCATTTTGCACTGTACGAATCTAACGTTGTTTCGGTGTGTGTGTGTGTGTGTGTGTGTGTGTGTGTGTGTGGGGGGGGGGGGGGGGGGGGGCAGACAGCAGCGTGCTGCCGATCCGATTCACATTGGAAAATGAATAGGGCTAATTAGCCCTATATAAAAAATAGAAGACCACATTTATAGCCTAATGAATGCAGCGTGTTTGAAAGTCGGCCAGTCATATCAGTTTTAAACCAGCTCACCTCCACTCGTGAACATGACGGACAGACAGACCGAATTTATAATAATGTATATTGATATTGATCACATGGATGCCACACACAGAATAGTTTAACTCACTGGATAAACTCACTGGATTATAATTTCTTCAGACAAGAGGATCCCAGGCCTACGAGGTAGGCCTATAATATATTTACTTATGAATGTATGGGGCTATGGGCTACTGTTCTTTATCGCGCAACAGTGTCGAGGGCCCATGCAGCCCCCCTCCCTCTCTCGTCTCTCTCTCTCTCTCGCTCTCTCTGAAAAGACGACTTTTGCATTGACATATCCGATATTTTAAATATCGGATATGTTTTACCTCTGCATAGGTGTGAGAGCACCCGCCTTGGTCCCGAACTTAATTAAATAAATTATAATTATATTGCTTCAGCGGAGCACGCACCGTTGCAAGCTTCGATAGCAGTGACCGCGGCTGTGATCTCAGACAAACTGCTGTCTGCTGAGTCATGCTTGAAGCCTTTTATGGTATGAAATTGGGCGTGGATCAATGCAGATGAGGTTGTCGGGTGCTTTTCCGATCACTTTGCACCCGCTGCATTCAGTATGACATACACCTGCGATACACCTGCGCACCTGTGGTACACACCACTCTCTGAATAACACGTCATCTCAACGTAGCTTGATCGGACGGATAAATACGATATCTGTTTCCGCCACCGTTACACTCTGGCGCATTTCGTTTTTGAAGAATCAGGACCCATGTATGCAGGAACAAGGGCCAAGGTGTTAACTCCAGATGGCAACAGTGAGGAGTTTAACATCTTGGCAGGGGTACTGCAAGGAGACACCCTAGCCCCCTTCCTCTTCGTCATAGCCCTGGACTACGCGTTAAGGAAGGCCATCAATGGACGAGAGCAGGACCTTGGCCACACCATAACACCAGGGAGGTTGAAACGACACCCAACAGTAGTCCTGACAGACTTGGACTATGTGGACGACATCAGCCTGCTCTCTGACCATGTGGAACAAGCTCGGGAGCTCTTGGTTGGCCTCCGGCTGAATGCCAAGAAAACTGAAGTTATCACCTATAACATCCCATCAGAGCATCCACCTCTGACAACAACAGGAGGCACTGCTTTGAAGGAAGTCAAGGACTTCAAGTACCTGGGCTCATGGATCAACTCAACCGAACCAGACCTGAAAGTGAGGAAGGCACTTGCATGGAGGGCCCTAAACGGCATGGCCAGACCAGTGTATGGAACTCCAACCTCCCCCGTCAAACCAAACTCAGCTTCTTCTACGCAATGGTAGTCTGTTCTCCTATATACGGCAGTGAATGCTGGACCCTGAAGCCAACCCTGCAGAAGTCTCTCGATGGGTGCTACACCAGAATGCTGCGTGCAGCACTCAACATCAGTAAGAGCACACATGTTACCAACACAAATCTGTATGATGGAATGCCAAGGGTGAGCCAGAAAATAGCAGCCAGGAGAATGAGACTAGCAGGACACTGCCAAAGACACCAAGAGCTGCCAGCCAGCAAACTAGTGCTGGCGTAGTTCTTGTATTCAAGAACGATGCAGGAGCGCAAAGTACCAACGAACTGGCCAGATGTATGGAGAACCGGTATGACTGGAAACGATGATGGAGGGCTCGTCTGAGGACGACCTAGAGAGACGGTGACATTGATGACATCACAATGAGGACAAAATCAGTTGAGCTGTTCCTGAGAGCAATTTCCATTAAAGCACCTATGATATGAAAGCCTGATTGTTCAAAATTGGTTATTTGTGGGGATAGAAAACACATATGGGAGGCTAGCCCCAAAAACACAAAAGAAATTGAAAAAGTTGAATTTTATGTTATAGGTCCTTTAAATTTGTCTGTGAGTTGCCTGTATAACACTTGATCATATAATTGTCTCCACCAGGCCGAAGGCATGGGGAGAGAGTATGTTTTGCACTCTGTGTGTGTGTGTGTGTGTGTGTGTGTGTGTGTGTGTGTGTGTGTGTGTGTGTGTGTGTGTGTGTGTGTGTGTGTGTGCGTGCGTGCGTGCGTGCGTGCGTGCGTACACCTAAAATCTCCGGCACCGTTATCCCGGTCGATGCCAAATTTTGCATCATTAAGTATTGCATCATTCCAGAACGCCCTGTTTTAGCGCCACCAGGAGGCCGACTTTTTATATTACTACTCCAGATTCTGTCCAAAAGTCCTGCAAATCGTTACACAGTATCTCTATAGTCTTGTGTTCATGACGGATCGGTCCGGTATTTCATATTCCATCCTAATTGGCTAACATTGGCTTTCAAAGTTTGCAGGATTGGCCCGTTTTGAACAAAAAGCTGAGGAATTTATCCCACCCTTTTCACATTGGCATGTTATAGTGCCACCAACAGGTGGACTTTTGCCAAACACATTTTTGGAACAAAATGCCTCAAATCATCCAATTGCCATCCAAGGCATAAGAAATGGCACCCTTTTCACATTGGCCTATTATAGCGCCACCAGGAGGCCACAACCTGACCTGGCCTGGTGGAGACATGTGCCCGAGGGGCACTTTTTCTAGTTCATTATAAATTGCTTTAGTTTATAATGTGTTATGATTATTATTATAAAGTATGATGAGAATTAAATTGAGTGCTTATAACTATTATGGTAAAAGCAGATTATAATGCATTACAAGTACTAGGCCTATTTGGGGCCATGCATGTCGGGAACGATATCGGTGTCGCCCCAGAGGATCATCTGTTTCCATCTGTTTCTGTTTCCTTCGTCTTCCTCTGTGACTCCTGCCACCTGCATGTGGTCTCTTTCTCTGCATACATAAACCCCATCTTTGGCTTTCGACTTCTTACCTGGCAGTTCCATCATCAGAATCCTTCTCTCAATGTAACCCTCATCTCTCCTTTTCACATGTCCAAACCATCTGAAACTTGCCTCTCAAACTTTCTACTCATGGCTGATCCTCTATGCAGTAGTTCCCAAACAGCGGGTCGGGACCCATTTGTGCCGTACTACCGTACAGCAGTGGGTTTAATATATCTTCCCTCTCATTCTTGCTGGTACCCTTCCGTCACAATTAAATCTGCACAATTCCCTACATCCGTTACATACACCATGCCTGCACTCTCCTCCTCATCTCTCTCCCACATCCCCCATCACAATAGCTGACCCCATTACATTTATACTGCTTTGTGGCACAAATTAATGCGAAGCTTGGTCAATAAGTTAAGCTGACGAGTGGGGTTAGCCAATCAGGTCACATTCCCACCTATTACTTCGGTAGGCTCGATGCGAATGGGCAGAGAAGTTGGGATTCTTGCATATTTAATTTGCTGCGGTTTGCACACTGTCATCCGCAGCAATTGGAAACACAGCAGGGGGGACCTTTATCAATGTGTTCCATTCATAAACTAGCCTACACAGTGAAATCTATGGCCATTGTCCATTCATCATATCCGTTGGCTTTCCATTTGGCCTTTAAACAATTTGACATGCTATAGATCTTGATCCTGATAATTCCTTACAGTATGTATGTATCAGAGAGTTATCAATTTCAAAATGTTTTGTCTCAGTGGTGAATTAAATTAGTTTGGATCTGAGTGTTAGCAAACACTTACTTCTTCAAATATATTGTATTATTTGTGATTCCATGCACCTCAAAAGCACCATTTCATCTGTTGATCTCTTTCTTGTGGTCATGTGGGAATAACTATATCCTTAAATTGCAGGTCAGGCATTTTGCATTTGTCATTTTTTCCAAATTGCCTTCGTGTCATTGTACAGAGACTACAGACTGTGCACTGTTTGATGACAAATGTTTGTATAGTCAAGCCTTAAAGCCTTAGAGCACAAGGGCTGACTGAAGGCCTATTCCAGTTTCCGGTGAAGAGGTTTCCACCGAAACGGTGGAAGTAAAAACAGAGAGTGACCACGCGTGGCGTCATGTTGTAGTTTTCGGTGGTCACTACCGAAAACTGGACTATGAATAGGCCTTGAGAGGTAACACAGGACAATATAGTGCTATAATTGAAACTAGCATTTGTGTACAATTTGAAGAAGAAAATATATTATGCTGCTCAATGATGTTGAGATTGACAACAATGGAAACAAGCTTCTAATGGAAACAAGCTTCTGTTTTTTTGTGCTCTTAAGGTGCATTGTTTTTTTTTAAATTGATACAGGTTACAATACTCTATTTATATAAATAACATTAGTAAGGACCACAGACACTCCAACCATGGACTGTTTCATCTGCTACATTCGCACACGCACTTATGCACACACACACACACACACACACACACACACACACACACACACACACACACACACACAAATTCATCATGCATTATACACCTACCATGACAAGCATAGAAATCAGGATCTCTTGACACCATTTCTTAATTAAATGGTGATATTTTGTTTAGAATCAGCTGAAATGAACAACAGTGTGTTTTTCATGCATGCATTTATTAACCTAATCCTAGATTTTGATATTTATAAAATATATACAGAAAGTTCTGACATAGGCCAACAAATATGCCAGCCAAATATGACATAAAAACACAGATTCATTTCCAGTCACTGTGCTTCCCACAGCTTTGTTTTCCGGGTTCTTTCATGTGGTGAAGTGTGAATAACTATGTCCATTCTCATTGGAGGTCAGGTATTTGCATTTGTCCTTTTTTTCCCCCCAAACTGAAATTTCTTTTAATCCATGAAGATCAGAATCAAGTAGATATCGAAAAGGAAACTGTCCATAACATCCATGACATCTCTGTTCTTAACCGGCAGTGGACACAGAGGACACTTCTGTCTTGCTGGCAGACACTGAGCTCTCATCCTCAACCATGCCACCCATTCCAATGGTAGTCATCATGCAGCTACGGAACTGGAAAAGAGAACAAAGGGGGAAGTCAGATGTGAAGCCATTTGCTTAACAATTTAACATTTTCCACAATACAATAACTACAACACTAAGGAGGACTCCTTTTCATTCTAGTGGAGGAACTTATAGGAGAGATTTTGTGCCAAGTTTTGCACAGATGTAGCCCAGGGCATGCTCTAATGATTTAGCTACAACGCCCGAGCCGGCGACCTTCGGGGTCACCACAGTGGACAAATCCATATGGCCACCATTAACAACCTATATTTGTAAGGCAACATTTTCTACATTTCATTATGCTTTAAGTAGCCACCATGAGGCTGAGTTGAAAATGTTCCAGTGGCATTTCTTCCTCAGCCTAGTGGGAATGTGTGCACACAATTTCGCGGAAATCACACGATGTGTTTTGATTTGCGGCATTTTGTTTGAAACTGAGCACTCCTGCGAACTTTGGAAGCCAATATTAGCCAATCAGAATGGAGTCAGAAAAATCTGAAAGACCCGTTTTGTTGAATGGCTCTAGAGAGACTGTGTAGCAATTTGCGTGATGTTTGGACAAAATCTGTAGGTGTACTGTCCAAATCTTTTTTGCACATATTGGGGCAGAGGTTCAGCTGTAGCATTCAGGGAGTGTTTGTGCAGAGTATGGCTGTGAACAAGCCAAAGGTGCCGGAGATTAGCTGTCCACAGACGGACGGGCGGACAGTGACACACGGACGGACACACACACACGGACAGACAGACGGACGGACGGAGTGCAAAACATACTCTCTCCCCAAGCCTTTGGCCTGGTGGAGACAATAATTGGAGTTGCCAAAGTGGGAATTGCCAAAGTTGAAGGTACGGTAAGATATGTATTGGTTAAAACTAAAAGTTTTTTTTTAAATGGTTAAAGTGCAATATTATGATAATAATCATTGCTATAGACTGTTGTTCAGTCACTGGGGTATCCCAGTCTCTCCAGCTTTGAGCAATGAGTATCAGAATATAGAGCTATTTATTATTATTAATATATTTTTTTACACTTATTGTAACCAAAGAAAATCATTTAATACCCTACCTTTAATAACTGTTAATAATATCTGTAACATAGACATAGTTGAGTAAGTGAATGTAAAATGACGTACCTGTTTGTTAAACAGTACATAGATAATTGGATTGACCAAGGCAGAGCTTTTAGCGAAGAAGGCAGGGACAGCCATGGAAGCAGCACTGAAAGAAACTCCCTTGTTCACGAAGAGGTAGGCAGCATAGCTGGCATATGGCAACCAAGCAAACAAGAATCCGAAAACCATAATAATACACATGCGTGTGACTTCCTTCTCAGCTTTCTGGGTGGATGCTGAGTCCTGCTGCTGAGCTGCTGCCTAAAGTGGATTGTGACAGAAATGATGGAAATGAGAATGTCAAAGGCAGTACAATATGATCTTTCATTATCAAAAGCAACATAAAGTTTTTAATTCAAGATGGTGCAGAGGTAAACTTTGCGGTTTGTTTTGTGATATTAACTACTTACTGCTTTGACTGTCATCACAAGGCTTCCATAGGTAAAGAAGATTGTGCAAACTGGGAAACAGAAGTGGAAACAGAACATGTACATGACATATGATTCATTGTTGAATCCTGGAGCGCTGGTGTAGTAGTCTGGTCCACAGGAGCACTGCATCCCCTCAGGAATGTATCTGAAAATCATCAATTGAGTCAATAGAAAGCAGTGATTAGAAAACAACTTACATACAGTACATTTTGTGATGGATGATCTATGCCGGAACTCTCAGTGGAGCTTACCTGGACCAGCCAACAAGTGGAGGAACAGCACAGGCGGCAGCCATGAGCCAGGCGAAAACAACTCCAGCTCCAGCGTGAGCAGCAGTGAACTTGAAGCTTCCCATAGGTTTGCACACAACAATGTATCTTTCAACAGCCAGCACCACCAATGACCACAGAGAAATTTGACCTGTAATTGAATAGAAAGGAAATGTTTAGCTTTAAGTAATTACATCTAGGTCCAATGAGCTTTCACAGTTGCCATGGCAACCGTAAACAACTTTGAGGCAATACACAATTAAATACCTGTATGCATTCACACTTCACAAGTACTATACAAGTCATATTTTATAGCTCCCATTGTAGAATAGGTGAAGAGGTCGCAGACAACAAGAATCAAATTTCAACAGCTTTATTTCTCTACATCAGGACAAACATTTTGGCTATCCAGCCTTCATCAATGTGACTTACCTCCCATTGTAGCCATGAAGCCCTCAAAGACGCAGCCCATTGGTCCAAAGATGAAGTATCCACACATACAAGTGACAAAGGTGATGGTGAATCCAAAACATACCATGATCATACCAGCTACAGCCACGTTTACGATAATGAAGTTAAGAGGTTGACGGAGCTTCTTGTCCGTAGCAGTAACCACCAATGTTAAACCATTGATGGGGAAGCCAGTGCAGATCAGGAAAAACATGTAGGCTGCAAGAACTTTGAAAGCCATTGGATCTGCCAAGTAATACTGAGGATAAAGGAAAGGACTCCGCACAAGCCCAGACCTGTTGCTCATGGGAATATAGAAGTTCTTTCCTTCTGTGCCGTGGACCTCCATCTTGGTTGCGTATGCAGTCACAGACTGTGCACTTTGACTAGAAGTGTGTGCTCTGCTAAACCACTCTGCAACTGATGTCGCAAAACCTGTGACTTTTATACCTTTCGGACAATGCTTTCAAATTGAATAATTAAATAATTCGGACCTTTCTTAACCTAGACTGTCAGAATAGAAAGGTTAATTGATGAAATTAACCTACCTCACCATCAGCGGATGCTTTCTGTGGCTTAACAGTCAGGGGACTAATTGATGCAATTAGGCATCTGTTAACTTGGAGTCCAGTTCCAGCTCAGTGGTCATGTGGCTTAAGTGGTCGTCAGTCATTCATCCTTTTAACAGACAACCCATTTGTAAATTTTGTATGGGCTGCGAGTAGGGTTGTCCCGATCGGATCCGGTGATCGGAAATTGGCTCCGATCACATGATTTTCAAAAGACCAGATTTTTAATTGTCTAATGTAAATCTCAAAGAAAGATGTGTAAGCAATGAGCTTTTGTAAAATAAATAAAAAACTATTGTGTTTATGCTAATTGTTTTCCTTCTGGTCCCAGTCAGAGATCATCAAACAAAGACTAGTCGTGGCGTGAAAGACACCTATTATGAAAACAAAGGAAATACAATCCCCGCTATGCATGATGGCATAGGTGTCTGTAGTATCTCTCTGAATGAGAGAGATACTCTTTAAGAGTTTTAACTTGACTTCAGTTCTATAAGCTGTAGAACTGTATTCACTCTATAGTCTAATTAACCAATACATCATTATTTTGCTATGATTTCATGCTTTCAAGAAGGAAAAAAAACACAATGACGGCCATTCTAATAAAAGTATATTCACATTTTGCCTTTCAATAATTGAAAGGCAACACAACAGACTACACTAGAGTGACATACATTAGGATATGTGCTATAAAAGTGTAAAAATATGAAGATCGTATCGGGAAAGATCGGTATCGGTACGTCTCAAAATCAAATGACCGTAATCGGATCGGGATACAAAAAACGTGATCTGGAAACCCCTAGTTGCGAGTAAATATCCCTTTCTTTTTGGTTTTCTATATTTAGATAATATTATTATTTCGGAATACCTAATGAACGTCTATATGATTGATTGATTGATTGATTGATTGATTTGATTTGATTGATTAATTGATTTAATACTTTATTGGCAGAAATGTATTCAGTACAGGGTACAGTCACACAGACCACCCTAGACTATCAAAATGGGTTGCAAAAAGATGGGTCATGGGCCCCAGACCGAGGAGTAGTCGAATGAGTTTGTTTTGGGAGGTTTGTAGCTTGGTCTTTAGTGTCATAGAGATGTTTGAGAACCAAGAGGTGCAAGCATAGTCAAAGTAGGGCTGAATTAGGGCTCCCGCTAGAGTCTTGAGAGCACTTTTGTTAACAAACGAGTAAATTCTGCCCAGAAATCTTGTTCTTTGGTTTATTTTTTTGATTACCCTTGTTGCCATAATTATGCTTTGTCAGTTTGTCAGTTTGTTGTCAAGAATACAGGCAAGATATGTAATATCTTCTTTGCTGGAGATTACTATGTCATCTCTGACCTTGAAATCATTTCTAAGACTGATCTCAATCATTATTATATCAAAAGGTTTTCAATAATGTTCATTGTTCCATAATTATGATTATTTTTTATTATTATTGTCTCCACCAGGCCGAAGGCATGTGGGGAGAGTATGTTTTGCACTCCGTCCGTCCGTTTGTGTGTCCGTCCGTCCGTCCGTCCGTCCGTGTGTCCGTGACCAGCTAATCTCGGCCACCGTTAACCCGGTCGATGCCAAATTTTGCACACACACTCCCTGGATGCCAACCATGAACCTCTGCCCCAAACTTTCCAGAACGGCCTGTTATAGCGCCACCAGGAGGCCGCTTTGTGCAAAACAAGTTTTTGCACAGTACACCTACAGATTTTGTCCAAACATCACGCAAATTGGTACACAGTCTCTCTAGAGCCATTCAACGAAACGGGTCTTTCAGATTTATCAGACTCCATCCTGATTGGTTAAGATTGGCTTCCAAAGTTCACAGGAGTGCTCAGTTTCAAACAAAATGCTGCAAATCATGAACACATCGCGTGATTTCCGTGAAATTGTGCACCCACATTCCCACTAGGCCGAGGACGAAATGCCACATGAACAATTTCAACTCAGCCTCAAGGTGGCGCTATAACTGGCCGAAAAGTGTTTTTACCTCTAACTGCACGGATCTGTGGATAACCTGGTGGAGACCTGTGCCCGGAAGGGCACTTTTTCTAGTTTTACGTGATTTTCACCTGGACGATTATATTTTTGCAATTTTCATAACGTTGCTGACGTCTGATGTCTTTCAGTACCTTTGTGATGCTCAGTGACATCATAGAAGGTAGGTTTTCCCTACAGAGTGAATTTCACCCGTTTTAGTGATAGTGTAATAGAGAAAAATCCAATACACCCACAATGGACTTTTTTATTTGTATTCACTGGACCATTCTCACATGTCTTAGGAATGGGTGGACCAAAGGAGAAGTTCCCAACTTAATTTCTCTTTTTTTTAAATTAAATATTAAAGAGTACCTCAAGTTGCCATGTATTGCTGTACTGCAGTATATTTTGATGAGACATATTTTTTATGGAATATTTTACATTGGGTAAAATATACCCGTGTTTAGTGATGGTGTAACAAAAAATATGTTTAGTGTTCTAGGGTTAAGAAGCATAACCTTTGTGTCTGTCAGTTAGCTCAAATTGGTTAAGTTTGGTTTCCCTTCGCAGAAAAGCTTTAGTGGCTAGTGGTTATACAATCTACAGATCACTTACCACTGTCAATTAATCTACAAACTCATTCTGGAATCTTCAGGTGAAGGCAGTCACATGCCATGTTGAACGTTAAAGTTCAGATCAAAGCTCTGTGAGGACGAAACATCACATAGAGTCAGTTATAGTAAATATCAGGCATGGCTTTTTGACTGAGGGAGCAGTTGCCTTTGACCCACAGCATATTCATGTCAGTGTATCTAGTGACGGGGGCCGCCTGCATTTGGCTTGCAGAGGTATAAGTCATGTGTGTTACAGCCTGCTACGTCCATGCTTGTGCACCGATTTCCTGTCTTGGCATCTGATCTGCTTAACGTGGCACCAGTGCGCTACTGTAGTTTCTACCGCTGTCATTCACAACTCAGCAAAACAAGGATGAATGGGTAAGAGATAAGATGAGAAGTGAAACTGAAGGCAGAGAGAGAGAGACGAGACAGCCATGCCAGAGTGGTATAAGTCAGCTGTCCGTACTCATGTTAATCTAGCTCTTAAAGACCATATGGCCTGGCATAGTCAGCGACTCAAAGTTTGACATCATTGCTGACCATTTTCAAAAGTATACCATGATACTGTGATACTGGCGAACATAGCAGATCTACAAGCTCACAATGCATCGCAAATCAATGCTGGTTGGTTCATACAAGAATGACCGACCTGACGTTTCTAAGGAACTCTTTAGAATTATTCAGTATGGCAACATATACTATACCCTTTCCTTCATTATTAGTTGATTGATAAAATACCTGTTGATTGAAAGGGGAGGGGATCTAATTCATCATGCATTACACACCCACTGTACCTCATGACAATCATAGAAATCAGAATCTCTTGACACCATTTCTTAAATGAACCTTACTCAAATATAAATGGTGATACTTTGGTGTTTAGACTCAGCTGTAAGGGAACACGAACAAGAGTGTGTTTTTTCATGCATGCATTTATTATCCTAGATTTTGATATTTATAAAATATTTACAGAAAGTTCTGACATAGGCCAACAAATATGCCAGCCCCACAATGACATCAAAATACAGATTCATTTCCAGTCACATCTGAAGTTCATCCATTCATCACATCCAAACATTTGTTAACTAAAAAGAAACATTTCTTTATTTTTGAGATGATTACATAATTTAATATGCTTGATCTTGATCCTGAGAATTCCTTACAGTGTCTCTGGTAACATTTTCAAAACGTATTGTTTAAATGGTGGATTAAATCAGTGTGGATCTTAGTGTTAGCATACACTTTCACTTCTCCAGATATACTTTATATATTTTTGGATCCCACAGCAAATGCGTAGCTTCGTCTGTTGATCTCTTTCATGTGGTGAAGTGTGAATAACTATGTCCATCAGGTCAGGTATTTGCATTTGTCCTTTTTTCCCAAAACTGAAATTTCTTTCAATCCATGAAGATCAGAATCAAGTAGATAATGTAAAGGAAACTGTCCATAACATCCATGACATCTCTGTTCTTAACCGGCAGTGGACACAGAGGACACTTCTGTCTTGCTGGCAGACACTGAGCTCTCATCCTCAACCATGCCACCCATTCCAATGGTCTGCATCATGCAGCTACGGAACTGGAAAAGAGAACAAAGGGGGAAGTCAGATGTGAAGCCATTTGCTTAACAATTAACAATACAATAACTACAACACTAAGGAGGACTCCTTTCCATTCTAGTGGAGGAACTTATAGGAGAGATTTCGCGCCAAGTTTTGCACAGATGTAGCCCAGGGCATGCTCTAATGATTCAGCTATGACGCCCGAGCCGGCGACCTTCGGGGTCACCACAGTGGACAGATCCATATGGCCACCATTAACAACCTATATTTGTAAGGCAACATTTTCTACATTTCATTATGCTTTAAGTAGCATGTGACGTGTCAAACTAGGGGGTTTTCATCATTCTGAATCCATTCCAAGCATTAGTTTTGCACGAAAAACACTCCTTGGGCTAAATTCGGCCATATAGCCTCTTCTCTCTCTCTCTGACTCTTGCCCAAATATAAAGTGCCTAAATGTGATGAGCTCATTAAATTTGGGCACATTTGTGATGCCGTTTTTAGCCCAAGGAGTGTTTTTCGTGAAAAACTATAATGCTTGGAATGGATTCCGAATTATATCCGAGCACTCAAAATATAACAGGAGAGGGCGTAAAATCAATATACTTCATTTGTTACAAAAGGTTTTAAAGGCCAACATGTGTCGACCACCCACTGGTCTTTGTCAGGCCAATTATAAATGCAATAATTGGAGTTGCCAAAGTTGGAATTGCCAAAGTTGAAGGTAGGGTAAGATATTTTTTGGTTAAAACTAAAAGTTTTTTGTTAAATGGTTAAAGTGCAATATTATGATAATAATCATTGCTATAGACTGTTCCCAGTCTCTTCAGCTATGAGCTCTCCAAGCTATTTAACACTTATTGTAACAAAAGAAAATCACTTAATACCCTACCTTTAATAACTTTAATAATATCTGTAACATAGATATAGTTGAGTAAGTGAATGTAAAATAACGTACCTGTTTGTTAAACAGTACATAGATAATTGGATTGACCAAGGCAGAGCTTTTAGCGAAGAAGGCAGGGACAGCCATGGAAGCAGCACTGAAATAAACTCCCTTGTTCACGAAGAGGTAGGCAGCATAGCTGGCATATGGTAACCAAGCAAACAAGAATCCGAAAACCATAATAATACACATGCGTGTGACTTCCTTCTCAGCTTTCTGGGTGGATGCTGAGTCCTGCTGCTGAGCTGCTGCCTAAAATAGATTGTGACAGAAATGATAGAAATGAGAATAGCTGACATGTCAAAGGCTACAGTACAATATGAACTTTCATTATCAAAAGCAACATCAAGTTTTAAATTCAAGATGGTGCAGAGGTAAACTTTGCGGTTTGTTTTGTGATGGTACAGAATGCCTGTATCACAGACCTATATATTATTGGTTTAGAAACTACCATGATTGTATAATATTAATGGGTCTTACTGCTTTGACTGTCATCACAAGGCTTCCATAGGTAAAGAAGATTGTGCAAACTGGGCAACAGAAGTGGAAACAGAACATGTACATGACATATGATTCATTGTTGAATCCTGGAGCGCTGGTGTAGTAGTCCGGTCCACAGGAGCACTGCATCCCCTCAGGAATGTATCTGAAAATCATCAATTGAGTCAATAGAAAGCAGTGATTAGAAAACAACTTACATACATTCTGTGATGGATGATCTATGCCGTAACTCTCAGTGGACCTTACCTGGACCAGCCAACAAGTGGAGGGACAGAACAGGCGGCAGCCATGAGCCAGGCGAAAACAACTCCAGCTCCAGCGTGAGTGGCAGTGAACTTGAAGCTTCCCATTGGTTTGCACACAACAACGTATCTTTCAACAGCCAGCACCACCAATGACCACAGAGAAATTTGACCTGTAATTGAATAGAAAGGAAATGCTTTTTAAGTAATTACATCTAGGTCCAATGAGCTTTCACAGTTGCCATGGCAACCTCAAACAAATTTGAGGCAATACACAACTAAATACCTATATGCATTCACACTTCAGGTACTATACAAGTCATATTTTATAGCTCCCATTGTAGTATAGGTGAAGAGGTCGCAGACAACAAGAATCAAATTTATTTCTCTACATCAGGACAAACATTTTGGCTATCCAGCCTTCATCAATGTGACTTACCTCCCATTGTAGCCATGAAGCCCTCAAAGACGCAGCCCATTGGTCCAAAAATGAAGTATCCACACATACAAGTGACAAAGGTGATGGTGAATCCAAAACATACCATGATCATACCAGCTACAGCCACGTTTACGATAATGAAGTTAAGAGGTTGACGGAGGTTCTTGTTCGTAGCAGTAACCACCAATGTTAAACCATTGATGGGGAAGCCAGTACAGATCAGGAAAAACATGTAGGCTGCAAGAACTTTGAAAGCCATTGGATCTGCCAAGTAATACTGAGGATAAAGAAAAGGACTCCGCACAAGCCCAGACCTGTTGTTCATGGGAATATAGAAGTTATTTCCTTCTGTGCCGTTCTCCATCTTGGTTGCGTATGCAGTCACAGACTGTGCACTTTGACTAGAAGTGTGTGCTCTGCTAAACCACTCTGGTAAAGCAACTGATGTCGCAAAACCTGTGACTTTTATACCTTTTCGGACAATGCTTTCAAATTGAATAATTACATTAGGTGTTCGAATAGACAGGTTAATTGTGAAATTAACCTACCTCACAACATCAGGGGATGCGTTCTATGGCTTAACAGTCAGGGGACTAATTGATGCAATTAGGCAGCTGTTAACTTGGATCTCGTCAAGTTACAGCTCAGTGGCTTAAAATACCACTTCACCACTTTTCAACCTATCTTCATATAATAGGTCCTCACTAATAATCATGATAAAATGGCACGATGTATTTCTACTTAGTCTGTGTCTCATAGGAAGGCTGTGGGCAGTTTAGAAAACGTCCTCCAGTAACATCATCATTAGGCAAGTTTTCTTTTTTTTTAAACAATATGTTTTAGCAAAAATGTTTAGATTTTGATTATCGTGAGAACGATGGCTTCCATTTTCGCAATGCAACTTTTCAGGACTAGAAAGCCTGCAGTTTCTATTAGCTTGTGTTCCCCATCGATGATCCTGAGACTGGGAGGTCGGAGTTCGTTTCCCTCTTCTAACGGACAACCCATTTGTATGGGTTGCGAGTAAATATCCCTTTATTTTTGGTTTTCTATATTTAGATACCCGTATATTACCAATTAGTAGCCCAGGCTGTTAATATGCTAAATCGATTTGGACCACGGGCGTTTATAAGGAACTAGGCTGCTATTTGCAGTAGGCTGAACCTCTGCCCCAAGGTTTTCACATTGGCCTCTTATAGCGCCACCAGGAGGCTGCTTTGTGCAAAAAAAAATTGGACAGTACACCTACAGATTTTGTCCAAACATCACGCAAATTGGTACACAGTCTCTCTAGAGCGCACGGTTTCAAACAAAATGCCGCAAATCATGAACATGTGTTATTTGTGTGACATTGTGACATTGACATTCCCACTAGGCAGAGGAAGAAATGCCACTGGAACATTTTCAACTCAGCCTCATGGTGGCGTTAAAACTGGCCAATTCGTGTTTTTACCTCTAATTGCACGGATCAGTGTAAAACTTTGTATGCACACTCCCTAGAGGCCAAGGAAAAACCTTTGGAGGGCTCGTCTGAGGACGACCTAGTCCTAGAGAGTAACCAAAGAAAATCATAACCTACCTTTAATAACTGTTAATAATATCTGTAACATAGTTGAGTCAGTGAACGTAAAATAACCTACCTGTTTGTTAAACAGTACATAGATAATTGGATTGACCAAGGCAGAGCTTGTTCACGAAGAGGTAGACAGCATAGCTGGCATATGGTGACCAAGCAAACAAGAATCCAAAAACCATTACGATACACATGCGTGTGACTTCCTTCTCAGCTTTCTGGGTGGATGCTGAGTCCTGCTGCTGAGCTGCTGCCTAAAGTAGATTGTGACAGAAATTATAGAAATGAGAATATAGCTGACATGTCAAAGGTTGCAGTACAATATTTACTTTCATGATCAAAAGCAACATAAAGTTTTAAATTAAAGGTGATGCAGAGGTAAACCTTTCGGTTTGTTTTGTGATGGTACAGAATGGAAACTTCTGTTTCCCAGTGCTGGGAACAACTTATACATTCTGTGATGGATGATCTATGCCGGGACTCTCAGTTGACATTACCTAGACCAGCCAACAAGTGGAGGGACAGCACAGGCACAGGCCATGACCCAGCTGAAAGCAACAAATTTGACCTATAGAAAATACATTTGTGTAGGTCGAATGAGCTTTCACAGTTATTTTGGCAACTCAAACAAAGGTTTAAAGTGTCAAAAAGTGGCAAAATATCTCGACAGGTAATATAGAATGAAAGACTAGTATGCATTACCTCCCATTGTAGCCATGAAGCCCTCAGCTGCACAACCATTTGGTCCAAAAACGAAGTAGCCACTCATAGCAGTGATAAAGGTGATAAAGGTGAATTAAGCAATATTACACTCGAGGGGGTGTAGCAGAAGCAACGCAGAAGTGCATTAATGACGTTAAACCACCCCCTTGAGTGTAATATTGCAATTACACTCCCCCCAGTCAAAAAACACTCATGCTTTCTAAGGTGTGATTTGGGGCGCTAAGGATGAATACAAAATCAATATCAACATCCTAATACTGTCCAATATTATTTAGATAGGGATGGGCTGAAATTTTGACAGGCAGTTACTGCCGTCAAAATATGACTCCCTAGTCAAAAAATATGTGACACTTGCTATGCATCCCAAATAAGCTATAATTATAACAAAATACATACATACATGGATGCACCTGGGACGTATCCTCAGTGATGTATCCCAAGGTCATCTGGGTTTCGGGTCTCCCAACATCATACCCCTCACTCAGGTGACCCAGCCGGGGTGATCAAGTCCCGACTTACGTCCCAGTAGCTACCCTCGATCAGTCCCATTAGGGAAAAACCAGGGCCACACAATCCGTTCCTCCTGAACTACTCTGCCGGGACTGGGAGGTACCATTCTGGCGTGTGGAAGGACTAGGCTCTGTGGGTTGACTCCTGTCCGGGCCCCTCCTACGTCTCACCAGGTCCACTCCTGCTCTCACCAGGTCAGGCCCTGTGCGTTGCACCAGACTCCCAGCACCAGGCACTTTATTCAGGAATGGTGGATTCTCAAGCCGCAACGGTTCCGCAGGCTCCACCTTGCCCTTGGTGGTGCCGCAGGCTCCACTTGAGGCTTGAATGGCCCTCCTAAAGGCTTCACCGTGGGTTTGTTGGGCTTCTTCCTCACGGAAGACACAGGCTGGGGCGCCAACCCATACTGCTCCTGGGTGCCGTGCTGGAGGATAATATAAAAAAAATGTTTTTCAAAAGTCGGCCTCCTGGTGGCGCTATAAGAGGCCGTTATAGAAGATTTAGGGCAGAGGTTCATCGTTGGCATCCAGGGAGTGTGTGTGCAAAATTTGGCATCGACCGGGTTAACGGAGCCGGAGATTCGTTGGTAACAGACGGACAGACAGACACACACGGACGGACACACGGACGGAGTGCAAAACATACTCTCAGACAATGAGGTCTTGCCCTTCATTGTACTTCAGAGTTTAAATA
Organism: Protomyctophum parallelum; assembly: GCF_964188405.1. NCBI lineage: Eukaryota > Metazoa > Chordata > Actinopteri > Myctophiformes > Myctophidae > Protomyctophum > Protomyctophum parallelum. The sequence goes on along the minus strand of NC_139703.1, from coordinate 15,481,446 downwards.
AAGGTGATGATGATGATGATGAATCGGATGGCTTCCTGCTTGCCCCTTAGCATCAAGGGTTAGACTGCGAAATACTAGCGTCTTGTCCAGGGGATTGTACTTGTACTTGTACATGCCTCACGCTACGGAAACAATTTACAATTCCAATTTAGGCATTTAGCAGACGCTCTTGATCCAGAGCGACTTACATTTAAGCAAAAACACCACATCACATCACAAACACACACAAACTAAGAACGTAATAGTGGAGTATCTATTTGGAGTCAACTATACATACTATACTATACTATATTATATATTATACAATATACATGTGTACTATAACGTGCTATGACTACATAAAATGCAATTCTAGTGCTGTCTACGCAACGAGCTATAAGTCTGTCTAAAATACTATATAGGTCGACATAAATGCTATCTAAGGGGCTAGGGCAAGTGCCGGTAGGCTAGTAAGGAGGGAGTTACAATTGTCAACTTTTGACAACTAGCTGGGCTGACTCCTGGGTGAGGAACGGTCTAATTTGTCGTATGTTATAGAGTGTAAACCTACAGGATCGAGTGACAAACAAGAGATATAGTTCCTGCCCTATGTCCCCTATGTTCTCGGCAAGGCTTACTTGGAACCATAATGTGCAAGGGTGTATAGACTCTGGGATGTGCAATTGTGCATGTCATTTTTCATATCAAACATGGCCTCAAGGCCTCGAACTCTGGTACAGCATTTTCCACCAGGCAAATAGGCTTCTGAACTTTAGATACTAAAGGCCTGTCTGTCTGCCTACTACTAACACACACACACACACACACACACACGCACACACACACGCACACACACACACACACACACACACACACACACACACACACACACACACACACACACACACACACACACACACACACACACACACTGTGACGGTTCCCTATGTGGTGTATATTTGCTATATGTAGTAGGCCTACACACCTTAGATGGGTTATGTAGTTATGTGTATTTGTTTTGCTCTCCTTTTGCCCAATAGGATTGAGGAGCAGAGCCTAATCATGATGATCAGCCTAAGTGGCTCGCACCTGGGCCCGGGTGTCGACGCCCTATAAATGCCTGCTTCCCCAGTCCTTCCCCAGTTCTGTTCTTTTCATTTGCCTCCTGCATCTTCTCCTGCTATGCACCCTTTTCAACATTAAGGTTAATACATGCAACACGCACCCACATACACTTCACTCATGCATACACGCACTACACCACTGACTACTGGTTTCCACACTTCATCTGTTTATTCATGATTTATTCTTTGATTCCTTATTTTTGTTTATTGAACACCCCGAATGCGGAACTTTTTTTTTTACGTGGTTCAACTTCAATGGTCCGATGCGGGACACGTCGATTTACGTTTAGTGCATTTCTTTATTGATTACCGGTACTTTCAATCACCTTTCTACCCACCCGGACAATAGATCAAGCAGCCCCGATCCATGCCACAACACTCCGGTGACTTGATCAAAAAAAAAGTTGCCTCTTCCCCTCCCCTCCTGAACACAGGACGAGAGGGGCGCTTTGTGTTTAGAATAGTAACCGTAATGGCGGCGCCCATGCTCTGTACGAGCGTACATACAACTCCAGTCAACAGAATCACACTGCATGACACCCGATCGGCTTGCCTCCACCTCCCCTCCTGTTTCTCCCTCCTCCCCTCCTCTCCTGTTTGTTTCAGAGGACAGGAGAGGAGGGTCCCATGACGGAGCTTGTGCAAAGATTCCACCTACTGTTTTACACCTGTAAATGTCAGCGCTCAAATGTGCATGTGAGCTCTGTAATATGCTGTACTGCATAGATTCCGTTCCCATGTTGTTAGATGAGTTAAAGGTAAGGTACACGATTTTTGGTTTAAAGTTTTGAAACTATAGCAACATAAAGATAATTCGTAATATTACACAATGGACATTTTTATACCACTAAACTGCACATGAAGTACTAGCTGTTTTAAATTTTACTAGCTGCACACAAATATTCGGTTAGAATGGCATGGCCTCTACTGTTTTATGTTCTTTATTTTCATGCAACAAAAGTACCCACACAGGGCCACAGGATAGATCATTAATCATGACATGAAATGGAAATGGCCTGGATGTACAAACTCACCAATGACAGTTCTTCATACAGTACTGTAAGTATGTCAATACCTCCAAGAGGGATTTCCACAACAAGTAGCTTGTGCTTATCCGCTTTGCGTCTAAAATGGTCAGTAACAAGCCGTTGAACCGGAGGCGTTTGTCCCTTTCTAATCTTCAATCCTCACAAATTGGATTCACACCTTCTACGCAAACCAGAGGCATTGAGTATGTGAACTAAGAGTCAAGACTGTTGGAGGTGACACCTGTTTCTCTCAAATACAGTGATGGAAGAAGTACTCACATTTTGTTATTCATTTAAAGTAACAATACCACAATATAGAAATACTCTTACTTGAGTAAAAGTACGAAAGTAATGTCCCATCGCATAAGTTTAAAAAATATTTTGTTAATAGCCGAATAGAATAAATGGTTCATATACTGAAATGTTTTGTGATAAAATTCCGCAATGTAGAAATACTCTATTGCAACTTACAAGTAAATTCAATTCAATATTTACTTGAGTAAAAGTACAAAAGTAATGTGCCATTGCACAAGTTTACGAAATGTATAATTTGTAAATAGCTAAATAAAATAACTGGTTAATATATTATGTTTTGTGATAATAATCTAAATGTACTTAGTAGCTAACTAAAGTATTGAAAAACCAAGTAAAGTAGCCTAAAAACACTGCACTGAACAGTACTTCATTTGATTTAATTTGTTTTACTTTCCACTACACCTCAAAGGCAAATATTGCACTTTTGGCTGTATCTGAAAAAAGGCCACCTTTAAGTAAGTCAGTATTATTGTCATAAAATGTCATGAAATATCTAATGTTAAGGCAATGTGAATGTACATGTGAATGTTTTCTGTGTATGAGCCTCAATTGTAAATTAATCATTATTGTTTTACATAGATTATTTTGTAGTGATTGTTCTTGCAAATAATTATAGAAATAGACAGTCTGTACAGATGTATTATTGTATTACATTAATATGTTTATGTTAAATTCACAATATTTAAATATATCACATATAACTGTTATGATATGTTACCTTAGGTTATGATCAACAATGATACAACATACAGTCAGTATTCAAGAACCTTTATGATTATTTAATTTTTAAAGTTACATTGAGCAGATAGTTTAACAATAACAGTCAAGGATTGCCCATTCTATGATTAAACATTTACCTTGAACCATAGCTTTATTTATTGTGCCTATACTGTGTTAAGCTGCATTTGTAATCTGTTCTTTACAACAAGCCAATAAACACAACTTTAGATAAAGTAGAGATTCTATGGATCAGGACCCCGAGTGGGGTCACAGCAAGGTGAGCATGGGGTCGCACATTGACAACTGAATAAATTACTGAACTACTGACTTACTGAACTACATAAGTTACTGAAATACATACATGTAATACATACAGGAATCACTGTGCTGTAAATGCATTTTAACTATAGAACAAAAGGAAGCCACTAATGGATGCTTTCTCCACATTTTAAATTGCACCACAGTATGAAGGCTAGTGTGTTGTCACCAAAAAGAATCCCCCGTAAAATGGGGTCTTGGAATAAAATAAAAAGTGTGGGAACCCTCCATATTATGGATCCAGATAAGGTACTGGTCTACAGTAGCTGAGCTCCAAATGGGATTGATATTGCAAATTTGAGGCATGCATATGCCTGGGGCAGACAAGAGGCCTAAAAAGCCTATAGATCAATAGGATGTCTGACACGTGCCTGAAGTCACACGTCACCCACTAGTTAATAGGGATTAGTGCCTTGACTTACAGCACACGAGGGCTTAACACTGTCCTGTGTAGAGTATGGTGAAACTGTGACAGCACAGGAACTGAAGTCTAATCTGTTATTAGTAGGTCAGTGAGACACATTAAGTGATTGAACACATTACAGTAATATCCAACAACATATACTGGCCATCACATTCCATCACATTTGACCTTTCTCGCCATTTAAGTCCTGACTTTTTATTATTACAATTCATTAGCGCGTTATTAGTATTCTCCTTTTATTTTTACTCTTTTCACTTTACCGTGAACAGTGAAGTGATTACATTGTGCAGGCAACATGGGCAAATTATATACATTGTGACCTTACACAGTAGATATGCTATTTTCCCCTATAAGACCTAGTGTAATAAGTGCCAATGCTAGCAATTTCACAGATTAATTAACCTGTAAGTGACTGCACTGTACGCTTATATGCTTGATTTACAAATGCAGCAGGACAAAAAGAAGAATGAAAAAGACAATAGGCTACTACTACAAGGTTGTTGAAGAAGCAACAGTCACAACTTTCACCTTTTACATGAAGAAGCTGGCCCAATTTGACTCTGCTCTGCTTTCTCTGATCCCATTGGGTGTAATCTCTGTCTGCACCAAGAGCATGGTAGACACTCTCGTGCACCAGACGATTAAGCACCCCCCCCTCTCTCTCTCTCTCTCTCTCTCTCTCTCTCTCTCTCTCTCTCTCTCTCTCTCTCTCTCTCTCTCTATTATTCTCTCGAGAATATACATTTACATTGCCAAAGCAAAAGTGGAACAAGACAATGAAAATAAAATAATGTATTTAGAAATAAAGATTATCACAAACACGTCAACAATTTCAATATATTATCTCCATCTCAATCTGGTTTCCGTTCACATTTTTCTACAACCACTGCTCTTGTCAAATTTACCAATGATAAAGGCAAAGGGTTCATAATTAGGCAAAGGTCACTTGGGTGCCATGACATGTTTGATGCATTGTTCTATGTACTGTATTCATGTGTTGTGCCCGAGGACCCCCTCTAAAACGAGATGATGCATCTCAAGGGGCTATCCTCTAAATCAGGGGTGTCAAACTGGTGATCCGCGGGCCACATGCGGCTCGCGACGTCGTCTTCTGCGGCCCGCCTGCCTCAAGCCCAAAAAAACAAAATTAGGCTAATAAGTAAGGCTGCCTGATATATCGAACATGTACCTTCATCAGAGTGGAGAATATAAGTATAAATCAAATTGAGCAAAGCCACTCTTCTCTGCCCTTCTCTCTAACAGACACAGTTAACGATTGCTTGTTAAGTGCCTGCCAGACAGACAATCAGATGAAATGAAGGCAGGTGTAGAGTAGAGTGTAGACTAGTGAACTGAACATGTTCTCTTTATATCAAGTACTTCATACCAGCCCCTTATGAAACTACTTCTCCCCAAATCCAAATGGATTTCATTTTCCATCCTGAATGGCAGTAACTAGCATACAATGAGAACTGAGAAGATCTCCACAAAGGTTTACTCATCAAAACTGATTATAAAACTGTAACCATCAAAGCATGCACTCAACATATAATGGTTATGTGACCATGGCATGTGCATAATATAAAATCTTATACGTTTTATCTGATATTGATTAATATGGGGGGTGGGTTCAATTCATCGATTATTAATCGGCAGAGCTGTCGACTATTCGATTTGGCTGATGGTCACTTTGTGGCATCCCTACAAGTTACAACAAGTGAGTAAGTGACTATCTCTCTTCTATACTGGTGTGTGGCGTCTCTTGCGTGATATGATGAAGTGGAACGGTGCCAGTAGCCCGTGCACATTATAGGGACAATGAATGTGGCCAGACCCTAGCCTGGTTAATAAACCAGACAAATATCGCACGGACTGCGGGATATTAGTCTGGGGAGGATCAGCTTGGATTTAATTTCCAGGGGAGCGGGTTGAAACATTTTCTCTTTGACGCAATTGGTCAGAGCTACTGTCAGTCAAAGGTCTCAAGCATTGAAAGTCTCTGTACCAAAGCCCGCCCATATTGCATACCATGTCCCGATTGGCCGCCCCATTTCTCTGGTGTAGGAAATGGGCGTACAATTGAGCCTCTCCAGACCGTAATCCGCCGGCAGGCAATTTTTTTTTGCCAACGGCTGATTTGGTCTGGTTTATTAACCAGGCTAGCCAGACCCATCTTCTCTTTCTGTCATAGTGACATTGTCCTGCATCAGATCATGTCCAAATCAGGTTCTCCAATCTCCAGTAGCTATGTGTGTGGCTGGCTGGGTCTGAGCACTATGTGTGTGTGTGTGTGTGTGTGTGTGTGTGTGTGTGTGTGTGTGTGTGTGTGTGTGTGTGTGTGTGTGTGTGTGTGTGTGTGTGAGAGATAGATAGATATTATAGCAGTGACTGACTGAGACATCGAGCGTGCATCCGCAACTGGTTGTGGCCCCCATCAAGTGACCTTTTGACCAATGCGGCCCTCGCCCCAAGTTGAGTTCGACACCCCTGCTCTAAATGAAATACATTTTCAATATATCCACACTTTTCCTGGGCTGTGTGTGCTCCAGTTCCTGTTGATTTCATTGGATATCATTGGTCATCTGACCAGTTTCATTGGCTTTCATTGGATCAAATCTACAGGAACTGGAGCACACACAGCCCAGGAAAAGTGTGGATAGATTGAATATAAATAGGAATCTGTCTGGTCCTCAAACAAAGTAAAGCTTCATTTCCATCCACCAGCTGTCTAGAAACCTGGAAGAGACGCCGGCAGACAGCTTCCTTGGGCCGCATGGACTGGCAAGCTGGCAAGTTAAGTTGGCTAGTGTGCCCATGTCTGTAAGGCTACGTTAGGACTGTTTGCACTGCCCTCTTGTGTCCAGCCTTATTCCTACACTTGCAGTGCTTTATTTCAATGACGATAAAAAACGTTTTCATTTACAGCTTCGAAGCAGTGTTACTGTGTTGTCCATTTTTTATTCTGAGAAACAAGCAAGCACTTACTTACGGACTATAATGAACAAGTAGGCCTTAATATACTAATTATTAGCCTACCTATAAATAAAGGGAAGACACCATTGCACATAAAAACCACACAAAGGGGGTTTAATGAAGTAGGCCTAACTGTCACCTCATAGACACATGAAAAACTGGACAAATACAAAAATTGTGGCACTCCATATTTAACCATCTTGCTCTCTTGTATACATGTGGGACATCTGAAAGAGCAGAGCCATTAACGCCAAGTTTAACTTCCATTTGTTGCAATACATTTGAAATGGTTAAAACTACTTTGACGTGTGAATATTTTTACTTAAAATCAATGTTACATTGATTGCGGATAGTTAAAATGAAAATAAATAAATTATCACAAAATTATAAAACTTAACTTAAAATAAACATTCAATCCAACCATTCAACCCGTTATTTAAATAACAAAAATAGATCCCATAGGAGTGAGGTCACTGAGGAGGTTAACTTTCATAAATTTGTAAACATATCATGTAAAGCTTAAAATTGATTGTGATTTATATATATTAAAAGCACACTTCTAAAACAACACCATAATATCATCAACATCAGATGACTATATAACAGTATTACAGTAATGCCACTTATTTCAGTTACATTGATTTCCCATACATGAACATGTATGGGAATGATGAAAGTGCCTTAAATCCTGCTTTTCACTATACTGTTACATTGACATACACACACTTTACCCCATGCAGGTACAGTATAACTATGCATATCAGTATTATTAGTTCTGTTTCAACAGAAAATGTTGCATGTTCTTGCACATAGAAACCAAGCTATGCGTATTAACCAGACTAATATTTCCATTTGCTTTCATGCTGATCTTTTACAGTTTTCATATTACATATAGTATGAAGCAATATCGCAAAAATGATGCAATATGACTTTTCTATAAGCAATAGTCACATTTGTTAAGACGTTGCATTATTGGTAGAATACAGTAAAACTCCCCATTGCTGTGAGAACTGTAGACTGACTCATCTCCCAATATTGTCCACTGTAATCTGAAGACTCATCTCTTCAGACTCCACCTGACCTGGCACTTCACGCTTCCTGCGCCCCTTTTTTGCCACCTTCTCTCGCCATTCATGCTAGCGGCTGACCAAGATATGGCCACTATGCAGACATAACTTATTTGGTTGTTCTCACGTTTCGCTTCTAGGGGTTGTTCTTCACAAATCATAAATGTGAATGTCATTTTTGCATGTTCTTTAGACAGATGCCAGGTTCCAATTGTTTACCCTGGTATCCATCCTAAAGTTTCAATGTACATATTGTTATTTAGACACCATATTGTTTAGACAGATGCTTAGGTTTCTTGAGGCACTACACTGCTCCCTCTGCATCCTTGTACAGTATGTGACTATTTGCCTTGCTTATTGGAATTCGCTCATGGATAATAGTGTCTGTTAAATCCTAAATTGTGAATTATCCTTTTTCTTTATCATTTCTTATACTGTATATATTTTCCATTTGGCAAGCGCACACATTTTCTCCATTAAATACAATAGGCTATGTAACTTGTTCTATGTTCACAATTCACATACAGGCATTCTCCTGCATGTGTGACTAATTCAGTACCATGACAGAATGACTTGCTTTTCCAATAGCATCTCAGTTTATCAATTTTTCATTGTGATCCGTTTCCTATTGGAGTTTCCGCCATGCGCAGCGTACACATCTCTGTGAAAGTGTGGAATGCCTCAGGATTGAGTTCCTTGTTTCTCGATGGATCAGGTAGGTCCTTTGCTGGAGTGCACAGTGCTTCTACTCTCTGTCAAATGAGAGTAAGATGTTTTCCCATTATCATCTGCATTCATTATTATACCATAATTAAACTTTCATTTTCTTTCTTTAAAAATATTTTGGAAATAGTGAAAGTAACACATCTACATGCTTGTAGATCGGCTATTTTCACAATTTGTCATAAGAAAAAGTATATTGTAACAAATCATCAAGGACGATTTGCAATGCAGTTATTTTCATTGTTGTATTAGCATGTAATCTCTCACGACAGATTTAGCTCTGAGCAAATTCAAACTATTTTTGGGGTTCCCAGATTGCAGTATGTGTAACATCCTCCTACTGTAAAGGGAACCTCCAATGCCGTTGGATCATGGCACCGAATGAACATGAAATAAAACCCAGCATATTTTATTCACTTAATAATAATAATAATAATTATTATTATTATTATGTGACATTTATATAGCACTTTTCGAAATACTCAAAGTCGCTTTACTAAACAGATGAAATGTTTTACCTGTCGCAGGGTCCCTGGGGTGACACTCATAGTGTACAGCATCCAAACAGGAACCATAAGTGTTGAAGAGAGAGTGAAGAATCCACCGATGGCATAGCCCCACCAGGGGTATTCATAAACGTTGTTGAATTTGAGAGGGGTGTATTTGACCACAGAAAACACAAATGTGCACTGGAGAAATAACAAAAAATAAGACAGGGATTCAGACATAGGGTAAGAGCAAGAGGCAAAGATGAAATCACATGCTGGTGGTGACAGTGGTGGAAAGTAACTAAGTGCATGTTCTCAAGTACTGTACTTAACAACAATTTGTAGGTGTTTTTCTGCCGCACCACGTTGTGAGCTTGTAGATTCAGCACTGAGAATTACATTACATCTTTTATATAATATTAAGAGTAATTAATTAATCTGATACATTGTGAAGTTTTGTTGAGTAACCAAGCTTAAACATAAAATGCAAATTGCTTACTATGCAGATAGCTGGTGTGAAGTACTTCCAACAGTATTTCATGTAAGGCCATGGTCGATAGCCAATCATGTCCTTTATATTATCATAGTGACGATCCCCACCTTGAGGAAAGAATGAAAGTATGCTGTCAGTCTCATGCACTCGTTATATTACAATTCTCATTAGCACCATAGTGTATGTTGGCATTATGTTGGCATTATTTCATATCATAATATGATATGAAATATACCGGTATGTTATATTATAACATCTTGCTTCTCACCATAGACCCATCCCACACATGCAGACTGTAAAATGGCAAAAACCAATAGTGTCATTCCACTGCAGGCATAATAGTCGAACAGCTGAAACACATAAAGTCCACCCTGTAGAGAGAGAAAATGCAGAGTACTTTTCAGTAACATTTCTTCTACAAATCTAACATTATAATGCTCTTATTGTGATCATCATTATACTGAATGTTATTGGTCTCCAGGTTTTCTTCGGAATATGAATAACACTGATTTATTATACTATGGCATATTAGGAGTCCATCGTTACAATTACAATGTAATTTCAGTCAGACAACTCTTAGAGTGAATTTAAAATATATATGTATTGAGCATAATTGAGCATAGATGTCTGAAGCATAGATTGGCGTCAGGGCTCTGTCCCTATTCATTCCCTGTAACATTAACATTTTAATTAAATTATAAGCCAAGTAGAATTACAGGGAATGAATAACACCCACATACAGGGGGATTTAGACAGAGCATGTACACAGGCTCTGTTGATAAACATCAAATTATTTAGTTCTCACCTCAGTCACCATCAGAAGGCCAATAAGGAAACTTGCTACACTAATAGCAAGTAGAAGAAGTTTACGTCGGTAGCCGGGTTTAAAGAAGGATGGATACATGTCGGTGATCGCTGTGACCAAAGCCTCATGATACACAAACTGTAATAATGAGAGAGGTTGTTTTGCTTACAAATCAATTTCATAACAGATGCATGCATATCCAATCACATTACTGGAGAGCAGCTGGTGAACCAATCAGCATAGGCTGTGATTCGGTCAAAGGTAATCAGAGCCATGCCGATATTTAGTACAACAGCACAACCTCAAGTGTGAAAAAGTATTTAGCATTAACGTATACGTTCATGATTTTGTTGATTCTTTTCTTTTTTTAATTGACTCTATACCAAGAAATGCTGTATAGTTACTTGCAGTATAAACGTTCAGCACCCAGATGGTTAAATTACAGGTACGTTGCTCTAGTCCAGTGGTTCCCAAACTGTGGTGCGTGCACCCCTTGTGGTACGCAACATGAAAAGGCTAATGGTGGTGCTATGGTTTTATTTTAAATATATTAACATATTATGCCAATATATGGCAAGTATGCAGAATATAGCCTATGGCTATGGTGCATATATAAGCCATATTCAGGTTCATATATGTGCATATAAGTGGATAAATAGGAAATGTATGTCCCTTGTGACGGCCCCTGTGCCTTTAAGGAATGTGTATGCTGTTCTGTGTCAGGCATGCTTATATGTATATAAGCTTATGCAATTTATATTTCCATGTGGGGGGGTGCGTCAGCTAGCTCAGGGGGTAACAAGGGGTGCATGGCCAAAAAGGTTTGGGAACCGCTGCTCTAGTCTATAGAAGACTGATAGATTACAGTCAATCCTGTGCTGCTTTACTGCATAGTCAGCACTCATGGAATGACTTTTGTCCAATCGAAATATGCGACCGGAAACAACTAGACATTTCAATTTCAATTCAAAAGTTTTACCTCACTACAGTGTGGTCTAATGTTGTCCTGTCTTCTAGGAATCCTGATCATCAACAAATTCATCTAAATTTTGTTCATAGGACATACTTAACCCCCCGTAGATTGTGTGCTATGCGGATTTTAAATAATCACAACTGCACTTTCTGCACGTCAAACACCATAGGTACATTCTTTCATATGGTGTGGGAGTGTCCGAGTGTCCTCACATTTTGGAATTTGGTTGCTACTAACCTTTCGACTATTCTACAAGTTAACATCACACCCTCCCCATCTCTATTCTTATTAAATGATGTATCCCAGTTGCCATTAAATAACACTCGTATTCGTGTCTTCTTTGCTGGCGTAACGGCCGCAAAGAAGATGGTTGCTTCGCACTGGAAACCGCCTCATACATTGTCATTTCGCCAATGGGCTTTGACCTTTCTAGACATCATTTATCTAGAAATGTCTACAGCAAGATTGCATTGGGATTGTTTGTTTTTGTGTTCCTTGCTTTTGCTGTTATGTGTTGTTTTATATGTGTTTTGTCATTCATGTTGTTAACGTGTATTAAGTATTATTGTGATTTTTGTCTTAAAATAAAAAACATTTGATAACAAACAAAAAAAAGTTTTACCTCACTGTCTAGTCCTAGGAGGATGATCATGATGAAAAAGAAGATTGCCCATAGCTGAGGAACTGGCATCAAAGCCACTGCCCGAGGGTAGGCAATGAACGCCAGGCCAGGCCCTGCAAAAGGGTGATTAGATTATGTCATTACACCATGCCAGTGGTATCCCACTTGCTTGTCATATATTTATATAGTGGTTTTCAACCAGTGGTCCGGGGACCACCAGTGGCCCTTGAGGGGGTTCCAGGTGGTTACCATCTAAATGATGGAGAGTTGGTAACCAAAACGGAGCGTAAAATGAAACCGTACAGGTCCATTTGGTTTCATTTTACGCTCTCAAGAGTTAAATTATTGTTAAACACCTGCATTACTTAATTTAGAAGAAGTCTACACAATTCAAGAATATAAAAGAAGAATGTAGTTATTTTGATCAATGTTTGGTGGTCCGTGGCTCAAATGCTGAATGAATGATGGGCCTTGATATGAAAAAGGTTGAAAACCACTGATAGTGTATTAGTGTCAAATCATACCTGATTCAGCAACCATTGAGATATCCATACCCTGCTCATATGCCATGAAGCCAAGGACAGAGAATATGGCAAACCCAGCGATGAAACTAGTTAAACTGTTTAACAGGCACAAGTAAACACAGTCTCTGCAATTGAGAAGTAAGACAAACAGTAAATCGCCATAAGGTCCACCAAGTGGAAGCTGAAGGTTAGTACATTTCACTTAAGAAAAGGATATATGATAATTATTTAGACAATCGATACCATTTAATTCATGACAATAATGCCAAAAAAGGAATACCTGTAGCAGTTGTTGCTGTATTTGTTGTAGCTACCTAAAGCTGTCAAAACCCCTGTGCAAACTCCAAAAGAGTAGAAAATCTGGCTACCAGCATCCATCCATACCTGGAAATGTTGGAAGAAGTTAGTTTCGTAAAAATGGTATAGGAGATAACTGCACACAATACAAGACAAAATACTCTATTTATATAAATAATGATTAGTAAGGACTACAGACACTCCAACCATGGACTGTTTCAAATTGCGCATGTGCGCGCGCGCGCACACACACACACACACACACACACACACACACACACCGCTCTCAAAGGGCACCTACGGACGGCTGCAATTCGAAACCCCTGTAAAATCTGAATCCCCCCCCCCCTTTTTCCCCCTCACTGTATATGTTTCTTTTCCATTTTTGTTTCCTTTATGATGAATTCCTGTTCTGTTCTTTAACTATATAGAAGTGTCTATTTGTACGTCTCTAAATGTTTTGATGAATTGAACATGGTGGACCCTGTTGTAAACAAGTGTAATGCTGTAATTCTGCAAACTGTTAATAAATATTTCAATCAATCAATCAATCAAACACACAAACACACACACACACACACACACACACACACACACACACACACACACACACACACACACACACACACTCACAATGTAAATCTATGTTTAACTGTACCACCTCTGGATCAGTGAGGCGGGATGGATCAGGGTACAGGTAGTAAATGATCCCTTCTTTGGCTCCTGGCAAAGTGAGCCCACGGATAAGCAACACCACCAACATCACATATGGGAAGGTAGCAGTGAAGTAAACCACCTGAGGGAAACACCATCTCATTTAATGTCTGTGTCACATTTAGACCTTTCATTGTTTTGTCATTTGCTCATTGCTAAAATAATTTTTTCTATATTAAAGAAAGAATTCCATCATTCCGTACACTGTACAAATTACCAATTTGTGTGACAATATACTAAGAGCTTGCATTACATGATATCGGTTGTAATAACAACAACAACAACAACAACAACAACAATAACAATAAGGGTAATAATAATAATAATAATAATAATAATAATAATAATAAACAATGAAAGGGCATTACCTTTCCTGTAGACTTCACTCCTTTCCAGACACAAAAGTAACAGATTATCCAGGCCAGCAGTAGACAAAGCGCTAAATCCCATCGAACATTGCCAATTTCTTCAATCCCACTAGACAGGCCCAATATTCGTCTCCTGCAATAAAAGACTCTTTAGGATGTCAACCCAAACAGTTGAAGTGCACAAGAGTTAACTGCCCTCAAAAAGTACATTTATTAGTAGTACAGTTATTTGAACTTACTCCCAAAATTCTATGACAGAAGATGATCTGGGTGAAGATGCTGTACTTCCATCGAGGTGCTCAGTAGCTGATAGATTCTTGCCAGTCTCGAAACAGCTGTCTTACATGACAAAACAAACGATATACCATTAAACCCACCATGCATGCGAGATTAAGTTATATGACATTTTTCACCTGTACCGTCTTGTTCTTGGATATCAGATTAAGATTAAGAAGATTAAGAAAATGGTCAGTCCAGAATTCTCAGTTAAATGAGTGGTTCACAAACGAGACCCATAAGCTCGAGACCCAAAAGAGAAATTAGACGTTTTCCCATGACCCAAACTGGTGAAAATAGCAGATCTATACTGTATGTGAGCTTGTACATCCACTATTTTCACTGCTTTTCACTTTTGTTTGCATTTGTTTTTATGGATTTTCCTTGATTTGGGGGATTTATTTATGAAATTATTATGAAAAATGTAGATGTTTTGGGGGATTTTTTTGTATCTTTTGAAATAAATAGGCCTAATTAAAAACAATAAAGGGGATATTTACTAGTGACCCATAAAAATGGACCGTGGACCCACAAATGGGTCACTCACGACCCACTGCTTGCGAACCGGTGTTTTAAATCAATTGTGGTTAGTTACCTGTGTTCCAACTGTTCTGGCAGCTTGCCCAAGGCAGCTCGGCACTGAAGGAGAAAAAGAGGTAGAGGAACGCCCAGGCCAGTATGATGATGTAATACACTCCTGTGTATAAAACAACCACTTGGCTTCCATATCCCAATCCTATTGGAAAAGACATATATCATATCAACCAGGGCCATATTCACACGGCATTTAGTTGTTCAATTATGTACTATAAATATTACTCATTGTTTTTCTGGATCATCTGAATTCATATTATTGATAACCCTGAAGAGATTGAAATTTTACCTTCGAAGAGTGGGCATATTTTTCTCCAACATGTTATTCCACCCTGACTGGTGTACTGACCCAGTGATGTTTCCAAGAAGAAGAGAGGAATGCCACAGGTGAACAGGAACAGAACATAAGGTATGAAGAAAACACCTAGGAAACAACATTACAAATATATTGTTGAAATGCTGATGTTCAGTAACTACTTTCAACTTGGAGTCCAGACTCCATAATGTAACTAAATCTGTCACTTTGGTAAACAATTTTCAAAAAAGTAAAACATTACAGTGACAAGTTTTATAATGCTGCTTATCATCTATATCAACCAGTGGGTCATGACTCATGATGACCCAAAATATAGACCTGAACCAAGAGCAAGTTAGATGTTGAGTGTCTGATCTAGTACCACTAGTATCACTTCATTATTCCTGGTCGTCAGAGTTAATACAGTTACAAAGGTAGCATGGGTATGACAAGAGATGTACAGTATGAACACGATAAACAAAATATATATATTTTTAAATGGACACTGGCAATAATCATGCCATACCATCTCTGCTGCCAGGCAGAAAACAGCTCAGGGAATGAAGAAAACCTCATATATTTTTTAAACAAATACTACCTCATCAAAGTTGGTATTGTGACTTTATTGTCAGATTGGTACTTGCATGAGAGGGGGAGAGGGGGTGCAATTAGCTGCTATAGCAGACAGTTTGAGGATCCAATGTTAGTTGGAGTTAGTTGGTTTTGTTAGAAGCACTTTTTAATACTTTTCATTGGTTCAATAGTATTTTAACCAACCAACACACAGACGTAAAGGGTGTTCAATAGCATTGCTTTATGAAAAAAACAAATCTAAAACCTGAAAAATGGACTTAGCTGGTTTCAGACAGCCCCGATATACAGGACCCTATATCTATAATATTCTCACCAACATTTTGTGACATACCTCCTCCATTTTTGTAGCAAAGATATGGAAACCTCCAGACATTTCCCAAACCAACAATGTGTCCAGCTACTGCCAGGTAGAATTCCGTTTTATTGGCCCATTGGTCTCTCTCCTGAGGTTTGGGCTGAGGATGGCCCACACCACTGTCAAGGTTTATCATCTGCATCCTCACCTGTGAGTCATACATCTTCTCCATGTCAGCCTGGAGGGGAGGATTTTGTTTTTGTATAAATTATTTATTTATTGCCATCTTTTTTCATGCCCAAGGTTCTCCACGGGTTAAAACAAAGCAATCAGACAACCACATAACTAAACCAAACAAATGCATGATACAGAGATTTAAAGGGCATATACAAGGGAAACAAATCATATTTCTGTTACTAAATCAAAGATTTGTCTCCCATATCAAGCCACATATCTAAATAGAAAACATGCCACCTGAACTTCTTCAACCCCTTCAGGACATCAATCTGTTCACCCCAAGTGTTCATAGACACGCAAGGTGGGAGACTTTCAACACCATATAGTGCAGCAATCACAATTTGAGAAATCACTTATTTTCTATTTCTAGTGGAGGGGCTGTCCATTCATAACAATTCAACATCACATATTATCACATACTTACATACATTAACCAAATATAAATTAATTTGCATTTACCATTTTATCGAATCCCGCATATATAACTAGACTATTGTGCCTTCATATGATGGTATCAGTATCAGACCTACAATCTTTGTTGGGACACTGCACCGTCTTAATAAAACAGACTAGGAATATAAGCCCCCCGCGTGATCCGACCGTTCCTCACTATCATATCCCTGAATGTAGGGTTGTTATGATTTTATGTAGAGATGTCCCGATACTGTATCGGTATCTGGAAAAGTATCAGATCAGCCCTTATTTGTCGTATCGGGTCATATCGGTATCAGCTAATATGCCAGTCTAACCACAGATCCGACACAGGGGTAAGGGGTTGACACTATGGCAGGCAAATAAAATGTTGGGACATGTGGAGTTTGCTTTGGAGTTGCCCAAACTGCAAGTGCACATTTGAGTGAGGAGTCTGCTATAAACACAACACGAAATATATAGCTATTAGCTAGATAGCTATGAACACAACGTGAGATCACGACACTGGTATGGGTATTCAGTATCGGCTAACACAGAAATTGAGGTATCGGGATCGGATTGGAAGCGAAAAAAGTGTATCGGGACATCCCTAATTTTATGTTTAAGATAATTTATCTGCTTGACCAGTAAATACTCTCATCATGTGCTTACTCATCCAAGTAAGCACATACTGATACACTTCATGTCACACCATGGCCATCAAGTGCTTTATCAAATAGTGCTTTATCATCTCTTATCATTGTGCCTGTGCACAATGATAAGAGATGCATGCATCTGTTGTTTTCCTACTCATTCTGTAATTTTCCATTTCTCATATATTCTGATCATAACATGTGTCCAGTACTGTATATTCTCTACATGTACTGTACCATTACTCACAATCCATAGTTTCATAACAGGGTTCATATTTTCCTGACATATCATCTCGACCGAATGTAGTTAGAGCAGTGTTACAAAGTGGCACTGGTACAGTATATATATAGTAATAAATAAAATTGGGAAGCTCCATGAATGCAATAAAATGTTTATTATAGCTACTAAATTTCCATCGTTTTCAGAAGTCATCTGCCTGTTTGAACTCTATGCACTAATCAATAGCACTAATAAACATTTTGTTAGTTACTTCAATATATGTTTTATTATTATGATGATGGCCAGTTTGGAAGCCCTCACCCCACTGTTTTCCCTAGTAATCAGTAGCCATATATTAAGGCCCTTCTTTTCACCAGCAAACCACCTAAATCTAACCTACATTAAAACAAAATATTTTATATCACTATTGTGTTATATGTGGGCCTTATTTCCTCTATGAAAATAAATATCATGGTGTGTTTTAAAAATGTGTTACTTCTTAGACACATGTTGTTTAGCTAATATCATTGTAACTTTGCATAACATAATTTCCTACTTTTCTCTACATTTATGCACTTGGTTTTTAACATTGCATGTGCACAGGGAACTTGCAAATTCTAGTTTGTAAGTGCTCTTTAACACTTCGTTGTCATGAATATAAATACAAAGAACAACTTATGCAAGCCTATATTTAGGCATGCAAGCAACCTTTTTACTTCATAACTTGATTACAGCTCAAACGGACATACATGTCTTTACTTTACCTCATGTAACTGGAGTGTGTCCTCTTCAGAAATGGTGTACAAGTTACTCCAAGCTAACAAGACTGAGCTGTGAGGGGGCTGGCCAGGACACTGTGAGGTGCGGCAATCGAGGCCTCCCTAGTCTTCTCTTGAACCCATGAACCCACCCCCCACCCCCCCACTCTCTCTCCTCTCTCTGTGCCTCAGTGTACATTTTTATGTTAACTGAGATAAAGGAGATAATCACTGTGGGTTTAACAGCTTCTATTCTACACAACATGCAGGTCTCTAGTTGTTGTTTGGTGTCTTTTTGTTGTTTTTTAACAGTTTAGTCGTATAATTGCTAATTCTATAATAATCATTGCTTTGGTTGCTATTCTATAACTATTAAGATCCATGACATACTATAATGTAGTCTATACAAAATGATTATGGTTTTGAATAACTGTAACTGTATGCAAAGGTGTCATATAATCCCACGAGGGATGGGCCTCTGCATGGTTTCCTCTGCCATCGGTTTATGAATTGGTGAATGTAATGTATCTATGAAAATTGATGTAAAGCGATTTGGATAAAAGTGCTATATAATTTACCATTAGTATCACAATATAGAGCTTTAACTTTTTAAAGAAAACCTTTTGTTTTAAAACATATAATTTTACACATGCCTTTAACCACTTCCCAGCATATTCTGGGAAAACTTTCACAGAAAATATCGACAAGCTCACAATGCATAGATTCAGAGCCAACACAGAAAATACACTAGTAGATCCCTGCGGGACTGCAGAAGTTAAAGGACAGCAAACAGGTTTTCCTCTGTTGTTGACACCCCCATAGCATTACATTTCATGATGGACAAAGCCCGCAAACACCGGATTGGATTTCTCAATGCTTGTAGTGGTCTATTGTTGTGAATTGCCTATCCACAACAACTTTTCTTGTTACTGCACATGCATGCAATTTAAGGATGTGGATGAATCTTCAAGATGACTTTTAATGACTATACTTACAGCAACTATTTTCCCCTTTTTTTCTCCAAAATATTTGTATTGATTTTTACATTTTATGACAAAGACAAAACAGAAAAAGACAGCTCAGCGCAGACACATTGAGGAACATTCGACTTGCACGTTTTTAAGTTTATTATTATTTTGACTATACTACTGTTATTACTACCACCACCACCACTACTACTACTACACCACTCATATTGATTTCAGGTAAAAACAGCTATATTTATTTATTCATTCATTCAGTTAAATGGTGGCTGTCTAAAGTTGCAGTGAAACTCTTCCCTTAAAGTTAGACCATGTGCTAAAATGCCCCATTGAAACCAACAAGGTATTCTTTTGAAAGGAAAGGATGAAGGGGGCGGTTCCACCCCACCCCACACGTAAAACTGGTAAAACCATGGGTGGTAAAACATCTATTGAATGGGTACATTAGAAACAATACCCCCCCTGATACTGACACACATGCACACACGCACGCAAGCACGCCTGCACGCACGCACACACACACACACACACACACACACACACACACACACACACACACACACACACACACACACACCAGTAAGACGCCTGAGGGCGAGTGGTCACATGCACGCATCCGCATGGGTGACAGCACACTGCTGTGCGAGCGCTGGCGCTTTGGAATGGGGGGCAGATCAACATATCCGCCTGGGTGACTGACTAGGCGAAAAGCACACAGACTTTTTCCCCCAAAGCCGTGGAGTTAGACAGGGATGCAGCCTGAGTCCAACACTCTTCAACATATATATCAACGAATTAGCAAAAACGTTAGAACAGTCTACAGCTCCAGGCATCCTCTTGGCAAGCACAGAAATCAAATGCTTACTTTACGCAGATGACCTGCTGCTGCTGTCCCCAACCAAGGAAGGACTACAGCAGCAACTTGATCTCCTACACAAATTCTCCCAGACATGGGCCCTGACAGTGAACCTAACCAAGACTAAAATCATGATATTTCAAAAAAGGCCAAGCCGCCAAAACCACCAATTTTTCCTAAATACAATCCCACTAGAACAAACTATAACTATAAAACAAAAACTATACCTACCTTGGCCTAAACATCAGCAGCACAGGGAACTATACAACCAAGCTGTAAAGGACCTGAGAGACAAGGCAAGAAGGGCATTCTATGCCATCAAAAGAAACATCAAAATAGACATCCCAATTAAAACATGGCTTAAAATACTGGACTCTGTGATAGAACCAATTTCCCTCTATGGTTGCGAGATCTGGGGACCATTAGCAAACCATAACCTTGAAAAATGGGATAAACACCAAACCGAGACCCTACACACAGAATTCTGCAAATCCATTCTCCGTACCCAGCGAAAAACACCAAATAATGCATGCCGGGCAGAATTAGGACGATACCCACTCATAATCAAAATAAAAAAGAGAGCACTTAA
Source organism: Protomyctophum parallelum (assembly GCF_964188405.1). NCBI lineage: Eukaryota > Metazoa > Chordata > Actinopteri > Myctophiformes > Myctophidae > Protomyctophum > Protomyctophum parallelum. Next base: position 15,460,730 of record NC_139703.1, on the reverse strand, counting down.
GTTCTACAACCACCTAAAAGAAAGTGACCTAGATGCACTCCATAACAAGGCACTCACACACAGTGAAACTCTAGAGAGATGCCCCCTCAGCCAGCTGGCCCTGGAACTCCAGGCACAAACACAAACAGAGCCACGAGATAGAAAACCCATTGGACTAAACCAAATTATAAAACAGCAAAAGGAAAACTATCTGACACACTGGAAAGAAGCAACACAAAAGCAGAGTAAACTAGAATGCTATCTGGCCCTAAACAGAGAATACACAGTGGCAGAATACCTGAGCACTGTGACCGACCCAAAACAAAGAAAAATCTTAACTAGGTACAGACTCAGTGAGCACAGTCTCGCGATCGAGAAAGGCCGTCATAGGCAGACCTGTATCCCGAGAGAAGACAGACTATGCACCCACTGCACACTAAATGAAGTGGAAACCGAGCTACACTTCCTAACCATCTGTCCATTGTAGGCTACCAAGACATCAGAGACACATACTTCCCACAGATTACAACCACACGGAGATTTTGAAAACATGACCAATGACAAAAAACTCCCATATCTGCTGGGCGAAGTACAACAATGTGCAAACACAGCAGCAAGATTTGTGAGTTGCTGTGATAGGAGAAGGATATCAAATGGAACACAACCACCATAAAGACTAATCATTGTGTATATTCCTGCACTATACCTGCATCGAGTGATCTTGGTACATAGAAGTTGATCTATTGAAGATTCTGACAAAGTACATAATTTTTGTTTTGATTGTATTGCTGTATTGTTGTAGTATTGTTCTTTCTGCTTTGGCAATGTAAACGTATGTTTTCTCATGCCAATAAAGCCCTTTGAATTGAATTGAATTGAATTGACTGACATATGGGCTTAATATTGATGACATCAGGGATCTGATGATGTCACATGATGTCACATGCTCACGCCAAGCAAGCCCCCAGGGAGGCTCTCCAGCATTGAAGCACTCAAGGCCCTAGTGGTTAGAGCGTGAACTGCAGGCGGAACCTTTTATTACAGAATAATATTTATTGAGTGGTGCAACCACTCCAAGGAACAGCAATGTCCGTGTTCACCTATAGCTAAATTCCAATACCGCAACTTTCACACTCGCTCACTCTCCTCACGTCCTCCACTCGCTCCTCGGCTCCGCCCCCAGCGAGGAGGAGAGGAGGAGGAGAGGATTCGATGCGAGGACAGACAGAGTGGTGGTCGAATTTTCCTCTAGAATCGGAATGTACTACACTGTCATTTCAAAGCGACGGCACATTCCGCAATCACTAATGACATGTATCAATTCAATTCAATTCAAAGGGCTTTATTGGCATGGGAAAACATACGTTTACATTGCCAAAGCAAAAGTGGTGGAACAATACAGTGTCACACAGCTGGATCACTGCATGGAACTCCGAACAGAGCCGTACAGTCTACAGAATAGACAATTCATCATTTTGTGCATGTAACAGAGGTCAATGTGTATGTATTGGTAACATGTGCAAGGCAAGGCTATTTATTCCTTAAATAGTGAATAAGCGCCAGGATGCGCAGATGCGCACACGTATAAATCACCCCCCCTCCTCCGACAGTCATCCTCCTCCGACGGTCTTTGCAAATAACGGACACTATAACAGGAATTAGGTATAGTCTCTCTGACTTACATATTCAGTTCAGTCCACATATAAATAATTTTTTGTCACCGTCATTCATAGCAGAAAATGTCTCTTCAACAAACAGCAAAGCTTTTTAGTTTGTGCGTGCATGTGTGTGTTGGGTCAGCGACTCAGCCGGCCGGCAGCTAGTGGATGGGGGGGTGCATAGTATCGGGTTTCAAGCAGTGTTTTCTGTGCCACATGTGGAGGAGGCGGACTTATCTCCAAACATGTACATGTGATGCGGAAATCTGTTGCTAGGAGACAAAATACCCCACCGAGGTCTCGGAGAGCCCACTCGGTTCCTCCACTCGACTCCACTCTCCTCCTCGATGGAGCACTTTAACAATTGGAACGTTAACCATTTCCGGGTCACGCTGGAATGACCCCGAGTGACCGAGTGGGAGTGAGCGAGTGGCCGAGATTTTGGGTATTGGAATTTAGCTTTATGTGTTCATTAATGAGCACCAGTATAATGAGTACCAGTAGGGGCGCTGTTTGCCAGAAACAGACAGAGAGAGACAGTGCTGCACTGTGGCCTGATAATGAGAGAGAGAGAGAGAAAGAGAGAGAGAGAGAGAGAGAGAGAGAGAGAGAGAGAGAGAGAGAGAGAGAGGGAGGGGTGGGGGGAGAGAGAGAGAGGGGAGTTGCACCACTCGGTTCACACGGGTGTGATTTTTTAACTTTATTTAAAGCACCCAATGACCACTTAGAGTGACTTATAAGTGTTCTGTATTGCATTATAAGAGTTATTATAATGCACTATGAGAAAGTCGCTAAAAGAAAGTCGCTAAAAGAAAGTCTGTGTGTGATCACTAATTAAGCGGCATTATGATACTTGACCTTATGAGTCATTTTAAGAGGATTTGTAATGTGTTTGTCTTCATGAGTATTTAAGAGTAAGTAAGCAAATTATAATGCATTATGTATGCCTATATATGCCATTGCTTACAATGCAATATAGACATGGGATGCAACGATGCATAGCAAGTGTAAGCCAAAATCTTTTCAGATTGGGGTTTGTGGCAAAATACATTACAATGTCATTGACATACAAAATAAAAAATAAAATAAAAAGAAGGTTTGAGAACCACTGGCTTAGTTAACCTGATAACAGGATGTCATCAGAGAACATTGGAATTCCGGAATTCCATAAAGGGGCTTATTTATTCTCTTATCAAGCTGTCCGCTGTCTAATGTCAAATGTCAAGGATAATTGTCTTTTTTTTCTCACCATTGGGAAAGGAGTTATGAACACACATGCTTCCATGAAAATGTGTCTTCTTTTGTAGTCAATAATTGATAGAGAAGAACTATAGTTCTTCTCGGTCAATCAAAAGCGGATCAATAGCTAAATCCTGTTTCAGGATTAATAACTTATTAATTTGTATTTGTATTTTATTTTAGATTTAGATGTTTTTATCGTGAGAAAGATGGTTTCCATTGTCGCATTGCAACTTTTCAGGAATAAGAAAGCCTGCAGTTTCTATTAGCTTGGATTCCCATCGATGTTGTCACTGGTGGACGGGTTTCTGAACTGCCCACAGCCAGCAAAAAGTAGAAGAATGGTGGTATTTTATCATGAACATTAGGACCATGAAAAGTGGTGAAGTGGTCCTTTAACACTGTAATCAGGAGAGATTTTTTTTTTAATTTTAGTTCACAAACATTAAATTCCAATTGACAATGAATGGACAATTTTACGTCATAGTGTAAACACAAACATTGATATGTTGTATAGCCTGGAGGCTTTCAACTCTCAACTGTCAGTAAGAAGTTGGTGAGGATGATAAGAGCCCCCTCACTACAGGAGAGCTGTCCCAGGCATCTTACTTACTTACGCCTATCGCCCAACCTTGGGCATAGGCCACGAACAAGAGCTCTCCAGGCATCCCAGTCCTGGGCCATTTTCTCCAGCTGTCCCCATGTATGGCCAGATCTCTTCACATCGGCATCTAGGTCACGCCGCCAGGTGTTTCTTGGTCTGCCCCTTTACCTTCGCCCTTGTGGGTTCCAGAACAGGGCGTATCTTGTGATTCTAGTTGCAGGCTTGCGAAGGGTGTTGCCAATCCATCGCCTTTGTAGTATTTCTTCCTCCACAGGGTGTTGGCCTGATTGCTGCCACTCGATATAATAAAACTAATAACATAACAATATAGCTATATAAGTGTACATAGCACATTTCAAAATACATTTTCACAATGCTTTAGATATGACAGCTATTAGAATGTGTTTCATACCGTGTGTGTTTTAAGTGGATGGAATTATTGCAGACAGTAGCCTACAGTTTCCCATCCTTTTTAAAAGGTGTCATGACTCATGAGTCATCCCTTCTAAACCTTCAACCTGTCCAAAATTATATTTTGGGAAAAGTAGAATTGTTGGAATCTGATTCTGCAGTGTTTCCCAAACACTGGGTCAGAAGTTCACAATATTTATTACAAGTAAGACGCGCAAACGCGGGAAGCGAACGCAGCTCATAAATTGCAATAACAACAATTAGAATAAATTACGTACTTTTTCTTTTCTTTTTAGTTAGTCATTTTTTTAAGTTTTCTACTGTGTGTGTGTGTGGTTGTTTGTGTGTGTGTGTGTGTGTGTGCTACAGCTGCGCCCTCTGGTGGCGGGCGGGTGGTGTCACAGCGGGACAGACAGAGACACAGACACACGGACAGACAGACAGACACGATCTGCAGGGTCTCATAGTTAGTGCTCAGTGCATTCGCAATCACTGCGTTTGCAATAATTTTCATATAATCATTATCATTTTTTTTGTTTAATCATAGATTAAAAAGGCATTTTATTTTATTTTTCTCTAGGATTTCATGAATTGTTACTTGTTTGGGGGGAGACATCACATTTCTGTTTAGGATCTTGAGCTAAAGAGTTTGAACCACTGTGCTATAACTGCAGTGCTAAGGGACACATTCTGCTCTTCAAACCAAACCACACCAATGCAACAAAACTAGTTTTAAGGTCAACCGCACCGATGCAATTCCTTAACTGTCATTGGGTGTGATGGCCCCATGCAGGGCCTATGTCATGGTTTATGTGTGTGCTTTACTAATACTAATCTGTATTTCAGTGTGATGGGACCTGGTTGGAGAGTGGTGGCAATCAAGTTCTATTTCATCCTTGCTTAAGGCTGCAGTACTGAAGATATATGAACGTGTACCCGAGGAATACCGCCAGAGATTTAGAACCTGGACTAGGGGTAAAAAGTCCTACCTGGAGTTTGCCCGTGATCTCGGGACTCATTTTAACCGTTGGTGTGCAGCATCAGAGGTAAATGACTTTCATGACTTGTTGGTGTTGGAACAATTCAGGAACTCTGTTCCAGAGCTGTATCAGAGGCTGCTGCACTTGCAGATGATTTCATGTTGACTCATAGAGTTGGCAACTCCTACTCTTATTCGGTTACGGGCGATAGAGAAACTGATCCTGCTGGCAGGATGTATTTCTCTAACTGTTCTGGTGCAAATCTTACAGAACAGGGCCGTCGTGCTGCACGTAACAATGAGAATGTTTGCCACTACTGCCACAAGGAAGGCCATTGGAAAAAATCTTGTGACTTGCTCATGGCTAGGAAAAAACACAGTGATGGCCAAGTAAAGCCGTCGGCAAAGCTGTGCCAATCTCCAGTGCTACTGTTGGTCTAAAGACTAAAGTATCACCTCTCAGGCAAAAATCTGGTTTTGAGTCATACGTGACATTTCTGTCAACAGGACAGGTCTCTCTGGTAGGGAGAAAGGAGAAGGTTTCAGTGAACATTTTACGGGACACGGGCTCTACACATTCATTTGTACTTGGGTCTGTTTTGCCTTTCTCCAAGGAGACTCATACAGGCTCCTGTATTCCAGTGTTGGGCATGGGCATGTCTAAGTTCCATGTGCCTGTGCATAAATGTGTGCTTCACTCTGCGTTCTGTAAACGTGAATGTCTTCTGCTTTTCCCATTGAGGTCATTACGCTGATTTTGGGAAATGATTTGGCCGGGGGACATGTTTGGCCTGATCAACCAGCACAACCGGTGCAAACCAAATTTCAGTGCCGTACTAACTATTTTGGAAAGAGAAGAAAAACTCATGTGTGCGTGTTAGTAACACTCACAGTCAAAATTGGAGGTCTAGATAAAGTTTACATTTGCCTTGACCCAAGCCATGACTAGTGGTTCATGGTTTTATTTTTTGCTGTGTTTTCACCACTGTCTTAAACTGGTACCTGTTGCTGAGAGGGGTGTGGGCTACGGCTTAATATAGATGTGAGCAGGGGCTAGAGGGAGGTTGAGTTCTGGGCTATTTGAAAGTAGGTCTATGACTATATATCTTTTTTTAAATATATGTTTATTGATTTTTCATTACAACAAAGTAATTTCAAAACAATTATTTACATATATTTCCCCCCCACATCCCCATGGCAGCACAAATACAAACACAATCTTTGAAGAAACATCAGGCAATGTTCATAAATACAGAACAAAAAAAACAAATTATAACACAAATAACAAAAGAAAACACATACATTACATAGGCCTACAGTTAAATCAAACAAATGCACAATGTCCGTCACAGTTCCCTACCCCCACCCCACAGCTGACTACTCCAATTAACCACCATACATCTAAAGCGTCTCAATATCACCTCGCTTAATGAAGTCCAAGAACTTCTCCCAAATCTTATAGAATACAGTGGTCTATAACTATATTGGTATGTTTAAAAGTATACTTTCAGTAAACTGCAGTAATTTTGTCAGGGTTCCTGTTGGGACCCTATCTTGAAGGGGGGAGTGTGACGGCCCCAGGGCCTATGTCATGGTTTATATGTGTGCTTTACTAATACTAATCTGTATTTCAGTGATGGGACCTGGTTGGAGAGTGGTGGCAATCAAGGATTGGAGGCAGCTGGCCAGTGCCTCCAATCACTATAAAAGAGCCACCTTGCCTGTGGTTCTTTCTCGTCCACCTGGGCCACACCCGAGCATGGCCACACAGGGCATATTGTTTGTTTGACTCAGTCCTCAGTTTGTTGGGCAGATTAGTTTCCCTGCAAAGTTTTTGTTGGAAATGTGTTGTTTCTACTTTAAAATCAATTATACTATTTAATAAACTTTACATTTTTGCATTTATCCCATACTTGTTTCCCTTCTTTGTTATGGTCTGAGAGCCGGACCTTAACATTGGGGATAATGGTTGCAAGACTTTCATTGCAATTGGAGTTGCATGGCACATTTGCTGTGGAGTGGGCTTTCTTGGGAAGCAGTAACTGAAAGAATTGAAGAATTTACTGCCACCTTGTGGTGGGTGGTGAAAACCACCTGGGAACTGCAATGATGCAGTTGATGATATGATGATATTTGTTTTTGATTGACATCGGTGAAAAGTGGTTGCTGGAGGAAGATTCAGATATATTTTTCTACTGGTGTGACGGGTTGTGTGCTTGTAGATCTGCTATTTTCAAAATATTTTAAATACGTTTAACACATAATGATTTGATTGACACATTCTGCATACCTTACTTACCTTTGGTACTTTAGGTATTTGTATTACTTTAGTAGAGTACTAAAGTAAATGTACTTATTTACTTTCCACCACTGGACGTAAACATATCCGCCCGCCCCCCATCCAATCAGAAGCCTTCCCAGCCCCAAACCTGATGTGGAATGAAATAATGGGATTTTAAAGTATTGTCCATGTAAACACTCATTCGACCATTTCCCATGTAAACACGCAGCAAAAAACGTACTTTTGAATTAATTAATTCTGAAGTTTTCATTCTGAATGAAAAAGCCCTCATGTAACCGCAGCCATCAGTGGTTCGGTTCTCAAATAAATGTGCGGGTCATCACTCTCAGCAAAATTAATTAACCACCGGCGACTTCTGGCAAAGTTGGCAGTGGCACCCTCGCATATGATGACATTTGTCAACTGTTCTTTATGTTTTGGGTCCAAATTGAACACAAATTGTCTTTAGTGCTTTTTGTGCTCTAATTTGTGCGGTTGAAATCATAATTGTCTGTCTCCACCAGGCCGAAGGCATGGGGAGAGTATGTTTTGCACGCCGTCCGTGTGTGTGTGGGTGTGTGTCCGTCCATCCGCCCGTCTGTTCCCACTTACCAGCTAATCTCTGGCACCGTTAATTTTGCACACACACTCTCTGGATGCCAACGATGAACCTCTGCCCTAAATTTTCCAGAACGGCCTGTTATAGCGCCACCAGGAGGCCGACTTTTGAAAAACACATTTTTTTATATTATCCTCTAGATTCTGTCCAAAAATACTGTACACATGACTATAGTCATGTGTTCAAGACGGACCTGTCCGATATTTCAGATTCCATCCTAATTGGCTAAAATTGTCTTTCAAAGTTTGCAGGATTGACCCATTTTGAACAAAAAGCCTCAAATCATGAGCAAGCAGCGTGCAATTTACGTGAAATCTTTCACAGACTTTCCTACTAGGCTGAGGAATATATCCCACCCTTTTCACATTTGGCCTGATATAGCGCCACCAGCAGGTAGATTTTTGCAAAACACAATTTTTGGAACAAAATGCCTCAAATCATCCAATTACCATCCAAGGTGTAAAAAGAAATGTCACCCTTTTCACATTGGCCTATTATAGCGCCACCAGGAGGCCGCAACCTGACCTGCCCTTTTTCTAGTTTGTGCTATTTTGATCTTTTTTATATAAATTCATGTACGTTATGTTTTGTGTAATTGTGTTACTAATTTACTATGCATACTGTCATTATGGGGCCTAGCCAATAGGGGGCACCAGTACACCAGAGCAGCCAGTAGGAAGCTCTAGTCTAAAACCATACATACTGGCGGCCCGGGGGCCACATGCGGCCCCTACCATCACTTAATGCGGCCCGCAGGTTAATATCAGAATACTGATATATTACAGCTGTTACAATTCCAAACATGCAAACATGACTCGTGACGCGCTTTGAGCTTGTAGATCGGCTATTTTTGCTACGAGAGTAATGTTCAATGTGGCCCTGGAGTGAGTATGGAACTATAGTGGCCCACTCCATCTTTTGCCCGCCTCTGCTCTAAACATAACTTAAAGGACCACTTTTCAACCTATCTTCATGTAATTGGTCCTCACTAATGTTCATGATAATATACCACAATTTATTTTTCTATTTGATCTGTGTCTCATAGTATAGGAGGGCTGTGGGCAGTTCAGAAACCCGTCGTCATCGTTAGGCAGATTTGTTTTTTTAGATTTCTATTTTATCGTGAGAATGATGGCTTCCATTTTCGCATTGCAACTTTTCAGGAATAGAAAGTCTGCCGTTTCTATTAGCTTGGATTCCCTATCGATGATGACATTTTATTCATGTTTTCATCATATGGGGAATAATGGGGTGCCAACTTCACACTGTCCACGGAGGTCTTTTACAAAAAAAAAACAATGTCACCAAATTATGGCAGCCTAATTGATTGATTGATTGAGAATTGTATTCACAGTATGTAGAATTGGTACATTTGCTACGAGGATAAAACCATAAAAAGCACTATAAGACTTGTTTACACCAGGGTCCTCCATTTTCAATTTCATGGGGGGCACTTTTGATATTTTACCCAGGCCAGCACATTCCTTGAGCCAGCCCTGATGGTCACCGGCTTCATTACTAACAAGTATGATATCCTGGGAGGGACAATAGAAATATAGAATGCGAGCTGTTCAAAACTCAAAACAACTGACCAACATCTCCATCAGCTCAGAATTGAAACTGGGATCGTTGAGGAGAGTAGCCACATGAGACGAGCCCGAGCCACTGAAATCAGTCCCAAGTCTGAAGTATCATAGAATGTGCCTCACCTGCTTGATTATTGCCCCATCAACTCATGTCTGCCTTCTTGACAACCTTCAGAATATTCCCTGAATATTGTACACTATAAGTGGACAACAGACACTGCTTCCACAAATTGTGCCAAACCCCAGCGTTAGTGACAGATGACAAGTTGCTGCTACAGTTACGTATCATTGCCCCATAGCCATGGCCCTCCAATAAATATATGCTCCCTCCACTAAATGATCACATCAGTGTCATTTGAACAGCCACATTGGATTATAGAATAGCAATCCAGAGGGAGCATAAACGTTAAACTGCATTGTCTGACATAATTGTACTAACCACAAAAAACAAGATTATTGCAGAGCCATGCACAGTACACCATACAAAAACATTACAAAAAACAGGATAACTGATTAACAAAAATATAATGATTTGCTTCTAACCGTCTCTGTCTTAGCGTGTCTGTCAGCAATGTGCATTAAGAATCTGCCACTGAACTAAAGAGAGCTCTTTAATATGGAAAATGTCAGTACAGAATCTGTGAGAAACCCTCCAAGTTATCCATGTCCAACTTCAGAAGAGGAACAATGGTAAGACAATTTCATTCACTGTCATGTCAAGCTCGACTTTGACAGAAATACTTTTGACCTTGTTACTGAAAGAACCAAAAGAAAAAGTAGCCTATACTCATTGTGCAAAATATCCCATCAGATAAGTTTTCAAAATGTATAAAAATGAGTGCTGTCCGACGATTAAATATTTTAATCTGTTTACAATGTACCTTGGATATTTGTCAAGTATTTTATATCCATATTAACATGAGAGTGAAACAATATGCTGGGCTGGCTTTATGCAAAAGTATGTTAATTATCTTTGCAAATCAATTAAAAACCTACAGGATTCTACAAAATAAAACAAACTCAATTAAGTAGCCAATGTTTGACGCAAGTATAGTTTGTTCATTGCACGACATTTTCATTTTAGAGGTATGTTAATCATGGGGACCTCAGTCCCACATGTTGAGTACCACTAGGTAGGCCAAATGGCTAAAATAAAAAAATATGTGATTAATTGTGATTAAAATAATTAATCGTGATTAACACACGAGTGTGATTATTTTTCTATTCACTTGGTCATTAAGGTCCACAGAATGAGAGGTCTGCCCTGCCGGAAACATCGCGAAAATATTACCATTTTTGTACACCACACCATGACAACCTATAACCTATATAACCCAAACAACCCAATGTTCATGATTCTGAATCCATTCCAAGCATTAGTTTTGCACAAAAAACACTCCTTGGCCACAAATGTGATGAAGTCAGCACATTTGGGCACATTTGGGCAAGGGGCTATGGCAGAATTTAGGCCAAGGAGTGTTTTTCATGCAAAACTAATGCTTGGAATGGATTCAGAATCATGAAAACCCCCTAGTTTGACATGTCACATGCTACTTAAAGTATGATGAAATTTGGAACATTAATGCCTTATAATAATAATGAATTGCATTTTTTTGGCGCTTTTCTATGCACTATGTGCCTACTCAAAGTGCTTACAATATGGTTCATTCATTCATACATTGGGAGGTGAAGCGGCAAACAGTCGACGCCAGCGTCCTCACTTCCCACCCCCAATCCAACCCTTGTATTGTATAAACCTGACCCAATCCAGCCTTATATTGGTTGTCTATGGTGTGGTATACAAAATTGTCCATAACGTTTTCGCGATGTTTCCGGCAGAGCAGACCTCATTCTGTGGCCCTTATGACTAAGTGAATAGAAAAAACACAAATAAAAAGTATGTCATGACATCACAGGTTAATCTCTATTCCATTTGGGCCTGTGGCTCCCCGGCTATAGGATCCCCATTACTTTTCTTTTAGGCATTTAGCAGACGCTCTTAATCCAGAGCGACTTACATTAAGCAAAAACAAAAGCATGGCATACATCACATATATAAAATAGTTATAATGAATCATGTATAAACTAAGAACGTAACGTTGGAGTATCTATGTAAACTATTACATACTATACTATATTATATATTATTCATGTGTACTATAAAGTGCTATGACTACATAAAATGCAATTCTAGTGCTGTCTTCGTAACAAGCTATAAGTCTGTTTAAAATACTATCTAAGTCTACATAAAGTGCTATCTAAGGGGCTAGGCTAGGGAAAGTGCTACGGGCCATGGTGGAGTCTGAAGAGGTGGGTTTTCAGACTACGGCGGAAGATTGGAAGTGAGGCTGCAGTTCTGACTGTGATGGGAAGTGCATTCCATAGTTTTGGAGCCAGAAGGGAGAAGAGTTTGACTCTATATAAGTTCATCTTCTACGGAGCATGAATGTGCTCAGCACGTTTCATGGCTGTCTGCCAAACTTTCTGAAATAACGTTCTGCAAATTGAAATTTTAGCCTAGGCATAAGGGTGGTACAAGAGGAAAGGCCATGGCGTCACAAAGTTCACTCTTCCTGAGTGCATCTTTTCTGGCCATAGATTATTTGTGATATTGTTGTGAGTGCATTTGGAAATGTGGGCCTCTGGGCAGCGCTAGAGGAAAGGCTATATAGGGTCACCAAAATAAGTAGGTTGCCTAATACTTTGTAGAATTAACAATGTAAGTCAAAAGTAAGTATACTTTGAAGGAATAACACTTTTATTTTATAATTATTTAGGCTGTAAGCATAACAACTTGGTAATGTTAAACTGCTCGTGGGTCGATTCCCCCCTCTTCCCATTCCACAAATGCATGCTGTTCTTTTTAATAACCATTCCTGCAGTATTCACTGAACAAACCCCCTCCTCTTCCCCTCACCATGGCACCATTCTGTTTAATAAGCTCCGCCTTAAGCTGCTCTGCTCACTGGACACATGCTCTCCCACTCTCTCTCTTTCTCTTTCACTCTCTCTTTCTCTCTCTCACTCTCTCTCCCTCTCTCTCAATTCAGAGGAGCTCTCTCTCTCTCTCTCTTTCTCTCTCTCTCTCTCTCTCTCTCTCTCTCTCTCTCTCTCTCTCTCTCTCTCTCTCATATACACACAAGGCACTCTCAAACTCTCCACATGGGCTCACTTGTGGCTGGAGAGGACATTTGGCTAGGAGATACTACTTTGGTGTCTAGGCTAGGCTTGTTATTTACCAAAAAGTACCAGAAAAAGTCTTCCACGTAGAGCTAAATGGAAAAGTAAAGCAACCACAGACGTCTGACCTGCAACTTCCTCCCTCAGGTACACTTTATCCATCCCACTCCCTTTAGTTCTCCCTTTAAATCAGTAGAATATTGTTTATAGTGTTGATTGTAGGTGTAGATTACAGAGGGCTGTAATCTCTGTAACAGCATAAGGGCATCCCCATAGCTACTGTACATGCTTCAGTGATCACACTGGTGTTTAGTACTTGTGGCTGCTGAATGTAGGACAAAGGTTACTGTCTAAAAGCTGAACGCTCAAATGGGAGTGGCTGTTTCTTGTTTAACACATCAGACGGCTCTGAAGCATGCATACCGGTATAGCTAGGCTATTACATGGGCTTTATAGCTTAATAATAAGCATAATAATAAGTTAATATGTAAACAATTTATACCAGTGAATGAGCAACAAAGCTGATAGTGTGCTTACAGTATATGTAATAAACACTTAAAAACAATATATTTGACACAAACTAATATTCAAAGATTGAAAGGGTTTGCCACTCACTCATACAAGTACAACCAGAACAAATATGTGACATGCCGCAGAGACTGTGCTATAACAGTAGCCTATACAACAAGATATGATAATACAGGTTAAGGAAATAGTGGTAAAACTCTTTAGCAGGCAGCAATGGAGAGTGTACAGAATATGAAGTGAGAATAAATTAGCAACCAGGATATCGAATATTAAAGAAGTACAGCAGGATATCTACAGTAAAAAATGTAATTCATGGAGGTTTGACATAAACAAGAAGAATAAAGACAGTAGCCTAAATGTGCTCCTGAGTCAAACGAGCCAATTAAACAAAATCTTGAACTTCTCATCTAGGCTTGATTCACCCTAAGCACCTATAAAAAAAAGACCATGAAAATGATATAGCCTACTATGATGTATTAGGATATTACCAAAGATTATTTATTGTTATTAATAACAAAATATTAATCAATCATATAATCAATCAACAATTTGTATCTCTTCCCTAAGGCATTGTTTATCACAGCAGTGTACTTTACATTTTCATTTCATAACTCTAAACTTGAGTACAGCTGCCTTTAGTCCATGTTTGTTATCACATACTGTAGTTTACAGCCAGCCTCTTCATTGAGACTACTGTCAATCAATTTATGAATGAAAAGTGTCTGCCCAGGACACGGTCCATTGCCTTTTCGAGGTGGACCCGTTTTCAAGTATTTGTCAGAATATCATCTGTGTATGTGCATTCAGCATTGTACATATGGCACTACGCTGAATTGATATTTGCTGATTTCGGCGTGCGTGTGTGTGTGCATGCCGTGAATGTGTGTGTCCATGACTCCATGCCGTGTCCCCCTCTTGAAAGTACACTAAATAAGAATGTTTTGATAGTTCTGTATAGTTCATTTTACATCAATTAACATGTTTTAATTCAGTTCTAGTCAAAGCCATGGTGCGTCATGGTAGAGGTAGAGGTAGACCATGGTCTGCCATTACATACTGTTTTAAGCAAATCATGTGTGGTGTTTAATATAAGTGATAAATGGGGTGGCAGAGGCTCAGGGTTCGAACCCGGACTCCCCGAGAGTTAGTGCCGATTCTGCCGAAGTGTCCTTGAGCATGACTCTGAACCCCTAATTGCTCCCGATGTGCAGGTTGGTGCCTTGCATGGTTTCCTCCGGCATCGGTGTGTGAATGGGTGAATATAATCTCTGTAAAGCGCCTTGGATAAAAGTGCTATTTAAATGTAAAATATAAATTTTAAATGGCCAAATGATTGGCAGCAGAAGGTACCAGAGTATAGGCATGAACTCTATGAAGTCAATGAATTTAGACCAGAATTAAGCACAGTACTGAATCTGCTCTCTTGAGAGTTTTTAATGATTTGCTTTTAACTGCTGATTCTGGCAGCTCCTCAGTCCTGGTCCTCCTGGATCTTTCAGCAGCATACTGTGTAGACTAGTGAAGATACTAGTCTACACTCAATCCCAGCTCGCCTCAATCCCACAATGCAATACTTTGTTTTCAACATGTTTCGCACAAACGTCAGTAGCATTACAAAGTTACATACAAAAATACCTACCTCTTCCATTTTCCACCTTTATTTCCCATTCCAAGTGCGTTTGTCTATGTAACTATTTTCAACAATGGGATAATATTTTTAAAAATTGGTGGGCATTTTGAAAGTAGGCCTAGCTCTCAAGTCTAAAAAGTGTGGGCACCCCTGGTGTAGAGCATGACATCACAAACATCATAAAAATAGAGAAATAGAAGCGCTGCAGGAATCAGTCAGTGGCTCTTATATAGATGGGTTCTCTTTGGTGTTACAGGTAGGACTATAGACAAAATAATAACTTTCTTTATCACAAACGTCACGTTGGTATCTCTGGCACTCTGGCCTGGTTTCAGTCGTACCCTGCAGACAGAGATTCCATAATGCTTTTACTCCCTATTCACCAGTATTCACCAGTCTTCACTCAGGCGCCTGCAGCTGCTGCAAAATGTGTCTGTTAGCCTTCTTACTGCCCCTGTCAATTTTAGAATTCATTTTAAGCTTTTATTTGTTTATAAATCTTTGCACGGGCTGGCCCCTGCCAACAAGTTGCTCCTGGAGGTTCCTAAAACCGACCGATGAGTAGGCCTAGAGGTGACTGTGCCTTTCCTTCCGCTGCTCCTAGGCTTTGAACAGCCTGCCCACCCAAATTAGAAGTGCTCATTCTATTGAGATTTTTAAATCCCTACTCACAAATTCACAATTCCCTTTTTTTCATGAGCTTTTAATCACATTGAGTCCATTATGTCTTTCTATCTGATTGATGTGACATGTGACTTTGTTGTTGTTGCATTTGCATTATTTCCTTGTTGATGTTTTGTCTCGCTTGTACAGAACTTTGGTTGTTGTAAATGCCCTCTACCCCAGTGGTTCTAATCTCAACCTGTGGGTCGGGACCCCCAGTTGGGTCCCCACAGGATTTTGGCCGTCCCCACAGTGAAGTGACAATTTAAGGACTTTATTTTTAATAAAATAAAATAAAAGACCATTACTGCATCAAAGGGCATCAACAAACTATAGGGCTACTAAAAACTGGTCAAACATTGGTCAAATAGTCAAATAATATAGGCAATATTTTTTTAAATAGACGATCTACAAGTTCACAACACCTCGCAATGAAAGGCGTTGTGAGCTTGTAGATCGTCTATTTTCACAATATTTATCTGTGGAACTCAACCTCTACAATTCCCAGCAGTCTGTCGTCTGCGTCACCCAGGTGGATGTGTACGTGCATCTTACTGGTTATCTTATTATTTTTTTATCTGCTACCCTATCGTTCCAGAAATAGCAACAGTGCTTTTAATATGTAGGAGATGCAGTTGCATTAATTAACTCTAATTTGCATTAATACCTACTCTTATACATACTTTAAACCATTTTTAAAAGTGTATCTGCTAAATATCTAAATGGTACTTAAAATGCATTTCTACAGGCAAAGCTATACTCTACAACCACACTTTGGATTTGCATGAACTTTAGTGTGAATGTTTAGAAACATTAACTGACGTCCATGGTGCTTTTCAATTAGCGTTCATTTGAATTATGTAATATTGTGCCATTGTTATTCAGGAAAATTAATAAATATATGAATAAAACAAAACATGTATTTATGTACATTTAGGCATTGATAAATTGAAGTTTATTTATTTTATTTTTATGTTCTGCTCTGGACAGTTGGACTTCTCTTCACTTCAGACCAGTCTGGAGTGAGTGGTGCTGTACTGTACTCGTACTGTAGTACTATACTGTTACTGTACTGTAGAAGCCCTCCTCCCTGGCCTCTGTGTGTGTGTGTGTGTGTGTGTGTGTGTGTGTGTGTGTGTGTGTGTGTGTGTGTGTGTGCGTGCGTGCGTGCGTGCGTGCGTGCGTGCGTGCGTGCGTGCGTGCGTGCGTGCGTGCGTGCATGCGTGCGTGTTAGGCTGTGCAACAGTAACATGTACGTACGTACGTACATGTGGGACACGCATACATAGGGACACACATTGCTGTCTATAGGAGTGGCTTGCACCACTCAAAAACAGTGAAGAGAATGGTTTTCATATGAATAGTAGTGGAAAAACATATTTTCCAGTGTGTTTAACTCCCACTGTAAATGCCATGCACCAACACAAAGGCAACATTGATGACAGAATTAGTCTTCTGCCAAGGCAGTGCTGAGCAGTACCCTAATGCAACAAGGCCTCAGGCATAGTGTGGAACTGGAATATGTTTTTTAGATTTATTTTGGCATTTATGCTTCATTTACAGTAGATAGGAGAGTGCATGCAGAGAGAAAAACCTAGGACAGAGAGAGTGCGAGACATGGTGAGAATTGGTATAGAACGTATGACTTACAAGGACCACCTCATGGTCAGTGCATAGTGATGGGATTGATAGGATTTGTGGCACCCCCACATAATCAATAGTTGTATCGATAGCATACATAATATAAATAGTTTCATCTGTAGAGAAATGTTACACTTTTATGATTTATTTTAAGTTTACATGTGAATAACCATATGTTTTAAGTTTAGTTTAAATATTGTTATGGTTAAAAGTAGGGATGCGCCGATAATATTGGCCACATATTGGTAGAAGATGATATTTGGCGTTATCGGTCAATATCGGCATCGGCAAATAAAGTTTACATTCACCGATGGCAGTGCTGCAGTAGCTAGTAGTGGCTGTTTCTGTTGCACTGGCTATGTTGGTGTATTGGTGGCACAAATGGTGTAAATAATAAGACCAAAAACGAAATAAATAAATATTTGTATCGACTATCGGCTAATTGTTATTTACATCGGTATCGGCCAAGAATTTCCATATCGGTGTATCCCTGGTTAAAAGTACATAGTTTAAGTCTGTAATTCTAGGAACTGTGATAACAAGCTCCAATAACAAGCACACACTAATTCTCAGTCCAAGGTTGAAAAGACAAGGCTTTTTTAAAGAACTGTGGGTATTTAAGTATGATGAGAGCTGTCTGGCTCTGTATTGATGATATGCACACGGCTGCAATCTTGACAGCAAGGGGCTACCATAGGTGCAACTTCCCATAGACAGCCCATTCATCCAAACAGAAAAGTCCTATTTAATTGTATTAAATAACGTCAAACTCACCAACATTACAGCAATACGAAAAGCTTGAATTATCGTCTTACTAGCTACAAAATGTTTGTTTCATAAAAATCCACATGGTATGAGCTACTTCCTGTCAAGACATTCCTTGCAGATGATTCTTTTTCTAAGTGTCGGAGTTTGGAACCACTCGTTATCAGTAAAGCAACCTCCTGCTGCCTCCTGCATTATGTGCAAATTCTAAAGGTGGTGCACATGGGCTGTTAAGTGATAGTCAACGAGCACTTCCAAACTCCAGCACTTGGAACAAAATCATCTGCAAGGAATGTCTTGACAGGGAGTAGCTCATAACATGCATACAGTGGATTTTTATTAAACAAACACGGTTGGTGAGTTTGACGTTAATACAATTAGATAGGACATGTTCTGTTTGGATGAATGGTAGGCTGGCTGTCTATGGGAAGTTGCACCGAGGTAGCACCTTGCTGACAAGATGGCAGCCGTGTGCATACCATCAATAGTAAGTCACTGGTGGGCGTTGCCAAGCTGCTTGATTAACCTCTGCACTACCCTCCCTACAGTATGATGGACAAACACTATGACCCAGCTGTCAAGTACAAACTGGACATGGGACTTGTCCATTGTCCACCCACCACCGTGACTAGAGACCAATGGTCAAGCAAGTTGGAGTTCCTCCTTGCTGTTGCAGGACAAATCATAGGCCTCGGAAATGTGTGGAGATTCCCATATCTGTGCTACAAAAATGGAGGAGGTGAGTCAAGACTGTAAAACTAAATGCATATAGACTGAGAAATGAACTAACCATGAAACGCATTTAGCAGCACCAAAACAACATATAGTTTTCACATTGTTTATAAAATGTTTTGCAATAATATCGTATTGTTCACATCCATTCAATATCGGAGATTTAATTATTCCATGGCTCTATAGCAGTGGTTCTCAAAGTGGGGTCCAAGTACACTCTGGATTATGTAAGGGGTTTCAAATGATCCTTACAGGAATCTGGGTCATGAGGGTCCAGTAAAATTCATATGTAGGCCTACTGTCAAATGTTGAGAAATAACTTGTCTTGTTTCTAAGGGGTGTTCTTCATCCCTTATGTCCTCTTCCTCTTTACCTGTGGCATCCCCTTATTTCTCCTGGAGACGTCTATGGGCCAGTACACTGCACAGGGAGGTATTACCTGCTGGCAGAAACTTTGCCCCTTGTTTGCAGGTAAACATCTACTATTCACTATAAACTAAAAAATACATTACAAAGTATCTTATGAGGTGTGATCATTTACAAAATGGTATTATGTCCAATGAAGCTTACAGTAGAATTACACACAGACGCAGGCATGCATGCACGCACGCATGCACGCAGGCATTAAAAAAGCAATTTTCAGTACAATGACAATATAGATACAGTATCAACAATCTACAGTAACTGTACTGTATAATACACTGAAAAAAAGAGAATTCAGTATCCGTGTGAACGGCAGGCTCAGGATCAGTGCGGTATTGTACTCAGGATGGATGTTATTATGGACCAAGTGGAGCAACCATGTGCGTCATTGCATAACCTCATGGCTACCAGCACAGACCAAGTCTATCGTTATTCTTCCAGGAGAGAATTGAATCTGCCCAAACGCCTGCTGCGTGCTCACCCCACCAATTCCTAAACCAATTATTGGCATAGGAATGCAACACAAACAAAATAATCTCCATGAATTCAAGGCTTCATGGGGTATGTTCGTATGTAATTGATAGAAACATTTGTTTTAGGGTGTTTTAGGGTGAACTACTCCCTTTAAGTTAGTATTGTAAATGTTGGTTGTAAAGCAATAATTAATGTGTTTTTCCCTCCTGTGTGTGACCTGGCACATGTTTGCATGAGTTACAAAAGTTAATGGTTATTCCTATCTGACAAACCTGTGCTCACGAGATTCCAACTTTCCTAGTATGTGCACAATATTAACACACTGTGTCGCCCTGAAATTAATATGTTACAGAATGAAAAAGAAACCCCTAGGTGGGGTTGGCAAAAGGGCCTTTCTGTGTGGAGTTTGCATGTTCTCCCCATGTCCACTAGGGTAGGTACCCTCACAAAAAACATGCAGTAATCCTGGTCTCTATACTGCCTCCCCCTGGCCAGAGGCACCTGATGGAGGGGAATGGAACTGGTTGGAATAATGTGTTCCTTCCACACGCTACGTCCAACCAGTCCGGTGAAAAGAAGTTAAGAATTAAAGAGGTTATTTTTCCAACAGCTGGACAAAGTTAACTTTCATGTCCTTCATTTTCACCATACCATAGTGGGCAAGATGAATAACTGATATAATCCAAAATCTTTTTTTGAATTGACTTTATTTTCCTTGTAGAAACATTAGGTAAATTAGTGTAATTCCCATTCTGGGCGGGAACCCCTTTCGGTGTTTTAACCCTTCTGGACGGGAACCTCTTTTGGGGTTCTGTACAGTAGCCTATGTACAGTATTCAAAAAATTTAAAAACATTGATGCTGCTATATAAATAGTTGAAGTTTTTCAGAAGATTTAGGTCAGGGTTTCAGTCGGCCTCAGTCCAAAATGGGTTAACACTGAGTAACACATGATTTATTTATTTCCTTTCAGGAATCGGTTATGGAAGTCAGGTGGTGGTGTTATACTCCAGTATTTATTACATCATCATACTGGCATGGGCGTTCTTCTACCTCTTCTCTTCTTTCAGCTCAGAGCTGCCCTGGTCAAGTTGTAGAAACTTTTGGAACACAGGTACGTTGAAGTTTTAAATGCACAACTGATCATTCATGCTTTGAATTTCCATATACGGTTGCATCAGCATATATAATGTGGTTTAAAATCCCTGATGTGTCGCCTCGGAAGGAAGTGTAGGAAAAGGAAGGAAAGAGGATGCACGTGATAATGTTCTCCGAATATCAGCACTTATTTGGTAAAACACGAGATGAAATCGTTACAAAGCAGCATGTAAGAAAGGTACACGCAAAGTTGTCTGATTCAACCAAGTCTCCGGAGCCAATGTGAGTCTCAGTTGGACAGCCCCCTTCACAAATAATCCAAGTTAGTGTTATATACACACAAAGACCACAACTCAAAGTCCCTCCTCTCACCGGACAGGAAAGAATTCCCCATTAACTGTTAAGTGTCGATAAATGTAGCAAGTTTAAAGATGATTTGGTAAGTCGCTTTTCGATCTTGTTAATGTCAATGCCCATAGTACCACCTTCTGTCCAATTACAGTAAGGCCATGGATAAACTTTGACCTATTGCCCAAACATAGCATTCAGTTTTATCTTTTTGTTTTGTCTAGAATGCTAATGAAGATAAACACATGTTCACAACATTGCACCGTGACGTGTTATGAGCATGTAGATCTGTTACTTAAAAAGAAAATGTCCTCTTGTGGGTCTATACCGGATCCCAGTATTTTCAAATTGGGATATGTGGCCAAATGTATGACCAAACATGACCAAAGAAATACAAATACGAAATTGAAACATAAAAATGTCAACAGGGGGGGAAAAAAGTAGTCGTTCTCAAATATTTTCATCTCAAGGACCCCTGAATGTTCTTGAAAGCTGCCTCGATCAACAATACTATGTGTATTTCATTATTTCAACAGAGACCTGTGTGGAGTTTCATCGAAAGACTGACCTCGTCAATTGGACTGTATCAGAAAATGCGACATCGCCAGTAAGGGAATTCTGGGAGTGAGTAGACAAACTGCAGCCTATCTCAAAATGCCATTTGTTTTGTTTTAGTTGTTTTGGGGACCAGATACAAAATACATGAATCAAAACTGAAAACATGCTTTGTATTTAGTCACTAGCTAGTTTCCATAATGTATGTCGGCGGCAGGTGACTAGAAGCCATAAAATACAATACCTATTATTGTCACTACAAATGGACCAGAAAACTATTGACATCCACTCACGCGCATGTGCGCATAGTCCGCATATACATTACAATAAATACAAATCAGTTTACAAAAATTATCCAAAGTTATAAAAGATAGGCCATCAAAATGTCAAGTGAATTGCTTAAAATATATATTGTATTTATAAATATGGAAATCAGATTTGCAGATTGACAGGGAGGTTTTCCATAATTTATGGAATAGGAAATGGAAATGCTAATATAATAATCTGAAAGGATTGGAACGTACGATTTGTGACTGAAATTTTGTTTTGCAGGAGAAGAGTTTTAAATATAACTGGAAACATTGATGAATTGGGCAGTGTACGATGGGAGCTGGCATTATGTCTGGCATTATCCTGGATTATATGTTACTTTTGTGTCTGGAAAGGAGTGAAGTCCACAGGTAAGGTAAGACACCATCTCTGCTTTTTTCATTGTTGTTGTGATATCCAAGTGCTAAAGTCACATAGTGTGTCAATTGTGTCATATGCGCCGATCCCGTGGGTGCACTCCCACAGAGATAGCTGAGCACCCTGTATTTATTATAATTAATAATTACAGCTTGTGATGAGGTGTTGTAGCTTTCCAAAATATCCTCTTTGCAGCATTCCTTTTTCAGCGTTCCTTTCATGTAGACAATCACTGTAAAGACAGTGGAGATATACAGTACAGGTGTGTAGCTAGACTTGCTAAAACAGACTACTACACAGTATGATTTTAAGTAAATATCTAAATATTGGCAGGCAAGCATTCAGAGATTGTGGAAGAGTGTCTGACTTGAGAGACAGTATCAGCCGGTAACACGCAGGAGTCTGTCCCTGTTACAATGCGGTAGTCCCCTGGGAGATAGATGCTGAAGTGGAGCACCACAACCACTATCAGATCCCACTTACCTACCGCACCCAAGCCGTGCTACTCATATGCAGAGTAGGAGGTGCCCTGGATCGAACCCATGAATTTGTGGTCCAAAGGTTAGAGCTCTACTGACTGAGCTACCCGGACACAAATAACCTGACCATGATGTGTGAACATGGGAGCGCAAGTGTAATATTTGGTATTTCAAATAATTTATCCTCAATTCAGTCAACTGCCAGTCCCATACGTACAGAGAATTGTAGCTCGTTTATTAATACTAATAGTATACTTTCTGTTAGTAACAAAGACAAGACACTGTCATATTGAATTTACTCAATATTTATAACTGCTGGGTTCTTTATAACACAAGACCTTTATTTTTTAAATGTTTTTTTTGTGGCTTTCGCCTTTATTTTATGGGGGTGGGGGGAGGGATGGGGGGGGCATGCGGTGGGGGCCGTCGGGATCAGGAGTCGAACCCACGGCACACTACCAGACTGGATTACCAGCCAAGGTGCCTGGACCATTGAGCCATGGCCCAGGCCACAAGACCTTTATTGATCCCGCAAGGGAAATTCAGTTTATGAGAATATACTGGATTCAGGGATCGATTGTTTAATTTATTTTGTCAAGATTTAGGATGAAGACAGTGGTGACTGTAGTAGCTTGCATCATTTGTCAATCTGTCATAAATGGTACTTCAAAATGTCCTAAAGCAAGTGTCTCACTGAAATATGTAAAACATCTTGGTAATATCAAAAAGAACACTAATATTCCATGCAGAGACAACTAATGCACACTGGTTCTCTCATAGGTGGTTTACTTCACTGCTACTTTCCCATATGTGATGCTGGTGGTGTTGCTTGTCCGAGGGTGCACGTTGCCCGGGGCTATAGATGGAATCAAGTTCTACCTCTACCCAGACCCATCCCGCCTTTCTGATCCTCAGGTAGGATGATGTGTTGATGTGTTTTCTGTTTTGCACAAAAAACTAGGGCTAACAAATGGCCTCATCACATTTGTGATGACAGCCATCTCTGTTTTTAGCCCAATGAGTGTTTTTCGTGCAAAACAAATGCTTGCAATGGATTCAGAATCATGAAAACCCCCTAGTTAGACCCGTCACATGCTACTTAAAGCAGAATGATTTTCTTTTTTACATTTTGCTTACAAATAGGTCGTTTATGATTATCTTAAATAATTTTGAGTTGCGTCCTTTATTCCAATATGAGTGCAAGAAATGGCCTGTTCATCATCTACACAATGTCTTGGCATTTATTAGTCAATAATAAGATATCTATCAATCTATCAATCTATCAATCTATCAATCTATCAATCTATCAATCTATCAATCTATCAATCTATCAATCTATCATCTATCAATCAATCAATCAATCTATCAATCTATCAATGCTCCAAGTCTGTGTGTAATCCACATAACTAGAGAACCGTTCGCCCCAAAGACTTCAAATTCAACACACGTGTTCCACACCACCGCAGGGAGTGCAGTGCCAGGTGTCGAGCCGGTTAGACCCACTGCTGTCCAGAAGGGGCACCGCTGTAGAGGCCCCACGGGCACCGCTCTAACGCTGTAGAGGCCCCACGGGCACCGCTCTAACGCTGTAGAGGCCCCACGGGCACCGCTCTAGTGCAATGAACTACTGGACAAATGGCCTAATTAGTGCAGCTGACGTACAAGAGAAATCTTACCTACACTTTTTTCATGATACTCACTGTCCTTGCTCTCTATTCGGTCCCTAGGCCTGATTATTCTTGTTGCTCTCATGCAGTTGTTTTATATTTGTTCTGTTTTAGTTTTTGTTCTGGCGCCAACTGAAAAACAAAACAGTTTTCACACAATTATTTTGTTTCCTCATGATAAGGTATTAGAAGGCTGTGAAATTTGATACGAATTCAGTTGGGGTAAACCTATGTAATAAACTGGATAACGAACTAAAATGTAGCCACTCCATCAAAAATATTCAGATCATATAAACCTGACTCAGGATTGCAACAAAAGGGAGACACAGGCACAGTTAACTTAAAAGTGTATAAAAAAACATATAAGATAAATATATAAGATGTCAGTAAATATGAATGATCATCAGTGTGTAAACACTCATGCGTGTGAGTGTACAGTATGTGCAGTGGGAATGTTGTAAGGTGTAAACCAATTGGCACACACACACAAACAAACAAACAAACAAACCAGTAGAGAGGAGAAAAGACTCAGGATCCAATCTCACTGATGATCCAACTCCACCCTGCCAATCAGCCCTAGCAAGCGGCAATGTTAGGGGTCATCACCCCCCCCCCCCCATAAAACAGGGACCCTAGGGTCACTGAAAACCAACTAGATCAAATATAGATCATCACTGTAATGAATTATAATTGTATGATTATTTTATTAATCATATTACTAATTATATAGTAAAGGTGTGTATACTCATACGTACGTGTGCATACGAGCATACGTGCGCATAAATGAATATATGTATTCATATAAAAAATAGGAATAAAAAAGAAATCCAAGGTAGCACATCCCTGTATAAATGGCTCTGATGAAGCCTCATAGCCAAAATGTGTAAGCGTTCCTTTTTGGTGTGTGCCAATAAAGAAATGGAAATGTGAGTACTTTGTACTCTCTCTGTTGCAGGTGTGGATGGATGCTGGGACACAAATATTCTATTCCTATGCCATTTGTATTGGCTGCTTAACTGCACTTGGCAGTTACAACAAATACAACAACAACTGTTACAAGTAAGTCTGCAATGTACTGTACTGTAGGTGCATGACTGGTGGATTGTAAAAATGTACAATGGGCACATCTGACCTGGTAAACAGATGCAGGACAGACATAGAATTAAGATGTTTGTATTTATTTCTTTGTACGTTTAGAGCTGATCTGATCGTACTGATGAAGATTGTTATATAATCAAAAGGTTGATCGCTATTAAAGACAGCAGGACCAAGTTTAATTTGTGTCATGTTATGTAAAAACCTACAAAGGCTTGCATCCTGCAGTATTATAATACAATTACTGTACTGGAATCATTTATTGTATCACATTGAGTGTCACACTAATGTGACATTTTCTTTGCATAACAATCTTATTTTGAGATTGATGGGTTATCATTCCAAATACAAACTAAAGACATGCTAAACTCCCCATAGTGTATATGACATACTCTATAGGAGTGTTTATTAGGAGTATCTATTATAGCTATAGGACAGTTCAAGGGAAACTGTTTAACATTGATCATGTTCTATGCATGTAGACATGTATACCAAGCAATTGTTCCTAATGAAACACATTTTGAATTCTGTTATGTGAAACTTTGCACAACCAAAACCGATACTACTGTGACCAAATATGTGTCTTTTAGGGACTGTGTGTACCTATGCCTACTGAACAGTGGGACCAGTTTTGTAGCTGGCTTCGCCATCTTCTCTGCACTTGGTTTCATGGCTTATGAGCAGAACATGGACATATCAAAAGTGGCTGAGTCAGGTGAGAATTGGAATAATAAAGAGGTCAGTTGATGTAATTAGACTGTGACTTCACTGGACCATTGTCACATATCCCAGGAATGGGTTGACCAAAGTCCAGCTCTATTATTTATTTTTAAGAATATTTTACACCCCATGTTGACATAAGATTACCGGTACCTCAAATTCTACCTCTGTTAATTCGTCCCGCTCCCAGTGTGTAAAGCCCTAACCACACCAAAGGGTCGCCATGCAACTCCTTTGGTCCAAACGGTTGCGAGGAGTTGCATGGTGACCCTTTGGTGTGGTTTGGGCCATTGAATTCCATGCGTTG
Organism: Protomyctophum parallelum; assembly: GCF_964188405.1. Lineage (NCBI taxonomy): Eukaryota > Metazoa > Chordata > Actinopteri > Myctophiformes > Myctophidae > Protomyctophum > Protomyctophum parallelum. The sequence goes on along the minus strand of NC_139703.1, from coordinate 15,434,383 downwards.
AATCACTAAGGACAACGTGCGTCAACGTGCATCAACGTGCAACAGGACATATCACACCGCTGGGACAACGTTAAAACTGTCTCGACCCTTTGGTGTGGTCTTTACTTTCTCTCTATCCATGCAGGTCCTGGTCTGGCTTTTATCGCTTATCCTCGCGCAGTGGCCATGATGCCTCTGCCTCAGATCTGGGCTATCTTCTTCTTCGTTATGGTCATCTTACTTGGCTTGGACAGTCAGGTAGGTTTACCCTTTTCCTAAATGTGCAAAATAAAGACATGTTAACGATTTATCTATTTTTATACTTTGACATAAGAAAATAACAAGACTAGACTATCAAAAAGCTCAGAATGTGTCATCATGTAACTTCTTTCTGTGGTCAAAGACAATCCATGAAAGACAATCCAATTTCTGGTAACTCGTGTGATCATAATCTTTATACTATGACCTTTGTAAAAATTACTGCCTTGTCAGTGGTATCAAACAGTTCGGCCATTCAATGCTGTGATCTAACCACCCACTTTACCATGTCTGAGTTAAATTAACACTGATGATTTTACTGTGTCGTCATATAAACTGAAATGACACTGTTTCAGTTTGTAGGTCTGGAAGCTCTCATGACAGCAATTTCCGACATGTATCCTGAGTTCTTTCAAGTTGGACATCGACGTAAACTTCTTCTGCTTGGCATTAGTGTGTTCTGCTTCTTCATAGGCCTGGTGATGGTTACAGAAGTAAGATCAAGTACCAAACTCTGATACTGCATCCTTTATTCATGATCAAAATGGTTCCTCATCTCTTATACAACTAATACCTACTCCCAAACATAGGGTGGACTGTACATCTTCCAGGTGTTTGATTACTATGCCTGTAGTGGGATGACCCTCCTCCTCTTTGCTATACTGCAGTCTGTGGGTATTGGCTGGGTTTATGGTAAGTTACGTAAAAAGGAATGTAGGTGTCTTTGTTAATGGTATGGTTCACTGGAGAATACTGTACTTGTGATGACACTCAAATCATCAATCACATTGAATTCCCTGAATGTCGATATCCATCCCATAGGTGCAGACCGCTTCTACGATAACATAGAGGACATGATTGGATATCGTCCGTTCCCCTTGATTAAGTACTGTTTGAAGTACATAACTCCAATAATATGTATGGTGAGTAATTTAAGTCAAAATATTCACCAATCAATTCACTTGATAAAAAAAAATAGAAACCTCAGTTTGAGGAATTTGAATTGCAAACAATTGCTTGTGAACACTCTAAGGAAACATACAAAATCTTTTACAAGATTTTTTTATTATTCATGGATTAAACTGTTGTTCTCACAACTAATTTCAGGCAACGTTTGTGTTCTCCTTGGTCAAATTTACCCCTCTGAAGTTCAACAACACCATTGAATATCCATGGTGGGGCTACACACTTGGTTGGTGGTTCACTCTCTCCTCTACACTCATGGTTCCTCTTTGGATGTTGTACAATGTCATTGTTACTCCTGGTTCTCTGAGACAGGTACGGTATGCTGTTTGTGTAAAAAACTAAAAACTAAAACATGCCGTCTTTAAATAATACTCTTTGGCAGTGGTGGAAAAAGTACATACATTTTTACTAAGTAAAAGTATCGATACTGCAATGTAGAAATAATATGTTACAAAGTAAAATTAAGTTACTTGAGTAAAAGTACAAAAGTATTGGTAATAAAATGTACTTAAAGTACCAAAAGTAGGTAAACTCAAGGTTTAAATAGGACTGTGGTTAATGTATGTTTTGTAATACCGTAATAATCAAAAAACAAAGCAACTAGTAACTAAAGTTTTCAAATAATTGTAGTGGAGTAAAAGTACAATATTTGTCTCTGAGATGTAGTGGAGTAGAAGAAAAAGTATATTGGAATACAGTGGAATACAGTAGTAAAAGCACCTCAAAATTGAACTTAAGTACAGTACTTGAGTAATGTACTTGGTAACTTTACACCACTGCTCTTTGGTCATCTAAACCTTCTCTTCTTTGTTAGCGAATCTCAACCCTGTGCACTCCTGCCATTGACCTTCCTTTGACCAAAGCTCAGAAGAAAGCTCTCGAACAGCATGAAATGGAAGTATGGATGAACCACAAAGACACAGGATCCCTGAAACCATAAGGCCTCAAGTGTATGTTTCTTGCCAACCCATTGATGATAAAGTTTATATTGATTCTTAGGTATGATATTTTGTACAGTTACAATCTTTAAACACATGATTATTATGTGAAGGTGCCAAATGAATGAACGGTGATACCAGACCAGGATGTGTTTTTTTTTTGTCAATACATTTTTAGTTTTTTGGAGGTTGGAAAATAACCTGGCTAAAAGGGATTTGTTTTCAGTAAAGTGATAATTGTGTCTAAAATCTAACTGACATGAATTAAAGCTAATAAAGAACAACGTATATATTTTACTACTATTAGGTTTAAGACAGAAAGCCTGTGGGACCAAACACCATAGTACCTCAACAATGCTGACATTATTTTCATCAGGCTAAATCAACACACATCACCTGTCTCCAAGGAGTATCAATGAATTTAAGGTCTGGGGACTCAGTTGATGCTTGATTGACACTGAAGTCTTTGTCCTCGGACCAGATGTAGAGGGGACATGCAATAAAATGATGGTCAAATCACTTTCCTTTCCACAAGAAAATACTACACAATGCATTAATAATGTGAGCTTAACAGTGTGCGTGGGATATAAACTATACCGTTGGCTCTTAAAGCACCTATCTTCATATAGGCTACAGTATATTTGGTCCTTACTGGTGCTCATAAGATGGCATAATTCCTATCTACTCACTCTGTGTCTTAGACGTCTTTGTACAGTTGAAACAAGTTCAACATTTTAATTCTTTGGTAATTGGTGGTGATTTTGTTTTAATATTTGTATGCAATAACAATAGCTTTTTTTTCATCATGCTACTTTCCAGTTAGACAAAAAACTGTAGTTTCTATTGGCTTGAAAAAATTAAGTAATTGGTTGTCATTGGTAGGCACTCAGGTTTCTTAACTGTTCATAGCCCAACAATGAAATGCTAAGTGAGAAGATGGGAATTGTGACATCTCATAATGAACATTAGTGAGGAACTATTATATTAAAGGTAGGGTAAGTGATATTTGTTAAAAGGTTAAAGCATATATTCTGATAGTATTCATTGCTATAGTGTTTGTTCAATAATGGTGGTCTACCCACCTCTCCAGCTCTGAAGTGAAGTGAGCTTTACCAAGACTTATCATCTTACATCATCGCGATATCATAACATAACATCATATGCCGATTTGCTCAGTGACAGACAAAACAAACGCTGTGCATTGTTAATGGCATTTAATGTTTGTGTTAGTGACAAAACAAACATTAGACTCTGTCCATTGTCAATGGCGTTTTTTATGTTTGTCTAGACAAGACAAACATTAAACCTGTAGTGTATAGTGTATAAAATACATGTTCTGTTTAAGAGCTGGAGAGACAGGGAGACCCGTTACTGCACAAACACTCTAGCAATGATTAGTCTCAGAATATAGTTATTTAGCACTTATTTTAACAAAGGAATATCACTTACCCTACCTAAAATACGGCAATAAATGGGTGAAGAGCTCTAAGGCAAATTTATGCTTTAGTGAAAAAGTAACTTGAGTAACATGTCTCTCCCTTTTTTGTCATCTATCTATAAATGCACCAAGTCTGTGTGTCCACGTAACTTGAGAACCGTTCGCCCCACAGACTTCAAATTCGACACACACGTTCCAAGTGCCCTGCCTGGTGTCGAGTCTGTCGTATAGCCTTGTCAGGAACCAGCACAAAAGCCTCTGCCCGGGCTATGGACCTGTTCACCCTTGTTCTGGCATCACAATGTTTGTTCTGACATCGGCATAGACTCCATATTTGGGCATGCCTGACAAAGAACTCCATATATGGGCATAAAAGGGACAGACATAATAACTGGGTGGGGCATTCATTTCCAACTTGCATTGTTCCAAATGCCTAACGCCTAACGGCACCGCTCTAGTAGCATAAATTAGGCTTTACATAAATAAAGGCTTATTACTGGATTTTCCACATAGATCTGGATGGAATAATTTGAACACACTTATTTTTTGTTATGAGATCAAAGTTGTCAGCCTTCAAAAGATGTATCAACATGTTCACATGTAATTAGTATTTTAATATGTTTTGTGACTGATTTTCAAATAAATATTTTTTTTGACAAAGTGAGAGTGAATGTGACATAATTGGGCTTTTAATTTAAACCTGCTCACAAAGCAAGCTATTCATTATTTAACCATGAATACAACATTCCTGTTTAGAATGGTGAAATGTACCGGTAATTGTGAAATGATGTGTTTTGCTAAGTATTTCACACATATTGTCATACTGTAAAAAAGTATTGAATCTTATTTTACAGCAACATTTAAAACACTTATTGATAGTCCCTTAAAAAAGATACAGGTTTACAATTCCCAACAGAAACTACTGTATATTTAAATTCTTTGACAAATGTTACCATACACACGCACACACACACCCATACACAAACAACCACAATTCGTTGTTGAACGTACAGGCCTTTTTACACAAAGTATGTAAGACACCAAAGGTGTGAAAACCAACTAAGGGTTTAAGAAAATGAAAAATGTATAGCCAAGATCTTATCCAGGCTTGGATTGATGTGGTTTACTTGACAAAACTGTGTTTAAAGACAATAGCGGTGGTTTTACAATCTTAGCAAAAGTGCATTATTGTCCACAATTTAACACACATAAGAAATTAAATTCAGTGGCCTAAAGAGTTGACTGTTGCTGGACTAAAAAGGCAAGCAAAAACAGTAAATTGCTTTAGTCACATAACCAGATTTTCTAAAAATGTTGTGGAAAATACAAAGATTACAGGGACGATTTAGAGGGGACAGCTGTTTTGATGATTCATACTTAAAGCTTCATTGACTTTTCCTGTGATTGACTTCCTGTTTTTAAGAGGGTGGTACTCACAGTGTAGAGTAGCATACAAGAATTAGTACCAATACACAGCTGTGATATGGGGTGATTTGGTTGAGGTTATTATACGGTTCACTTCAGTAGTACTGTGATGGACTTTGCCAACCTTAGCTGCTTTGCCAGTCATAATACGTTGTGCTCCACTACTTTGCTGTACTTTGCATGAAAACTAGGCTCCTATTCAGAGCTGGCTTACCTAAGCCATGTGTTCTTCAGACAAAGCAACATGCAAACTGTTAACTATGCTTAGTCCTGTTTTACAGGTGCAGAGCTCTAAAATGGGGTGGTGTGTAATCTGGAAAATATAATATAAACTGAAGAAACATTTACTGACATTCAGAGTATTGTATTTAATGATTCAAATTAGTTATGGTCAAGTTGTCTTGGTTTATTGACACACGTACAAGTAGATTTCTTATTGGGTTTTCTTCAAAATACCACTAGGTTCACAAGAGTTATTCCACCTTTTATCCATAGTAGATATTGCACTGCACATTATGAAAATACGTTAAATTTCAAGTCTGGATACAAAAAAAGAAAAAAAAAAGTTACAGCAAAGACAACTCTGAGGTCTCAGTACCAACATGTGCACTTTTGGAACTGAATACCATCTGTCCTGGCTTACCTGTGTTCCACTCTGAATAGAAGCCTAAGGACATTGGAAATCCAATTACACTCATTTTGAACTAAAATGAAGTAATGACATCTTTCCAAAAAGAAGTGGCCAAAACTGATCACAGAACTATCATAATTTAATCACGCATCACACTGGGATTCATTCTGTTTTACAAAGAACAGAACACAGGCTGCAGCACTGGCTGTATTTGAAGGTGCATTGTGTGGCTGATGCACAGTCCATGTGACAGAAGCGATGCTTTTTGGCTTGCAATCGTCCTTGCTCACATGCTGTTTCTTTTTCAGAAACAGTGCTTGGGGGGCTAATGAGGTTTGGATAAGTGCGTGGGGTTTGTACAACTCCATTCCTGCCTCGACCCCTGGGGTCTGTTTTGGAAGCAAAGGGAGGCCTGCCTTCCTTTCCCGCCGTTCAGATGTCATTTTCATCAGGGAAAATCCTGACTCCTCCGTCGTCGTTTAATTCCCACTTCACCGTTCATGTTGCTCTTCAAGCTCTCATCCCTTCTCCTCTTCATCTTCCCAACCTGGATAGCAACCATGAGATGAAATACAAACTTTAGAAATGCAATGTTCGGAAATAGACTGTGAACCATCGGTATGGAAACATTTACTAAATGTCTTTCCATAGATTAAACCATTACAAATGTATGATTGGTGTTTACCTATATATGAAGAAGTTTTTAATAGCCATAATTTAATGCAAGTTAAAGGGATACCAGCATGACGCCATAAACACAATGGCCATTAGGTGGCAGTATGACATCACAACAAGTTAATCTAAAACCTATGACATGAGAGGGAGTTCTATCATGAATATTCACACAGTTTTAACACAGTAATGTGCAATAATAATAATAAAGATGGTGATCACAAGACAAATGACGAATGCATAGGATCAATATGAAATCACACAATTAGTTTTCCACATAACAGTTGAGAAACATTCCATGTTTTTACACATTAATCAACTTTCAACCTGGCATCCGTATTTTAGGCATGCCATTATGGACGAAACCTTAAAGAATATTCTCACATTGCGAAAATAGCTGATCTACAAACTCATAACGCGCTGCACCGTACCATGTTGTGAGCCTGTAGATCACCGATTTTCTCAGCGATGCAAGACAAAGTATAAGGCTCAAGTGGTTCGTTGAAGCAACACAATTTACAGACCTTTGCATCATGTTCCGCAAATTTCTGGAACATGTTGGCATAGATCCTTTTGTCTCGTTCATGATGCTCCCTCATTTTGAGCTGGCATATGGAGATCTGAGCACGGGCTGCTCGGTTTGAGGAGTTGACTTGCAGCACATGCCTAAAGTCCGCCATGGCAAGGCTAAACTCATTTCGAAGGAGATGGGCTTCTCCTCGCCGATACAAAGCCTTCTCATTCTTCCCATCAAGCTCAATCACCTGACAGACAGACATACAGTACACACATTGTAACTGGTTGCAGATGCACTCATCCAGAGAAATGGAACAAATACAACATGTACATTCAGTCTGTATGTATTGCACTGGTAAGCAGTGCACTATTATTTGCAGAATAAAGGCTCTCAGATGTTCCACCAGGATGAATCTTAGAACATCACTATGAAAAGTATGCAGGTGCAGAATATCATTTGACTCAACGTGGAAACATGGAATTAGAAATCTTTATGTGCCTACAGATTTAGTATCTTTCACACAATCACACATACACAGTAAGTGTACTCATGTGTGTGTGTGCTACTAACCTTGTTGCAGTTCTCTACTACATGTGAAAGTTCCTTTAGTCGCAAGAAACACAGAGCTAGATTGAGCTGGGACATCAGAAGTAATTCTTGGATCCTTTTCTGCTGCTCCATCCCAGCGCCACACTCCATCTCCAGCCAGGAAACAATTCGTTGGTACTGGATGACTGCCTGAAAGAACTGTCCTGCCTAGAAGGAAAACAATAATGATTGCATGCTTTAATTAACAGCTACTTGTTTTCATTATCTTAACATGATAAGAGGATGCGAATAGATAAGGGTCAACTCAAATGTACCTTGAAATATTGATTCCCTTTGTGCTTAACTCTAGCAGACAAATCCAGCTTTTCATTCAATTCCATTTCCCAGGATTCTTTGGCCTTAAGGAAAGATTCAGTTAGTGTCATAAGATTTGAAATTATGTTTCTTCATTTTCAGAAAGGCTGACACATGGAAACTTTTTCCTATATTTCAGCTGAGCTGCTTATCAACAGCCTTAGTAATCTTTTATTTGGGTTGTAAATTTCTAAACTGAGGTGAAACTCACCTTCTGAAAATCTTTAAGGGTGACTTCATATACAAGCTCTGTGTTTGGTCCAATCTTGTACTCTGGTTTGCCCTCTTTTCCAAAGCCATACCTACAAAAACAGAGACCGAGTGACTGAGCATGAGCATTTTCAAACAGATATCAAGAATCACCAAAACACAAAAAGTAATGTTTAATTTGTTTAGTTTTTTCTGAGGGTGGATCAGCTGGTCCCTCGGTCAGTCATGCCAATACTTTGGTCTCACACAAGACATTAGACATCTCAAACGCTACAGGCTCAATTGGCATGCAATTTACTGTGCACCTTCATGCTCCCTGGGCATGAAGGTTTGGGCCAAAATCTCCATTTGCACACAAGGTATCTGAAAATGTAATGGCAGGAACTGGACATACATTTTGAATTTGAGGATGAACCATAGACTGTAAAAGAAATATGGACAAAGCGTTTGTCTGTATCCGGGTCTGATATGGACGTAAGATGAAGCCTGTCAGTCCTTGAATTGTAAATCGCCATCTTTCTAACGAGGCGGGACTTCCCTCCTTCTTCTTCGTTGGTTTTTATTTTGACTCGAGCGGGGGGTGGATCCCGATCATAGACTGTAAAGGTAGCCACGCCACTCAGAACATAATCGACTTTATGGTCATTCTTTTAATAAATGGGACCATCATTTTCCAAAAAGAATATTATGACATGAGAAATTAGACTTTAAACTAGTGACTGGAAGCATTCAAGTATTCATGACCATGTTTATTAAGGTAATACAGTCTAGGACTCTAGGTGAAGTTGGGCCCAAATACATGGACCTCTATGTGTTTTTTTGGGCCCAAACAACAGGCCATTATATGAACTTTCAGGAAGTCAGGATTTCCTACTGGCTTCGGACACTATTGGCTTCACTGTCCCCCTGGGATGAACCTTAACCATTTGAGTAACTGCATGACCTTTCCTATAGTACCACCCTGTGGTTAAAAAAAGAACCCTACTGATTTTGGGGACCCCTTGACCTTTACTCTATCTCGAGTGAAAATGCGATATATAGCTTACCCCGAAATTCTCAAGTTAAGTACATTTTATTTATAAAGCACATTTATGGATTTATTTTAATCGATTTTTTGTTTAAACTTTTGTTATGTAGGAAACGGAAAAAATAAAGGGCATATTTACTCGCGAGTCGCGACCCATAACATTTGGCCTGCGACCCAAAGATGTGTCTTGACCCACTGTTTGGGGAACAATGCTCTATCAATACAATCTAAATACATTTCATGTAATGTTTTTTTGTTTGTTTTAATTTTAGCCCCACTACTGAGACCGCAGAGCTCTAAGGATGGCAATGTCGGTTCAAACCACTTTCATCCAGTCAGTGAGTGTAAGAAGCAGCATGGTCTTTTAGGGGCTTTTTCCCCTTTATTTAAATTTTTGCTGCACTCCATGTAGTCGTCAACAACAGTTGCCAAATTGGCCTATGCACAGTGAAATCCCGAGTGTTACTTTAACTCCCAAGAATGTACAAATGGAAACAAATGGACACCTATGGGCCAACTGGTTCCATTTGTACATCAGAGTTAAATGAACACTCAGGGCTCCATTGTGTGGAAGTCACCATTTGGCCCACAAATGTTTTCACCAACTGCCAACAGCCTTCTGCTTGACTATATGAAGATCCATCTGGGTTACTGTCTACAACATGAATGTGTTTATACAGTAGCTGCATAATTAGAATTCATAAAATTGTATTAATTCATTCTATTATTAAAGGACCACTTTTCAACCTATCTTCATATAATAGGTCCTCATTAATAAACATGATAAAATGCCAAAAATAATTCTACTCAGTCTGTGTCTCATAGGAGAGCTGTGGGCAGTTCAGAAACCCTTCCACTTTTATTGATATTTCTTTTGTTCAAACCTTAATTTCAAAAAGTTGATTATTCTATTATATTTTATATTCAAATATTCCTTCGAATATGGAATATTCATTTGCAGCACCAGTGACATCATTGTTAGGCAGAATCTTTTTAACGATGGCTTCCATTTTCGCATTGCAACAAGGGACTAGAAAGCCTGCAGTTTCTATTTGCTTGGATTCCCCATCGATGATGTCACTGGTGGACGGGTTTCTGCACTGCCTACAGCGTAGGGGATATCGAGGACAGGGGTAGTCCCTGTTCGTGATATCCCCTACAGCGTGGGATATCGAAGACAGGGGTAGTCCCTGTCAAGTGAGTTGGCATAAGGATTGGCAAAAACACTTACTTGGATTTTAAGTAAATTATGCAGCACTCTCCTTTCTGCATCTTCTCCATGGCCCGATCAACTCCCAGAGGAATCCCCTTATCCTCTCCCTCACCAACGATGAAACGGACATCCCTGGAGTCAAACAAACGATCCCCACAGCGGCCCTCCAGGTGCACTGAAATATGCATAGAACAATATAGAACTTCAAAACTGAACATAAGTTAACCACAAAAACCCTGGCATCCCTATTTTGGGCAGATTTTCACAAAATGTCAAATCCCTGCTCATTTCAGTTATTTCTCACAATCTATTATTACATTTGAGAGAATTCCACACCCACGATGTTGTGCCCATGGAGTGCACAACTTTGTGCACCAGTTCAGATAGCAAAGTCATAGGCCGTGACGTATGTGCGAAAGTGCCATTTATGCCTGTGCTTTCTGCCCGTGATACGTCACTGACGTTACCTCTACGCAGCTGGGTGGGTGTGCGACTACTGGCCAATCAGGCTTTCCTACAAGCAGCAATCTGTCACTCGGTGTTGAAAGTGAAAGTAAAAAGCCCTTTTCTGTATCGCATCGAACAAGGGAAAGGTACCCAGCACGGACAAAAGACGGTCAGTGGCCACCGCAGGGCTTTCCCACAACTACGATGAAACAACACCACCACGGACGCACTTGGATTATCTCTCTTTCTCTCTCTTATTCACAGAGAAAAAACAACAACACAGAACACGGTCTGTGGTCAAACACACATCGCTGTCTGCCTTCGTTCAAAATGTACGGTTTGTGTGTGTCTCTCACTCGGACACACAATATTCACGGAGAAACAACAACAACTCGGACCACCTGGTGTTAGACACGAGCGCGAGATTCTAGTAATTAATTACATTGGCAGACAGTAATAAACCACAGAAACATAAGGAAAGGAGGAAGTTACCCTCAACAGTTGCTCCATCATTGGGGTTGGAATAACCATCCCCTCTGACCTTGATTCTTCTCATGATGCCGCCATCATCTGTAAGCAACTCTCCTTCGAAATTGAGCAGCTCCACCTGAAGATAAGGATACATTTACCGAACACGCCTTCATTCATACGGAATCGTTTGGTTGAGCACCCACCGGCAAAATCACAAATCAGCGCCCCTGCTGTCAGCCATTATACAACAGAGGTAAACTGAGACCTCACGTGGCTTATTGCTTTTCTAGAACAGTTACAAATATGGCAACATGAAAATCATAGACACATTTTAATTAAAACTGTTTAATAATTTGAACAACTTCTCAATTTCAATTGTCAATTTCCTGACAGAGACTAGTGCCTGTTTACTCAGCCAGTCTGTTGAGTTAGCTGTGTGCTAGAAAAATATAGCATAATAGCAACAATAAATTTAAAAAAGAAGCGTACAGTAATTATGTGTATTAGTCCTAGTTAGTAGTGTACATAAAAGATATGTCATGTCATGTCATTCTCTTTTTTTTAAAGATTTGTTTTTGGCTTTTCTGCCTTTATTGATAGTATCAAGTGAAGATAGACAGGAAAGAGGGGGAGAGAGAAGGGGAGAGACATGCATGTCATTCTCACCCAAAACACAGCAGCATCATGATATACCCACCTCAAACAGTAGTGAAGAGTTAGGGGGGATTTTGGGGGGGTTCCCAGCTGCCCCATAGGCATATTCAGGTTTACAGAGTAGCATGCAGACCTCTCCCCTCTGCATAGACATCACACTCATATCCCAGGCCTTGATGACTTGTCCTGTGAAAAATAAAAAAGGGATATTCAATGGTTGGAGGGATTGTTATGGGTGTGGGTATTATTAACCATAGATAGGCCTACATAGATATACAGTACATCTTCAGTGACATGGTGCTCAGAGAACAATGGAACAACTCTTTAGCAATTCTTCAGCTATTAAAGTTCAAGAAATGAAAATATATCAAATGTATCAGTGGCACAGGATGAGCTGTAGAAACAGATACCCACCTTTTCCCAAGTTGAAGCAAAAAGGCTCTTTGCGATCTAGACTGGAGTCAAACTTCTTCCCATTGAGCAGCTTGCCAGTGTAGTGGACAGTCACCCTGTCCCCGATCATAGGTCTGTCTCCATCCAAACCCTGACGTTTCACAACCTGCAGAGTCAGAGACGACGTGTGTGTGTGTGTGTGTGTGTGTGTGTGTGTGTGTGTGTGTGTGTGTGTGTGTGTGTGTGTGTGTGTGTGTGTGTTAGCATGTGCAATATACACACAATACAATATAGTACTGCATATATTCCCTTCCTATAGAACTTGCTTTCTGATATGTGAATACATACCTTGAATACGCCTTGGTCTTTATTAGGTGTTATGTCCACGCCTTTTGCAGAAAACACAGCTACAGCTGCATGGCCATCCATAGACAAGTCTTTATCAGTGGTCATGTCCGCATCTGGGCATCACACACTACTGCTGTGCAATCTGCAAACACAGAAAAATACTCAAGTTGGTATTTAATGTCATGTAAGCATCAATGTAAACGAAGCGTTTAACAAGTTACATATAGATAGACTATGAATGAATGCTATTCCAGTATAAGAAAGAAAAATACCTGGGCACTTCAGGAGAGACTACCAAATAAGATATCGAAGCACTCGAGTGGTTTGCACGTATTCATTATTTTGCAGTAACAAAACGTCAGTCACCCCTGCAAAAATAATGCATTTGCGTCTTCCTTAGAGTCAAACCTGTTTGACTGTGAAAAAGACGAGTGTGCCAGTATTTTATTTAGGTAGTCTCTCTGAAGTGCCCATTATTTTGTAGGGGTGATGACGAAACATCAGACTGATGTCAGACTGGCACATGGTGAGGTTCATCATGGAGACGACCGTAGTTTCATCCTACAGACCAGTGACGGCCAGACCAGTAGACTCAGAAGATTGAAGAATGGTGCCCTACAAGGCTCCGTCTTCTCACAAATGTTGTTTAACATCTACATTCAGGACCTGCCGGATACAACATCAACCAAGTACGGCTATGCGGACAACTTGGCCATCATGCTTCGACGCAAAAACACGGGAGGCGATGGAAGATGGCCTCAACCGAGACATGGGCATCCTGACAGACTACCTCCAGAAGTGGCACCTTCAGCTCAACATGGGCAAATACTGAAAACAGTGTCTGCTTACCATCTCAACAACCGGGAAGCTAGAAGGGAACTGGACGTGAATGTTGGCAACAACCGCCTGGAGTTCCAACTTCCAGCAAGTCCCAAAGTACCTTGGCATATGCTTGGACCTGACACTGTCCTACAAGCAACACCTGGATGAAGTGAAGGCCAAGACAACAGACAAGAGTCTCGCCGCCTGGTGGATTCGACTTGGGGTGTTTCACCCCCAGACCCTACGCATATGCACGGGTCCTACCCGTAGCAGAATACTGTGCCCCTGCCCAAAGCAGAAGTCCACATGTGCACAAGGTAGTTACTGTCATTAACAGCGCCCTCCAGATAGTAACTGGTTGTCTGGACCCTGCCAGTCCTAGCTGGAATCACCCCAGCCAGTCTCCGACGGGATGCGGCTACCCCCGCCCTGGCAAGAAAAGCCCAGAAGTACGACTGGCACATCCTGCACAAAACCACAACAGCATCACCACCAGGCAGGCTCAAGTCTCGCCATCCCTACAACAAGGCAGCACAAGAGATGCTACAGTCTATTCCTGAGGACTTGTCCAGAGACGCCTGGCTGGCAGCATCCTGGAAACAGTCGTGGGAGACGGTTGGACCCTCCCGCATCCAACGATACATCTGGGACCCAGCAGGTGGTGTTAAAGGAGAAGACATGCCACGCCATCTAGGGACCTCGCTGAACCTTCTGCGCTCTGGCATTGGACGCTTTAAGTCATCTATGAAGAAGTGGGGGCTATCAGTGCGGAATGCGAGTGTGGTGAGCCTGAACAGACTGCCGAACACATAATCACTGACTTCCCCCTATACAGTCCACCCTCAGAAGCTGGCCTTTTCGACTTCGGACCGGAGATGAGGGCGTGGTTGTATGACACTGAGTTGGCCATCTGATGATATACGTAAGAAGAAGACTGATGTAGAGGGGGGTACAGAGCCAACATAGGTCAGATGCATACTGTATATTTGTATGATTGTATATATATAGTACAGAGGATTTAATAGGTTAAGTAACTGTTTTCAGACAATGTTTCACTCGATCACACATTCAATCTGTTTTAAATGCTTACCAACAGGGCACTTTATGTTTGATGTCATGTCTTGTTGCATCTGACATGCCTAAACCTAAACAGATGTCCCTAAACAGGATTATGCGCATATTTGGTTGTAGAGTGTATTTCATTTGTTCTTCCACTCAGTGTGTCATGTTATTGCTCCTGTTTAGTAGGAAGTAATAACAGTGACTAAAGTGTCATCTTTATTTCGATCTGTGGAAAAGACTAGAAAAGTCGCACATTTTGAAAAATTGCAGTGTGGTTGCCGCAATCACTTATATTGGCCCCTCTCACAAATCTGGCTAGCCAGTTACATTGTCACGTCACCCCTGTGATCATGTGTAAGTTTTATCCCCCCGAAAATCATTTTTCTGCAACAAACGGTTAAATGTTTTGCATTTACGGCGCCCCTATGGATGAAAATGGAATTGCTTTTGGCTCTGGGTTGATTAATCCACCCGCGACAGGTGATTAAAATTTGGGATGGACTGGACATTCCGTTCGTGATTTGTGGCGTTTTTTGTGAAATAGGCCCATCCCACTAAATTCGGAAGCCGATTATGGCCTAACCAACGATACGCACTATCAAAATTCTACCTGTAGTGTTTTTTTTTGTTCGTTTTTTTAAGATATTTTTTTGCGGCTTACGCCTTTATTGATTTTTTAAGGGATAGAAAGTAGGCTGACAGGAAACGGGATGGGGGATGACATGCGGTAGGGGCCGTGTCGGGTCCGGGAGTCGAACCCGCGGCACACCGCGACTGGATCACCAGTCCGGTGCCCAGACCGTTACGCTACGGCCTGGGCCTACCTGTATTGTTTTAATCGGATAGGTCCGGAGATCATGTGTACCGATTTCTGTGAGATTTGTACAAAATATGTAGGAGGAGCGAAAAGTGTGTTTTCAATAAAAATTAAAAATTGCGGAAAATCTACACTGACGGAAATGGGCGTGGCCTATATAGGGAGATGCGTCATGACCCAAGGAATCCAGGGGAAAAGATAATTAGATTTTACGACATACGATTCAACAGTCTGTTGACAAGGACTTAAGAGAGGGATGTTATAGTAAAAATGCAGTAAAACCGTAGGCAGAGATTTGAGGAAAAAAGTGAACATGGTTAGATTAGATGAGTCATCCTTCACCATATTCCTGAGAAGTGGGCTGTTGGGGTGGGGGGAGGGGCGTCCACTTGTCCCCATAGACTCTGGGTCACTGCAAATCAATACAAAGTGATTGCCTCTATCCTATGATTAAACACTTGTATCCCAGTGGGAATGATCTCTTAGAGAATGACAAAACCCCTTCTACAGGCCACAAGGGGTCACTGACTGAATGCTTTAATGAGTATTATATATGCTATGCCTTTGCAGTCACCAGATCTCAATACAATTGAAGACAGATGGGAGATTTTGAACCGGCATGTTGTTAGACAACACACCCCACCACCACCACCATTCGGCAAATCTGCACTGGGGGTCGACTTTTCTTGGACAATGCATGGCAGCCTTCTCTTGCACTGTAGAACATTTCACAGCCAGACTTGACAAGAAAAAAAAGCATACCATTCGAGTACTGTCGGGACTTTTTGGCAACTAGCACCTTTCTAAAGGGAAATTGGGGACCACTCTAGATTATGTGATGCCTCCTTGCTACAGGCCTACAAATGTGGTATAACTGCACATTAGATTGTATAGTCGCTCGGACTCGTCCCCAAATCTGTGGCATGTTGACATTTTCCCTAATGGCCAGACCTCCTAATGCAACAGGTGCCACAAATTGTTCTCATGTGCACATTAAGTGCTCTATCAAGTAATGCCAGATAGCAATCTCCATTGTGTGGTTGAGTTACAATTCATACTTTAGGCATCTATCAGACGCCTTATTCAGAGCGACTTAATACAAAGTGCAGGATTGGAGTGAGCAGCATGAACTTGAGTGTCAAGTAAGTTCTGGGGGTGAGGCAGTGTGTGTGTGTGTGTGTGTGTGTGTGTGTGTGTGTGTGTGTGTGTGTGTGTGTGTGTGTGTATGCGCGTGTGCCCCCCCCCCCCCCCCCCCCCCCCCCCCACACGTGGAAGAAAACACGACTAGTTCATTTTACAAAACTGCTCTGTGGTCAAACGCTTGCTTGACACACAAGTTGTTGTGGATGACTCAGTGGTAAGCATAGTGTTTGACATTTAATAGCTCTAAATAATACAGTGTAATCATTTCATCTTGCCTGCAAAGTACCTCTCCTGTTTATATTCATTACCTTCTGAAGCATGGTTAGAAAGATCCACCTCATGAGGGACCTCGTGAGGTGCATTGCAAAAAGGAGAATGTACAGTAGCACATGGAAGGCAAATATTGGATGTGTGTGGACTTTACAGAGACTGTGAGGAAGGATATGCTATACATGGGACAATATGTCACTCCAAGCAAGTCTTCCTCAAAGTTGGAACAAATTGGAAAAACTACACTTGCTACGTATCCCATGTCTATAATGCATTAAACTTATAATATGCTTATTGTACAGTATAAATATAGTAAGAATTCATAAATAACCATAACGATAACCATTCTTCATAACAATAATCTTAACACATTTTATAATGGCTTATACGGCCAAGTATTATAATACTTCATAGACACTCAGACATTTATTTTGCAAGGATCATAATGTAAGTGCGCACGCACGCGCGCGCACACACACACACACACACACACACACACACACACAAAGTCAGCCTGGGAACACTGGCAAACAGCGTAAACAAAACAGCATTGTATGATTTCACTGTAGATGAGTGTGGTACAGTATCTGTTATGGTGCATGTGATATTTGTGATGTCAGGGGTTCAAATCTGGCTGTTCACTTATCACATGATAGGCTATAACCAAACTCTCCTATTTTTCTTGGAATTCTGCCAATCAAATAAAGCGAAACCACAGGAATAGTGTTTAAAGATACTGATATAATCATCCAGATAAACTGATAACTATGAGATTATCTAACAACAATAAACAATAACATGTTACAGTCTGTATACAACATTTACAACGTGTTATATGAACATTCAAATATAATGTAAATTGGATATTATAGCAATACATAAATTGCAGAACTTAACTGTGTTCATTATTAAACTATAAATTGACACTGACAGGGGCCTGATACTGTGTACATTAATAGACATCACACTTTAATGGATAATGACAAACTATGAAATACTAATATCATAAATAATGTAAAAATCTAGCTGCTATCAATGTTAAACATACTGTCAAAACCCATTTACTGATTAGCCATGGGCAATGACAGCAGGTCTTATTGGTATAAAATCTGCTCACAGGTGTTATCATGTTGGCCAGATATCATACCATATTACTAATAATCCTAATTCAATATTTGTCTGGCCAACAAGTTAGCAAGAAACATGTAACCAAAACAGTGAATGAGAAAACAGGACAGTAAATTAAAGTCCAGTGAACATTTCCATTCCAACATAACATGTTCAATAAGTATTTTGTTAACAATGGTTGTTTATCACAGTAGCATGAAAGAAAGTGAGTCCGTACATAAACATTTGAAAGATGGTAACTAAGTCAATACTACCACTAGAGGACCAACGGAGGAACAGTCTTAAGTCTTACAATGTGGTCTAAAATAACAATTTATGTATACTGATCAATATAATTTATGATTGGTCAACATTTGTCAAATTCTACTTCAGACTGGTCTGAATCCAATAGATGCAAACTAGGCAACGCATCTTTATGGATACACAGCACTGCATGGAAATTCTTCATGACACGTCTGCCTAGTGCCTATCAAAGGTATAGTGTAAAGCTCTGACTGAGTGTTACTTTAACTCTTAGAGTGTACAAATGTATCCAAATTTGGTTACATTTACAGCTTTGTCCATAAAAAATAATAATAATCTTGAAATCCACGCTGCAATTGTAAAAAGAACAACAGATATAATATTCTGTTGAGAAAAATGTTTAGCAATTTGATGAAAAGAAAACCCAAATTATCTTTTTGTCACTCATTTCAAATACAGTTAATGAATGCACGATGGATTTTGTAGGTCCAAAGAATATCTGATCTTTGGCATCTAAAGCCTTTATTAGAATATGTCGCTATGAATCATGAAGTGCAGTTTACACACAGCACACTCCTACTAGCTACCCCAAATATCCATGTTCACGAACCAGTAGATAGACAGACAGACAGATCTGAGAACTACTAAGAAATGAAATAGTAATTGCTGCATTTCTTATTATTGAATATTGTGTGTAACAGTAGGCCATAATGTGCATATATACTGTATATTTGCAAAGCAGAATAACAGAAGACTAAAATGATGTTACAGAGAGCATAATCACATATTTTCTACTGAGTATAGGAGCTTGGTATTTAGCATTCAATTTACCAAATTGAGTGAAGAAAGACTGTATTTTCTGTAATAGCGTGAGACAGCGTGGGTGAGGGTTGCACACACACCTTACTGACTGGCGGTAACTAAATGTAGTATATTCAGCTGTACTAAATATAATCTCCATGAGCCATGCATCCCTGCCAGAGTCTGATTTAGCAAAAACGTCTGTTTTTCTATATTTGTCACTTAAATTAAGTAAAATATTAATAAATGGAACTTCCGATTAGATAGGGCGCACTATGTTATTTGTAGAATTGTATTTATTTATGTGCGTGTGCATGTGCGTGTGTGTGTGTGTGTGTGTGTGTGTGTGTGTGTGTGTGTGTGTGTGTGTGTGTGTGACGTGTGTGTGTGTGTGTGTGTGTGTGTGTGTGTGTGTGTGTGTGTGTGTGTGTGTGTGTGTGTGTGTGTGTGTGTGTGTGTGTGTGTGTGTGTGTGTGTGTGTGTGTGTGTGAACACTGTGTTCCTTCTGTTCCGTTTCCTGGCACAGCCCGATGGTGTTCACCATTCTCAAACCCACTTAGTTACGACACAAGCATCTTTGGTGTATATAATAAGCACATATATCACCCCCATAAACTATTCTCTTAAATTATTAATAACTTAATGAAAGTTCACTGTGTTCCTTTCTATTCATATTCATGTTTTGGCAGTGTAGTAATTTTGTGATGATAAATAAAACAAATGTTCCAGAATAAGACGGTTTTGCCCTATAAAAACTGCCATGAAAATTAAATATGAAACAACAGGGGATCTATAGGTCTTTTTACACTGAGAAAAAATATAATACATAATAAGTACGTATACATACGTGTGTGTGTGTGTGTGTGTGTGTGTGTGTGTGTGTGTGTGTGTGTGTGTGTGTGTGTGTGTGTGTGTGTGTGTGTGTGTGTGTGTGTGTATTACAGGTTTTTACCTTTATTTTGTATTTATTTTTACAATACAAGATGAATTAAAATACCCTACCCTGACATAGACCATGAAATGCAGGAACAGAACTAAACAAAACGACATTCATGGTTACTCCACAATTACTTCCGTTCTTCCACCGTCTCAATTACCAGTCAATGCTTTAGTGATGATCTACACGTGAGCAAATGTTCAGACACACTGTGTGTATAACAGACTGACAACCAGGCTGGCATGGCAGAGACAATGACACATTGTCTGAAATAACTATTGTCTCTTATCCTCCTGACTATGCGTGTTCTAGACAATTTTGTTGTAGCCTAGAATTAGTGAGTGTGAAGATAAACACAGGCGTAACTATGAAGCTGCAACATCGTATTAATGCTTATTAGTTCTACTCCTTCATTAAACTGAAATTTGTAGCAACACATCTCAGTAATTTCTCATGTTTTACCTTGAGGATGTGCATTATACTAACATAATGATAACATGAGTTTAAATGAAATTAGGTCTCTAGTTCATTTTGAGGGTATTTTAAGGGATATCAAAACATAAAGGTTTGCCTTTTTGTCCAGTGTCCCCCCATTTGAAGGCATACTGGCCAAAAGTACTCCGGCAGAGGTTATATAATGAATGAAATGATGGCCCTTACCATTTCTAATCCATCTCTGAGATTGCTTGAGATCACTTCAAGTCCCTCTTAAATGTCCATCAACCTCAGCACCTGATGTATTAACTTATTATGCCTCAGTCACAACTTTAATTGTTCAGATGCTGAACCATAAAGGAGCCAAATAAAATTATATCAATGGAAAACGTTAAAGTCTTCAACAAGTAAAATATATATCCATAAACCCCAGGATAATGGCTGCTAACTTGTAAAATACTTATTCCCTTATTCCTATGTAATGTTTAGATGGTTTGTCTCTACAGAAGCACAAGGTGTTCTGCAGCCGGAGTAAACAGATCGACTTCATCCTCCTGCCCCTGGCTGCAGGTAACCAAGTACCAAGTAGCTCTGAATGTGTGTGTGTGTGTGTGTGTGTGTGTGTGTGTGTGTGTGTGTGTGTGTGTGTGTGTGTGTGTGTGTGTGTGTGTGTCACGCGTGCGTGGCGTGCGTGTCTGCCAGAGAACTTGTAACCTTAACTGACCCCACAATTAACCATCCTAATCATGTCTTCAGTGATCATCGTGCCTTGTTGGTAGAAAGCTTGTCTGTGTGTGAGTGTGAGAGTTCCGTTTAACAGGACATGTGTCAGACATCATTCATTCAATATACATTTCACTTTATAACCGTTTAACAGCAGATAGCCAGCGATGTATACAAAAATAGTCAATTAAACAACCACTTACTATTCTCGTTCCTTCTTTATTCCTCTGTCAAACGACGCTGAGCAGCGATCTGCTGAAATTCGTGCCGGTATCGAGGATTTAGCCGCGTCGATTCCGCTTAATTCAAGCCCGCCCTCTTCATATCCAGGGTACTAAATGTTCTGCCCATTGCTTCTTCTCTTCTTTTTTTCTCCTCTTCCTTTTTTTCTTCCCCTTACGTTCGACTCTGATGACGATCAACATGCTAGAGTAACGACCACATGGAGTAAAGAATTGAAACGACACCGAGGGGGGCGTGGATATGGCGAGTGGGAGGGCGTTTAGTGTAAAATTAAGGGCAGGTCTTGGAAAGTGGCCACAAAGTAACACAATGTTCCGGCTGTACTGTAGCTGCGCTGATGAGAACACTGTGTTCCAATAGACACCCTGACCTGTAACCCGTTCTGTGCCGTTCTGTGCCGAGTCGACAGCCGAGCGCCGGGAACAGCCTGTACTGCAGTGTAGTGTAGTGTAGCAGTGTAGTGTGCGTAGGGTTCGTGCTGTCCTATCGGCGCATCGTACAGACAGAGAGAGCTCAGATGAACAGTACAGTCAGGAACATTGCTGCATACACAGGGAGCATTAAGGCGTGATGTGATGGTAATAAGTGCGCCATCTGGAGTAGTTGCATGTCCACAATAAAATCCTCTGCGTTAAAGCTGCAATCCGAAATATTTTGTGCAAAAATACATTCCATTAAAATAAAATGTTATTTTAACCAGTGAGAATGTAATTACATTGATAGTGTTATATTATTATAACTAGCACAGCACAGCAGGTTAAAGTGGAGTCCGGGGAACCCCAGCGTCCCTCCAGGGTGTCCATATAACATCTTTATTTTATTTTATTTTTTAACACAAATTTTCTTGTATGGGTATTTAAATCATTTCAGGTGGGTGGGGGTCTGCCGTCTGCGGCCAAACATATTAATTTCGGGGTGATTGAAATGTTGAACCACTGAGGTAGGACCGGCTGACAAGTATAGTTCTGCCCGAAGCTCACAAGCCCAGTAAGTAACTGTTCAAATAGTTCAAATGGGTGACACAGGAAACTTACAGATTGGAGTTTTAATAGTGTACAAGTGGATAAACACTGAGGATTGTACTCACCTACTTTATTGAAAGCAAGCTTTCATAACTTTTTATATGAAGCTTATTATGTCACTATGTTAACAATAACAGGTTCAGACAGTGGACATATCTAATAGAATAAGCCATGAATGGTGCAGATCCCACTCTAGAAGTACTCGTTTTACAATAATTGAATACACACTAATCACTGGTTTAAGTCTTAAACCATACATTTTGTTGAACAGAGTCCCTCAGGGCTCTAATACGTACTCTTGAACTCTTCTGTTTTTGCTTGACATTCAAATATCTTCTTTGAAAATAGCCAATACAAGCTCACATTGCATTGTAGATTGATTGATTGATTGATTGAAATTTGTATTTCACAGTATGCATGCAGAATGGGTACATTTCAAACGAAAGCACAAGTCAATACAAAAACTGTTATTGTGGACAACATCATGATAAAGCATTACACTTGTTTACAACAGGGTCCACCATTTTCAATTAATCAGAACATTTAGATACGTACAAATATACACTTAAAATAACAGGAAATCATCATATAAAGGAAGGAAAAAGCATATACAGTAAGAGTAAAAGGGGGGAGGGGGTCCCTCAGACTTTATTTACGGGGCCAGTTTCGAATTGCAGCCGTCTGTATAGGTGCCCTTTGAGAGCGGTTTTGAAGGAGTCAAGGGATTTGCATGTCTTAATGACTGTTGGTAGGGCGTTCCACATTTTTGTGGCATAGGAGCGGTTTGTTGAACTCCCTCTGGTGTTGTGGGTGTGGACTTTGTTGACATTAATGAAGTATTTACACAGGTACATGGGTATCTTGGTGGTGTGTAGAGAATCTATAGACCAGACCCATTGGAAGATGCTGTACTGTCGTCAACAACCCTAAGCCATTCCAGCCTGTCAAAATGGGCAGGGTTCGGGGAGTGAGGCTAAGTAGTAGCCTGACCAGTTTGGGCAAGTAATGGATATGTACGCAGATAGGCTACAAGAATATAGGGAAAGGAATTGTGGCTGAACTGTGCATGTGTGTGTGTGTGTGTGTGTGTGTGTGTGTGTGTGTGTGTGTGTGTGTGTGTGTGTGTGTTTGTGTGTACTGAAACAATTGAGAGAGAGGATTTTAACCAAGCAACAGCAACCACTGGGCACGAAGACATGAGTGCAGTACTTTCAACCTACCTCAACCCTCACCCTCACCCTAACCTCCCCCGGGGCAGACACCTAAACCTAACCGCAACCCTCTCCCGACCCCCAGCGCACCTCGGAGCATTGCTCCGAAGACATGGGCAAGACTTCACAAATGGTCAATTGGAATCGTAGGTTGAGGAGCCTCTAGCTCCACCTAGCTCCAAAGACACACTGCCCCTGGGTGGGTCACAGATGTGCAAAAGATTAATTATATGTTGTAGAAATGCTATTCCTCCCCGCAGCTCATGTCATGCAGGCTGCAACTCATGACTGACGCAGCCTTGGGTAGGCCACCCAGGTTGGCAAGACCTGCACTCAGAGTGCCCTTTTCTAGTTGTCCAACCGTTATGTAATGAACATGGTGGTTTTCAACCTTTTTCATATCCATGTCCATAATATTTCAGCATTTGAACCATGGAACACCATTTGATGAGATTTAGCCTCGCAGATCCAAAACTAAAGAATATTTTATCGTTGGCTAAGATGTTGTCCACAATTCCATGCTGTATTGATGTGGTATAGTTATACCATAGGAGAGATAACGGGCAATTGTCTAATCTAATTGTGTAGACTTCTTGTAAATTAAGTAATGCAGGTCCATCCATCCATCTATCCATCTTCAACCGCTTATCCATAGTCGGGTCGCGGGGGCAACAGCTCCACCAGAGTGTTCCAGACTTCCCTCTCCAGAGAAATTAGTGACTTCCTCCTGGGGGATCCCGAGACGAGTCTCTCTCGTGTAGACTGGAACTCATATGCTTTTTATGGCATAGGCAGCTCCCGGCAGGATCCGCCGGGAGATAGGCACAGCCGCTGGACATGAGACTAATTAATCATAGCGACAGAGAGAGAGAGAGAGAGAGAGAGAGAGAGAGGAGTGTGTGTGTGTGTGTGTGTGTGTGTGTGTGTGTGTGTGTGTGTGTGTGCATCAATTTAACAAAGGTGCAGATGATCAGACATCAGCAGAGAGTGAGCGACGTTTGCGTTACTGTATGCCGAATTGAAGTGGACTCGGCCCCAGACTTTGTTTTTCTCCCTGGAAATGAAAACGTCTGGGTTTCCGTCCGCTACTCTCGTGTGACTGAACTTCTAACCCTATCTCTAAGGGAGAACCCAGCCGGAAACAGAGCCCCCGTCGAAGAAAACTCGAAGTAATGCAGTAATCCACCCTTATCCCTTATCCCTAAACTTATTTGCTATTTTCTACTATATTTAGATTGATGCGGATCAAAGAACCGCATTCTACTAAGCCAAAAAACGAGAGTTTCACTTCACTTCCAACGCACCTGACTTTGATTCACTGCAGGTGTGAATGCAACCCGCATCAAATATGAAGCAAAATGAAGCAAACAATGTGGCGGATGAATGATGAGGAAACACAGTTGTGGACGGAGAAGGCATATTTTACGCAGCGCAAAGATGTCCCATTACCGTGGATAGACGTGGTCGAATGAGGAGACTGAAGCCCTCATCGAAATATGAGGACGAGTAGGCCTACATTAATCAATTTCTTAAGGAAACACATAAAAACACTGCAATGTAGCCTACAGAATATTCTGTCTGTCTGTGCGTAACCATGTGAGTGCTGTCACTGTCACTGTGTGGGGAGTAGGGACTTTCTTCATCTCGATAAACTTGTAAACGTCGGAGGTCGGATTCAAAAATATGCAAGAATGATGAGACTTTTCCGCCCAATCGCATCGATTTACCCCTGGTAATCAAGAATCTGCAGTCTGATGTTAATACATCATTGACCTAATCTCTTCATAAGAAAAGTATGTCAGGAATTCACCAGTACAAGTTTATGCTGTGCCGTTCAAGCTGATTGTTTGTACTTACATTTGGGACTATAAAGTGGTTATTTTCTGCCTTCTTATCCACTTAAACCCTTTAGTCTTTGTAAAACAGAGTCTACACCAAATCTCTTCACCAAAATTAGCTGATCTACAAGCTCACAATGTGATGTGTTGTGACTTGTGAGCTTGTAGATGAGATGTAGATATAGACAATGGATAAGGTTCAAGTGGTTATAATGGTTTCTGCTGTAGACACAATTCCACACCCAGGGGAGGTGACTAGCTGCTTAATCACTAAACACTGGCGGTTAGCCAGCAGTTCTAGAATGGAACATGATGTACCTGTTAATTACAGCATAACGGTGATAGCACATGTGATGTGGAAATGACTATTGTCTTTCAAGGCACCAATTAGACAGCAAGAGTCTTTGGCATGAGCCTCTTGCTATATTTATACACGTGTCGCTTTATTAATATTCAAACCAGCATTCACTGTATTATTCCTGTGATCTAAGTGCACAATCATTATTGTGAACACGGACAACTCTCTCCCGAAGCTAAGAACCAAAGAACACTGGAAACCTCAGTCTCACATTCATTTTGGAGTGCTTTGCTTGTTTCTAGCTGTAAGAATTGTTTAAGTTCAAAAATCCATAACTGAAGCTATGTGAATTTACTTTTGGGATCAGTTTTCTTTCTTTTACTTTAGAAACATGCAGTACCCATTTAATATATTGTGTTACATGCTGCTATCGTATTACATGTCTCCTGTGTCAGCAACACATTGCTTGACACATGCTTTTGTGAACTATTAAACCTTTAGGTATTTACTATTTATGTGTCATCACAATGCCTTGTTTCTCATCATGAAATGTTTCAAAATAGAAGCTTTTACCTGAGTAGCAATCCCACTGAATGTTTTATTTTTGGAAAACGCTCACAAAACAGTAAAATCCTGATCAACTCTATTACAAGTGTAATCAAATGGGCCGGGCCCTTTGTAACCATTTGGTTATAGTTACAAATGGATAAATAAACACTGAGGATGTTATTGTGTAGCTTAGTGTGCTGTAATCTTTAGAATGATAGAGAAAACTGTAACGAGCGCACCAAAAACAACAACAATAAACAAACAGACAATTGAATTTATGTGCAATATTTTCTGTTTGTCAACCAAATTCTATGAGGCAGTTGTAAGTCTCTGTCTGCCTGTGTGAATTACTGTTGTAGTGCAGTGGTTCACAAACGTATTAGCTCAAGACCCAAAATAGAAATGTAATTAATGTAAAAAAATAAACCATCTAAAAGTTCACACCGGGTTGCGAAGTAATTAACACATTGTGATTTTCACAGATTTACTTTACTTTGATATTTTCACTACTTCACAATCTTTTTAAATCATTTGAATTATTATTATTATTTAATTTATTTTTATTGTAGGGGGAAAAGGGATATTTATGACCCATAAAAATGTGTCTTCAAGCAACAAAAGGGTCCCGGCCCATTGTTTGGGAAACAGCATTGAAGTGTAACCAGAAGCGCAAGGGAGAGTTCATTCAAGGATACGGTCTACAGTCATCAGGAAGTGAAACAGAACAGAATGTGCCATACTAATCTGATTGAAAAACACTGCCCTGAGTGGATGCATAAAAAGCAGGTTTAAGCAGCTAAAAAGAGAATCTTCAGACAGTGGGGGAGACTAAGAAAGCTAGTTCCTAAAAATGTGTTTTATTTACTAATGGCATAGGGCTGCAAGGGCTCTGGATGTTGACGAGCAGTCGCTCTCACAAAATCATACACACTGTGACTAAAATAAAGCAGTGCAACATAATGCTCTTTGTTTGTGTTCGAGTCATCTATGTTATGTACAGCCCTGTAATCGCCTCATCCCTTTTATCCCTGAACTTTTGCCCTGTAGAACAAGAAGTTCTGAACTCTTGTTCAGAGTAGTCCAGCCCTAATGTTCCAAAACAGTGTCCCAACACTTTGGATAAATGTATGATTAATATAATTATTAGTACTAGTACTAGTATGATTATGATTATGATTGTGGTTGTGGTTGTGGTTGTGGTTGTGATTATGATTAGTAGTAGTAGTAGTTGCGACCGCAAGTTGCATTTACTATGAAAACGTGCATTTCCCGTCAGTCATGCCTTGTGACATCACGTGACATCATCTACAGCAACTCTACATCTGACCTCAAATTTCAAACTCTTATATATCATATATGGAGATGACCTGTTCTGACATTCCATATATGTTGATCCCTCCCCACCCGTCCTTCATGTTCTGACATTCCATATGTTGATCTGACCTCATCAAACCTGGTACACTCAAGACCGCGTCTTGAGCGCTATATATGGCCAGTACACAATTCATTCCATATGTTGATCTGACCCCCCATGCCAAAGCACCAGCGCTCGCCCATCAGTCTGCCGTCACCCAGGCGGATGCGTGCAACAAGCTGGTAAAACCCAGTCTCAAATACAATATGGCAGGGTGGGAAAAACAATGAAAGGTTTTTGTAGGTTTTGTGGGTTAGTTGTCCTCCTACAATAGATCACATAAAACATCTGGTTACCCCTCAATACAAATTAATTTACATTATACAAAATATAGCAAAATGACAACAATACAACAAAATACATAAACCGACGCCCAGACAACATACTCAAGACTCCCACTGAATACCCACAGCCTGTGGATGTGGTTAACAAAGGACCTGGAGGCTCTGGAACTACAGAGGATAAATTAGGTTATGTTAACGACCTACCAACAGTCATTAAGATATGCGAATCCCTTGAGTCCTTCCGAACCGCTCTCAAAGGACAACTACGGACGGCTGCAATTCAAAACTGGCCCCTGTAAAATCTGAATCCCAACCCTAACCCACCCTTTTATCCCTCCATTTTCGTCACCGCTAAACCCCTTATCCCGAAACTTCTTTGCCTTTTTTTACGATTTTGAAAAACATTTTTGAATAGTTCAACTAGCCAATCTACATTGACACTGCCTATTTTAACTATTCAAAAATGTTTAGCAAAATAGTAAAAAGGCAAAGAAGTTTAGGGATAAGGGGTTTAGTGGTGACGAAAATGGAGCCCATTAAATGTATGTTTTTCCCCCTCTATGATGATTTCCTGTTTTTGGCTATATAGTAGGTGTATATTTGTACGTCTCGAAATGTTTGTAAACAAGTTTAATTCTTTACAGTGTCGTCCACAGTTACCAGTTTTGTATTGAGTTGTGCTTGAGATGTACTGTAATTCTCCAATCTGTTAATAAATACTTCAATCAATCAATCCCCATGTCAAAAACCTCTTAAAACCATCCCCCTACTCTTTACTGACCCAGCTCCCCGTCACAAAACATCACACCTGCCTAACTCTGTAAATGGAAAATAAAATGTCACTAATTAAAATATATCCCCATATAATCACAATGAATTATCAAAGCATCAAGATTCTGTGGCACCCATGGACTTGCGCCATGGCACAAACTTTGAGGACCACTAGCAATCGTATTAGTTTGTGCTGGTCATTTCAATGCGAGAGCCAGCAAGTTCGTTCAATTAAATAGCAGGATGCGCCCACTCACAGCAGGGATATACTAAATAATACTGATAATAATTAATAACCCACCCAGCTAGGAGGATATAACTCTTGGCAGTGGTGTAAAGTAACTAAGTAGGACTACATTTACGCAAGTAGGCTACTGTACTTAAGTAGGCTACAGTTTTAGGGATTTTCAATTTTCAATTCAATAGCCTACTTTTACATCTATCCCACCATAGCCTATCTCAGAGGCAAATTACATTATATTATAAACCCACAGTTCAGCCCTATTTTAGGTATTTCAAACATTTTAGTACTTTTACATTTGGTATATTTTGATGGCAATACTTTTGGACTTTAACTCAAGTAACATTTTGAATACAGGTATTTTACTTGTAACAGATTATTTGTATAGTGTGATATTTACTTTTACTTAAGTTTACATAAGTAAACACATCTTACTTAACTTAAAATATCTGGGTATTTCTACAGGTATATGTCTATGCTTCACCCACCACTGACTCTTGCTGTGCATTCACCTAGCGGAACACTGGGTGGCGCTGTGCGGTTGCATGTTGGTGTGTAATCCACCGGAACAAGCAGAAGAAGGTGATAATGGGAACGCAGACGCTTCTTCTTTCCCTCTCAAAGAAGACTCGCTAGGTTCAGGAGACGGTTGGTCGGGTCGGGTGTCCATTACAGGTAACGTATTTATATATTTGTAAATAAAATGTACGCCAGGTTGCCTCTCTGAAACATTTCAGGTTAGTTTAGTAGTACAGCCTGAGCCAACTTCTCTAGGATAACGATATGTTAGCTAATGGCTGTCGTTATATTATTGGAGTAGGCCTTGAACAACCACACCGTCTTAGCTACATCAGCTAATTTAGTTAGCTAATCAACATATAAACCAACAACATTGTTGTTTTAATGTTGTTTAATGTTTTTAGACGTCTTGGCTGTCAACGCGTATAACGATTAGCGTTAGTTTTATGGCATTTTATTGTAATTACTAGCAACATTAGGCTACAAAATGTTGACAACGTAGATTACATAGCTGCTACGCTAACACGGTTGTTGGCAACTAGCTTGATGGCTAACATACAGGTAGATGCTAAGTAACTGCAGCTTAAGTTAATGCATACATGTGTAGCTTCGAGTTCCAAGTTCGATTGGTTACACTAGAGCTGTCTGTGGTTACCGACAATTCTTGTGCTTTTGGGAGAATCGGGCCTAGCTACTAGCTGAAACCAGACGTAGTGCTCCACCAAGCGTAGGAGAGCCTCGAGTCAATGTGGGGGATGGGCCTTCACCCTTATTCAGGCGTTGGTTTCGATTGTTGTGACCAAGAACGATTCCACTCGTTTACAAGGTTGATTGATTTAATACTATGTCCAAGAACGATTCCACTCGTTTACAAGGTTGATTTAATTTAGTTTGCAAATAAATAAAAGGCACGGTGGCACATATTTATTTACACAAAAGAATGCTAACTGGATAACCCAAATAACCCATTAGGGCTTGTTTCTATTAAGTGTATTCAATTCATCGGGACATTTGAAGGCAAACCGTAATATAATTAATCGTTGATGTGGTCATTTCCCTTCATCTCTTCTGATATTGATTCATATACTGATTGTTCTGAGATTACTTTCCATTGTCTTGCTGCAGCCTAATTGTCCTCCTTTTCCTCTTGTGTATAATTCACAGTACAACTCCAAGCGATACCCAGGTCAGCTGAAATGGGAGGTATGTTGATGTGTTAACAGCTCTTTAAAAAACGGTTTTATGGTGAAGCCGTCTTTACATTCAATTGTTTCATTTTTAGTTGTTTCAATCCAAATTTCCTTCACAGAAAGGTCCTACAGTTAAATGGATATTTCACTTTTTATCGTCTATTCAGGCTGATGTGAACACCCCAGACAGTTTTTTAGTTGCTTGATTCAGTATTTTGATATTCATTTCAGCTGCCCTGCCCCCTTCCTATAGAAACTCATAACTTCAAACTCTTTTTTAACCATTATATATTCATCAAAAACACCTGTCCTTTTTCTGGGGACTGATATTGTCTTAATACGTATGGGGGCTGTCTTTTTCATTTACTGATTTCATCTATTTTTTTATAATTGCTTTGAATGTTTTGGTCTCCTCCGGCCTTTTACAAAATAATTATTAAAAATAAATAAACTGGAAATGAAGAGAGACAGCCCCTCATATTAGGACTATTTGTGGTGTTTTCCATGAATCTATCATGGTTAAAATAGAGTTTGAAGTTATAATGGGTTTGTATAGGAAGGGGCCGTCCAGCTACAATGAATATCAAATAACTAAATACTAATCGAGCAACTTGGAAACGGTCACATAAGCCTGAGTAGATAATAAAATTACAGTTTTTTTTTTTTAAAGTGACATCTCTTTAATATGCCCCTCTTATTAATTACCACTACAGTATTCAAATTTGCTATTTACATGTGTAAACTGCATTTCCTTTTTCCCCTTCTGTCTCCCCTAGATCCTGCCCTTAGTAGAGATTGTCCCCTTGACTGCAAAGTGTATGTTGGGAATTTAGGAAATAATGGGAATAAGACAGAGTTGGAGAGGTCATTTGGCTACTATGGTCCCCTGCGCAGCGTATGGGTTGCCCGGAATCCCCCAGGCTTCGCCTTTGTAGAGTTTGAGGATCCTAGAGATGCTACTGATGCTGTGAGAGAACTGGATGGAAGGTAAATCTTCTAAGTATATTCCATGTGTTCCTGTTGGGTGTCCCATTGATTTTTGCAGTGACACTAAGTACACGTATCAATACTTAGTGTTATTAAGCGCAGTGAGCCACTTACTATGAGACCCTGCTGCTCATGTCTGTGTGTCTGTCTGTGTGTCTGTCCCGCTGTGACACCACCTGCCCGCCACCAGAGGGCGCAGCTGTAGCACACACACACACACACACGAGCTGCGTTCGCTTCCCGCGTTTGCGCGTCTTACTTGTGTTATTCAAAATTTAATTGGTAAAAGTACCAAAGTAATGGCATCAAAATATACTTAAAGTACATATTTTACAGGTTTCAAATGTATCCAAATCTTGAAAATGCCACATATATCTACTTTGGTTATTTTTAAATGGCATAAGTAGGGCTCTAGTGGTTAATGCATGTTTTGTAATAATCTAAATCTACAAAGTAATTAATCTAAATCTACAAAGTAACTTGTTGGTAGTAACTAGTGCAACATTTTAGATGTGGAGTAAAAGTATAGAAAATTGGAAATGCTTCCGTAAAGTAAAAGCACCTCTAAATTGTCTTGTACTTAAATGCACTTAGTTACTATCCACCACTGGATTTTGGAGACTGCAACTCATGATGTTCCCGAACCCTTTTCTTTAGAACCATGTGTGGCTCCAGAGTGCGCGTTGAGTTGTCCAATGGTGAGAAACGCTCCAGAAGCCGTGGGCCACCTCCGTTTGGGAGTAGTAGTAGACGCCCCCGTGATGACCGCCGTGATGACCGTCGCCGCGGCAGTCCTCCTGTCAGACGCCGGTATGCTTTTTTATGCTAAAGATTCATGTTATTTGTCCTGTATTCAAATTTCAATTGGTCTTAATGATATCAAATTCCCCTCACACTTTGTTCATTTTGTTTGAAATAAGTTGCAATATTGCTAAAACACAAAACCCTGAGGGCATTAGATGTTTCACGCCCTCTTTTCTGAATGTATTTTGGGTATAGATGGTTTATCAATCAGCCTGCAAGAACGGGCAAAACATTTTACAAATCCAACAGGGCACAACACTTTCTACATTTGTTTTCATGGGTGAAAAAAACTGTTCATATAACTATACTTAATTTAACTAGAATATTTATTCTTTTAGTCTGCATACCGATATGAGTTCATGCAGTCAACCATCAAAGCTACGTTTGCTTTTATTTTCCAAGACTAGTCATTCTTGCCAAACATGAATGGGGAAATTAATATTTGGGGCACCGTAATGTGGCCCAGTTTAGATTTTCCAAGTAAATGACTCCATAGCAGCTCCTTTGTGTACATAGATACATTTAAAAAAAGACATGCGTGGCCTACAAATGTAATCTTATTTCATAGGTTGACTGTAAATGACCAATATTGGGGCATGTGTATTAAAATGGAAATTCTCTTGAAATTGCATTAAGGGAACATCTATGGCAGTTCATTCATCAAAACATTATTAATTTGATTTGTACGGCTGTGAAGGATTTTTTATTTTTTAATTGCTCAGTTCAGATGGCATCTATATTAATAAAACTGAACCCCGTTACAGAGTCACCACCACGCTTCTCACCACCCCCAGTCAACTAGTCCTCTTTCAGCATCATGTGACTGCTGACCAGCGTGACCAAATCAGCTTGGCTGGTGCTGTCACATGACCCAGGCGCACCGCCAGTCGTCAGGTTCCACCAACCTATTGGTTCCTGCCCATGCAGTTCCCAGCATCCTCCTCCTCCTCCTCCAACCTTAACGCAATCGACAGCAGCCCATCTCCCATTATCGACCAATCAGCATCTTAACCTTTTCTGTTATGAACACAACTATCTACGGGAACAGCCCTTGGCTTACCTCCCAAAAAAGGCATGGAAAATCTACAACTACCTTTTCCGGCCAAGCAGGCAACTCCATATCTCCAACATTTGCGTCATGGGGCAAATCCTCTCTGCAATTCGACCTCCCTCACCATCAGTCTGCCTTCCTTGCGTCATTTCTATCTTGTCCAATTCCCCCAAAATAGTAAGTTGCTTTTATCCTGCTCTTTGTAGTTTGTGCTTTATCTAGTTGTCACAGCTGCGTGATCATTTCCCCTCAGCAGTAGTGTAACTTGCACTACTAAAGAAATTTTGGAGGTCCTTCGCATAGATAAGTTACCAAACTTAAATCCATGAGATCACAACTTGTGGTCAAGGAACTGCTGGCTGCCAATTTTTAACTGCATAGGGGGGAAAAATGACAGACAAACAATGTTTCAAACATGCGCATGAGTACATTTCCATGGCTCGACATTAAGCAAACAGTTTGAGCACTTTCTGGGAAAATTGTGCCCTTGAGCCAGATAAAGTACACTAGTTATGGTGTTAGTAAAAAGGGTAAATGATTTTTTCTGCTCCCAAACTGCACATATTGACTGTGCTAGTTCGAAAAGAGTTAGTTTCATGTGGCCAGAGAATCTGAGATCCGTCTGGTGATTAAACTGTTTAATAGATTTTCAGCGCTATTAGTGTTCTGTTAATGTCTATTTTCAGACATTTAACCACTTTTTTCCCTTTTTACACCAAATCTCTTGCAGAAAAAATTAACTGTACAATCTTACAAGCAATGAGACGCGTTGTGCACTTGAGAATGGCTATTTTAGGCGAAGTTTCCTTCCCAGAATGGGGATACTAGGGTTCAAGTGGTTAGAGGATCCCCTGGGTGTCCCAAAACCCCCTGTTTAAGACCTCTGTAGGGGGTACAACTGGGAGGAAGAGATATATAAAAAAAAGACTGCATTGAAGAACCAATGCGTCGATTACTTTAGGGCAGCCCTTAACTCTTCCAGCACCACGTTTAATATCAAGTTTTGGACGCAAAACAAGCAATCATTTCTGGGGCACTCTCTAGATGCTTTCATTTTCATCACAAGCGCTAATATGGTACCACAAGGTCGCAGGGATTTTTTATTGAGCTAAAACATGTTTTGTATGATCACCTCAATCTGAGCTTCAATTTCGAGAAACTCCACTAAAGATCGTTGCT
Organism: Protomyctophum parallelum; assembly: GCF_964188405.1. NCBI lineage: Eukaryota > Metazoa > Chordata > Actinopteri > Myctophiformes > Myctophidae > Protomyctophum > Protomyctophum parallelum. The sequence continues at coordinate 15,399,911 of NC_139703.1, read as the reverse complement.
AAAGATAGTATGTAGTGTATGGACGGAGGAAAAATAATTGTCACCAACGCAGAAGCAAACCGTTGCCGGGCGATGGAGACTCCAAGAACCAGAAAAAAATATTCTAGCAATGCTGGATGCATTATAAACTAAGGGGTCGTCCTAGGCGATCTAGGACTTTTATAAAAGGTTGTCCAATGTCGCCCTAAACATAAAATGAGTTAATATGAGGATGTTATTTGTTTTCAAAGCAGTGGATGTTGGTTTGTTGGCATCTGTTCTCGCCCATATTTTTTTAGATTTAAACCGGTGTCTGTAGGCGAATGCCAGAGATCTCTGATTGTCGGACTACATGAGACTATTAAACTGCACACACCAGTGGTGGAATTTCAGACAGATGTTGAATAAAACTGCCCTTGGTTTGCATGGTATCTGTTTGGGACCAGTGTGAAGCAAATGGTGGTGTTTAATATGCCTCACGTTACAGGTAGGCTGGACATGCATGTCCTAAAGTGTCTAGCCAGAAGTGCAGGACAACACTAGCCTGACCCATCAGCAGTAGTTGCATTACACTAGTTGTAGCTGGACAAAATCTATTATATATATATATACATCTCGCACCAAAGTTCACAGCAAGGTAGCAGCAGAATGAGAATTTCACAGCTTTTACTTATTCCATGCAATGTTTCATAACCTTAACATCGAGCACAGATTTTGTATTTAACAGAAATAACATGCTGTAATCATGTTTGCGTAAGGATTCAAGGATCCCAGTGGGTTCATTAGTGTAGGAGGGGTGTGTTTGCCGCCGTCATCTGATGTACTCTTCTTTTTTGTTTTTTACCTCGTCTAATACTTCAGATCACCAAGGAGGAGGAGCTTCAGCCGTAGTCGCAGCAGGTGAGCCTATACATTTCCCACTTTGCCTAAACACTGACTTGTCATCTTGTAGTGTGTTAATATTCATCTGCGTTTGTTTTCAGGTCCGTTTCAAGGGACAGGCGGAGAGATAGGTCTCTTTCCAAAGAGAGGAACCACAAACCCTCAAGATCTTTCTCGCGCTCAAGGAGGTGAGTCATGTGTCAGCATCCTGAATTTGTAGTACCGGTAGTACTGCCTTTGGTATGTTTTTATGGTACTGATCTTAATTGTACTACTTTTCCAGTCGTTCCAGGTCTAACGATCGAAAGTGAATTCATCAGAGGGTCCAGGCGCAGGATTATGTTTCGGTCGTGAAGGTTTTTATACAGTCCTGTTTTTCCTGTTCCTCAGCTTTTGAAGTGTCATCCACTTTGGACAAGATATACTGTAATGGCCATTGATCTATGGTCATATTTTCTTGTCAAATCCCATTGCAAGATTTGTTTTTTTTAAGTTTTCCCCCAACCCTCAACTTTTATTTTCTCTATTCAAAATGTCAGCTAACTGAAAGTGAAGCGAATACTGTCTTGCCTTGCATGTCTTGAAGTGAAATACTGGGATTCAACTGTCAGTAGCTCAAGTTTTATTTTTGTTTTTTAGTTCCTGTAAAAGTTAACTTGCCATTTTTATTTTCTGGTTTTATGTGAGTCATTGTCTCTTAAAACCCCCATGTTTGAATGTCATCCATATTTTTATGATGGTATAACGCATGACAAAAATCAGCAAAGCATACATTCACATCGTAGTATTCTTATTTAGATTATCTTTAGTTATCCCATATATTTCGAGTTTGACAGTTCTAGTGCAAATGCAGTGGTGCTGTTGCTTGCCGGACTTTATTTGAGATTTTCCCATTAATTGTTTGCATAAAGGGTGCTACTGCTATTCATTTTTAATTGGTTTGCTGAATATTGTGTCACAATGCTTGTTAAATAAATTTGTTCTAGGAAACCCTGCATTTCAGATTCCTTCAGTGTTTTAATCTCTGGTAAAGGTTTGACTACCCAGTTGGTTAACTGGAAAAAAAAATGTAAATCGCAATGAGCTGTAATAATCTAAGGGCCGATTCATACTCCTATTTTTAGAGTCGAATAAAAGTCGGTTCGGCGCTGTAGAGCCTACAATTTGACGTCATTTGAGGTTCGGGTGGGGTGGGTACCGTCCTAAAGTCGGCTCTTCGGTGCTACTTGAAATTTCTGACGAGCCGAAATCATTTCGGCACTACAGCGCCGAAACAGCGGTAAAATAGGAGTATGAATCGGCCCTAACAAGTGATCCACTTGAACCACTCTGAGTTCCTGCACAAGTAGCCTATGGAATTTGAGTAATTTCCTGGTTTTGATGAGGATGGGCATGGAAAATATGTTTTTGTTACAGACTTATCCCTATTTATTTTAAGAGCAGTGGTTCTCAGCCGCCTTCAGTCCCCCACCCACATTGACCAGCACTTGGAATTGTAGGAGTTGAGGCATTGCATTTAGTTTTCACATGAGGTCTTAAGGGTCCTTAAATGGTAACTTTAGTAATGTGTAGATGCCCTCCACTTATACTTATACTATACATTTATAACCCCCAAAACCGTGCACAGGGTTACAATTAAGAATAAATTGATCATACAAGCAGATTGATTTTATGGTTGAGGTATATTGCATATAAACAAAACTACAGGCAACAATTTAGGCATTTAGCAGACCCTCTTAATCCAGAGCGATTTACATTAAGAGAACAAAAAAGCATAGGAATACATCACAAATATAAAATGCATTTATCATGAAACATGCGTAAGCTAAGAACATAACTAGAACATATCTATATAATGACACTACATATATATACTATGCTGTACATATGTACTATGAAGTGCTATGACTACATACAATGCAATTATTGTGCTGTCGACAACATGCTATAAATCTCTGTTTCAAATGCTATCCAAGTCTAAAAAGTGCTATCTAAAGGGGGTAGGGTTCAATCATGCTTGCAAGATATGGGGGAGCCATACCTTTGGTTGCTTTGAATGCCAGCATCAGAGTTTTGTATTCTGTGCGGGCAGCGACCGGGAGCCACTAGAATCAGGCTACAGAGCCCCTTCTGAGCCTCTTCACCGTACAATGTAAGTCGAACATTTTGCATTATAAATGTATAGTAGATGGAGCAATACATTTTTATTTCTTGCCTGCCTTTGTAGTTTCATCATGGCACGGTACAGCCCTTTAACCCCGTACTGCTCCTGTTAGGATGGGTACATGCAGAGGACAAAGTAGGGGCACCAGGGTTCAGCCCTTTAACCCCGTACTGCTCCTGTTAGGATGGGTACATGCAGAGGACAAAGTAGAGTAGGGGCACCAGGGTTCAGCCCTTTAACCCCATACTGCTCCTGTTAGGATGGGTACATGCAGAGGACAAAGTAGAGTAGGGGCACCAGGGTTCATGTGGATATGGTACAGCCCTTTAACCCCGTACTGCTCCTGTTAGGATGGGTACATGCAGAGGACAAAGTAGAGTAGGGGCACCAGGGTTCATGTGGATATGGTACAGCCCTTTAACCCCGTACTGCTCCTGTTAGGATGGGTACATGCAGAGGACAAAGAGTAGGGGCACCAGGGTTCATGTGGATAATAAACATTATCCTGTGACTGCATGGATTCCCACAGTCTCTATAGGCCTACTAGGTTCCCTCCTGTTTTTGCTTTATATTAAATGTTATTGGAAATTGCAACAAGCTCACATGAGCTCCAAATGTTGGTCCCACAACAGTGAGAAAAGGTTCAAATGCTGGAAATGTATTTTATATAGCAGTCCCTTTATAATGCAATTCCACTTATACTAGATGTATTTATAGGCAGGCACAGGTTTGACCAAGTAATTGTAGCATAAGCATACTGCAATTTTACTATAGAAAAAATGGCTTCACACTTCATTGACTAATTTCAGGAAGTGTTAAGAGTTGCAAGTAACGTACAGGAAGACATTCAACATGATTTCAGCATAAGGAACTTCCCCTTGTACAAACTGCTATTCAGAAGCTCATACTGTGTTTTGAGGAGAGTTTGTTGGTATTCTGCTGAGGTAGGAGGTTGACAACCTGCATGTATCATCAAAAGACATCTGATTCTAGTGGTAAGCCTGACATTTGTCCCTTTTTTATTGCAGAGTTAAATGTTCATGATTTAATTTGATTGAATTGTGTAAGGGAGAGCAGTGTGCAATGATACACCCCAAAATGGTGAATCCAAATCGAATAAAAAAACTATTGTCTATTGTGGAATACGCAACTATGGGTTTGGGATAGCCTACTACTGTATATTAAATCAATGATACATTCAAAGTAGAAAAATACCTGTTCACTACAGAAGAGATTACCTAAATAAAATGTTGGAGCACTTGACTGGGTATTTTGCAGGGGTGACTGACATGCAGCTCCCTTACTTCAACAGTGGTGGAAGAAGTACTCACATTTTGTACTTAAAAGTAAAAGTGCCAATACCACAATGTAGAAAAAGTACAAAGGTATTCACATTAATATGAATATAATAATAATATACATTAGGTACTCATTTAGCAGAATGTCCCATTTCACAAGTTTCCAAATATATAAAAGAAAACTCTTCAGATCTACAATTGATTATTTTCACTTATTTTAAAGTATGCACAGGGCTGTAGACTGAAGTGTTAATGTTTTGTAATGATAATCAAAATCTACAAAGTAACTAAAGTTGTTAAATAATTGTATAGTAGAGTAAAAAGTACAATATTTTCCTCTGAGATGTGGAGTAGTTTTAAAAATTGGAAACACTGGTAAAGTAAAAGAAATACCTCAAAAGTGTTGTCCTGTTGAGCAGTCTTTTAGCTTTTTTGAAAAGAAAAAAAATCTATATTTCTGTGTGTTTGTAGACCACATGGGCATGGCTTTATATATTACATACAGTATGTAGTTTCCAGTGGTGTAAAGTAACTAAGTACATTTACTTAAGTACTGCAGTAGTAGTAGAATTTTGAGAAACTTGAGTATATCCAATACTTTTACTTCTACTCCACTAGATCTCTGATCGAAATATTGTACTTTTACCCCACTACTTTTATTTGAAAACTTTGTTTAGTTAGTTTAATACTTTGTAGATTTTGATTATTATTACAAAACATACATTAAACATTTCAGCCCTATAAACATTTCGGCCATTTGAACATAGCTGATCTATATGCTCCCAATGCTTCACGATGTGACGCATTGTGAGCTTGTAGATCTGCTATTTTCAAAAGATCTTTATACATTTGAAAACTTGAAATGGGACATTCTGCATAATGACTACTTTTGGTACTTTAAGTATTTTTTTTCTTTTTTCTTTTAAGATATTTTTTTGCGGCTTACGCCTTTTATTGGTTTTTTGAAGGGACAGACAGTAGGCTGACAGGAAACGGGAGAGAGATGGGGGAAGACATGCAGTAAAGGCCGTGTCGGGCTCGGGAGTCGAGCCCGCGGCACACTGCGACTGGACTACCAGTCGGGTGCCCAGACGGTTACGCCACCGCCTGGGCCCTTTAAGTACATTTTGATGCCAATACTTTTGTACTTTTACTTAAGTAGCCTACATTTTGTATTTCTATGTTGCAGTATTGACATTTCTACTTAAGTAAAACGTGAGTACCTTTTCCAACACTGGTAGTTGTTTATGATTTTGACAATTCAGACAAAATCCTATTCTATAAAGTTTATAGATCAATAGATAAATCAATAGAATGGGAACATGTGAACTTTGTTGCATAATCAATTTACCCCAAATTGGGGGTAACTTGTTCCGTTTGTGTATCGTACATCAAGATTACTGTTCAGTCACTTAACCAAAGTTAATACATCTTTAGTTAAGGACCATACTGTACATGGTGGGTTTATAGATCAGCTCCACCTGCTGATCGGCTGTGAGGATTGAGCAAGGATTGACCATAGACCATTTTATTATTGAAAAGTAATCCTTCCTTATACCTAGTATATGAAATATAAAAATTCTGCAAAAAAGATTAATGTTAATTTTATGTTGAGAAATATGCATAATTAGGTAAATGATAAACAGGACCAAGTGGGGTGTGCAATTGCTGAGGTGCATTTCGTTTTTGTAAACCACCCGGAGAGCCAATCCAACTTGGCTGATGTCAGCCTAACACACATGAATGCACCACATGGAAGTTTTGGAACAAATGTATTAATATAAAGTTTACAATTTAGGCATTTAGCAGACGCACTTAATCCAGAGCGACTTACATTTAAGCAAGAACAAAAGCATGGGAATACATCACATAAAAGCATTTATCATGAAACATGCGTAAGCTAAGAAGGTAACAGTGGAATATCTATATGATGAAACTATACATACACTATACATAATAAACTATACATATTCACTACTATGCTATACATATGTACTGTTAATAGATATTAACTTTGGTTAAGTCAGTGACCTCATTAATTAACAGGAATGAATTATGTATTCATGATAAATTAATGTATGTGTTAATCATTATAATTAAGCATTAATTACGGGTAGGATTTGGACCCTTATGAGCAAGCATTACAGACATGGTAAACTGCACATGCCTTAACATTGCTGCTATTTTGCTATCATTTGTTATGGTTCCTCTTTTAGGAGAAGATTAGAGGAATCATGTCTGGCCAGAGATCAAGGAAAGTAAGAATGGGCTCATCACGGCGCAGGACATCAAACCAGAAGGAAAAGTCTGATCCTGATGATGGGATTCTCAAAACTCAAAGTCTTTCAACTGTAGAACATTCTGTGGCAGAAGAAAGTAATGAATCCGTAGCTGACTTTGCTGAACCTAATTATTCTCAGGCTGGAAGCCAACCTGTAGCAAATTTCACAGGAAACAGAAGGAAGCTTGGGTCTAGTAGAAAGATTAAAGATAGGAAAGATGTCAAGGACTCCAATGTGAAATCATATACATCTCAATACAGTGAGACGAGAGAGGAAGTTTATGACAATACCCCAAGCAAAGAACTGTTTCACAAAAGCAGAAACTCAATTCTCAGTAATCTTGAAATGGAATCAGCCTCCTACCATGAACATGACTTTGTACAGCAGCCAGATCTCTATTATAAACAACTCAACTGCAACCTAAGAGAGAAAATAGGCCCTGAAAACATAGATAATGATGAACAAAGCAGTACATTGTGCAGCAACGAAATGGACACAGTGATTCTGCCTCCAGAGTACCAGTTAAATCCACAAGAAATATTGTTAAAACAAAGGGAACCTTTCAGAGGTGAAACTAGAGAGGTGAGTAAAGATAATATTTTGGAGCAAAGGGAGATCATACAAGATGAAGAAACTATTCAAGATGAATCGAAGAGGAAAATGTCAACCGTTACAATAGCTGACACGAGGCAGGATGAAATGAGTCAAGCGAGTGAGCATGACAGTTCCCCGTTCTCATCCAATGTTCCTGAAGACTCGTTTCAGTTTGACACCCCCTCCACAACAAGCTGTACTGATGAATGTTTAATCCCCAAAGGTGAAGAAGCACTGGATGTTGATGGAAACAATGATGACAACAAACTCAAAGGAATGAAGCCATTTCAGAGTGAGGAAGTCAGTGATCATGTCAAAACATATAGTTCTGCTAAAGTGGTCGCCCAGTTACACCAACCAGATGATGCAAATGACATGCATTCAAACAAATTCAAAGAAACAAACATTGCACAGCTCACGGATGCTATAAACAATGACATAGCTATTTCAGTTACTTTGCATCCATCTCAAAACACAGCTGAACATGTATCTGATTCTGAACACAGTTGGGCATCTGAGTCTGATGCATCTGATGCATCAACTTTAATAGGAAGTGACAGCCAGTCAAATGATATTAATACATCTCACAATGAACCAATGGACACCTCTGAGAAGTCATTGATATGTGGACTAAGTGAAGAAACAAAACATGACGAATCCGAAACTGATTATATGGATTTGGACTCAACTCTGACTAACCTACTGGGTGAACAAGATGAAGATGTGACAGAGGGCACATTTAGAGTAAAGAGGGAAGTGGAGGAGAGATTTCTGGTTATCGAGGAGACCAATGCATTGCAATCAGAAAAGACACCTTTGATGACTTTGTGTAGACCTAATCGTGAGAAAAAACAATCATTTGACAGTCATCACCAGGGTGTAGATGCCTTTGACCAGTTTGATATACATGTACAGGACAATACAGAGTCAATGAAAGTCCTTACTGGTGCAGTAGACGGTGCCTCCTATAGTGAGGATGTTGGAGATAATGCATTGCCTGATCAAGATTCAACTGTAATGGCAGCCACTTTAAAAAATGTCAGAGAACAACCAGAAGAAGAAAACTTGGAACATGTGAGGGATGCGAAGCAGATTGATGTGGACATAGCAGAGGTAGCAAAGATTGTGGGAGATGCCATCATGGTGGAAGCCAGACCACCCACAGAAAATCAATTACAGTTTGATGTGGAATGCAAATATGACAACTCTGAGGAGCAGAGACAAAAACCTTGTGAAGCAGTGATGGACAGCAGCCACTCTCATGAAGAAGACTATGATAAAGACCTTGACATAGCTGGACATGTATCTGAGCAAAGCTGTGCATCTATATCAGATGCAGCTGATGCACATAGAGACCATCAAGGGATACTGGAACAACAAGATAAAAACCAAACTGATGACAATCCACAAATAAAATCCACAGGGAAAAGGAGAAAGATGGGTTCCACTCGAAGGCTTCAACCTAAAAAAGCAATCAGCGACCAAGTTGCAACAATGGAGTTTGACACAACAGATGTTAATATGAGAAATCAGAAATCCTTTGAAGGGGAGTTGAACGTGATATCAGAGACTAAATTGAATACCAGTAACAATACTGGCAATATGGACTTGACGTTAATAGGAAGTGACAGCCAGTCACATGATAATAATACGTCTCACAATGAACCAATGGACACCTCTGTAGAGATGGAGCCACTTGACAGCACAAATGATGATGTTGAGAAGTCAATGATAAGTGGAGTAAGAGATATTGAAGAAACCAGAGATGGCAAAACTGATAATATAAATATGGACTCAACTTTCAGAAACCTACTTGGTGAAGATGAAGATGTGACAGAGACCACATTCAGAGTAAAGGAGGAGGTGGAAGGCATATTAGAGGTTATCGAGGAGACCAATGCATTGCAATCAGAAAAGACACCTTTGATAACTTTGTGTAGACCTAATGAGATAAAAGAATCATTTGCCAGCCAATACCACCAAGCTGTAGATGCTTCTGACCAGTTTGATATACATGTACAGGACAATACAGAGTCAATGAAAGTCCTTACTGGTGAAGTGGACGGTGCCTCCTATAGTGAGGATGTTGGAAATAATGCATTGCCTGATCAAGATTCAACTGTAATGGCAGCCACTTTAAAAAATGTCAGAGAACAACCAGAAGAAGAAAACTTGGAACATGTGAGGGATGCGAAGCAGATTGATGTGGACATAGCAGAGGTAGCAAAGAATGTGGGAGATGACATCATGGTGGAAACCACTCCACCCACAGAAAATCAATTACAGTTTGATGTGGAATGCAAATATGACAACTCTGAGGAGCAGAGACAAAAACCTTGTGAAGCAGTGATGGACAGCAGCCACTCTCATGAAGAAGACTATGATAAAGACCTTGACATAGCTGGACATGTATCTGAGCAAAGCTGTGCATCTATATCAGATGCAGCTGATGCACATAGAGACCATCAAGGGATACTGGACCAACAAGATAAAAACCAAACTGATGACAATCCACAAATAAAATCCACAGGGAAAAGGAGAAAAATGGGTTCCACTCGAAGGCTTCAACCTAAAAAAGCAATCAGCGACCAAGGTGCAACAATGGAGTTTGACACAACAGATGTTAATATGAGAAATCAGAAATCCTTTGAAGGGGAGTTGAACGTGATATCAGAGACTAAATTGAATACCAGTAACAATACTGGCAATATGGACTTGACGTTAATAGGAAGTGACAGCCAGTCACATGATAATAATACGTCTCACAATGAACCAATGGACACCTCTGTAGAGATGGAGCCACTTGACAGCACAAATGATGATGTTGAGAAGTCAATGATAAGTGGAGTAAGAGATATTGAAGAAACCAGAGATGGCAAAACTGATAATATAAATATGGACTCAACTTTCAGAAACCTACTTGGTGAAGATGAAGATGTGACAGAGACCACATTCAGAGTAAAGGAGGAGGTGGAAGGCATATTAGAGGTTATCGAGGAGACCAATGCATTGCAATCAGAAAAGACACCTTTGATAACTTTGTGTAGACCTAATGAGATAAAAGAATCATTTGCCAGCCAATACCACCAAGCTGTAGATGCTTCTGACCAGTTTGATATACATGTACAGGACAATACAGAGTCAATGAAAGTCCTTACTGGTGAAGTGGACGGTGCCTCCTATAGTGAGGATGTTGGAAATAATGCATTGCCTGATCAAGATTCAACTGTAATGGCAGCCACTTTCAAAAATGTCAGAGTACAACCAGAAGAAGAAAACTTGGGAAATGGGAGGGATAAGGAGCAGATTGATGTGGACATAGCAGAGGTAGCAAAGAATGTGGGAGATGACATCATGGTGGAAACCACTCCACCCACAGAAAATCAATTACAGTTTGATTTGGAATGCAAATATGACAACTCTGAGGAGCAGAGACAAAAACCTTGTGAAGCAGTGATGGACAGCAGCCACTCTCATGAAGAAGACTATGATAAAGACCTTGACACAGCTGGACATGTATCTGAGCAAAGCTGTGCATCTATATCAGATGCAGCTGATGCACATAGAGACCATCAAGGGATACTGGACCAACAATTTAAAAACCAAACTGATGGCAATCCACAAATAAAATCCACAGGGAAAAGGAGAAAGATGGGTTCCACTCGAAGGCTTCAACCTAAAAAGGCAATCAGCGACCAAGGTGCAACAATGGAGTTTGACACAACAGATGTTAATATGAGAAATCAGAAATCCTTTGAAGGGGAGTTGAACGTGATATCAGAGACTAAATTGAATACCAGTAACAATACTGGCAATATGGACTTGACGTTAATAGGAAGTGACAGCCAGTCACATGATAATAATACGTCTCACAATGAACCAATGGACACCTCTGTAGAGATGGAGCCACTTGACAGCACAAATGATGATGTTGAGAAGTCAATGATAAGTGGAGTAAGAGATATTGAAGAAACCAGAGAGGGCAAAACTGATAATATAAATATGGACTCAACTTTCAGAAACCTACTTGGTGAAGATGAAGATGTGACAGAGACCACATTCAGAGTAAAGGAGGAGGTGGAAGGCATATTAGAGGTTATCGAGGAGACCAATGCATTGCAATCAGAAAAGACACCTTTGATAACTTTGTGTAGACCTAATGAGATAAAAGAATCATTTGCCAGCCAATACCACCAGGCTGTAGATGCTTCTGATCAGTTTGATATACATGTACAGGACGATACAGAGTCAATGAAAGTCCTTACTGGTGAAGTGGACGGTGCCTCCTATAGTGAGGATGTTGAAAATAATGCATTGCCTGATCAAGATTCAACTGTAATTGCAGCCACTTTCAAAAATGTCAGAGAACAATCAGAAGAAGAAAACTTGGAACATGTGAGGGATGCGAAGCAGAAGACTGATGTGGACACCACACCACCCACAGGAAATCAATTACAGTTTAATGTGGAATGCAAATATGACAACTCTGAGGAGCAGAGACAAAAACCTTGTGAAGCAGTGATGGACAGCAGCCACTCTCATGAAGAAGACTATGATAAAGACCTTGACATAGCTGGACATGTATCTGAGCAAAGCTGTGCATCTATATCAGATGCAGCTGATGCACATAGAGACCATCAAGGGATACTGGACCAACAAGATAAAAACCAAACTGATGACAATCCACAAATAAAATCCACAGGGAAAAGGAGAAAAATGGGTTCCACTCGAAGGCTTCAACCTAAAAAAGCAATCAGCGACCAAGGTGCAACAATGGAGTTTGACATAACAGATGTTAATATGAGAAATCAGAAATCCTTTGAAGGGGAGTTGAACGTGATATCAGAGACTAAATTGAATACCAGTAACAATACTGGCAATATGGACTTGACGTTAATAGGAAGTGACAGCCAGTCACATGATAATAATACGTCTCACAATGAACCAATGGACACCTCTGTAGAGATGGAGCCACTTGACAGCACAAATGATGATGTTGAGAAGTCAATGATAAGTGGAGTAAGAGATATTGAAGAAACCAGAGATGGCAAAACTGATAATATAAATATGGACTCAACTTTCAGAAACCTACTTGGTGAAGATGAAGATGTGACAGAGACCACATTCAGAGTAAAGGAGGAGGTGGAAGGCATATTAGAGGTTATCGAGGAGACCAATGCATTGCAATCAGAAAAGACACCTTTGATAACTTTGTGTAGACCTAATGAGATAAAAGAATCATTTGCCAGACAATACCACCAGGCTGTAGATGCTTCTGATCAGTTTGATATACATGTACAGGACGATACAGAGTCAATGAAAGTCCTTACTGGTGCAGTGGACGGTGCCTCCTATAGTGAGGATGTTGGAAATAATGCATTGCCTGATCAAGATTCAACTGTAATGGCAGCCACTTTCAAAAATGTCAGAGAACAACCAGAAGAAGAAAACTTGGAACATGTGAGGGATGCGAAGCAGAAGACTGATGTGGACGCCACACCACCCACAGAAAATCAATTACAGTTTGATGTGGAATGCAAATATGACAACTCTGAGGAGCAGAGACAAAAACCTTGTGAAGCAGTGATGGACAGCAGCCACTTATCTGATACTAACTCTCATGAAGAAGACTATGATAAAGACCTTGACATAGCTGGACATGTATCTGAGCAAAGCTGTGCATCTATATCAGATGCAGCTGATGCACATAGAGACCATCAAGGGATACTGGACCAACAAGATAAAAACCAAACTGATGACAATCCACAAATAAAATCCACAGGGAAAAGGAGAAAAATGGGTTCCACTCGAAGGCTTCAACCTAAAAAAGCAATCAGCGACCAAGGTGCAACAATGGAGTTTGACACAACAGATGTTAATATGAGAAATCAGAACTCCTTTGAAGGGGAGTTGAACGTGATATCCGAGACTAAATATAATACCAGTAACAATACTGGCAATATGCACTTGACGTTAATAGGAAGTGACAGCCAGTCACATGATAATAATACGTCTCACAATGAACCAATGGACACCTCTGTAGAGATGGAGCCACTTGACAGCACAAATGATGATGTTGAGAAGTCAATGCTAAGTGGAGTAAGAGATATTGAAGAAACCAGAGATGGCAAAACTGATAATATAAATATGGACTCAACTTTCAGAAACCTACTTGGTGAAGATGAAGATGTGACAGAGACCACATTCAGAGTAAAGGAGGAGGTGGAAGGCATATTAGAGGTTATCGAGGAGACCAATGCATTGCCATCAGAAAAGACACCTTTGATAACTTTGTGTAGACCTAATGAGATAAAAGAATCATTTGCCAGCCAATACCACCAGGCTGTAGATGCTTCTGACCAGTTTGATATACATGTACAGGACAATACAGAGTCAATGAAAGTCCTTACTGGTGAAGTGGACGGTGCCTCCTATAGTGAGGATGTTGGAAATAATGCATTGCCTGATCAAGATTCAACTGTAATGGCAGCCACTTTCAAAAATGTCAGAGTACAACCAGAAGAAGAAAACTTGGGAAATGGGAGGGATAAGGAGCAGATTGATGTGGACATAGCAGAGGTAGCAAAGAATGTTGGAGATGACATCATGGTGGAAACCACTCCACCCACAGAAAATCAATTACAGTTTGATGTGGAATGCAAATATGACAACTCTGAGGAGCAGAGACAAAAACCTTGTGAAGCAGTGATGGACAGCAGCCACTCTCATGAAGAAGACTATGATAAAGACCTTGACATAGCTGGACATGTATCTGAGCAAAGCTGTGCATCTATATCAGATGCAGCTGATGCACATAGAGACCATCAAGGGATACTGGACCAACAAGATAAAAAACAAACTGATGACAATCCACAAATAAAATCCACAGGGAAAAGGAGAAAGATGGGTTCCACTCGAAGGCTTCAACCTAAAAAAGCAATCAGCGACCAAGGTGCAACAATGGAGTTTGACACAACAGATGTTAATATGAGAAATCAGAAATCCTTTGAAGGGGAGTTGAACGTGATATCAGAGACTAAATTGAATACCAGTAACAATACTGGCAATATGGACTTGACGTTAATAGGAAGTGACAGCCAGTCACATGATAATAATACGTCTCACAATGAACCAATGGACACCTCTGTAGAGATGGAGCCACTTGACAGCACAAATGATGATGTTGAGAAGTCAATGATAAGTGGAGTAAGAGATATTGAAGAAACCAGAGATGGCAAAACTGATAATATAAATATGGACTCAACTTTCAGAAACCTACTTGGTGAAGATGAAGATGTGACAGAGACCACATTCAGAGTAAAGGAGGAGGTGGAAGGCATATTAGAGGTTATCGAGGAGACCAATGCATTGCAATCAGAAAAGACACCTTTGATAACTTTGTGTAGACCTAATGAGATAAAAGAATCATTTGCCAGCCAATACCACCAGGCTGTAGATGCTTCTGATCAGTTTGATATACATGTACAGGACGATACAGAGTCAATGAAAGTCCTTACTGGTGAAGTGGACGGTGCCTCCTATAGTGAGGATGTTGGAAATAATGCATTGCCTGATCAAGATTCAACTGTAATGGCAGCCACTTTCAAAAATGTCAGAGAACAATCAGAAGAAGAAAACTTGGAACATGTGAGGGATGCGAAGCAGAAGACTGATGTGGACACCACACCACCCACAGAAAATCAATTACAGTTTAATGTGGAATGCAAATATGACAACTCTGAGGAGCAGAGACAAAAACCTTGTGAAGCAGTGATGGACAGCAGCCACTCTCATGAAGAAGACTATGATAAAGACCTTGACATAGCTGGACATGTATCTGAGCAAAGCTGTGCATCTATATCAGATGCAGCTGATGCACATAGAGACCATCAAAGGATACTGGACCAACAAGATAAAAACCAAACTGATGACAATCCACAAATAAAATCCACAGGGAAAAGGAGAAAGATGGGTTCCACTCGAAGGCTTCAACCTAAAAAAGCAATCAGCGACCAAGGTGCAACAATGGAGTTTGACACAACAGATGTTAATATGAGAAATCAGAAATCCTTTGAAGGGGAGTTGAACGTGATATCCGAGACTAAATATAATACCAGTAACAATACTGGCAATATGGACTTGAAGTTAATAGGAAGTGACAGACAGTCACATGATAATAATACGTATCACAATGAACCAATGGACACCTCTGTAGAGGTGGAGCCACTTGACAGCACAAATGATGATGTTGAGAAGTCATTGATAAGTGGAGTAAGAGATATTGAAGAAACCAGAGATGGCAAAACTGATAATATAAATATGGACTCAACTTTCAGAAACCTACTTGGTGAAGATGAAGATGTGACAGAGACCATATTCACAGTAAAGAAGGAGGTGGAAGGCATATTAGAGGTTATCGAGGAGACCAATGCATTGCAATCAGAAAAGACACCTTTGATAACTTTGTGTAGACCTAATGAGATAAAAGAATCATTTGCCAGCCAATACCACCAGGCTGTAGATGCTTCTGATCAGTTTGATATACATGTACAGGACGATACAGAGTCAATGAAAGTCCTTACTGGTGAAGTGGACGGTGCCTCCTATAGTGAGGATGTTGGAAATAATGCATTGCCTGATCAAGATTCAACTGTAATGGCAGCCACTTTCAAAAATGTCAGAGAACAACCAGAAGAAGAAAACTTGGAACATGTGAGGGATGCGAAGCAGAAGACTGATGTGGACGCCACACCACCCACAGAAAATCAATTACAGTTTGATGTGGAATGCAAATATGACAACTCTGAGGAGCAGAGACAAAAACCTTGTGAAGCAGTGATGGACAGCAGCCACGTATCTGATACTAACTCTCATGAAGAAGACTATGATAAAGACCTTGACATAGCTGGACATGTATCTGAGCAAAGCTGTGCATCTATATCAGATGCAGCTGATGCACATAGAGACCATCAAGGGATACTGGACCAACAAGATAAAAACCAAACTGATGACAATCCACAAATAAAATCCACAGGGAAAAGGAGAAAGATGGGTTCCACTCGAAGGCTTCAACCTAAAAAAGCAATCAGCGACCAAGGTGCAACAATGGAGTTTGACACAACAGATGTTAATATGAGAAATATAAATATGGACTCAACTTTCAGAAACCTACTTGGTGAAGATGAAGATGTGACAGAGACCACATTCACAGTAAAGAAGGAGGTGGAAGGCATATTAGAGGTTATCGAGGAGACCAATGCATTGCAATCAGAAAAGACACCTTTGATAACTTTGTGTAGACCTAATGAGATAAAAGAATCATTTGCCAGCCAATACCACCAGGCTGTAGATGCTTCTGACCAGTTTGATATACATGTACAGGACAATACAGAGTCAATGAAAGTCCTTACTGGTGAAGTGGACGGTGCCTCCTATAGTGAGGATGTTGGAAATAATGCATTGCCTGATCAAGATTCAACTGTAATGGCATCCACTTTAAAAAATGTCAGAGAACAACCAGAAGAAGAAAACTTGGAACATGTGAGGGATGAGAAGCAGATTGATGTGGACATTGCAGAGGTAGCAAAGAATGTGGGAGATGCCATCATGGTGGAAGCCAGACCACCCACAGAAAATCAATTACAGTTTGATGTGGAATGCAAATATGACAAATCTGAGGAGAAGAGACAGAAACCTTGTGAAGCAGTGATGGACAGCAGCCACTTATCTGATACTAACTCCCATGAATTGGACTATGATAAAGATTCCCCATCTGATACAGTTGAACATGTATCTGAGTGTAGTCTGCCATCCAAGTCAGGTACATCTGATACACACAGAGACCATCAGGGGATACTGGACCAACAAGAGAAAACCCAAAATGATGAAAATCAACAAATAATATCCACAGGGAAAAGGAGAAAGATGGGTTCCAGTAGAAGGCTTCAACCTAAAAAAGCAATCAGCGACCAAGGTGCAACAATGGAGTTTGACACAACAGATGTTAATATGAGAAATATAAATATGGACTCAACTTTCAGAAACCTACTTGGTGAAGATGAAGATGTGACAGAGACCACATTCACAGTAAAGAAGGAGGTGGAAGGCATAATAGAGGTTATCGAGGAGACCAATGCATTGCAATCAGAAAAGACACCTTTGATAACTTTGTGTAGAGCTAATGAGATAAAAGAATCATTTGCCAGCCAATACCATCAGGGTGTAGATGCTTCTGACCAGTTTGATATACATGTACAGGACAATACAGAGTCAATGAAAGTCCTTACTGGTGCAGTGGACGGTGCCTCCTATAGTGAGGATGTTGGAAATAATGCATTGCCTGATCAAGATTCAACTGTAATGGCATCCACTTTAAAAAATGTCAGAGAACAACCAGAAGAAGAAAACTTGGAACATGTGAGGGATGAGAAGCAGATTGATGTGGACATTGCAGAGGTAGCAAAGAATGTGGGAGATGCCATCATGGTGGAAGCCAGACCACCCACAGAAAATCAATTACAGTTTGATGTGGAATGCAAATATGACAAATCTGAGGAGAAGAGACAGAAACCTTGTGAAGCAGTGATGGACAGCAGCCACTTATCTGATACTAACTCCCATGAATTGGACTATGATAAAGATTCCCCTCCTGATACAGCTGAACATGTATCTGAGTGTAGTTTGCCATCCAAGTCAGGTACATCTGATACACACAGAGACCATCAGGGGATACTGGACCAACAAGAGAAAACCCAAAATGATGAAAATCAACAAATAATATCCACAGGGAAAAGGAGAAAGATGGGTTCCAGTAGAAGGCTTCAACCTAAAAAAGCAATCAGCGACCAAGGTGCAACAATGGAGTTTGACACAATTGTTAATATGAGAAACCAGAAATCCTTTGAAGGGGAGTTGAATGTGATCATTGAACCGATATATAATATCAGTAACACTACTGGCAATAATATGGACGTGACTTTAATAGGAAGTGACAGCCAGTCACATGATATTAATACGTCTTACAATAAACCAGTGGACACCTCTGTAGAGGTGGAGCCACTTGACAACACAAATGAATATGTTGAGAAGTCATCAATAAACAGAGTAAAAAATAGTGAAGAAATGAAAGATGACACTCTCAGAAACCTATTGGGAGAACAAGATGAAGATGTCACAGAGACTACAGTAAGAGTGAAGAGGGAAGTGGGGGAGAGATTAACTGTGATTGATGAGGCCGATGTATCACAATCAGAAAATACATATTTGATGAATTTGTGTAGACCTAATGATGAGATCAAAGAATCAGATACAGAGGACTTGAGTGACACACGTAGGAGGAGGAAGATGGGCTCTTCTCGCAGAAACACAAGATTTGCACACAAAAAAGAAAAACCATTAGAAGTAGAGCAAAAGGTTACAAGAGCTGAGCTATCTGTCCAGAAGGATGTCAACAGAGCATCTCAGGGTAGAGATGAGAATGCACTTGCTGACCCTGAAAAACAAAAACAATTGCAGATTGATGTGGAATGTAAATATGAGGAGTCTGAGGAGCAGAGAGAGAAATCTTGTAAAGCAGTGGACAGCAGCAACTTATCTGATACTCATTTTATATCCATTCAACCGGAACCAGCACATTTGGGAAGTGAAGAAAATCCTGTCAGTGATGGTGAACTAATAGGTAGAGAGCATCAATTAAGTCCAAGTTATATGCCTTCAAATTCCTCCTCTTCATTAAATGCATCAACATTTGAAAGAAAGAGAAGAAAAATGGGCTCTAACCGCAAGTCACCAGGACAACAGGGACGAGACAAAATGACAAATCTTGCAGGAGATGTGAAAAATTTGCAAAGGGCAGACGAGGTAAGAAGCAAAGATTGACATATTTTTGTTGTATGTGTTATTTCCTTGAAAATAAATGTTTCATAGTTTTAGAAATATAGTGCTTTCAAATTTGAGACATTTATAATGGGGCTCAATGGAACCTTTTACTTTGAAATGTTTTGTAGTTTCTGAGTTATTTAACTTAAACGCCCAATGCATTCTCTATGGCAATAGCACAAACTTTGGCATGCTACTAGTCCTACATACTTACACCTAGCAACCCCATTCTAGCCTATTTAGATTCATCTTACGGTGGACATGTTTGCCTGAAAAGGAATCTTTGAAATGTTTCATAGTTTTAGAAATATAGTGCTTTCGTTTATTGTATTACTACACATTATGATACGGTTGATGATGCTGCGTTTGGTCGTGTAAATAATGTAAACTATTTTCACATTTTAATTAGATTTTTCCTTTTATTTTCTCCTTTATTTTTATTTTTTTTTGTTTATCTTATCTATCTTAATTGTCTATCCATGAATACGTACTCTGCTGTTGTTGCTTGTGTTTGTATTGTAGGTCTTATGTTTTATGTGTTTGTAAAAAATCAAAATAAAGTACTGATCATAAGAAATATAGTGCTTTCAAATTTGAGAAATGTACAATGGGGCTCAATGGCAGACATACAATAGTGTACCAATGGCAGACGTACAATAGTGTACCAGTAATGGCTGCACAAACACATATTTATGTACAATGTACATTTATATACACTTGCTTGTCCACTGTGTGTGTGTGCGTGCGTGCGTGCGTGCGTGCGTGCGTGCGTGCGTGCATGTGTTCACACCACAAATGGGAACTTGCAGACCCAACTACCAATTTCCCACACATGAAAGAAGAACTTAATAATAAGATATCAGTCTTTGATCTATATATATTTCTTCTTCTTCTTCTTCTTCTTCTTCTTCTTCTTCTTCTTCTTCTTCTTCTTCGACTTTGTTAGATGCTTGGGGTCTGTTGCCATAATAAACTGAAAATATTCTCGAGCTATATACAATACTTGCTCTGTTGATTAAAATGTGATATTCCAAAATATTATTCTCATTGACTGACATTGCAAAGTATGTGGTCTCAAAGTCACTATTTTAGTATACAAACGAATGCTATTATGCTAACCAGAAGTATACCGTTTTATGTAAAATAAATGGGGTTTGTAATGTTATAAATTGTCAGAATCCACTTTGTTTGCATTGGTTTCTGACTGTGCTGCAAGGGTGTCTTTGAGACCTGTTTCACTGTGCAATTATACTATTATATAAAAGTCAGTGGGGAGAATATTTTGGATGATCAATGTCTGATCAATGGAGCAACTATATTGATATCTAAACAATATTTGGAGCCAAACCTCTACCAAAGTGTAATTCTGTC
The DNA here is from genome assembly GCF_964188405.1 of Protomyctophum parallelum. Classification (NCBI taxonomy): domain Eukaryota; kingdom Metazoa; phylum Chordata; class Actinopteri; order Myctophiformes; family Myctophidae; genus Protomyctophum; species Protomyctophum parallelum. The sequence continues at coordinate 15,379,464 of NC_139703.1, read as the reverse complement.
AGCCCATTTGGGATCTTTTATTGAAAAGCATGCATAGCAGTCATAAATATTCTTGAACTAGTCTTAATACCGTCAGTCGTTTAATACCCTGTTCTAAGGAAGAACCTTTTCCCTTTTCAGGTTCTCAGTTCATGTGATGAAAATGTGGAGAGATCCTCATCCGACACTAACAGAGGACACTCTAGGTATGGAGCATTCCTTTGGTATGTCAGGATTATATATGCGAATTGTTGTCCTCCCCCAGTCCAACATTTAAAAATCTGAGATGCACTTTTAAAAGTTTTGTTTTGCTTAAACAATTGCATGGTATGGGACAGACCAAGTCACAGTGGGAAATACAGAAGGTGTGTAAGCCATAAGGGCTGCATTAAAATGCTTGAGCATCAAAGTCAGGGTCAGTTTAGGTGACACTATCTGGCTCCTACTTGTGGTGATAATTTGCCACTCCACGTGGTTATTGAAAATGACATTATGTAGAATCATATTTTAAATTGGATGGCATAATGAATCTTAATGATGATATACTGAATATGACAAGCCATATGTTAACTTTAGATGCAAGTTCATTCAACTAGATATTTAAAGACATATTATTATTTGCAAAATCTAAGATGAAACTATGAGAAAAAAAGTGCAAGTGCAAAACAAAACTTCAAAAAAAAAAAGCTTGAGAGGAGTGATTCATTGCAAGATGTCACTTTTGTACCATTCTTTGTATATGAGTGATTTATTTTCTCTGCATGAGGATGCTTACGCACACCAAAGCCCTTGTAGTTGTGCCGGTCAACGGGAGAGTAAACTGAATAGGATCTTGCAGGAACAAGAAGCACACGCTGATAGCCAAAGTGGAAGATATTTTATTTAGGGCAGGGAAACCAACGTTTTGGCCGTTAAGCCTTTTCCGGGAATACAGAGCACACTTAAATATCAGATGGAAGTAAAAGAAAACAGGTTCTAAATACGACCTGTCCCTGTGTTGTGAGCAGTCGGGATCAAGGTCAAGAGGTGGTGTCTCACTGACAGCAAGGAGGAGTTATACCTCAAGAATAACTATAATGCAAATCAGAGGCTCTGGACTGTTATTTCCTTGTCAGAAAGACGACTAAAATTATTATATCTGAAAGTGTAGCAGATACATTTATGAAATGAACCATACAAAAGAGAACTTTACAAGAAAACAACACAATACAATACAATACAATATAAAATATACATTAAATACATTCGATACAATCAAAGATAGAAATTAAGTACATGTCCTGAAAATAGACCTGAATCCTAGTATTGGAAAATTAGTGTGAAGTAGGTATGCCACCTGCAGGTCAGAAGGGGGGAAAGGGGGTAACAAGGTTAAAAAATATATGTTTACTAAAATAGTAAAAACAAATATGTATAAATAATTTTCATGGTAGCCTATAGTTTTACATATCATGTCTTTCACAGTCAAGAGGCATCTGATCAAGCGACTGATCTTCAACACCAACGCCCAGAGGAATTGCAGGTTCATGACAAAGAAAAGGGACATTACATAGGTAAACATAGACATTAAATACTGAGTGACTACAATGACAATGTAACCTGTGAAAAATAAATGCTGAGAGGAAGAAAATACATCTTTGATGGAAATAGCTGATCTATAAGCTAAACTCCTCACATTATGAGCTTGTAGATCGACTATTTTCGGTTACCAAGTAAGCTATACAGGCATTGTGCTCACAGTATGTGCTTCCCATTTTGCAGGTAATTCAAAAGAACCAAGATATGATGTGGCGATAGTTGGAAATAGCTATGTGGGTAAAACCTCCTTCATAAAAAGGATACAAAATGGGAGATTTTCTCCAGATTTTTGTGCCACTATTGGTAAGTCTCAACTCCTCTGATCATTTCACAGACATGCCATTAAGAAATAATCAGCTCTTTTTATGCAATTATGTTGTCCCTTTGTCTTTTTTGTTTTTGTAGGCATTGATTCATGCAAGCAGTCTGTGACAGTGCATGGGAAAACAGTGGTGCTAGAGCTCTGGGATACTGCAGGTCAAGAAAGGTAGGCCTAAAAGGTTGTATTTTAAGTTAATTGTATATACATTATTCTTATGATCATCCAAAGGTCAGTTAATATTTGTAAGGTTTCAATCTATTATTTTTAAACGATAAAACTTGCAGCTGCTTAATTTGCAATGAACATATGCTGACACAGGACAATCCAGTTTGATTAATACTTGATTTATACTCACATTACCTTGTCATCATGTAATTAGCCTAGCCTACTTTGTGGACTTAGTTGGGCTATTTGGTTGTTTTTATTATGAGCATGGTCCGGTAATGTTTATTTACTTGCCAGAATCTGCCATTGACCCCCATTCTGAATTTCTCAAATTTAAAAGCACTATATTTCTAAAACTATTAAACTTTTCAGAGATTCCTTTTCAGGCAAACATGTCCACCATAAGATGAACCTAAGTAGGCCTAGGCTAGAATGGGGTTGGTAGGTTTAAGTATGTAGGACTATTAGCATGCCAAAGTTTGTGCTATTGTCATAGAGAATACATTGGGCGTTTAAGTTAAATAACTCAGAAACTACAAAACATTTCAAAGCAAAAAGTTCCAGCATGTGTCTCCACAGTAAGCTGAATAATAAAAAATTATAATTAATTAATAATAATTATAATAATTAATCAAAAATTCAGAACCATGTGTGCGCCACCTGTGTTTGCCTATATGGGTTTGAACTTGGATCTGATTGGGCCTTAAGTGGGTACCAGCTGGGCGAATTATATGTGACCCATGTAGGCCACACTTGTGTCCGCCCTCATTGTCTTCCGTCCTGTTTCTGTTGTCACCTGCTGTCGATTGTTCATTCCTACGGATAGGATGCAGTGCGCCACATTGGCGGTGTTTCCAGTTTTCTGTAGTAGTTTCTTCAAGTGTTCAAATTTTATGACTGGATAGCACTCGATCTGTAGGGTAAGGGCCGATTCATACTCCTATTTTACCGCTGTTTCGGCGCTGTAGTACCGAAATGATTTCGGCTCGTCAGAAATTTTCAGTAGCACCGAAGAGCCGACTTTAGGACGGTACCCGCCCCCCCGAACCTCAAATGACGTCACATTGTAGGCTCTACAGCGCCGAACCGACTTTTATTCGGCTCTAAAATAGGAGTATGAATCGGCCCTAAGTCAAATGTTATCCGTAGTATACCTAGTAGAAGTGTGCTGGTTCAAACCCGGGTTCAAATCACAGACAGTGGATAATTGATATCCATAGATCACTGACACTGTCCATATCCATATCCTAGTAGAAGTATGCCGGCCACATACTCCTAGTAGGATGCTGAGTAGGTAGGAGTGTGTGCAGTTAAGAGCCCTGGTGGATAAATCAGATAATATCCATAGAATACTTAGTGGGATGACAGGAGGAGAGTAGGCGAGGGGGGTCAGGCAGGAGGAGAGTAGGTGAGGGGACCCCAGGCAGGAGGAGAGTAGGCGACGGGGGGTCAGGCAGGAGGAGAGTAGGCGAGGTGGCCCCAGGCAGGAGGAGAATAGGCGACGGGGGGTCAGGCAGGAGGAGAGTAGGCGAGGGGACCCCAGGCAGGAGGAGAGTAGGCGAGGAGGGGTCAGGCAGGAGGAGAGTAGGCGAGGGGGCCCCAGGCAGGAGGAGAGTAGGCGAGGGGGCCCCAGGCAGGAGGAGAGTAGGCGAGGGGGGGTCAGGCAGGAGGAGAGTAGGCGAGGGGGCCCCAGGCAGGAGGAGAGTAGGCGAGGGGGCCCCAGGCAGGAGGAGAGTAGGCGAGAGGGCCCCAGGCAGAAGGAGAGTAAAAAATCACTTTCACCTAGAAACTCCATTCACGCTTTTTATTATTCAGCTTACTGTGGAGACACATGCTGGAACTTTTTACTTTGAAATGTTTTGTAGTTTCTGAGTTATTTAACTTAAACGCCCAATGCATTCTCTATGGCAATAGCACAAACTTTGGCATGCTACTAGTCCTACATATACTTCAACCTACCAACCCCATTCTAGCCTACTTAGGTTCATCTTACGGTGGACATGTTTGCCTGAAAAGGAATCTTTGAAAGGTGTCATAGTTTTAGAAATATTGTGCTTTCAAATTTGAGACTTTTAACATGGGGCTCAATGGCAGATTTTGGCACGTCAAAAAATCACTTTCACCTAGAAACTCCATTCACACTTTTTATTATTCAGCTTACTGTGGAGACACATGCTGGAACTTTTTACTTTGAAATGTTTTGTAGTTTCTGAGTTATTTAACTTAAACAACCAATGCATTCTCTATGGCAATAGCACAAACTTTGGCATGCTACTAGTCCTACATACTTAAACCTACCAACCCCATTCTAGCCTACTTAGGTTCATCTTACGGTGGACATGTTTGCCTGAAAAGGGATCTTTGAAAGGTGTCATAGTTTTAGAAATATAGTGCTTTCAAATTTGAGACTTTTAACATGGGGCTCAATGGCAGATTTTGGCACGTCAAAAAATCACTTTCACCTAGAAACGCCATTCACACTTTTTATTATTCAGCTTACTGTGGAGACACATGCTGGAACTTTTTACTTTGAAATGTTTTGTAGTTTCTGAGTTATTTAACTTAAACGCCCAATGCATTCTCTATGGCAATAGCACAAACTTTGGCATGCTACTAGTCCTACATACTTAAACCTACCAACCCCATTCTAGCCTACTTAGGTTCATCTTACGGTGGACGCATGTTTGCCTGAAAAGGAATCTTTGAAAGGTGTCATAGTTTTAGAAATATAGTGCTTTCAAATTTGAGACTTTTAACATGGGGCTCAATGGCAGATTTTGGCACGTCAAAAAATCACTTTCACCTAGAAACTCCATTCACACTTTTTATTATTCAGCTTACTGTGGAGACACATGCTGGAACTTTTTACTTTGAAATGTTTTGTAGTTTCTGAGTTATTTAAAATAAACGCCCAATGCATTCTCTATGGCAATAGCACAAACTTTGGCATGCTACTAGTCCTACATACTTAAACCTACCAACCCCATTCTAGCCTACTTAGGTTCATCTTACGGTGGACATGTTTGCCTGAAAAGGAATCTTTGAAAGGTGTCATAGTTTTAGAAATATAGTGCTTTCAAATTTGAGACTTTTAACATGGGGCTCAATGGCAGATTTTGGCACGTCAAAAAATCACTTTCACCTAGAAACTCCATTCACACTTTTTATTATTCAGCTTATTGTGGAGACACATGCTGGAACCTTTTACTTTGAAATGTTTTGTAGTTTCTGAGTTATTTAACTTAAACGCCCAATGCATTCTCTATGGCAATAGCACAAACTTTGGCATGCTACTAGTCCTACATACTTAAACCTACCAACCCTATTCTAGCCTACTTAGGTTCATCTTACGGTGGACATGTTTGCCTGAAAAGGAATCTTTGAAAGGTGTCATAGTTTTAGAAATATAGTGCTTTCAAATTTGAGACTTTTAACATGGGGCTCAATGGCAGATTTTGGCACGTCAAAAAATCACTTTCACCTAGAAACTCCATTCACACTTTTTATTATTCAGCTTACTGTGGAGACACATGCTGGAACTTTTTACTTTGAAATGTTTTGTAGTTTCTGAGTTATTTAACTTAAACGCCCAATGCATTCTCTATGGCAATAGCACAAACTTTGGCATGCTACTAGTCCTACATACTTAAACCTACCAACCCCATTCTAGCCTACTTAGGTTCATCTTACGGTGGACATGTTTGCCTGAAAAGGAATCTTTGAAAGGTGTCATAGTTTTAGAAATATAGTGCTTTCAAATTTGAGACTTTTAACATGGGGCTCAATGGCAGATTTTGGCACGTCAAAAAATCACTTTCACCTAGAAACTCCATTCACACTTTTTATTATTCAGCTTATTGTGGAGACACATGCTGGAACTTTTTACTTTGAAATGTTTTGTAGTTTCTGAGTTATTTAACTTAAACGCCCAATGCATTCTCTATGGCAATAGCACAAACTTTGGCATGCTACTAGTCCTACATACTTAAACCTACCAACCCCATTCTAGCCTACTTAGGTTCATCTTACGGTGGACATGTTTGCCTGAAAAGGAATCTTTGAAAGGTGTCATAGTTTTAGAAATATAGTGCTTTCAAATTTGAGACTTTTAACATGGGGCTCAATGGCAGATTTTGGCACGTCAAAAAATCACTTTCACCTAGAAACTCCATTCACACTTTTTATTATTCAGCTTACTGTGGAGACACATGCTGGAACTTTTTACTTTGAAATGTTTTGTAGTTTCTGAGTTATTTAACTTAAACGCCCAATGCATTCTCTATGGCAATAGCACAAACTTTGGCATGCTACTAGTCCTACATACTTAAACCTACCAACCCTATTCTAGCCTACTTAGGTTCATCTTACGGTGGACATGTTTGCCTGAAAAGGAATCTTTGAAAGGTGTCATAGTTTTAGAAATATAGTGCTTTCAAATTTGAGACTTTTAACATGGGGCTCAATGGCAGATTTTGGCACGTCAAAAAATCACTTTCACCTAGAAACTCCATTCACACTTTTTATTATTCAGCTTACTGTGGAGACACATGCTGGAACTTTTTACTTTGAAATGTTTTGTAGTTTCTGAGTTATTTAAAATAAACACCCAATGCATTCTCTATGGCAATAGCACAAACTTTGGCATGCTACTAGTCCTACATACTTAAACCTACCAACCCCATTCTAGCCTACTTAGGTTCATCTTACGGTGGACATGTTTGCCTGAAAAGGAATCTTTGAAAGGTGTCATAGTTTTAGAAATATAGTGCTTTCAAATTTGAGACTTTTAACATGGGGCTCAATGGCAGATTTTGGCACGTCAAAAAATCACTTTCACCTAGAAACTCCATTCACACTTTGTATTATTCAGCTTACTGTGGAGACACATGTTGGAACATTTTACTTTGAAATGTTTTGTAGTTTCTGAGTTATTTAACTTAAACGCCCAATGCATTCTCTATGGCAATAGCACAAACTTTGGCATGCTACTAGTCCTACATACTTAAACCTACCAACCCCATTCTAGCCTACTTAGGTTCATCTTACGGTGGACATGTTTGCCTGAAAAGGAATCTTTGAAAGGTGTCATAGTTTTAGAAATATAGTGCTTTCAAATTTGAGACTTTTAACATGGGGCTCAATGGCAGATTTTGGCACGTCAAAAAATCACTTTCACCTAGAAACTCCATTCACACTTTTTATTATTCAGCTTACTGTGGAGACACATGCTGGAACTTTTTACTTTGAAATGTTTTGTAGTTTCTGAGTTATTTAACTTAAACGCCCAATGCATTCTCTATGGCAATAGCACAAACTTTGGCATGCTACTAGTCCTACATACTTAAACCTACCAACCCTATTCTAGCCTACTTAGGTTCATCTTACGGTGGACATGTTTGCCTGAAAAGGAATCTTTGAAAGGTGTCATAGTTTTAGAAATATAGTGCTTTCAAATTTGAGACTTTTAACATGGGGCTCAATGGCAGATTTTGGCACGTCAAAAAATCACTTTCACCTAGAAACTCCATTCACACTTTTTATTATTCAGCTTATTGTGGAGACACATGCTGGAACTTTTTACTTTGAAATGTTTTGTAGTTTCTGAGTTATTTAACTTAAACGCCCAATGCATTCTCTATGGCAATAGCACAAACTTTGGCATGCTACTAGTCCTACATACTTAAACCTACCAACCCCATTCTAGCCTACTTAGGTTCATCTTACGGTGGACATGTTTGCCTGAAAAGGAATCTTTGAAAGGTGTCATAGTTTTAGAAATATTGTGCTTTCAAATTTGAGACTTTTAACATGGGGCTCAATGGCAGATTTTGGCACGTCAAAAAATCACTTTCACCTAGAAACTCCATTCACACTTTGTATTATTCAGCTTACTGTGGAGACACATGTTGGAACTTTTTACTTTGAAATGTTTTGTAGTTTCTGAGTTATTTAACTTAAACGCCCAATGCATTCTCTATGGCAATAGCACAAACTTTGGCATGCTACTAGTCCTACATACTTAAACCTACCAACCCTATTCTAGCCTACTTAGGTTCATCTTACGGTGGACATGTTTGCCTGAAAAGGAATCTTTGAAAGGTGTCATAGTTTTAGAAATATAGTGCTTTCAAATTTGAGACTTTTAACATGGGGCTCAATGGCAGATTTTGGCACGTCAAAAAATCACTTTCACCTAGAAACTCCATTCACACTTTTTATTATTCAGCTTACTGTGGAGACACATGCTGGAACTTTTTACTTTGAAATGTTTTGTAGTTTCTGAGTTATTTAAAATAAACGCCCAATGCATTCTCTATGGCAATAGCACAAACTTTGGCATGCTACTAGTCCTACATACTTAAACCTACCAACCCCATTCTAGCCTACTTAGGTTCATCTTACGGTGGACATGTTTGCCTGAAAAGGAATCTTTGAAAGGTGTCATAGTTTTAGAAATATAGTGCTTTCAAATTTGAGACTTTTAACATGGGGCTCAATGGCAGATTTTGGCACGTCAAAAAATCACTTTCACCTAGAAACTCCATTCACACTTTTTATTATTCAGCTTATTGTGGAGACACATGCTGGAACTTTTTACTTTGAAATGTTTTGTAGTTTCTGAGTTATTTAACTTAAATGCCCAATGCATTCTCTATGGCAATAGCACAAACTTTGGCATGCTACTAGTCCTACATACTTAAACCTACCAACCCCATTCTAGCCTACTTAGGTTCATCTTACGGTGGACATGTTTGCCTGAAAAGGAATCTTTGAAAGGTGTCATAGTTTTAGAAATATAGTGCTTTCAAATTTGAGACTTTTAACATGGGGCTCAATGGCAGATTTTGGCACGTCAAAAAATCACTTTCACCTAGAAACTCCATTCACACTTTTTATTATTCAGCTTACTGTGGAGACACATGCTGGAACTTTTTACTTTGAAATGTTTTGTAGTTTCTGAGTTATTTAACTTAAACGCCCAATGCATTCTCTATGGCAATAGCACAAACTTTGGCATGCTACTAGTCCTACATACTTAAACCTACCAACCCTATTCTAGCCTACTTAGGTTCATCTTACGGTGGACATGTTTGCCTGAAAAGGAATCTTTGAAAGGTGTCATAGTTTTAGAAATATAGTGCTTTCAAATTTGAGACTTTTAACATGGGGCTCAATGGCAGATTTTGGCACGTCAAAAAATCACTTTCACCTAGAAACTCCATTCACACTTTTTATTATTCAGCTTACTGTGGAGACACATGCTGGAACTTTTTACTTTGAAATGTTTTGTAGTTTCTGAGTTATTTAAAATAAACACCCAATGCATTCTCTATGGCAATAGCACAAACTTTGGCATGCTACTAGTCCTACATACTTAAACCTACCAACCCCATTCTAGCCTACTTAGGTTCATCTTACGGTGGACATGTTTGCCTGAAAAGGAATCTTTGAAAGGTGTCATAGTTTTAGAAATATAGTGCTTTCAAATTTGAGACTTTTAACATGGGGCTCAATGGCAGATTTTGGCACGTCAAAAAATCACTTTCACCTAGAAACTCCATTCACACTTTGTATTATTCAGCTTACTGTGGAGACACATGTTGGAACATTTTACTTTGAAATGTTTTGTAGTTTCTGAGTTATTTAACTTAAACGCCCAATGCATTCTCTATGGCAATAGCACAAACTTTGGCATGCTACTAGTCCTACATACTTAAACCTACCAACCCCATTCTAGCCTACTTAGGTTCATCTTACGGTGGACATGTTTGCCTGAAAAGGAATCTTTGAAAGGTGTCATAGTTTTAGAAATATAGTGCTTTCAAATTTGAGACTTTTAACATGGGGCTCAATGGCAGATTTTGGCACGTCAAAAAATCACTTTCACCTAGAAACTCCATTCACACTTTTTATTATTCAGCTTACTGTGGAGACACATGCTGGAACTTTTTACTTTGAAATGTTTTGTAGTTTCTGAGTTATTTAACTTAAACGCCCAATGCATTCTCTATGGCAATAGCACAAACTTTGGCATGCTACTAGTCCTACATACTTAAACCTACCAACCCTATTCTAGCCTACTTAGGTTCATCTTACGGTGGACATGTTTGCCTGAAAAGGAATCTTTGAAAGGTGTCATAGTTTTAGAAATATAGTGCTTTCAAATTTGAGACTTTTAACATGGGGCTCAATGGCAGATTTTGGCACGTCAAAAAATCACTTTCACCTAGAAACTCCATTCACACTTTTTATTATTCAGCTTATTGTGGAGACACATGCTGGAACTTTTTACTTTGAAATGTTTTGTAGTTTCTGAGTTATTTAACTTAAACGCCCAATGCATTCTCTATGGCAATAGCACAAACTTTGGCATGCTACTAGTCCTACATACTTAAACCTACCAACCCCATTCTAGCCTACTTAGGTTCATCTTACGGTGGACATGTTTGCCTGAAAAGGAATCTTTGAAAGGTGTCATAGTTTTAGAAATATTGTGCTTTCAAATTTGAGACTTTTAACATGGGGCTCAATGGCAGATTTTGGCACGTCAAAAAATCACTTTCACCTAGAAACTCCATTCACACTTTGTATTATTCAGCTTACTGTGGAGACACATGTTGGAACTTTTTACTTTGAAATGTTTTGTAGTTTCTGAGTTATTTAACTTAAACGCCCAATGCATTCTCTATGGCAATAGCACAAACTTTGGCATGCTACTAGTCCTACATACTTAAACCTACCAACCCTATTCTAGCCTACTTAGGTTCATCTTACGGTGGACATGTTTGCCTGAAAAGGAATCTTTGAAAGGTGTCATAGTTTTAGAAATATAGTGCTTTCAAATTTGAGACTTTTAACATGGGGCTCAATGGCAGATTTTGGCACGTCAAAAAATCACTTTCACCTAGAAACTCCATTCACACTTTTTATTATTCAGCTTACTGTGGAGACACATGCTGGAACTTTTTACTTTGAAATGTTTTGTAGTTTCTGAGTTATTTAAAATAAACGCCCAATGCATTCTCTATGGCAATAGCACAAACTTTGGCATGCTACTAGTCCTACATACTTAAACCTACCAACCCCATTCTAGCCTACTTAGGTTCATCTTACGGTGGACATGTTTGCCTGAAAAGGAATCTTTGAAAGGTGTCATAGTTTTAGAAATATAGTGCTTTCAAATTTGAGACTTTTAACATGGGGCTCAATGGCAGATTTTGGCACGTCAAAAAATCACTTTCACCTAGAAACTCCATTCACACTTTTTATTATTCAGCTTATTGTGGAGACACATGCTGGAACTTTTTACTTTGAAATGTTTTGTAGTTTCTGAGTTATTTAACTTAAATGCCCAATGCATTCTCTATGGCAATAGCACAAACTTTGGCATGCTACTAGTCCTACATACTTAAACCTACCAACCCCATTCTAGCCTACTTAGGTTCATCTTACGGTGGACATGTTTGCCTGAAAAGGAATCTTTGAAAGGTGTCATAGTTTTAGAAATATAGTGCTTTCAAATTTGAGACTTTTAACATGGGGCTCAATGGCAGATTTTGGCACGTCAAAAAATCACTTTCACCTAGAAACTCCATTCACACTTTTTATTATTCAGCTTACTGTGGAGACACATGCTGGAACTTTTTACTTTGAAATGTTTTGTAGTTTCTGAGTTATTTAACTTAAACGCCCAATGCATTCTCTATGGCAATAGCACAAACTTTGGCATGCTACTAGTCCTACATACTTAAACCTACCAACCCTATTCTAGCCTACTTAGGTTCATCTTACGGTGGACATGTTTGCCTGAAAAGGAATCTTTGAAAGGTGTCATAGTTTTAGAAATATAGTGCTTTCAAATTTGAGACTTTTAACATGGGGCTCAATGGCAGATTTTGGCACGTCAAAAAATCACTTTCACCTAGAAACTCCATTCACACTTTTTATTATTCAGCTTACTGTGGAGACACATGCTGGAACTTTTTACTTTGAAATGTTTTGTAGTTTCTGAGTTATTTAAAATAAACGCCCAATGCATTCTCTATGGCAATAGCACAAACTTTGGCATGCTACTAGTCCTACATACTTAAACCTACCAACCCCATTCTAGCCTACTTAGGTTCATCTTACGGTGGACATGTTTGCCTGAAAAGGAATCTTTGAAAGGTGTCATAGTTTTAGAAATATAGTGCTTTCAAATTTGAGACTTTTAACATGGGGCTCAATGGCAGATTTTGGCACGTCAAAAAATCACTTTCACCTAGAAACTCCATTCACACTTTGTATTATTCAGCTTACTGTGGAGACACATGTTGGAACATTTTACTTTGAAATGTTTTGTAGTTTCTGAGTTATTTAACTTAAACGCCCAATGCATTCTCTATGGCAATAGCACAAACTTTGGCATGCTACTAGTCCTACATACTTAAACCTACCAACCCTATTCTAGCCTACTTAGGTTCATCTTACGGTGGACATGTTTGCCTGAAAAGGAATCTTTGAAAGGTGTCATAGTTTTAGAAATATAGTGCTTTCAAATTTGAGACTTTTAACATGGGGCTCAATGGCAGATTTTGGCACGTCAAAAAATCACTTTCACCTAGAAACTCCATTCACACTTTTTATTATTCAGCTTACTGTGGAGACACATGCTGGAACTTTTTACTTTGAAATGTTTTGTAGTTTCTGAGTTATTTAAAATAAACGCCCAATGCATTCTCTATGGCAATAGCACAAACTTTGGCATGCTACTAGTCCTACATACTTAAACCTACCAACCCCATTCTAGCCTACTTAGGTTCATCTTACGGTGGACATGTTTGCCTGAAAAGGAATCTTTGAAAGGTGTCATAGTTTTAGAAATATAGTGCTTTCAAATTTGAGACTTTTAACATGGGGCTCAATGGCAGATTTTGGCACGTCAAAAAATCACTTTCACCTAGAAACTCCATTCACACTTTGTATTATTCAGCTTACTGTGGAGACACATGTTGGAACATTTTACTTTGAAATGTTTTGTAGTTTCTGAGTTATTTAACTTAAACGCCCAATGCATTCTCTATGGCAATAGCACAAACTTTGGCATGCTACTAGTCCTACATACTTAAACCTACCAACCCTATTCTAGCCTACTTAGGTTCATCTTACGGTGGACATGTTTGCCTGAAAAGGAATCTTTGAAAGGTGTCATAGTTTTAGAAATATAGTGCTTTCAAATTTGAGACTTTTAACATGGGGCTCAATGGCAGATTTTGGCACGTCAAAAAATCACTTTCACCTAGAAACTCCATTCACACTTTTTATTATTCAGCTTACTGTGGAGACACATGCTGGAACTTTTTACTTTGAAATGTTTTGTAGTTTCTGAGTTATTTAAAATAAACGCCCAATGCATTCTCTATGGCAATAGCACAAACTTTGGCATGCTACTAGTCCTACATACTTAAACCTACCAACCCCATTCTAGCCTACTTAGGTTCATCTTACGGTGGACATGTTTGCCTGAAAAGGAATCTTTGAAAGGTGTCATAGTTTTAGAAATATAGTGCTTTCAAATTTGAGACTTTTAACATGGGGCTCAATGGCAGATTTTGGCACGTCAAAAAATCACTTTCACCTAGAAACTCCATTCACGTATGTTACAAAACCTGTTTACACACATACTTGACCTGCCGAAAAAGAACATGTGACTTCTGATTTGAGAGGACCTTCCCATGACCTGGTGTATAAACCATTATTTTTGCCTCTTAAACAATGGTTGTTTGTCGAACACTTTAAAAGTAAGGGTGATTCATATGGAAAAGCATCCTCTGGACTGACACGATTCAGTCCTCCATGCCAGCCATCATAATATGTGCTCTCAGTTTAGACAGCAACAACAGATCCATTTGAGCACTGTCATGCGTAAATACCATGTCTATACTTTCATTGTTGATCGTCCTCCAAAGGTTTCGCAGCATTACAAGACAGATGTTCCATAAGGCCCAAGCATTCCTGCTGATGTATGACATCACCTCCTCCCAGAGCTTTTGTGATGTCGCCTACTGGATTAGCTGTATTCAGGTATGCATTTCATTACATCATGGAATCTGAGTTCCTAGAAGTTTTCACCAGCTGTGCCATTAAGAAAACAGATCCCACCAATGTCCCAAGAAATACATTTGTTATCGACTGTGCAAATTAAGAGTATCCCAGATGTCAATTATCACTTAATCACTATATTCTTTCCAGCATTAAAACCATTCAGAGCTTGCTTAAAAGATACACTCAAAATAATGGAATTAATTTAAATTTATAAACTCTAATATCAATAGTGAAAACAACTGATGAACGATGATCTGGGGCATTTAATAATTTCTTCTAAGAAATGTGGTAACAGTTCCTATGCGGCCCATGTTTATAATGTCTCATAAACTAATGTATTATAATCTGCTTAGAACACTATAGTTATATTAATTATAATGAAATACTCATGCTTTATAACAATAAGTATAAATGCATCATAATCTGCTTATAATTATAACATATTTACAGTTATAAGAACTCATAAACTCACTTCTGAATGCAATTATACCACATTATAAAGTATTATTTGATAACTAAGTAAAGTGAGAACATTGCATTAAAATTATGCAAGTTTCTTCCCCTTCGGGAATGTCATTACTAGCACCCAATGACCATTTATAGTGATCTATATTTATGAATAATTTTGCATTAAGAGTTTGGGAACTACTGATTTATAAGGCATTCGTGGAATCGGCCTCAGGTCTTAATGGGTTAAGTGGTTCACCCGAAATGCACACTGAGCGATTCATGTTTTGTAGGAGGGGGCAACAGAGGATGTGGTCACCATGCTTCTTGGGAACAAGATTGACTGTGCCAAACGAGAGGTTCAATCTCATGAAGGGAAGGCCCTTGCTCAGGTACAATATGAATATATATATACATTTTATTATGCTGAATGATAAACCAGAAATCGATGTCATGTTATGATTTTCAACCCATTCCTCTCACAGGAATACAACATTGAATTCATGGAATGTAGTGCTGCAACCGGTGAAAATGTGACTCAGTCTATGGAAACCATAGCAAGGTATTCTGTCCAGTCTTGTCATACCTTGTCCTATTGTGCATTACTTGTAATTACTCAACTAATTTGTGTTTTTTTTGCCAGTATGTTGAGTAAAAAACTTGCCACCAAAGAGGAAGGCATGTTGTTGCGCAAAGAGCCTCCACAGAAGAAATCATCAGGCTGCTGCTGACCATGTTCATCTCAAAATTGACTTTTATGGTTGGACCTTGTATGGATCAAGAATATACTTAAAATCGTGTATATAACTACTGTAAATTAAATTTAACATGTCATATTGGTTGTCATATCGTCTGCTACTTGCTAGTAGATGACCAATTGAAACCTATGGAAGTCCATGACTCCTGTGGTCATTGTTTTGCAATTTAAGGTGGCCTCAAGAGCAGACATGCCATCGATATATTGTACCGGGTGGTCAAATTAATCTTGATAATTAAATTGGAAACCCCTGGAGTTTTGATTCATCAAATATTGGTGTAACACTGATACTGTCACAGAAATAAAATATAAGTTCAACAATGTTATGTTTTTTTTTAATGTGACAATTCTTTTTTTTTTTTTTAAGATATTTTTTTTGCGGCTTACGCCTTTTATTGATTTTTGAAGGGACAGACAGTAGGCTGACAGGAAACGGGAGAGAGATGGGGGGATGACATGCAGTAAAGGCCGTGTCGGGTCCGGGAGTCGAACCCGCGGCACACTGCGACTGGATTACCAGTCCGGTGCCCAGACCGTTACGCTACGGCCTGGGCCGACAATTCTAAGTGATGCATTATTGTACTACGAAGTCTCATGACTTTCCAATCATTTTGCAGAAGTGATAATTATTGCATGATTTTAGGCATACGTTCTGTACATTGGGCACATTAATTCCTTTGTGATGTTGGCGATAGTTTTGGCACTTTTTTGTCCATTTGATATATGCTACTGGGCAACAAATTTGATACAATTGACAACTTCTGTAATTGTCATTATTCTCCATTCTGTTTTTGTCATTTTTTTTTATATATTAAAAGAATAATACATGAGGAAGGCTGCAATTTAGATTCCCATCCAGATTTCTGTTAGTCCACCCCTGCTCGTGGGCATCATTAAATGGACAGGTACAAGGACAAAACATCACAGCTGAAAAGTAAGTTTCATAATTGTTACAAAGCCTTCATAGAAAAGAAACATGTTTCAGATGCCATCATCAGGCTCACACTGGCACATTTAAGTTCAGTTTTTTTGCCCTCCAGTGAGTGCTGGATGTCCGTTTGCTTTACTTGTCACAACCGTGCATTTCCTTTTGTTGACTGTCTGTGGTTGGTTGCACCATGTTCAGTTCTGTATTTGGGCCCCTCTGCTCTGGTCCTGGGATTGCTTTATATGCTTTTTGGTGAGGTTTTGATGAGGTTTAATAGCAAGCTCGACATCTGAAGCAGTCCATTGGTGACGGATCAAAGCACCCTGGAGAGTGAAGGGACCATCTCGGATGCGGCGTACTCCCTTACACACTGCTGTGCTGCGAAGCTCTAATCCAATCTCATGCACCAATTTGCACAGGTATTTTTGTGTTTCATTGAAACACTGGATCTCTGTAAGAACAAGAGAGCATAATGTTAACTATTTAAGACCTGATGTCGATTTCACAAATTCCTTCGAAAACAGTTTTCGGAAAAAACTTGTTGCAATATAGAGCTAAAATCTAAAATGACAGTGATTTCCTGGATTGAATGGGTTAAACACGGTTGGTAAGGCCAGTACATAGGCTGTTTATGACAACAATTTGACTTTGTTCATGACTTTTCTCCATTGCATTTGAATGTATGGCTTTTACAAGAGGTAATTAATTACCCAAGGTGAAGTGGGGTGGTTGGAAGCGTATGCAGCGCAAGCCTGTTAAAATTGGGCCAGATTTCCCATCTGGACCCAGTGAGCCTTGCACTGCCATTTCATAGGCCTCTTGTGACTGCATATCCACATTGGAATACCTGTGAGGAAGGGGAAAAAACAATGTATTAATAGCACATTTCACTTTGGTGTGTGTTGTGTTTTGTTCATTATACTGTACATGTGTCAGTTTTATACTCCAAATAGGAAAAGCTGATAATTAGGAACCACCGTGTTTTCAAGTAAGGCTGCAACTATAGACTATTTTCTTAGTGATTATTCAGATCGATAACTTTTTCGATTAATCTCGAAGTATATATATGAATTAATCAATTCATTCACAACACATATCGTGTTGTGAGCTTGTAGATCTAATATTTTCTGACATTTCATTAATAAGAAAAAGTTTACATTTTCACCTACTGTATAATGGCATGCCCGAAATATGGACTGATTATCGATCACTTGTTTTTATAATCTATGAAATTGATTAGTTTGATTAACTGCAGCCATTAAAGTTCCATGGAAATGTAATGAATCTGTTGTGTGAACATACATTAACATGGCCTTTTGATTGACTCCCTGCAACATTGCCAACACTCTCTCCAGCTTGTCCTGTGTGATGTGATCTGTTGGGACACATCAATGAATCAAGGTACGGTAGGTACAGAGGGCCCATTTTTATGGATCGTTGCTGTCGGGAGAAAACCTCCTAACTCCATTTGAGGTTTTTGATTTTTTTTGCATGAATCATTTGCATAAATCAGTGCTATTGAACAGCTACTGTTCAGTAGCACTGGTCTGTGTGTTGTTTCGAAAATATTGGACCAATGGAAAGCAGTAAAAAAAAACCCACTTTGGACAAAACCTCTTAACTCCATTGGACACTCAAACTGTCTGCTGAACTAAAGCAACTAACTCCACCACCTCTCCCCCTCTCTCATACAAGTAATTGACAATATATAAACTAAGTCACAACATCAACTCTGATGAGGCAGTATTGCTTTGTTTTCAAAATATAAGGTTTTCTTAATTTCCTGAAAAATGAATATTTTTAATTTCCTGAAAAATGAACATTTGGGAGTTAGGTGGTTTCTTCCCGGCAGCAGAGATATTAGAAAAATTATAATCAAGGATATTTTTTTTATAATCTAACATTTTTCTAAAGATTTTCCTGTGACAAAATCTAAACAACAATAATATAACAATTTTAAGAAGTAGGGAAAATAGCTGATTACAAAGTCAGTGAGCTTGTAGATTTGCTAATTTCACTACTTTCGGTCCCAGGGGAAACATCACATTTATCTTTTTGTTCTCGAGCAAAAAGATTTGGGTATAAACTAAAGTACTTTGCACAGTGAGTTGAGCATTTGCAAGTCGCAACTAGTTGGTGTGGACTGGGCTTTATGGCTCGTACACACTGCACAATATTTGCTCCGATTATGCTTTTTTGGCGCTCGCCGACAAAACTCTCGATCTGACGCAAGATCGGGCTTTGATTGCCGATGTTTTGCTCGCTGTGTGTGAAAGGCTCTGCGAGAAGATATAGCGCCGATAAAAGTGCTCGCCGATGCCTTCCTGACCGTTTCTGAATTTTAACGTCATGTCTCGCTGCAGCCCACGTAGGCTACACGCTGCCTGTCACAAACATTTCGCCGTGTAGCCTGGCTATTCCTGTGTGTGTGGCATGCACGGATCAGAGAGAGAGGTGTCTGTGTCGGTCTCGCGCTTCTATCACGGCATCCTGCACGTGCGTGAGATGTCAAAATGAAGTGGAATAAAAAACAAATGATGTGTAGCCTATATCGGGTCTGGATCGCATCTTGGTGAATTCTTACAGTGTGTGATGCCTAATCGGCGACCAATCGTTTAGTGTGAAAGCCACAACGATATAATGACAGTATATATTTTTTTAAAGCCTCCTGTAGTGTGAAATACTACAGGACAACTCCTACAGTGTGTAGGGGCCATTAGTCTTCACTGCTGATTATTAATGCAGTGTTTGTCTTTCACGTCAAAAGTGTGACTATGGGACAAACGTATAGGAAGATGTACTCGAACCCCATATGAGGATGTAATAAATTATACATGAGTAGTAACAAATAGTATTGCAATAAAATACCATATTTTATTAATGCCATTATAATTTAAATTATCTATCAAATATAAATATCTGTGTTAATGATGTGGTTTACAAATAAAGTGTAATTGATAAGCTTCAAATGTAAAAACTACCACACCGTAGGTGGATCTCTCCCAGACACGTCCTGTGTGACAGAAACTGTCTGTTGCAGTCCCAAATTCACCCTCCAGTGTGTAGTCCTGCAACGACCATTAAACATAGATTGAAAAAACAACAACAACTAAGCGACAGTGTATCTAGGAAGTTAAATTATGTCTTTTGAAGGCAGTGGAAATGAATGCTTACCCTTGTGACACGTGACTTGTAGAGCTCATTCAGAGCCTTGTTGCCATTTCCAACTCCAAGAACTACAAACACAGGAGAGTCACAGATAAAAGTAAGAGTTAAGAACAAACCAAGATAAATACAAATAAGTGAGCTTAGATTGCTGCCTGGCACTAGAATCTAGTGCCTAGTGACTAGATATATGCACCGGGTCTGAATTAATATATGTACAGTATGTATTCAATCAATCAATCAATCAATCAATAATATAACAAACACGTTATTCCGACCAGTTCCTTTCCCCTCCATCAGGTGCCCCGGCTGGCCAGGGGGAGGTAGTTTAGAGACCAGGATTACTGCATGTTTTTGTGAGGGTACAGAACATGCAAACTCCACACAGGAAAAACCCTTTCGCCAACCCCGCCTCAGGTATGGGCACTGATGACGTGGAGGAGAATCGAACCCAGGACCTTCTAGCAGCCTGTGATGCGACAGCACTACAGACTGTGCCACCGTGCCCCCTAGAAATCCAACATCTTAAACACTAAGCCAAAGGGATATCCCTATGACTCTGGGGAGATATTCAACTTTTTAGGCCGTCAGGCTGAGGTTGTGAGCCACACATATTACAGTATTAACATTGAATATATGAACGAATACAGTCTGTTAGAGAGGCTTTCACGTCATCTATGAGGGCACTGGTTCTCAACGGGAGGAATGGGACCACCAGTCACCACTCCACACTTCCACCTAAATCCTAAGATAGACACCTCAATATCTAAGATCGCTTCAACTGTTCTGTCTGTACTTAGTATGACAGCTAGAGGTCAGAAAACCTCTTAAATATCACACACGTGTGAAGTGAGGGGCACAGAATTTCTTGACAGAAAGTAGCTCATAACATGTCTACGGTGGATTTTTATGAAACAAAAGCTCGGCAGATTGAAAGAGGATAATTCAAGCGTGGCTTAGAGCTGCAATGTTGGTGAGTTTAACATCGTTTAATACAAGCAGATCGTAAACGCAATTTGGATGAGTAGGGAGTCAATGGAGGGTATTGCAACTCTAGATTCATCCCATTATAAAAACAGTGAACTATATGGATGAAGTCTATCAACAATATATGAATGTGGAGCGTTATCCGCAAACCAAAATTGCACTTTCTTTGACTGAGGTTTGGGTTACCCTGGTTTCCAATATATTTTGCATTATAATGTTCAAGTCACGCGAGAGAGACTCGGAGTAGAGTCGCTGCTTCTTCGCCTGGAAAGGAGCCAGCTTAGGTGGTTCGGGCATCTGGTTAGGATGCCTCTCTGGCGTCTCCCTAGGGAGGTCTTCGAGGCACGTCCCACTGGGAGGAGACCCCGGGGCAGACCAAGGCACGGTTGGAGGAATCACATCGACTCACTGGCCTTGGAACGGGATCCCCCAAGAGGAAGTCACTAATGTTGCTCTGGACTAGGGAAGTCTGGAGCTCTCTGGTGGAGCTGTTGCCTTGCCCCCGCGACCCGACTATGGATAAGCGGTTGAAGATGGATGGATGGATGGATTATAAGTTTGTAATTTATTGAGAAACTATTGAAGATATCACACCAATATTTGAAATACATCATGGCAAGGCAACTACACAAACCAAACCTCTCCCAAGTTTGTGCTTAAAGTAAGTTTCACTCCCAAAACCTTACCAAGAACCCCAGAAGAGAACGCATCCAGGCGATGTCCTACTGCAACTTTAATATGCTGGAACTCAGGTCCACAAACTGCAATAGAGCAGCAACAGAGAGGCACTATCTTTAATAGATTGTATTCATTCAATTACCGTGGTGCAGTTTTACACCATTAAGTTAAATTATACCACATCTATGACAAGAGAAAAGTAATTGGCGTTTCAGAATATGGTCATTCCAATTACATTAAAAATTATAATAAACTGCTAAGAAAGAAGATAAAATGCAAAATAACAAAGCACTGTGGCTTTGTCATTAAATGAGCATAACGTACCTAAGGGGTGTTTGGCCAGTGCAGGCACACGGGAAACAGAGATGGTGAGCTCATTGCATGTGTTTTTAGCACCACTTGGTTCTGCCAAGAACTTGAAATGTTTTGGAGAAGGCAGGGAGGGTTCAGAATTAACACCTGTGAACACAACAATGCGTCATTGTGGACTTCTTTTAGTTTGTCTTAAATTTAAAAAAACCTAGGTTTGTACAGCAAAATGTGTCTCAATTTTCTTTTCCATTTAAATTTCTAAATATGTGCTCGAAGACTTAAGAGCACATATTTAAGGAGAAATATTTTCAATTGTGTTTTCCTTCTTTTTTTAATGCAAATAAGCACTTTAGTTTCGTTTTAAACTTTAACATGCATATTTGTTTAATGCACATTTGTTTAATCAAAGTAACCTTAGATCAATACTGTATAGATAAAATACAATTATGATAGTCTTGAGACTCTTGAATTAGATCCAAGGTAGCCCTGAAACATGACTGCCATGATGATTAATACGAGCGTCATGAACCATGGCTAGACCCAACTTAAGGCTAGTATAGTATCAAACAAATTGGTGTTTATGTGATGGATCGAAACAGACAAGCCAGACAGATGGATAGAAATGTGCATCTATTTTTATATATTTTTATACCAAGATTTTGTAACCCATTTTTCACCCCTGTGTCAATCATCTAATGTGATCCTGGGATCTACACACCCTCCACCAACCTAGTCCCCATATATGGGGGACAAGGGGAGAGCAACGGACTTGAACCATAGACTTGAACTCATGCTTCCTTCATGAATGAGTGTCCAAGTTGCTCCTTTACACCTGACAGGGGGGAGTTTCCCTGGTTGGACGTAGCGCGTGGAAGGAACACGTTATTCTAACCAGTTCCTTTCCCCTCCATCAGGCGCCCCGGCTGGCCAGGGGGAGGCAGTTTAGTGACCAGGATTACTGCATGTTTTTGTGAGGGTACGGGACACGGGGAGAACATGCAAACTCCACACAGAAAGGCTCCGTCTAATGAGCAAATTTAAGACTTCCGCTCTGAGAGCTAGCAGATTTAAGACATCCGGTTGCCTTCAGAATAAAATAATATTTTAATTCGTTAATTAAATAACTATTACGTTACATTATTAGTGTAAAAGTGTGTTCTTTTCGTTAAGAATCACCCAACAAGGATTGTAGTTTAGCCCAGCCGGGCAATAGTTTATTATAAAGTCCCGTGCTAAGAGTAGTAATAAACAACCTGTCAGCTCAGTCTAGTGCAACCAACAACAGGTACCGTGCGAGAGGTGCAACCAACAACAGGCACCGTGCGGAACCGTGCGTCACGCACTTGTATAAGCAAGGTTCCTATCCAAACAATAAAGGTTCCTATTTCATCAAGAAATAATACACCTATTATAACAATTAGTATTATTATTACATTACAGTTATTGTAAAGACACACATTATGTTTCTGTGTAAAAATAAGTAATTAAATTACTAATAAGTAATTAAATAATAATAAAAGTTATCTAAATGGATAAATGCTATTCACTGGAGTGCATGGACTTTATAAAGTGGACACTGGACAAAAGAGGCCTCCGCGAGGCAACTATCTGGACATACCCACACGTTCGGGGAGATGTCCTCTACCACACTCCACTCTCCGCTAAGCGGGAGAGGTGTAAAATTCACAGCAGCAGACCGTCTACTGTGGTCAATGCTGAAAAAAGTACCGTTTCCGGACCCAGAATGGACACTGGACAAAGAGGCCTCCGCGAGGCAACTATCTGGACATACCCACACGTTCGGGGAGATGTCCTCTACCACACTCCACTCTCCGCTAAGCGGGAGAGGTGTAAAATTCACAGCAGCAGACCTTTTACTGTGGTCAATGCTGAAAAAAGTACCGTTTCCGGACCCAGAATGGACACTGGACAAAGAGGCCTCCGCGAGGCAACTATCTGGACATACCCACACGTTCGGGGAGATGTCCTCTACCACACCACACTCTCCGCTAAGCGGGAGAGGTGTAAAATTCACAGCAGCAGACCGTCTACTGTGGTCAATGCTGAAAAAAGTACCGTTTCCGGACCCAGAATGGACACTGGACAAAGAGGCCTCCGCGAGGCAACTATCTGGACATACCCACACGTTCGGGGAGATGTCCTCTACCACACCACACTCTCCGCTAAGCGGGAGAGGTGTAAAATTCACAGCAGCAGACCTTTTACTGTGGTCAAGGCTGACAAAAAGTACCGTTTCCGGACCCAGAATGGACACTGGACAAAAGACGGCTCCGCGAGGCAACTATCTGGACATACCCGCACGTTCGGGGAGATGTCCTCTACCACACTCCACTCTCCGCTAAGCGGGAGAGGTGTAAAATTCACAGCAGCAGACCTTTTACTGTGGTCAAGGCTGACAAAAAGTACCGTTTCCGGACCCAGAATGGACACTGGACAAAGAGGCCTCCGCGAGGCAACTATCTGGACATACCCACACGTTCGGGGAGATGTCCTCTACCACACCACACTCTCCGCTAAGCGGGAGAGGTGTAAAATTCACAGCAGCAGACCTTTTACTGTGGTCAAGGCTGACAAAAAGTACCGTTTCCGGACCCAGAATGGACACTGGACAAAAGACGGCTCCGCGAGGCAACTATCTGGACATACCCGCACGTTCGGGGAGATGTCCTCTACCACACTCCACTCTCCGCTAAGCGGGAGAGGTGTAAAATTCACAGCAGCAGACCGTCTACTGAGGTCAATGCTCAAAAAAGTGCTGTGCCTTGGGGCATTGACATGAATGGTAATTACTGGTGTTTGAACACTAATGTCTGCATCAATGACAGTGAATGAGAAATGATTAATGATTAATTAAAAGGTATTTTTTTTCTAACTTTCAAAGCCTTGTCTGTATTCTTTTATTCTTTCATAAATGTAATGCTATGGAGAGGGCCACTATATATATATAACGATCGTTGTCACCTCATCTATACCTGGGCACCGCCCAGCCAGAAAGAGGGTTTGGAGGAATGTACTATAAACACAGCACTGTAAAAATAAACTATTACTGTTAATGGCCCATCTACATAGTGAATGACATTACCATTGTCATTGATGCAGACATTAGTGTTCAAACACCAGTAATTACCAAAATAATTAGTATTACTTTGCAATGCATGTTATAGGCCAGTGATTTCATGTCAATGCCAATTTTGAGCATTGACCTCAGTAAAAGGTCTGCTGCTGTGAATTTTACACCTCTCCCGCTTAGCGGAGAGTGGGGTGTGGTAGAGGACATCTCCCCGAACGTGTGGGTATGTCCAGATAGTTGCCTCGCGGAGGCCTCTTTGTCCAGTGTCCATTCTGGGTCCGGAAACGGTACTTTTTGTCAGCCTTGACCACAGTAAAAGGTCTGCTGCTGTGAATTTTACACCTCTCCCGCTTAGCGGAGAGTGGAGTGTGGTAGAGGACATCTCCCCGAACGTGCGGGTATGTCCAGATAGTTGCCTCGCGGAGCCGTCTTTTGTCCAGTGTCCATTCTGGGTCCGGAAACGGTACTTTTTGTCAGCCTTGACCACAGTAGACGGTCTGCTGCTGTGAATTTTACACCTCTCCCGCTTAGCGGAGAGTGTGGTGTGGTAGAGGACATCTCCCCGAACGTGTGGGTATGTCCAGATAGTTGCCTCGCGGAGGCCTCTTTGTCCAGTGTCCATTCTGGGTCCGGAAACGGTACTTTTTTCAGCATTGACCACAGTAGAAGGTCTGCTGCTGTGAATTTTACACCTCTCCCGCTTAGCGGAGAGTGGGGTGTGGTAGAGGACATCTCCCCGAACGTGTGGGTATGTCCAGATAGTTGCCTCGCGGAGCCGTCTTTTGTCCAGTGTCCATTCTGGGTCCGGAAACGGTACTTTTTTCAGCATTGACCACAGTAGACGGTCTGCTGCTGTGAATTTTACACCTCTCCCGCTTAGCGGAGAGTGTGGTGTGGTAGAGGACATCTCCCCGAACGTGTGGGTATGTCCAGATAGTTGCCTCGCGGAGGCCTCTTTGTCCAGTGTCCATTCTGGGTCCGGAAACGGTACTTTTTGTCAGCCTTGACCACAGTAAAAGGTCTGCTGCTGTGAATTTTACACCTCTCCCGCTTAGCGGAGAGTGGAGTGTGGTAGAGGACATCTCCCCGAACGTGTGGGTATGTCCAGATAGTTGCCTCGCGGAGGCCTCTTTGTCCAGTGTCCATTCTGGGTCCGGAAACGGTACTTTTTGTCAGCCTTGACCACAGTAAAAGGTCTGCTGCTGTGAATTTTACACCTCTCCCGCTTAGCGGAGAGTGGAGTGTGGTAGAGGACATCTCCCCGAACGTGCGGGTATGTCCAGATAGTTGCCTCGCGGAGCCGTCTTTTGTCCAGTGTCCATTCTGGGTCCGGAAACGGTACTTTTTGTCAGCCTTGACCACAGTAAAAGGTCTGCTGCTGTGAATTTTACACCTCTCCCGCTTAGCGGAGAGTGTGGTGTGGTAGAGGACATCTCCCCGAACGTGTGGGTATGTCCAGATAGTTGCCTCGCGGAGGCCTCTTTGTCCAGTGTCCATTCTGGGTCCGGAAACGGTACTTTTTTCAGCATTGACCACAGTAGACGGTCTGCTGCTGTGAATTTTACACCTCTCCCGCTTAGCGGAGAGTGTGGTGTGGTAGAGGACATCTCCCCGAACGTGTGGGTATGTCCAGATAGTTGCCTCGCGGAGGCCTCTTTGTCCAGTGTCCATTCTGGGTCCGGAAACGGTACTTTTTTCAGCATTGACCACAGTAGAAGGTCTGCTGCTGTGAATTTTACACCTCTCCCGCTTAGCGGAGAGTGGGGTGTGGTAGAGGACATCTCCCCGAACGCGTGGGTATGTCCAGATAGTTGCCTCGCGGAGCCGTCTTTTGTCCAGTGTCCACTTTATAAAGTCCATGCACTCCAGTGAATAGCATTTATCCATTTAGATAACTTTATTATTATTATTATTATAATGATTTAATTACTTATTTTTACACAGAAACATAATGTGTGTCTTATAGCATCATATAGCATCATTTAAATGCTTAATTTGTAGTTTTAATGTGCAAATTAAACTTTTTTTCAATACTCTAGAGGGTACTCTTATTTTGAAGAGATCGTCCACCGGAAGCCTTAAATCTGTTCATTAGATCTGTTCACTAGACGCTGCCACACAGAAAGGCCCTTTCGCCAACCCCGCCTTCGGGTATGGGCACTGATGACGCGGAGGAGGAAATGTGTATCTGTACATTAGGGACACACACAGCTCCATCATGAAAAATATCTCATGATGGGAATACAACAAGTCTCACCTTTGAGGAGGTTTGTCTCTACGGTGTCTCGGACGAGCTTCCAGTGAACACCAGGTGGTTTATACACAGAAAACAGTCCCTCCAACCGACGAAACACTCGGGTGGCTGGCGTTGCCATTGTGTTAAGATACCTATATCACCGTGCCTACTGTTAACTTATTTAGAATATATTCAACTTATAATAAAACAGAAGTGTGTCCTGTGTGTTAATGTTTTCATCTTACCAGTGGAAAAACAAACACGTGAGTGTAATGCGCATGCGTACCCATACCCTATGTACTAGAGTGAGTAACTAGACCATCTCATCTTGACCACCACTGCTCTCTGCTGGAGTGGAGCCGTTAGCTTTTTAGCACGCAAGCACAGCAGCAGTGTTTCTTCCGTTAATAACAAACTAAACACTGAAATAACACGAGCGAGTGAGGCCGCTAAAAAAACCCTAATCTAACGACGACTGTTCAGTCAACAGAAGAGAGAGAAGTCTTGCTGCCTACGTGATCGTGAACGGGCTGTCACTATCACAGAGGTTACCGCAGTGTGTTGTTGACAGTAAGATCCCTTCAAATTAACCTGCAGAATGTTGTCTGTCTGTTGACTTGATATATTGAAATGGGAATGACGATCCTTTGCTGACTGAAGTATTCAAGAAACGTGTGACGTAGTGAACCACGGAAAGACAGCGACAGGTCAGTCACGTCAGTGCATTGCGTGTCTTGACTGACTCCTGTCCTTAATCAATCATTCATTGTAGAATGTAGACTAGACAGTGTACTACTGCTTAACATAAGTTAACACCATAGGGGTTAACACCATAGACTAGAGTATTAAACACTAGTCTGTTATACTTATGCGTCACGCCTTGTGACGGTGTCGCCGAACGTCATAGAACGTCATCATAGATCTACACCCCCAGACAGAGCCATGGCCCACCCCAGAGCTATGGCTCTGACCCACCCTACAGGCTAGAATGGTACCCTGCATTCCCAATTTCCCATTGACTTGGAGCAGTGGTTCCCAAACTTTTCCATGTCAAGGTCCCCCAAATTGACACAATGACCCCCATTTGCAGACATATGCCAGACCCCATAAGAGAATATTTCTACGGCTCTAGCAGAGATTCTCAACCCGTTTAATTTCAAGGACCCAAGTTTGATATGCATATTAGTCTACAGAGCCTCTTTTAATGGCATTTCTATCCCTGGGACCCAATTTATATTGTAAAATCAATGTTAATTAGAGTTACAGACCCATAAGGGTCCATTTGGTTCCGAACTATCATTTAGTTGGGGAACCCCTGGAACTCCCTCAAGGAACCCCGGGGGTCCCCGGACCCCACTTTGGGAACCACTGATTTGGAGGACCAATCTTGTAAGCAAGTGCTTTTTCTGTGTTATCCTCGTAGCATATTTTGTATTGACTTATACTTACTATCGTTTGAACTGTACCCATTTTACAAACTGTGAATAACATTTTCAATCAATCAATTTCTTTCAATCAATCAATCAATCAATTTCTCTTTCCCGAAAGAGAATGTATTGTGACACCATTGAAAGCAATAGTGGCAGAACCTCACAAGATGGCACCACCCATCCATTGAGCATAGCGGATAGGGACTTCCATGATTAAAAATGTATTTTAAAAATTGATCCTTTTTTTGTTTTTTGCATTGACAAAATCAATGCAGATTTCAATTTTTGTCCGTTTATTTTGTCCATGCAGGTGTCATGCGGGGTCCTTTGCAGTGGGTGCTGTGGGATGTGAAAGACACCCTGTTGAAAGTGCGCAAATCTGTGGGAGAGCAGTACTGTAACGAGGCAAAGAGAATGGGTTTGAGCCTCGATCCTGTGGAGGTTGAGGCTGCCTTCCGACTGGCCTATCGTCACTATTCCAGCCAATACCCCAACTATGGCACGAGTCAGGGCCTGAATGGTCATGTCTGGTGGATGAGAGTGGTGCAGGATACCTTCTCTCGGTGCAGGGTACAGGATCCAGCCTTGCTGAACACAATGTCTCACAATCTTTACAATAACTTCTGCAATGGAGATAACTGGGAGGTAAATCACAAAGTATCACGATATCACATCACAGTCATATACATATATAGTGGATCTAAATAGAAACAGAAGGGTTTCCTGCACAATTATTATATTGTTATTGGCATGGCGCCGTGCCATGCTTGAAATAAATCGCGCCATGCTAAGAGCTTTTTTTAGGGGGGCTAGTGAATCATGGTGTGTGTGATTTGAAATGTGAGCTTTAATCATATTCAAGTGCTTTTGGAGAGAAATGAGACAGACTCCATGCAGTCACTTTCAGTAGTAGAGGCCTGCAGAGGGGAGCTGCATGTGTCTGTACCAGGGGGGGCAGTCAGACAGATATTTTGTGAAGCCACTAAGGAAATCGGGACATCCTGAAAGTTCATATAATGGCCTGTTGTGGCGCTGTCATTGGGCCCAAAAAAACCCATATCCCCATAGAGGTCCATGTATTTGCGCCCAACTTCACCTAGACTGTATTACCTTAATAAACATGGTCATGAATACTTTCTGCTTCCAAATCCAGTCACTAGTTTAAAGTCTAATTTCTCATGTCATAATATTCTTTTTGGAAAATTATGGTACCATTTATTAAACAAATGACCATAAAGTCACGTATGTTCTGAGGGGCGTGGCTACCGTTACAGTCTATGAACGGGAGCCACCCCCGTTCGAGTCAAAATAAAAACCAACTAAGAAGAAGGGGGGAAGTCCCGCCTTGTTGTCTGGGCCAGCCAATGGCCAGCTGGGCCAAAACGGATCTAGAAAGATGGCGATTTACAATACAAGGACTGACTTCATTTTACGACCACATCAGACCCGGCGAACGCTTTGTCCATATTTTTTAACAGTCTATGGTCTGTACCCAGGTGATGGTCGTTGATGCTCATTAATACATCAAGGAAGGCAATTATGTTTCTGCACTGTCAAATAGGTCTACATCTATCCTAAGATGCCATCAAAGAAAGCTTTTTTTACATGTTAAGTTTGTTAACTCGAGCTAGGTTCTAAATTAGGTCATTTTACATGAAAAGTAATGCTACTTTTGCAATGTAGCCTAATATATATATTTTTTTTAAAGCTTGGGGGGGAGATAAATCATTAAAAAGATATTGGTCATTTGTCTGGAAAATGAATTTGTGTTTAAAATATCGTGAAAAATAGTATCGTGACCCCCCAGTGCCTCTCCATGCAGTGTCTGCCCAGTGTCTGCCAAGTGCCTCCCCCAGTGTCTGCCCAGTGTCTCCCCAGTGCCTTCGCAGTGTCTGCCTAGTGCCTCCCCAGTGTCTGCCTAGTGCCTCCCCAGTGTCTGCCTAGTGCCTCCCCAGTGTCTGCCTAGTGCCTCCCCAGTGTCCCCCTGAGTGCCTCCCCAGTGTCTGCCCAGTGTCTGCCTAGTGCCTCCCCAGTGTTTCCAATAGCAATACAAGTGCAATAATCCAAATTAATGTAATTCATTAGCGCGCCAAAAGGTCCCCCCCCGTGCCAGGCACCATGCCAAAGCTTTTTCCTGCATATGATCATTGTCCAACAATGATCTGCTTATTTATTATTAATAAATAAAGGTCTTTTCAGACAGGCAGCGACTGACGCAACTAGTCATTTTCAATGAGAGGCGTGCATTTATTTTGGACGCGCTGAGAAGTTATGGGGCAACAACGCAAGCTTATTTTCATGGGCGCTACACGTCCCGCACCCCTCAAGAGCAGACCTGCAGCAGACCTGTCATTGATCCAGGCAACAACGCAGGCGTCACCCGCTCCCCGTCTGAAAGGACCTTAAGGCCCTTTCTGAAACCAGTCCCTTGACTTGAAGTGCTCTCGGAAGGTTACCTCGTCAGGAAGTGCCCCTCCAGCTGATTGTTTAGGAGGAGTTTATTTATAATTTATTTGTGGTGGCACTTACATTTGTAGGTCGTGGTTTCCATGCGGACAGAGAGCAGGGCTGCACAAGCTTTATAAGCCACTTCCACTCAAGGCTGCTTGGTTTCGGACGACACTTAATATGGCGCAGCCTCGCGTGAACGCGCATATCGAGGGCAAGAGTGTAGGGCGAGTGGCGAGCTGGTTTCAGAAAGGGGGTAAGGGTGTTAGTCAGACATTGTTTCAGACATTGATTAGTTTCATGGGCCAGTGACTGAAGATGTGAAATGAGGGTTGGTCTTCTCATCAATTGCTTCGTTGTTTGTGTTAGAACATTCATTGTCAATACTTAGCATTTAATGTTTGTGTTAGGACAAGAATCTACACTATAGCTTAATATAGTATATAATAAAATGTAAATCATTATTTTGTTTTTGTTTCCTAGGTATTTCCAGACTCAAAGAAGACTCTAGAGAGATGCTCATCTCTTGGACTGAAACTGGGTGTAGTGTCCAATTTTGATAACCGCCTAGAAGGAATTTTACAGTCTTGTGGCCTGCTGTCTCACTTCAACTTTATAATAACATCTGAGAAAGCAGGTGTTGCCAAACCCAACCCAGCAATCTTTGACCAGGCACTACAGCAGTGTGGCTCACCAGCAGCTCATGTAGTTCACATCGGTGACCACTATGTCTATGACTACCTCACCTCTCGGTCTCTGGGCCTCCATGGGTACCTATTAGACAGAGAAAACAAGCATCACCACCCAGATGTACCCCTACAACATCGACTCAGCTCCCTAGATGAGCTGCCATCACGACTTCAACAGCTGGACTAATGCAAAAGTTTCATAGACATGAGTGTGACAATCACCTACTCTTTACTGCAAAGAACATGTTAATTCCTGAATTAACCACCGGTATATGTTATTTTGAGTGGTCTTATGCTGAACACTCCTGAATATAGAACAGAAACAGAAACCAGATGTTTCTGCCACCCTTCACCAGTCGGTGACTCTGTGTGTGGTAAACCAATTGGCAAGAGGAAATATATAACAATATTTTATGTTTTATTCATATTATTATTAATCACATGAATCCTAGTGTCCCTATCTGGTGTGAGCATTAGGCAAAAATAGCAGACCTACAAGCTCACATTGCATTGTGAGCTTGCCTCAAGGTCGACTGTTGGACAAAGGACCTCTTTTGTCTGACCTTATTGTATGCTGGTACACCATATCTCTTTCCTGAAGGCAGCAACCTATATTCTCCATACAACACATGCTTAGTATTAGAGGTGATATTCCTTGCTAACCTTAGGATGCTGTTATCATACGTGGATGTATAAAGTTTCTGAAGTGGTTGTCCAACAATCTTTGAACAAATGTTCAGTTGTTGCAGCAGTTGTGACTTTAGGGCTGCAGACAAACATCCATACCAGGTGGTGCTACAGTACTGAATAACACTCATAATAACTGTGAAGTGAAGTGAAGAACAAAAGAAGAATCCTACTGCAAGCAGAGCGCGCAAGTACTGCTACTAACTAATGTCTATTACAACTGCTGTTCTAAATCCTTTAGACCCGTTATTGACCTTATACCAACCTTGAAACGTACCTTAGTTACGTCACCAGCAACAGATGGCCGGTGGACAACACCGACATACAGTACATACCCAGCCGATTGCGTGCTCTGCTTGCGCAAGTAATAACAGGAAAATTAGTTTGCCCGGTTGGCAGAGATCACAGATGGGAAGGAGGCTAGTATTATGTCCTTCCTGCACTTCTGATTGGTTGGTTGCCTGTTGAGCAGGGCGGAATGTGCTTCGATCATAATAAATTACTTATTCTACAATTGGCTATTATCGACCCCATTGTACCATGAAGTAATACAGGGCTTAAGTTGTTTAATCAGAAAAATATGTAAAATAAGTCAAAGCACAGAGAAATATAATGGTCCAAACAGTATTGATCATGTTTTTAAAATATGGGAAGGGAAAGGTCTCACAAGATTCTATCAACTTTAAATTGAAGGAGGGGTGATTTTTTAGAAATAGTCATTTTTATCAATATCTGCAAGTGAGAAGCTACTAAAATCAAAAATCAAAATCAGAACTCTTGGAGACCTTCACCCTCTCCTGAGATATATAGTACAGTCCCATCAAGGACATGATTACAAAAACACAATTGGACAAATGTATCATATATTTCAGGAAAACAAATTTAAGATCTAGGTCACATTAAGGACAAATGGCATAAAGAAATGAAAATTATTATTATGTAAGTTAATGTATATCTGTACATCTGTCTGCAATCTTTCAATGAATGTGTTCAATAAACCTTATCAAGCCCAGGGTCATATGTAAAAGTAGTACCAATCACAAATGTGTAGTACTGTTACCTTGTACCTTTGTGTCGATGTACGATCACAGTATATGTCATTTTCAAGACATTTTCATGTCAAGACAAAATATTATTTGGGCCACACTTAACAGTAGGTCAGTGTGAGAATCCTTACAATGTGCATCTCGTAAAAAAAAACATTCTTGGTCCTAGAAGAAAATAATACTGTGTATATATATATATAATAATAACACAAAATACATACTGGATGCACCTGGGACGTATCCTCAGTGATGTATCCCAAGGTCATCAGGGTTTCGGGTCTCCCAACATCATACCCCTCACTCAGGTGACCCAGCCGGGGTGATCAAGTCCCGACTTACGTCCCAGTAGCTACCCTCGATCAGTCCCATTAGGGAAGAACCAGGGCCACACAATCCGTTTCACCTGAACTACTCTGCCGGGACTGGGAGGTACCATTCTGGCGCATGGAAGGACTAGGCTCTGTGGGTTGACTCCTGTCCGGGCCCCTCCTACAGTACGTCTCACCAGGTCCACTCCTGCTCTCACCAGGTCAGGCCCTGTGCGTTGCACAAGACTCCCAGCACCAGGCACTTTATTCAGGAATGGTGGATTCTCAAGCCGCAACGGTTCCGCAGGCTCCACCTTGCCCTTGGTGGGTTTGTGGGTTTGTTGGGCTTCTTCCTCACGGAAGACACAGGCTGGGGCGCCAACCCATACTGCTCCCGGGTGCCGTCTACTTTCCGGCTGCCACCCGTCTCTCCGGTGGTCACCAGACTATTCCTGGTTGTCACGTAGTCTATTCCTATGAGTCACTATAAATAGAATAACTATAACAAAATACATACATACATGGATGCACCTGGGACGTATCCTCAGTGATGTATCCCAAGGTCATCAGGGTTTCGGGTCTCCCAACATCATACCCCTCACTCAGGTGACCCAGCCGGGGTGATCAAGTCCCGACTTACGTCTATATCAACACAAATAAAAATAAACTTTGCTGTAAATAAATGTAAGATCAATGAGGTTTATCTTCCCTTCTATGGAATCCTGCCTCAAAGCAGACCAG
Organism: Protomyctophum parallelum; assembly: GCF_964188405.1. Classification (NCBI taxonomy): domain Eukaryota; kingdom Metazoa; phylum Chordata; class Actinopteri; order Myctophiformes; family Myctophidae; genus Protomyctophum; species Protomyctophum parallelum. The sequence continues at coordinate 15,345,386 of NC_139703.1, read as the reverse complement.
AGGTAGAAAACTGTCGTTCCCAGATGGCATCGCTAGGGATACATGCATCAGTAAGCAAGAACTGGGGATGGTAATGAAGGACCGGAAAGTCTGGCGTTGCATTGTGAAATCCATGATCTCGACCGTGATCGAAAAATTATCTTAAAGAATTTTAGGGCACAGAATAGGATACATTTCAGTATAGTGGCATTAGAGGATAAGAAGAGAAGTGGGCAGGATTGTTACCTAAATACTCTTATTTAAAACCATCTGGTCATTGACAGATACTGGGAGAGTTGGTTGGGGATCAGAAGGACCAGGGGAATAGAACAGTTCAAAGCAAGCAAGCCTCCCAGCCCATTATGGGGAATAGGGATTGAGACTGCTCCAAAATGGATGTAAAGCTTATTGGGAATCCCCGGCCTAAAGCTAAGAAAACAGTGAATTTTGTATGTTTCGTTTAATATGGACTCACCGTATAAGGGAGAACACTTATAACAAGTCTTGGTGTCAATTTTGTCTATCCGTTTCCTTATGTTCTGCTCATGTGATTGTGTTTCCTACAGTATGCTCTCTCTTTACATACCAAAGCTTAGTTTATATCTTTAGGGAAGCTCACAGAAGAGCTGCTTAATTTAAAGCTGGCTTTAGTAGCTCAGCCAGACGGCTCTGAAGAGCTCCACAGAAATCCAATTGCAAATGTAATGCGATTGGGAAACAAAACAAAGGTCTTCATGAAGCGATCAGAAAGGCAAGAGCAGGAGAAATAAAATAAATATATATATAAAAAAACGAAATGTGGATCAGTGTAACTAGCTATGTTTTGAAATGACCACAAAGGTTTTGATCTCCCAGATAAGAGTGCTACAGGGACGACACTTTTTAGGGGAACCTGGAAGTATGGTCACCCTGGGATGTAACAAAATATTTACAGTGCAATTAAGATTTCACATGAAGAAAAAAAGGTTCTGCAGAAAAAGACTTATGCTATTCACTGCTGGCACTTTTGTTCAACAAGATGAGCTATTTAAAAAAAAGTTTGAACACTTATAGCACCAAAACTGTATGGTTGTGATATTTATGGGCGTAATCTAATGTAGAATGAAACATGCATCTCTTAACAGACATTATTTAGGCTACTACCCAAATATAGAACAAACATCTACTACTCTTCCACCAAAATGTGGAATGCAGTGGTGGAAAAAGTACCTCAATGTTTTACTTAAGTAAAAGTATAAATAGTGCAATATAAAACTACTCCATCACAGTAGAAGTCCAGAATTCAAAATGTTGTACAAAAGTATTGGAATAAAAATGTACTAAACTACCAAAAGTAAAAGTATTCATTATACAGAATGTCCCATTTCAGGTTTTCAAATATATCAATTCTGAAAATAGCAGATCTACAAGCTCAAATTGCCGAAATGTATAAGGCTGAAGTGGTTAATGTATGTTTTGTAATAATAATAATATAAATCTACATAGTAACTAAAGTCTTAAAGTGGAGTAAGTGGAGTAAAAGTACAAATTTAGACAAATACTTGAGTAAAGTACAAATATCTTCAAATTGTACTTAAGTAAATGTACTTAGTTACTTTCCACCACTGGTGGAATGCCACGGTGCCATCCTTTCTTTCAAAACCTGAAAAATCTGTCCGGATACCACAAGGGGAGGTAAATGCAAATTCCCATAGCAAGGACGTGTCACTGCTGTTTTTCCATTTTCTCTTTTCTACTTAGTGTGTTGCATTTGTTGATGCATTATTGTACTATTTTTTATGCTACGTTAATGAATTAAATATATAGGACCACAATGGAAACAATTCCCATGCAGGACTTCTTTGTGTTATGCTTTCGTCTGACTGTACCACATGCTGTCAGTCAGGCCAGTCATTTTTCCCATAGATTTACCTTTGATTCTGTGATAATTTATAATTGAATATTTAATTATATGATATACATTTAATAAATGTAATGTAAATGTTTAGCCGTTTTCTTTTCCACAGAAAGGTTTTATGGGCATGATTCACCAGGAACCTGGATGGCTTGATTCTAGGCTTAAAATTGATTTTTTGTAAATCTCTATGGGAAAAATGAATGGCAGATGTTTCAGTGGAAAAATAAATATTCAGACAAATATTTGCATAGTTAAATCTTCATTGGAAAACAATACAGGAATTGGAAGCCTTCCAATATTGAAAACAATGGATATTTGAATCTGGCTAAGTATCGTAAAACAATGTGAACCATCATCAGTGAAATTCATTGCAGATGGCATGCTCACTGTTGTCTCTCATTGACTTGACTTTTCTTTTCCAGAAGACACTGTACATAATGTTTATATATTAAACAGTTCCAGTTTTGAACATTGCAACTGCTCATCAATAATCCAATGTATAACTAGATACTGTAAACAAAAACATGTGTATCCCTTTAGGACACCGTCTTTTGGCATGTAAATAACAAAACATTCAGAACATGTTCAACAGTTACCCAATCATAACTCTCTCCCCAATTTTGGACCTTTTTTCACAAATACTGTATGCTCCGTCTCTACTCACCCACACAATCTTGCCCCTTCTTACTCCAAAGACAGAATGTGCACTCACGCACACACAAACAAACGTATTACTATGCATTCCCTCACCAATTCAAGACTCAAGTTTTAGACATCAGAGGCTTCTATACCGAATTACTGATTAATTTAAAAGCAGAGACAATTCTGTACAACTACTCTTATATACTAAAAGCATTTCTTTGTGCCAAATAGTGTGAAGTGTAACAATTCAATTATAGCCATTTCATAACAATACAAGCAGTGATTTAAGAGTATGCATGCATACAGTAAGTGTGGAAAAAAATACATATTTTTAGTGCCCTCATTGGTCATTCGAATCGACTACAGTACATAATAAGAGCAGATTTGTGAAAATTGACCAAGCCTTTGGAGAATTGCAGTTACAAAATTACAATAGCTACAAACACATCATAAAAGGAAAACATTGTGTTGACATCCAAGATACAGTGACACAAATGAAATGGCTTTCAGCTCACAAACCTCTGCGGTAAGAGAAGTCTTGTTCAAGTACAGTGCAGGAATTTTAAAGAATTGCAAAAACTGCCTAATTGCTTGACTAACTTGAAAGTCATCTTTGAATGATCTTTAGAAACCTGTAACCTCATACATACTGTACGTCTTCATTTCGCTTACATATGGCATAGTATATGTTGATGAAAAAGACAGCATAAGCATATGAATCGTTCGTAATCCATAATGGTCAATCAGTTAACCATTTCCACATTTTGTCAGGTGAAGTGAACTAATCTCCCTTGATTAAAAACAAGACACTAAAACTCTTTCAAAGCAATCGTTTGCCCCACCATATATTCCTGTAAAAATCACTTCAGTGCTTATACAGTTCTGTAAAAGTGAAAAGATATTTAAAAGACAAAAATGGAAATATTTTTGGTCCTCTGACTCAAGTATATCAAACATGTTATCTCACATTCCAAAATAAATAATTTCATATCTGTATTAACATCCGTGTTAAGATGCTTAACATTCTTCTTGTTCATCTCTCCCATTCTCTTTGCCAGCCATAAATAGTTACCATGACTCACTGAGCCCTCCCCGTATAGGATAGAACCCGACAGAGGCTTAAGTTATTCCACGGAGCTCGGAAGAGTCTGTGCTCAAAGCAGGTCTTCTTCTATTTCCACAGAGAAACTAGTTCAGTAATAGTGTTCCTAGTTTCTGGGAGTTCAAATTTCGGTGTAAAAATGTCATTGGATAGACAGGCCTACCTGGGCCATGATTACTTACAACCATCCATCATTGCTTCTGGCCAGCTCTGCATGATCCAAATATCAGAATAAAATCTTTGCTGCCATCCTGAAGGGTTTGAGGACTGATCCATGATGCAAACAGGCACCTGTTCCAAACATGTGTCCTCTCAAACCACTGAAAGTCACAAAACACAAAAACAGTCGTTTAATAAGTTTAAAATAATTGTCATTGTGTAATAAATAGTATTCACTCGTTTAAATTATACAATTAAGAAAAACATCTGCACAGCATTTTAAAGAGATCTATATATATCCATCTATATGGGGAAACAGTTTATACTACCAGTTCCTCCCCTCCCCTCCCCCCCAAGGGGTGAGACAAAAACATAACTGAAAATCAGTTCTTCTCAGTGAATGGTCATACAACAAAGTGTGAATTAGACTCAGGTAGACAAGAAAAAAAAATACTGTACCACTTTCAGAAGGGCAGTAGGATACTCTCCCTTTTTCCATGCTACTGGTCTTATCTGGGACATAGATAAGTACATGTCTCCGTCTGTGACAGTCCTGCCTCCACAAACAACTGCAAGAGAAAGACGTTCAAACTTAAGGCCAGGCCACACCTATGCAACTCCTTGCAAAAATAACAGGCCAGTCCACACCAATGCAACTCCTTGCAACTGCCATTGGGGATACTTTGTCGCAAGTAGTTGCATGTTGCAAGGAGTTGTGGACTTGCATTTAAAAGGGATAGTTCAGATTTTTTTTACTTAAGCAGTATGAAATACTTGCCATTAATATAGTGGTTGCAACTGTATTAATTGATTGCCTGAGTCCCGTGGTGAGAGTTCTGCTCTGGTTTTGGTGAAATATTAACGGTTATTTTGTGGGAGGCACAGGGGGCCACGCATTAAAATTCACAAAACTAACCAGCTCAGTGGCCTTGTGGTTAGAGTGTCCGCCCTGAGACCAAGGAAGCTCTGAGAAGGAAGTGAAGTGGTCACGTGACTGGGCTGCACCATGACACTTTCATGGACACTTTCATGGGAGCCAAACTCACACAGGAAGTGCAATGAATACATGGCAGTGAATGGAGCCGGCTGGACCAGCTCATAACAAACATTATTCATGAACAATTGTGACCTTTTGAAAAGTAATCACTTCTGGAAAATAACAGAAGACATATCACAGGTTGTTTTCTAATCACTTACTTTTCGATGTGCACAGAGTGCACAGTATATAATTTTATCTGAGGATCTAAACAGCAGCAGGTATCGTTTCTGGCTCGGAAGTATCGCGATATTTGGCTGCCAGACAGGAAACGGTGGGAAGTCTCACGATACTTGGTGCGTTCAGAAATGTACTTTGTACTTTATGGTATCTCTATTTTTATAGAGATACCATACCTCTATAAAAATTACACAGTGTACACATCGAATAACAACACAGCAGACAATAATGTGTTACATGTCTTCTGTTATTTTCCAGAAGAGATTACTTTACAAAAGGTCTCAATTGTTCAAAAATAATGTTCATGAGCTGGTCACTGAGCTCTCATTGACTCCAATGCATTCTGCCAAACTTCCGAGTAGTTTGGCTCCCATGAAAGTGTCCATGTAAGTGTCATGGCGCAGCCCAGTCACGTGACCACTTCACTTCCTTCTCAGAGTTTCCTTGCCTGAGACTGGGAGGTTGGGGTTCAATCCCCCGGGTCATACCAAAGACTCTAAAAATGGGACCCAGCCCAGGCTGCGTTCGAATTCATAGGGTTGTTCCCTACTCCCCATATAGAGCGTCGCAGTCCCTCCCCCTTTCAGAACGACGAGTGGCCGAGGAAATGATTCTCCATTAATTTTCTCCATAGGCTTTTCAAAACGTATTTATTTAAAGACCTTTTAAGCGTAGTACGAAGCCAACTCTTGTCGTGACAAATCATGACAACACACACAATATTTTGGACCAAACAAATAATTACAAAGAAGAAAAACAACAAAAAAAGCAATTTTTTTCCTACTTTCTAATTCTTTGTTTGGCCCGAAGAATTGTGTTTGTTGTCATGATTGGTCACGACAAGAGTTGGCTTTGTCCGCGGCGTAAACGACTTTAAATAAATACTTTCTGAAAAGTCTATGAGGAAAATAAACAGGGATTTATTTTCCGGGTCTCTCGAGGGGGCGGGACTGCGACGCTCTATAGGGATCCAGACTTAGTGGACTCTTAATAGTTATGATTTACTCCCTATATGGGGAGCACCGAGTCTGACGTCAATATTGGTAGAGGGCTATAAGTCTGTGGGTTCATGTACTTTTTATTTGCATTGTAATCCCCATAGGGTTTTTTCAGATCGCCTCATATAAGAACGGTTTGAAAAATAAACAAATCCTCCTGACTACAAGAAACCAGTCAAAACGTTAATGTTACTGCTGCTGAATTAGTAAAATTTTCGCTAGAAACAGACAAATAAGTGACTGCATGCTGTCATAAACAATAGAGAGCCACCTCCCTGACAAGGACAGTTTGTTAAATTATTTTTAAATTCATGGCTGAATGAAGGAAGGAATGAATAAATAGGTTAATGAAAATATGTTTACAGGCATTTAGGCCTATATGTTTGATAAAAAGGTTATTCTCTTAAAATAACATAGGCCTAATGATTATTATCAATACATTAATATTATAATATATCCATATTACCCAGCAATATGAAAACATCATCAGCATTAAGAATCCCCGCTATGCCTGGGGGGAATACGCCAAAAATAGACGATCTATAAGCAACAATGACATCGGCTACTTTTGGTAAAGAATGTTGGTGTGAACATAAACAGCAGTCGAATAAATTACTATCTAGGGCTATCTACAGCAAGCAACCGATTCCTCTCCTAATGTCATGCGCTGGGTGATACAATGAATCAGATTAGTAATACTATTGCAAATGAATAATGTTGAATAAAATTGAGTTTTATTATTAATAAAATAAAATCAATAAAACAATTGCAAATAAATGCACAGATCATTTGTCTCGAGATCTGTAGCTTCGAGATCCGCCAGGGAAGAAAAGATAGGGGAAAACAAACGTTTAAAAAGTACATTTGTGTTGATTTCTTTCACTGGTTCAACTTCTGCCTCATCTGAGTTGGAGCGCATGCATGCAGAAGCAGGGCACGTGCGCAAACACGTGCATGGCATGTGTGCTCAGAGCGAGCTTGTGCAATGCATTATGGGGGTAGATTTGCTTCGCTGCGGCAATGTAGTGACCATCGGATGGTCCCTACAATTCCCGTTGCATTGTGGGATACTTCAGTTCACTACATTAGGGTGCAAAAATGTTCACTACACATTCGGACACTAACAAAATGTACTGCACTATATGGGGCATAGGAAATTAATTTGGATGCAGCCCCTGCTTGACACTCATCTATTTTTCTCGCATTGTTTCTGGCTTTACTTGTCTTTATGTATTGTCTTTATGTATAGTCCTAAGTGTTGGTTTTTGTATCTGTATGACCACACTGTGGTGTTCACATAAAATAAAAATATAAAGTATTAAAAATAAAAATAAAGGATTGGGGGTCCCTGCGACATACTAGCGTCATGTCCAGGGGGTGTACTTGTACATCAAGCTGCCCCACGCTACAGAAACAGGAGATAGGCTCCTGCCCTATGGGCCTCATGGCTCGGCAAGGCTACTTACTAATTCACAAAACTGTAACAAAAATGTTACTCTAATATTTTAGAAATGGGTCAACAATACAAATGACTCTAGTTTTGTGGATTCATTAATTTTTAATGCATGGCACCAGTGCCCCCCACAAAATGACCAGAACTACTTAATATTCACCAAAACCAGAGCAGAACTCCCACCACGGGACTCGGGCAATCAATTAATACAGTTGCAACCACTATATTAATGGCAAGTATTTCATACAACTTAAGCTCAAAAATTGTGAACTATCCCTGTATTGCTTCATGTTCTTCATCAGGTTATGGAAAGCTACTGGTGGAATACACATTAGGAATCAATGATACTTCAGTTAATTATGGGCCTAATTATGGATTAAGACAACGGATTTATGACTTAATTTATATGCGTCATAAGATAACAAGGCTATACATTTTACTTACTGTATAAGTGTACAGAATAGCATCATCAGCACACAACCAATCACACATAGCACCAGTGCAGTGGCAAGTGTATGTGGTCTGTGATTAGTTGCTACTACTGCAAGCAGGTCGGCGTGTTCACACCTCATCCCAACAAAGCCTGGGTGACACCTGCCACATAGAGGAACATAGGACATCAATCAATGGTATCCTCACCTGATTGGATAAAATTGGTATCCCGACCTGAAAATGTATTTACTGTTTACTAAATAGCTGGAGACATGGGGATACACTGGGGAACAATTCTTATATTATTTAAAAAAGTGCTTTATAAATAGAATGTACCTTACTTTTACTTATGTATAGCATCACAAAATACCATAGGCCTAGGGCATACATGGGCAACTGGCGCCCCGGAGGCCATATTCACTTAACCCCACCTTTACTTAATGTGGCCCTCAGGTATATTACGGTTAATGATTTATTTTATTTAATGGTGGAAACTGAAAATGTCTAATTGTATTCTCTGCAGCTGTTTGGTCTTGTGGCCATAAGGACTCTGTCGTTACCTGTCTAAGTGCCCTTATTTTAATATACTGTATTTATGTATGTACTGTATGTTAGTTTTTTTTTGGTTTTTTAAGTAATTGTATTGTCTGATGTATTATGTATTGTTCTGTTGTATTGTATGTTTGTACAAAAAAAAAGAAAAATGCAATAAATATATTGTTTAAAAAGAAATGTGGCCCTCAGGTTAATATCCGAATATACTGATATAATATTGGTTTCAGCTGTTACAATTCCACAACATGCAAACATGACCCGCTTTAATTACTTCAGTCTAAATAATTAGCTCAATGCTCAACACAAGTATATTTTTTCAGGATTCCAATTACAAAACATTGCAAAAACGTATTCAAGATTTCAATTCAAATATAGCAAAAATAGCAGAAAGCTCAAAACGCGTTGCAGTGAGACGCGTTTTGAGCTTGTAGATCTGCTATTTTTGCTACAACAGCAATGTGGCTCTCTGGAGTGAGTGTGAAAATATAGTGGCCCTCTCCATCGTCAAAGTTGCCCACCCCTTGCCTAGGGCATAGATCTATCAGGTACCCAAACTAGCTTTTGAAAGGCAATGTATTTTCACCATAGCTGAAGACAAAGCTTACATAGCTGACATGTCAAAGAATGTACATGCTGCCTGTATATGCGTTCACTGTAGATATATCATATGTTCAATGTTCTGATGGGAAATTACAAACTTCAATGTCTATATTGTCATCATGGTCACAGAAGACAATTTAATCCTTCACATAGTGGCCACTTCTGACATTTTAATCATTTCAACACACCAAGCTGTAATGCACTGATTGACTCATTAATACTTGTTGACAGTACAGGTAGTAAGAGTACAGTCAAAGGTTATTCTAAATGGAATAAAACACAAAAATCCCCTGGGGGCTCGATTTCCATTGTAGTTGATTGTACTCAATTCATCATCATAAATCATACAGTAGGATTCCCATGGTGTTTTTTGCCAGACAATGTGATGCAATGCCACAGCTCATTAGTCATGGTAATGAATTACCGTAATGCTAGTCACCTGCCTTAAAATGACCAGTTTATTACAATTTCCTGTTTGCCACCAGTGATTGAATACTATGAATTAGTTTCGGGATTTTCACACAGACTGTACTGCTCAATGACACAGGAGCAGGCAGATTTATGGCCCAGGCAGTTTCCTATCCCTTGAATAATTCATTCTCCAAATTGTTTGGCCACAGTAAGCCAATGTTCTAAACCCAACACTAACCCTATTAGTATCCACAACTCATGACTGCAATGAACGTTTACCAACAGACTTGACACTGAACTGCTTTTTGGTGCAAATATATCCATAGATGGTGCTATAACAAAGAGTTGTGTTAGCTCAACAAGCCCCATTCCTCCATCTTTAATTGTGATTTGTCACTTGCATTTTGTATTTGGTCTTTTGCCCGAAACGGGCACCCTGAAAGTGCTGAAACTCATCACATAGTATGGAATGACAAACTGCACATTTTTGACCATCAGAAAATTACAGGAAGCAGAGCACCTTTCAGATTAAGATTATATTCAATAAGAATAATTACACTGATAAGTTCCAAATGAAAACCAATTAACATTGCCAGACTCTGACGCCATTTGAGTTAAATTTACCCTCAGTCAACATACAAACATGTACAGATGACTATGCAAATTTATGACTGACTGACGGACTCCCCAGAAACATTCCTATGCCTAGTATGCCTTAAGCATCAGTACAACACTGACACATTACCATAGAACCTTTCCTCCTTTCATAGAACCACATAGTAGGCTATAATCTGCTCCACAGCTGAATGATTACAAATCCAGTGTTAATTGTCTCCACCAGGCCGAAGGCATGGGGAGAGAGTATGTTTTGCACCCTGTCCGTGTGTGTCCGTCCGTCCGTCTGTGTGTGCGTCCGTTACTAGCTAATCTCCGGCACCGTTAACCTGGTCGATGCCAAACTTTGCACACACTCCCTAGATGCCAACGATTAACCTCTGCCCCAAATTATCCAGAACGGCCTGTTATAGTGCCACCAGGAGGCCGACTTTTGATATTACTCTTCCATATTTTGTCCACAAATCCCGCAAATCGTTACACAGTATCTGTATAGTCATGTGCTCAAGACGGATATGTCCGATATTTCATTATTCCATCCTAATTGGCTTTCAAAGTCTGCAGGATTGGCCTGTTTTGAACAAAAAGTCTCAAATCATGAACGCAGAGTGCAATACACACACACACACACACACACACACACACACACACACACACACACACACACACACACACACACACACACACACACACACACACACACACACACACACACACACACACACACACACACACACACACACACACACACACACACACACACACACACACACACACACACACACACACACACACACACACACACACACACACACACACACAATGAGGTCATTCATCTGATACTAAGACATTGTTCAAGCTACCCATTGATGCCTGAGGCCGAATCTGGGAACACCTTCTAGGGCCTGACCTAAGGTTTCTGAAAACCTTAAAATTCGGATGATTTTTTTTTTAAATAGTTATGTTGCTACATGTATAGCAATAGCTGATGAGACACAGAGAGCGCGCCGGCATCAAGGGTAGAACAACGTATACGTTGCACCAGGCGTCAATGGGTTAAGAGGACACTAGCACTGGAAGATGTGGATCAACTTTGCTGGGATTGTGAAAAGGGTAAACAAGTTTCGTTCTGTACTAGTATGGAATGATAATAAAACTCCTTGAACTTTGAAGTCAAGTGAGTAATACGTTAGAAAAAAAGAGAGGAAGGAGCACATCTGTTGGGCCAGAGTAGAAATCTCCAACAAGGTGCTCTTTGGTACAACTGGGTGACAGAATTTAGGGTAATATGTTGTTATGTATATTATATGTTGTTCAGGAAGAAGAATCCCAGTTCTTTAACTTCTTAGATTATGTCAGTCACAATTATAATCATCATTTTAGTTGAGTTGTAGGAGGTTTTATACACAGTGTGCATGTTGGTTCTTGTTGTCTCCACCAGGCCGAAGGCATGTGGGGAGAGTATGTTTTGCACTCCGTCCGTCCGTCCGTGTGTCCGTGAACAGCTAATCTCGGCCACCGTTAACCCGGTCGATGCCATATTTTGCACACACACTCCCTGGATGCCAACCATGAACCTCTGCCCCAAACTTTCCAGAACGGCCTGTTATAGCGCCACCAGGAGGCCGCTTTGTGCAAAACAAGTTTTTCGATGCCATATTTTGCACACACACTCCCTGGATGCCAACCATGAACCTCTGCCCCAAACTTTCCAGAATGGCCTGTTATAGCGCCACCAGGAGGCCGCTTTGTGCAAAACAAGTTTTTGCACAGTACACCTACAGATTTTGTCCAAACATCACGCAAATTGGTACACAGTCTCTCTAGAGCCATTCAACGAAACGGGTCTTTCAGATTTATCAGACTCCATCCTGATTGGTTAAGATTGGCTTCCAAAGTTCACAGGAGTGCTCAGTTTCAAACAAAATGCTGCAAATCATGAACACATCGCGTGATTTCTGTGAAATTGTGCACCCACATTCCCACTAGGCCGAGGACGAAATGCCACATGAACAATTTCAACTCAGCCTCAAGGTGGCGCTATAACTGGCCGAAAAGTGTTTTTACCTCTAACTGCACGGATCTGTGGATAACCTGGTGGAGACCTGTGCCCGGAAGGGCACTTTTTCTAGTTGTTTATTTTTCGGTTTGTCTCTGCTCCCCAACACGTTTACACCAGGGGGGCAGTCAGCCAGATATTTCGTGAAGCCTCATTTGAAATCGGTAGTTCATATAATGGCCTGTTGTGGCGCTGGACCGGACCCAAAAAGCCCCATAGCTCCATAGAGGCCCATGTATTTTGGCCCAACTTCACCTAGACTGTATTACCTTAATAAACATGGTCATGAATACTTTCTTCTTCCAGTCACTAGTTTAAAGTCTCATTTCTAATGTCATAATATTCTTTTTGGAAAATTATGGTCCCATTAATTAAAAAAATGACCATAAAGAAAAAAAAACATCGCGTATGTTCTGAGGGGCGTGGCTACCATTACAGTCTATGATCGGGATTCCCCTCCCACTCGAGTCAAAATAAAAACCAACGGAGAAGAAGGGGGGAAGTCCCGCCTCGTTGTCTGGGCAGCCAATGACCAGCTGGTATACAAAACGGAGCCAGCCAATGGCCAGCTGGTACCAAAGATGGCGACTTACATCAGGAATTAGCATATTATTACAGGCTTCATTTTACGTTCATGTTAGACCCGGGGAACGCTTTGTCCATATTTTTTACAGTCTATGGTTTACACACACATTTACACTCAACGCTTTTTGTGTTTTAACCTTTTAACTGTTTCAATGTTCGTGTATAGACTTAGTCTTCAATCAATCAATCAATCACATCTAAATCTTTATATCTTCCTTTGCTATGAAGTTCCAATTCCTGGAGTGAGTGAGTGAGACAATGTTTACATGTTATTAGTGAATTAATACTTACACACATGCAGGGGTCTCCTCCTGTATCAAGAAGCGACATGTGCCATGAAAACAGAAGTGACTGTGGGAGTCTGGGCAGTCATCAAAATGAGAGCGAACCGCTGCAACCACAAATTCTGTCAGGTAAAAACAAGAGAATCATTGTAGATATTTCCACAGACCCACAGGTTAGTCCATGACAGACCTGTATTAATTTAAACAAAAATAAATGAAATTGGAGTTAACCACATGAACCCTAGCATCCCTATTCTGGGCAAGTCAACCATTTGGCAAAAATAGTTAAACATTAGGTGAAAATAGGCAAACGTTCGCCAAAAATAGCAGATCTACAATCTTAGCTTGAGATGTACTGCAGATATAGATCAGCAGTTTTAACATTCAACGTACAATGAAGTACTAATGATGATCCCAGCAAAACCTACGTAGACCATGGCTTTGTGTTAATTAGACAAACTGAAATACCAGTATTGTGAATTCCACAGGTTCGCTACAATATAGTGGATTTGAATGTTATCAACCCATATCAATCAGTAGGTTACTTATCAAGACCATGCACTGGAGCCAGTAGACTCTACTGGTGCTTTTCAATCACCCCTGACCTGTAGACAATAGACATGTGTCCCAGGAAAGTGTTGTACAAGAGGCTCAACTACCACATAGTGGCTCTGCATAAGAGTCAAGAGCATCAGCTGAACAGACATTTCATCTGTTAATCCTGTATAATGCATTTGGTTTTGTGTCACGGCATTGTCGTGTTCTCTCTGGAAGACCACAACGTTACATTACAATGTAAAGTAAGAGATGAGTCAGATGACACATTAAGTTGACAGTAGCAGACCAACCGCTGTTGCCGTAATACCATTATGCAAAGTCACCACCTAATCTCTATTTTGAGTGAGTAAAAAACCCAGAATGATTGTAATGAATGAGCGTAATGTAGTAAGTATATAATATAGGTGAACATCATACTTCTAAAAATAGTACAAGTCTCCGGAGGCCTGAACTAACATTTACTAAAACCCAAAGCTGACACCCACACCACCAACAGGGTGTAACTGAAGCCTTTTGTTATCATTTAGAGTGGATATATCGCTGGGAGGGACACAGGAAAGTGTTGTATTCAATGACAGAAATATATAATAGCAAATGAAAAAGACCACCAGCCCCATAAAATTCAGGAACAGCACTTCCCTGCAGGAACTGGAGCTCTTTGAGATCAATTTAAACTTTTCTGTCCACCTTAAGCAAGTTTCTCGAGTCCTTTAAATTCATTATTCAGCTCAGCGCTGCAAAATGACAGGACTAGAAATGTCTAAACTTAAAAACAAGGCATAGCCATTTCCTTACACATAAGCCGTACAGTGAGAAACATTCCTACATGACCAATAACAAAAGTCAGTATTTGTTTCCCTAGACAGCCAAAACAAATGTGACAATGTAGCATTCAGGGAGGGAAGGAGGGCAAGCAGCCAGCCAGATTGCTGCATTACAGTTGCCGTCACACACTTCATTCCAACGGTAAATGGGCTTCTGGATTCCAGCCTACATGCATTGTCTCCTTTTGGACTCTGTAAAAGCCCTCTGTTTTCCCTGAGGCATCTGCCAACCAACCAGTCTCTCTTTCCATGTGATTTTGGCAGTCAGACGAGGATAACTTTCAAAAGGAAATTAGCCATTAGGGCATCTCTGCATGGGTTTTGCATGGTGCCTTTGAGATAATGATTGAATATAGCTGTTGCAGCTTGTGGAACTGCTGCTGAGTATACGGCTTCTTAGAGAGGATCAATTATCAGCATGTGCCACACTGTCTAATAGCTCTGGGGAAGTGTTAACATTTTTCAAAAGAGACGCTTTTAATTCTCACTTCTCAAATATGGATATAGCTGTCGTGAGAGAGGATAAAAGACCATAACGCTTCTTGATTTTATTGAATGCATTCAATGCTCTATGGGCCCCTCTTTAAAGAAGAGGGTCCGTGTTATTTATGCCCTGAAGCAATATACATTTACAGTACGTTGTGCAACACTGACTTACTTTTAACTGGGGGGATTTTAGGGGTGGTAGATATGATGGTGATGGCGCTGGTGGTAGTGGTAGTTGTCGAGGTGCTCATTGAGGTGTAAGGAGCAATGGTAGAACTGGTAGTAATGGAAGAGGTGGCAGTGATGGCATAACCTGTGTCAATAATGGAATTCCCCTGCCCTGCTCCAAATGTGAAGAGGGAACCTGATGGGAGAAAGCAGGTTGTTTACTACTGAACAATACACACAGTGGACTACATAAATAGGCTCCTTGCATCAGATTAACCCCAGGTTTAATAATAAAAATAATAAAATGTAGTCGACAAGTATTGGAAGACTTGTTACTTTCAGCAAACACCAATCGTCCATATTTTCATTAATAATCAAATGGCCTTCAGGAGCATCAACTCAAAGTATCAAGGTCAAGGATCCACATAGAAGTCCAACATAGACGGATTCAGGTATAAATACTGGTTGTTGTAACTCACACCACAGATCAAATTAAAAAGAAAGAAACATATAATATACCGGTAATTCATTTTCGCCTACGTACAGGCCTAGCTACAGCACAAGACGAAGGTGCACTGCAATAAATGAACCTATAGGCTATATTAAAAATAAAGCTACTAAACGAAGCAATACAATAACCCGCCACCCATGACACATTGTCGATGTTGACACAATGGTGTGTTGACACAGGCTATGTTAATATAAGACTATTTATATATTTAAAATTAGGCCACTTACCGGTTATGAGTAAAATAGTATCCCAGAAAATCCGACACATCTTGACGAATTGTAAGCAAACTATAGAATAGGCTACTTGTAGGCAAAATCTCCGAAATTTGAGAGCCTGTGTTCTTGGAGACAATAAAGACCGCGCACGCTAACTACGGCCAACGCCGATCAAAAGGTAAAATGCCATTCTTTAATCTGATCGCAATAGTGGCAATTAAACCAGTGTCAAGTGCAAGCATCTCCTCGCTTGACATGTCTTACAGATGTCATGTAAATGCAACGGTTTTCTTGGCGAAAAACGCTTTTTGTTTTTGGAAGTTATTTATTCCACACGATGAACTTTTTCCTGTTGTCCAATTAGCAGCTCCTAACGTCACACAATACCCAAGCAGCTGACATAAGCGCTGAAGACTAATTAGAGAGAGAAACAGGGGAGAGAGACAGCTGGGAGAGAGAGAGATCGAGAGAGAGAGAGAAGGGGGACGCGCTGGCACGCGCGCACACGCAGGCACACACACACACAAACACGCGCGCGCGCGCGCGCGCACACACACACACACACACACACACACACACACACATACACACACACACACACACACACACACACACACACACACACACACACACACACACACACACACACACACACACACACACACACACACACACACACACACACCATGCACTGCCACCACAATTCTGTCATATAGACTAAGACCACCCGATGGAAACAAGCCCCCGGGTCTTGTTGTGTTATCCCCATGAAATAATTAGTTATCCATCCCTTCAGCATCTTTGTATAATAATTGTACCAATGTAGCCTTTCTTGTGAAAACTGATAATAAAAGTATTCAATCAATGAACCAAATCAATTATCCATATGTAGTCTGTCACCAATTTTCAACCTATTTTAACCTAACCTGCACTATTCATTATATGGTAGCCTACAATTTTTGTGAATTTTGTCTACTCTAGAGGAGAGCTATATCTGTACGTGGCCAGAGCCATTGAAGGAGAGTTACGACATCTCCGTTCTCTGTGAAGTCCTGGACAGAATGCACATAGGACTCAGGCAACAGCCCAGCTTTAATGATCTTAAATCCATTCATTTTAAATCATTTATTTTAGTACAACATTACAGAGACTTAATAGTTGTCACTGTACAATAGACTTTAACACATGCCTAAAATTGCTGATATGTGCGCCGCCCTCGTTGAAAACAATGTGTTTCAAACTCCAGCTTGTCACAGGGCTGCATGAACAGCACTCGAGCACTGTTTTCTGCCCCCTCAATGACGCCACTCTCCTACTAAACCCCATGGCACCGTCATCTATGCTCACAATCTATCTTATCACTGCTATGCCGATGACACTCAACTGTTTCTATCCTTATTCCCCCGCTCAGGTGGAAGAGTGCATCACTGGTTGACATCTCACAGTGGATGTCTTCTCACTATAGTCACCACCTCAAGCTGAACCCAGACAAAACTGAGCTTCTCTTCTTCCCAGCTAAGTCCTGCCCCATGCAGGCGCAAACTATTTCCATAGACAACATCTTAGTAACTTCGGTTCCAACAGCCAAGAACCTTGGTGTTGTTAGTCAGCTGTCATTCAAACTTCAAAGCATGCACACATGTCAGCGCCAGCGGTCACTCGATCCTGTATATAGGTTTACACTCTAAAACGCGACGAATTAGACCCGCTTCCTCACCCAGGAGTCAGCCCAGCTAGCAGTCATATCAAAACTTGACTATTGTAACTCTCCTTAGTCCTTACTGGACTACCGGCATGCATGCGCACTTTAAGCCTTTCCAATTGATCCAGAATGCCGCAGCTCGCTTGGTCTAGAACCAGCCAAAATTCTCATGTCACACCCCTTCTCCGCTCCCTCCATTGGCTCCCGATCGCTGCCCAAAATTCTGATGCTGGCCTTCAAAGCAAATTAAGCAATAAACCAATATGGCACGGTTGGCACCCCCATATCTTGCAAATCGGATTGGACCCTATAGTACAGACCCTCCTGCGCGCTCAGATCAGCCAACAGGGAAGCTGGAAGTACATTCACTAAAAATGCCGGGACAACGTTCACGTCCCAAACTCTTCTCCCTTCTGGCTCCAAAACTATGGAATGCACTTCCCATTACAATCAGAACTGCAGACTCACTCCCAATCCTCCTAAAATATTCCACTGTTAGGTAATTCGAGGTGTATTCGATGTATTACCATGTTTTGTTCTTGCTTACTGCAGTGCTATATGAAAGGAAACATAGGCCTATGGAATTATGTAAACAAAAAAGTGTTGAACAAACCAAAATGTGTTATTCTTTAAGTATATCAAAATAAATATTCTTCAAAGAAGCCACAATTTATTTTGATGGCAGCTTTGAACACTCTTTACATTCTTTCAATCAGATTCATGAATCATAGGTTCATGAGATTCACCTGGAGGGATTTTCAGAAAACTTTACTCTTCACAAAGTTCACAGAGTTCAAGTAGCAGACACATCTCAACATCCACTGTTCAGAGGAGACTGCCTGACCAAAACCAGCGGGCAGCGCCATCTACTGGACATGGGCAGTATGCCTGTGTGCAGACTAGAGTGCAGACCTCTAAGGTGCAGACTATGGGTGAAATGCTCGTCCGCCAAGAGCTTCTGAGGCGGATTCATTCTTCACCCGCGTGCACTGTCTGTAGACCACCTGTCTTATTGTAACAGACTCATATTATTAGTTTTTCTTTACTTTAATGTCGTGACGTAACAGTGACGTCTGCACTCGTTCATGGGGTGGACGCCTATAGCTTAAAGGACCACTTCACCACTTTTCAACCTATCTTCATAGGTAAATAGGTCCTCACTAATAATCATGATAAAATGGCGCAATTTTATTCTACTCTGTCTGTGACTCATAGGAGGGCTGTGGGCAGTTCAGAAACCGTCTTCCAGTGACATCATCGATGGGGAATACAAGCTAATAGAAACGGCAGGCTTTCTAGTCCTGAAAAGTTGCAATGCGAAAATGGAAGCCATCATTCTCACGATAATGAAAATCAACATATTTTTGTAGAAGAATCTTGTTTAAAAAAAAGTCTGCCTAATGATGATGTCACTGGAAAACGGTTTCTGAACTGCCCACAGCCCTCCTATGAGACACAGACAGAGTAGAAAGAAATTGCGCCATTTTTTTCATGATTATTAGTGAGGACCTATTATATGAAGATAGGTTGAAAAGTGGTGAAGTGGTCCTTTAAGTAAATCATCGTGGTGCAGCATGTGGAATTTAACCGTATGTTTGTTTTAGCAGTTAGACATCTTTCGATGTGCTAACTAACTTGCTAAGCCTAGTACTGACCAACTCGCCACAATTCTCACGCCCATCTCCAGATCTCCTATACTAGACTTAGCTAGAGGCCTATACTTCATATTAAATCACAAGTGGAACTGCATTACGCACGCGCGCGCGCGCACACACACACGCGCGCGTATGGAAAGTGTGCCCGCGAGGCGGGCGCGCGGTCGAGGATCACTTATATCGGACGGTGAAGTTATGCGCGTCATGGTGTCCAGAGCTGACCGGACGGATTTTAAGCTACAGAATCTAGATTCCGACGGGGAAATAATATTTCATTAGTGTGTTAAATTGTCAGACTTACTACAACTTGAACTTGCCATCATGCCAGATTCTGGGGCAGAAAAGGTAAACTATAACTTTATACACATGACTATGCACTAGTAACTTATTCCCCATGCAGCCTGGTCAATAGGGATCGAGCCGTTTATTTTTTTTATTATTTCAATTTTTTATTTTTTTTATCATTTCAGTATTTTTATTTGAAATAATTTCAAATTACTCTTTAAATGTGTAATAATTTGAAAGTTAAATCTAGCCTAGGCTACTGTTGTTATATACTGGTGGTGGAGAAATATACTCATCGCATTTAACCCATGTGTCAATTAATAATTTGTTCCATATCGAATTTCATGTAGCGCCTATCGGCAAACAAATATTTAAAGACATGTAGCTTTATACTAACACGATGCTTGTGTTGATCTGATTGATATGATGTTTGAACTGGCAAAGTGCATTTGTAGAGTAGACTATATACCTACTTGTAACTTGACTCACTTCTGTGTAATGGCAGGGAAATTCTCGGACATTGGCACTTATGGTCACCTCATGTGCCATTGGTGGCACTCTTCAATATGGCTACAACCTGGCCATAATGAATGCCCCAACAATAGTAAGTTTGATTCCTGTACGCGTGTGTGTGTGTGTGTGTGTGTGTGTGTGTGTGTGTGTGTGTGTGTGTGTGTGTGTGTGCGCGCGCGCGCGCGTGTGTGTGTGTGTGTGTGTGTGTGTGTGTGTGTGTGTGTGTGTGTGTGTGTGTGTGTGTGTGTGGTGTGTACAGTGCTTGCTTAATTTAAGAATGTTTTGAATGACTATACAGTATACAGTGGATAAACTTCTTGCACCCTCATTGCAGTTGCATGCTTCTTTCATCACATAGAGTCATAGATGATGCAGGACATGTGATATGTGTGTAGTGTATGTGTTTGTGTTTAGTAAGTTAATTGAAGTAGATTTGACAATGCTTACACTATGGTGTTTTTCCTTCCTTACAGTTTATTAAAAACTTTATAAATGAGACATTTCTGGAACGCTGGGACATGCAGTTAGAAGATTACCAGGTGACTCTGATATGGACAATTATTGTATCCATCTTTTCATTGGGGGGCTTTGTTGGCGCTCTTCTTGCTGGACCTATGACGATATATTTTGGGAGGTAATGCAAGGACTCTTTAACTGACATAACTGAAGTCTATGAATGTGTATGACTGAACCTCATGAAGAGTAAATGATCATCCTACTGTAGTAGGCTACAGTACAGGCAGTATATCAAGTACACTGTTTGATCATTTACTCTCATTGCATGGTCTAATGGTCATACTTTATGATGTGTATGTCCTGGTGCTAAATCAAGGAATTTATTTACAGAAGGAAGACGTCATGAATACGCCATGTCACTTTCAAAGACGCTTTCATGGGTGGAAAACCTTGCACCGGAAGTTCCTTCTTTTTCATATACCTTGGTGTGAAGGCATTATGGTGCTTATTTATGACTAGAGAAACCACAATGCCTGCATCACTCCCACAATGCAGCAGGGCTCAGGTGCATGGCCAAAGAGCACAATGAGAAAAGATAAAGTCAACACTCCGTAATGTCCTTTCATTTTTTAATTTGTCTCAGCGGGACACACAACAGACACATTTTGAATCAGTCAGTCTTCATCAGCTTTCAGGTACAGATGAAGTCTGACTGAGTCGAAACGCGTGAGGCCCGGTGAGGCCAATTAGTGGCTTCACTGGGACACACAATGGATTAAACAGTGAAAGGACTTCTTTCACTGTTCAATTACTGCAAGTGCTGACTTATTTATGACTTCTAATGTTTGATTTATAGTCTGTCATGTGAACTTGTAGATCTGATATGTTTGGCATGTGATGGAAATATTAAGGATGGCTATAAAATAATAGCCAAGATCAGAAACCCAACCTTTGTAAATTCACCTTAAAGATGTAAAACTATGAAAACCTTTAACCCAGGTGTTGTGATCTCTAAATGGACCCTCAGTCTGGTTCTGACAGGCTGGTAGTGTGTGCAGGCTGGGTGGTGTGTGATAATTCAGTTGAAGTATTCCTTTGATACGACGACTGCAGTGTCGGGCCCGGGAGAAACAATAACGCGACACGAGACAGTATCACGCTAAAGGTTCACAAAGTTTATTACACAAACAGGGAACATATAATATATGTTCTCAGCACTATATTATAGTGCTGGATCACAGTGACGTGACAACAATATATGAGACATAGAAACGTGACATGATAATGACAATGCAGCAAGGCTGACCTTACTGGCGCTAAGATGTCTCTCGTAGCCTATCTACAAAGTAGGCGACATTTGGTCTGAAGTCTGTCAAGGCCAGAAAGTATTTTTTTGCCACTCAGTAGGCGTTCTCACATAACTTCTGGGTACGATGATGATGATGTCACACGCATACCCTCTATACCAGAGCATACCAGAGCATCAGGATGTTCTTGATGTTTGTATCCAGCCTTGTAATCGTGCTCCACAATACTCTGTTGTGTCCCTGACTCCAGAGAGAGACACTGCTGAGACCTGACCTTGTCTTTATGTATTGTACACTCTCATATCATATCATATTAAAGCTTAACAGCAGGGAAGACAACCAAGCCCTCAAGTCTGTAATAATATCTGGTGTGCTTGGAACAATGGGAACGAAGATGTATCCAAACAAGAGACAGGAGGTCCCAGGCACTCAGAAACAGTAACAGAAAGGAACATATGTATTATAAAAGCTATATTAGCCACATTAAATTCATATTACACCTTGTTTATTATGAGACTTCATTGCATTCCTGGCTCCAAGTGTGTTTAGAATACACGTACATCAGAGAAAAAGAGAAAAGAGAAACCCCTCTTTTGCCAAGGGATGCATTAGACTTCTGGGCTTCAGGCACTCTGCTCTACACATGCATTTTGAGTTGATTGAGTGATAACTATATTTGGATATCGATACACTAATGGGACATGTAGAAACGCAAATGATTGTCATACCCAGAGATTTGTGCAGCCTTTATCAGGTATCTTGCCTGATGAAGGTTGTATGACCGAAACAATATCAATAGAATTGTACCGGTATGTTAGTAAAGATAGTGTGTGTGTGACTACTCTCTTTTAACAGTAACAATGTTCTTCTTTTCATAGGAAGAAATGTATGCTGTTGAACAATGTTTTCCTAATGAGTGGTGCACTGTTGGCTCTGACAAGTAGAGCTGCCAAGTCTTATGAGATGATAATAATCTCACGTGTCCTGGTTGGAATAAACGCTGGTATGTCTAATTCCATTCTAGAGTGATATGATTACAATATTGTGTAATACTTTGATCGGTTGTTGGTTTGACCTGGCATATAGTATAGAATTACGTACAGTATCATATGGCTATATGATGGATTTAACACTAGGATATTGCATAATCTAAAAATAGAGTTAAATGAACACTTTGGATTTTATTATGTAGGAGCAGTGGCCAGTATTCTAACACAAAGATAACTGAGTGACATGTCAGTTTGACATGAGCTTATGTGATAAATTCATGGTGTAACAACTCTAACCGTCTTGTTGACAGGCATCAGCATGAATGTGCAACCCATGTATTTTGGAGAGAGTGCGCCGAAGCACTTACGAGGCGCTGTGTCTTTGTCTTCAGCAGTCTTCACATCTTTTGGAGTGGTGTTAGGACAGGTGGTTGGACTCAGGTATAATCAAAAAATCACACCCGTTTGAAGTGAGGGGCACTATATATATTAAAGTCTAACTCATGTTGATTAGGTGATGTAATGGTGATGTAAAACAAACGGTGTCAAAACAAACATTAAATTCTCTTTATTGTTAATGGCATTTAATGTTTGTATTGGGGACAAGATGATGTACATTTTCCCTTCATTGTCAATGGCGTTTTTAAAACAAACATTAAACAAACATTCAAATATTGTTCGGGGGAGGGAAGTCGCGTAGACAGGACGATCTTTGACTCCAATGGGCTGGGGTGGCGCTCACAATTGTGCATATTTATAGATAGATAGATATTCAATATCAATTCTTATATATTTGAATGCTTTATAATGTTCATGTGAATTCATCTGCAGAGAGATTTTGGGCAGTGAGCCCTACTGGCAGTACCTTCTGGCCAGTAATGCAATTCCTGGTTTCATCCAGCTACTAACACTGCCATGGTTTCCAGAAAGCCCCAGATACCTGCTCATTGACAGGGGTGACAAGGAAGCGTGTGTGAATGGTAACTAAGTACTATTATGTTCAAATCAATTTTTGATGGAAAAGTACACTTTAACTGCTTTCAACCTGTCGTCCCTATTTTGGGCATGTCATTATATAGGCAACAATTGTCAGAAATTGTCAAAAGTCTCAAAATAGTGAACATATCCAATCTGTAAGTTCACAACACATCCTAATGTGACACATAGAGAGTATAGTATACTGTATAAGTATAGGGCTTAAGTTATTGTTTTCAGCAATAAAACATCTGTATAAGACTATTTAGGGCCATGTAAAAGTATAGAGACATTATTTGCAGGTGTTTAACTAGCTGTGGTATTACCTTAAATTCAAAAAGGAATCCTTCACTCTGCCATGAGAACAGTCGGTGCACAACAGATCTGCTGATGTGTATCTGTTGGGGCTTTCTCCCTGTCAGCTTTGAGACAGCTGCGTGGATGCGAAGTCCAGAGCAATGAGCTGAATGAGATTCTGCAGGAGCAGGCTGAAGCCAAAGGTGTGAAGCCCAAGGGACCATGGGACCTTTTCACTGACCGCAGTGTCCGCTGGCAACTCATTTCTGTGATGGTCATCAGCAGTGCCATGCAGCTGTGTGGCAATGATTCGGTGGGATAGACACTTGGGAAAAGACATGCTACATCATTCTGCACACATCATCACAAAGAAAATCACCTTTTTATTGCCAATACTCTCTGAGTAGAATAGGAGTTTGTTAGTGGGATTAATCATTGCTTTTCAGCTGTGCTCTTTAAGTTGTAAGTGGGCAACTGGCGGCCCGCGGGCCACATCATTTAATGTGGCCCCCAGGTAAATATCAGAATACTGATATATTATTGATTTCAGCTGTTACAATTCCAAACATGCAAACATGACTCGCTTTACTTTACAGTCTATATATGTAGCTTTACTAGCTTAATGATTAGTATCAAAATGTTTAAAAATAATAATAATTACGTCCAATGAATTCGGTATTTAGTTCATAAAGTTAAACAGTTCTATAACTAAATGCACTTGAATTAAAAAAAAAAGTCAAAAAGTCAAAAGGTAATTCAGGATTTCATTTCAAATATAGCAAAAATAGCTGATCTACAAGCTCAAGACGTGTTTTGAGCTTGTAGATCAGCTATATTTGCTGCAACAGTAATATGTAATATGGCCCTCTGGAGTGAGTGTGGAAATATAGTGGCCCTCTCCATCGTCAAAGTTGCCCACCCCTGCTTTAAGTTACAAAAGGTTACTCTATACTCTATAGGATCAATGTCACTGATACCCAGTGAGATCACTGTTGTACTGAAGGTATAACAGTCACCCTGTAAGCCTGATTAGACATTTGAGATGGTCCATCAAAAATTTATACTCTGTTTGGATGTTTTACACAGAAATTTTAAAGAATGCATGTGGTTGACGGTATTTGTCCCCATTGTAATGCTGAATGAGTGACATCTAAGTAACATCTAATAAGTTTACAATAGCTAGCGTTAGTAAGAGGTGTAAGGTGTTTGTTTATTACCATTTTGTATTTGCAACTTAATGTTTTTATTGTCATTGCCGGGGAAAACAATACACTTAATACACAAGCACAACATAGGTTACACAGCAGTAGGTTCTCAATACAAAATTCACATTGTCTAGACAGCAGCAACATTAAAAGTAACACATAAAATAAAAATAAATCATAAACTAACAATAACAATAATAACAATAATAATAATAATAATAAAGCGAAGAAATGTAAACATGAGTCTTTCATGTTTACATTTCTCATCTGATCGAGTAATTCAGTCAACGGACATGAAAGAAAAATAAAGGAATCAAAGAGAATGATAAATAGTAGATGTGAGTTACAGAATGTACCATACATATTTTTTATAGACACTGTCACACAATGCGCATCTACCCACATCACATTAAACATTCATAATGTTGTAGAAATACATCTTGGTAATGTTAAATCTCGATGCGTGCGAAGGGCGTCCATTTCTTAATACATTTCTCATTTTGTAGCCTCACCAAATAAGTAATTTCTTCCATGTCTCTAATTTATTTTACTTTATTGTTTATTACCATTTTGTCATGAATGTTCATAACTATAGACCAAGAACTGCTTTTCCTGCTGCAGTAAGCCGCCTCCCTCTCTAAAAAATGCTGATTAAATAGTTATGGGTTTCAATGATTTCAACCAGTACTGGCAGCTTTGGGGGGGGATGGGTATTATGTAAGTTATGTAGCAAATAAACCATCTGGGTAAATCAGCTTATATCAACTTAACACTTACAGTTAATCATGCTCTGCTCTGATAGTCATTTGTGCTTTTCCTTACAGATTTATTTCTACGCTTTCTATGTATTTAAAGAGGCCGGGATAGCTGAGAGTCAGATCCAGTATATCACAATTGGCACTGGTACATGTGAATTCACAGCCTGCATACTGTGTGTAAGTAATCTTCAACAAAACCAACTAATGTCTTATGTAACTACCTACACTACAGTACCTTGAAAAGGGAATAGAGACCGGCCCCTACTTCTGTTAAATCCTTAATCCAGACCAGTGGAATGTCTGGGTTTGAATAATTCTGCTTATATACGTTTCACATTCCAAGGGCCTAACCCTTTATATATTGAGCATGTTTTTGATATACAAATTATACCTTACAAGAGCACAATGTGAAGTTAACCACTTCAACCGTACTTACAGCATTGAAAAAGGAGGGACCTTTTTCCTCTGTAAAGCAAATCTCTTTGCCAAACAATTGCCTTTCACTGCAATTTTCACTAAATGTTTTACTCTTTTCGCTGAATATGAATACTGTTACAAGAATAGTGCATGCTAGGGGTTATGTGACGTTAGAATAGTGATGCTAGGGGTTATGTGGCGTTACTTAAATAAATAATAGTGATGCTAGGGGTTATGTGACGTTACTTAAATAAAGAATAGTGATGCTAGGGGTTATGTGACGTTACTTAAAATCAATGTATAATTTCTACATTTTCAGAACCTTCTGATAGAACGAAAGGGACGGCGTTACTTGCTGATGGGCGGTTACATTTTCATGACTGGTTGGGCAATAGTGTTCACGATAGCCCTGTCATTTGAGGTATTCATCACATTTAAAAATGTAACTGACTGTAGAAAACTAATATTTTCTTTCACAGGCAACTGCATTTTCTTATTGAGTTTGTTGACTTGATCATGCATTACAAAAGCTCATAATGCACATAACTACAACATAGACATTTAAGGTAGTTTACAGGGGAGTAAACTTAACATTTTCGACAATTTATAATTTGTTGATTTACATTTGTTATTTTGTTGGACATTTTGGAACATTTGTCATTGCTGGAATTCATTGATGAATTTCCTGTCATGTCCAACTTTTCAATGCAACTGTCTCTCCACTAGGAGGCAAATGAACAATTGGAACAGAACACAAATTGAAGCTGATAAATTATCTCTCCTGATTGGATGAAATTGTACCTTAAACTGAAAATGTATTTTCTCTTTACTAAAGAGCTGGTAAAAAACGGATACAAACACCCTATAGCAATGATTATTGGAATATAAAGCTTTAAATACAATTATAATAATACTCTAATAATTTTAGTTCTTTATTTATCACTAACATACTAACTTTTGGCATATTATTTTCCTCCCGTTAATAAAAAAAAATAGCACATAGTATCTTGGATGCCCTACTTGAGCATGACATGTATCTTTACCTACATTCTCAGCTTTGGAATGGGACCAGGTCAGTTGAAAACCTATTACTTTGTATTGAGTTTTACATTACCATACATAAATCAGATCTACAGACTCATAACATACTATGAAACACCTTTATGTCTTTCATATTAAACCTTAACAGTAAGGCATGCTCTAATCATCTTAATGCAATTCAATTTGAATGTTTGACTGACTCACCCTGCACATTATTTGAATGCCATCAATATTATATATTTTGTGTTTCTCTCAGCCGGAGTGACTGGAGTTCTGCCTACAGAAATCTTTAATCAGGCTAGTCGGCCAGCGGCCTACATGATAGCCGGCTCCATGATGTGGATCAATCTCTTTATCATTGGAATGCTCTTTCCATTCTTGGTGGTGAGTCTCATTCAAGACATCCACTTATATATACAGTTAGACATGTACAAGAATGCAGTGAGAAAAGAGACATATCCTCCCATTCCACGGATAAAATCTTCAGTGTTTAATTTACTTCTGAGAGTGACAGAGAGGCACTCGGGTGGCATCCCTGCCCTGTTCTCTCCACCACAGAGGGTGTGTTTTCAAATCCACCGTGGTGCAATGGGCTTTGTAGTGTTTGGGGGAGGGAAGTCGAGCAGGGAAGGTGATATTGGTCATTGCATGTATACTCCGACAGGCTGTGGCAGCACCTGTCAGCAAGGAATGTTAGGCGGGAGGAGTAGGACGAAGGACACATCCTCTCTGAGGGGGATACAACAGCAGTGACAAAAGAGAAATGTGTGTGGGAAGGAATCAATTGGCATAACGACTAAATTGTCAGCATTATTTGCTACCCTAAATTTAAGAAAAGTAAAAAATCACACCTGTGTGAACTAAGTGGTGTACTCTGTGTGGGGGTCCCCGGAACTTTCAGACCCACAGGAACGCACCCAGGTTGCCGGCCCGGAACCACTTTTGCACCTGTTGGTACCCTAAACATACATAGGGACAGACGGACATTGCTGATCCTTGAAGTGGTTGCACCACTTAAAAAAGAAAAAAAACTTATGAGAGTGACAGTTTTACTGTGGAAGTGTGCATGTAGCCACACATCGTCACCATAATGCATGTCTTTCTGAAATGCTTTTCCTTTTGCAGAGTGAACTGGGTCAATACTGCTTTGTACCTTTTGGTTGCGTATGCCTGTTGGCCTCTCTGTATGTGGGCCTGTTCCTGCCTGAGACCAAAGGGAAGACTCTACCAGACATTACCAGTGAATTCCACCGTCTCAACTATAAGGGCCAGGAAAAACAGAATTCATCAACCACTCAACCTCAGTATCAACTGGGTGAAGTGTGCCATTCCACTTCCTTATAGACCGCCCTTAATGTTTTTTGTAACCTTTTTTTAACATCAATAACAATAAACACAAGTCAAGTGTATTTTATTATTTTTTATTCATGAATTAATTATTGTTATTACCGGTATTACCGGAATTGTTATTGTTACCCTTATTATTATTATCATCGTCTCGTTATATAATATTGTCGCTGTCAGGCAGAAACCAGCTAACTAAATCTAACTTTAATTTGTTTTTAATTAATCAAATATTGAACCAATGAAAAGTATTAAAAAAAAACCTCATTAATTAACACCTTTATTTATACTCAGGAATACAATTGAGGGCAGGCCCTCATTTTCAATGTAGCCGAAGTTAACACAAGTAAAATCAGAATACATCTATTACATTACATTATAAAATCAGGGTAAATCGGTGATGTCACTTAAGAAAGACTAAGCTTCAGAACTCCCAAAACAAACTAATTCGACTACTTCTCGCCCTGGGTCCAATGACCCACCTCTTTCCTTTTTTTGTGATGACGTTTTTATTTCGTTTTGTTAAAAAAAGGTTTCCTCCACTCCACCACCCCACAGGTTGAACAGCATAGACAGTCAGGATAAGCAAGCAAACAAATACAAAATTACAATACAGCAAGAAGCTAAAACAAGAGTCAAGACAGGTACATTACCGTTGAAATGAAAAGAAAGACCCACTTCTTTCCAACCCACTTTGCTAGTCTAAACTGGCTCCGGATTGAAGAAAGAGTTAAGCAATTGAAAATGGGATTGACATTCAAAATTGTAAATGCAATCTTGCCCTCAATGCCCTCAGTGCCTGCATACCTGACTAACTACCTCAAAGAAGTGAGCAATACCCACAGCCACAATAATAGAGGGATCAAGAACAATGATCTGGTACCACCCACTTTCAAAACAAATATGGTTAAATTCTCCTTCTACAGCACCGCCACCCAAGCGTGGAACACCCTGACCCCGGCCCCTCCCTCAACAAAATGCAGATCACTTGCATCTTTTAAAACAGCAACTCTACAACCAGCCAACTCTCAGCAGGCGCAAGGGAGAGGAAATTATGTTTTTACCTGTGATGATATTGAATTTTGTTATTGTTCATGTCATGTCTATGAATTGATTGCATAGGCCAAACAAGACGGCAAGGACATTTTTTGGTGCCATCCCTTTTGTACTTTGAGTGTTTGACTGTACTTTGTTTATACATTGTCTAATAATAAACCTTTATTTGTATAGCACCTTTCATGACATAAAATGCAGCTCAAAGTGCTTTACAGAGCAATGGAGAAAGAAAGAAAAGACATAAAACATTAAAAATAATAGTAATGCAATACAGTGAGGACATGAATAATTTTTTTTTTTTTAAGATTGTAGAAGTGGGTCTTGAGCTGTGCTTTAATGTCTACAGAGGCTGCCTGTGGGAGTTTGTTCCATGCTGTCGGCCCGTAGAAGCAAAAAGCTGCTTCAACGTATTTTTTTGTTGCCCTTTTTTTAGGCGAGCAGGCCAGCAGTGGAACTGTGGAAGATCTGAGGGGGGCGGTTTGGAACATATTTAGGCAGGCAGTCATGTAGGTAGGAAGGTGAGAGACCATTGAGAGCTTTATAAACAAGTAATATAAATTTCAAATCAATCCTAAAAACAACCGAAAGCCAATGCAGTGATAAACTAATAAACTATTCAATCAATCAAATATCACTCAGTTCCAGCATGGAGCAAATATAGGCAGGGAGCATCCCAGCAAATGACTAAAACTGTTGGTCAAACCAGCTAACTCAAACTTGTAGAGTTAAGTTTGTCCCCCATGGATTAGAATGACGAAGTGAGACATTAAAAACATAGCTCCACATTAATGGTCAAAAACCTCATAACCCCACTTGAGCTGTATAGGCCGGGTAAAGTGATGATAATATAGGCCCTAAGGATACATTCAAGTACCTGACAATGTATAAAGTCACCATACCAACTTTGATGAGGCAGTATTGTGTTGTTCTAAACCTTTTCTTTCTTTCATTTCCTGAAAAGTTTAAAACTGGTTTCTGCTCGACAGCAGAGATATTCTATTGTTGAAGGTTACATAGGGGCGAGAGACGTGACAAGGAGTAGAGTAGAAGAGGGTGCAGGCTCTATAGAGAAGACTAGGCCCAATACATTACCCGTGCTATGATTAGGAGAAGGTAAGGAGTGGTTGCATGAAGATGATACTTGTCTGTGTGGGTATTGTCACCTAGATGAGAGGATTGAGTGCCATCTTTTATTTTTATATGGAACAGCACGGAAGTACAGTAAAACACTTAAGGATAACACAAAAAAGTCCTGGTGACCTGTTTGCATTGTGGTCCTATTAAATTCATCAACAGAGCATGGAATAGAGAGAGAGCATTCAGTCCTTCAAGAAAATCCCCAAGTGGAACTGGAACAATGATGTAAAGAGGGACATTGTATTTAATTGAAACATGAAATGTATTTACTGTATGTTTGGCGTTGTAAAATTAATCCTCATAATGGTTTTAAGGGATGTATTTGTATGCATGTATGTATTATTGTAACTTGCATTATGCCTTTACAGTAAGTAGGCTACTGTTGTAGCCTATGCTGTACATCATGGGTTTTCAACAGGTGGTCCGTGGACCACTGGTGGTCCGTGAAGGTGTTGCATGTGGTCCCTGACCATGCATTTAGTAATGTAGGAAAGTGAAGATTCGTATTTTAATTTATTGTATTGGGTTAGGGTTAGAGAAAGTTGAGAAACAATGCAGTAAATGATCTGGTGACAAATTATGACGCATCAATGTTGTCAGTTACTGGGAAGTCGGATGTCAAGAACTTCCACAGAAAAGTGAGTTAGAATCTCAAGGGAAACCATACCGGATTGCCTGGTTGAGTCACCATTACAAGGAACTGTGCCCATAATCAATCGCAAGTGTTTGCTTACTCATATAATAAGTTACAATGAACAGCAACATGAGTTTAATATGGAAGGTTAATTTCTTTCCCCCACACCATGACCATATCCCCCCTCCCAACACAACAATGGTCCCAGGTTAATTCTCAGTCAGGGTGGTGGTCCCCAGGTTGATTCTCAGTCAGGGTGGTGGTCCCTGGTTCATACTCAGTTGAAAACCCCTGCTGTACATGAAATGCAATCGAAACCTTCCACATTGTATCATTGTTTTGTAAAGGAGTAGCATAATATAGGCCCTATCATTATCTAATATTGTGTGTGTACCTTGATTGTGATACCTCACTCTACTTTCACTAAATTAGAATCTTTAACTTTCTATTGTTTGTTTTTTGTGATTATTTTTATTATAATAAAACAAGGATGGTTTTGGACATGCAAGGTTTCCACCTGACTGACAGTGGTGATTTATTAAAAACCGCACAGTACAACAGAGCTTCACACTCACAGCACAGAGTAGCCTACTTCCATAAGTGTCATTTGCTCATTGAGTAATCAGGTTTGGAAAAGAGGTAGTCTATTTTGTGAAAATCTTATCTTATTTATTTACATGCACAACTGAAAGTCTAGCTGGGAATAGGCCTATACTTTGAGTAACTGCAAGGTGTAGTAGCCTATAACCGCGACTCAAAGGTTTCTGTTTCATGAGAATCCTTCTGTTTAGTTCAAAATACTACACTTGATTTATGGGCTGTCATCCCGAGCGACAGGTTGTTTATTGGAGTCATTGAGAGTTCACTCAGTTCAGTGGCCAAATGTGAGTGATGTCCAAAGTTCTTAAAGGTATATTCAGTGATTTCACTTAATTCAAATATCACTTATTTTTTTGTTTTGTTGTGATAATCCTCCCTACTATAGAGTGTGCTGGCCATATAAGGAGTTCCTTCCTGTCCCCAGTTAACCCCTGGGGGTCAAAAAAACCTTAGGTTTCGTTTTTGACTCTCTATCCTGATTGGACGAAAGGTTGGGTCCCACAGCCAAAAACTAAACCTAAGGTTTTTTGAGTGAAATCACTGAATATACCTTTAAGTAAAAGAACGGTGCACACTGAAATTCAGCAATTAAAAGAGGAATGGACTGAACTATGCATTCATCCTAATAGGCATGTAGCTCTGGTGAAGAGGCAGTGACCACATGTTTACTGAAGCCAAACAAAAAGAGGTATTGACACTTGACAGGTATAAAATCATGCACCCCACTGTCTTCTGCTTTTTGATTGATTGATTAGTTAACAGTTCACAGAAAAAAGCACACCTACAGTTTTATACAAAGGCTGCTAAAAGGATAAACCCAGAAAGCACTATGGCTTGTTTCCAAACAATAATTTACAAAATATGCAAAAACATCTATAAACGAGTAGTAAACAAAAAATCAGGCTCTGTGTATTTTATGTTTTGTTGTAGTATTTCCAATTGTAAATACTTTTACTTTACTCCACTAGCCTACAGAGGACAAACGAAAACAAGGAAACAAGGTTTTAATAATGCCAAACAATAAACATATCCTTTCAAACAAATAAGTTCTCCATTTATACATGCTTTATTTTAAACATTAAATATATCTTTTAAATAATCAAACATCTTCTAAACAATGTGTTTTAACAATAAAGTGTTTTTACACAATAAATGCCAAATTTAAATGTCTTAAATTAACTTTTAAAGTAGACATTTTAAAGGTATATTCAGTGATTTCACTTAATTCAAATATCACTTTTTTTTGTTTTGTTGTGATAATCCTCTCTACTATAGAGTGTGCTGACCATATAAGGAGTTCCTCCCTGTCCCCAGTTAACCCCTGGGGGTCAAAAAACCTTAGGTTTCGTTTTTGGCTCTCTATCCTGAATGGATGAAAGGTTTAGGTCCCAGCCAAAAACGAAACCTAAGGTTTCTTGAGTGAAATCACTGAATATACCTTTAACCAAATTATTAAAGTCATTTTCAATTAAACATTTTAGATTACTGTAACCTTTAAGATTGAATAAACTTTAAGAACATTTGTTAAACAACAAATGTTATGTATAAGTATTTAAGTAAGTAAGTAAAGTAATTAAAGGGAAAAACTGAACTTTGAGCTTGTAGATCAGCTCCAAGTAACCTAGGCATTTGACATACCTTTAAACATGGTAAATCATATATATTCACATTGTTGTAGTCTTTTAAGTTAGTAAACATAAATTTAAATGCAAACTCAAACTAATTGAGGCTATACTGAAAGTTCCAAACTGAACTTAATCTACAGACATTAGCCCATTAAGGCCAGATTTTTAACCACATTAAGCAGTAAGGCTAGCATAAAGTAGAAGTAGAATAAAACAGTAGAATACGTAGAATAAACATAACCGACCATTGGCGTCTTTGGGGGTAGAGCTCTTGGGTAGACCTTCAGCTTGCTTGTTAGTTGTTAGTTGTTAGTTGAGTGTCACCACCACGGTACAGCCAGCCTTTAACAGGTGTTCAATCAGCCAAATGAGCACCAGCAGCCATCTTGCAGCTGATGCACTCTGGGAGATGTAGTTGTCTGAGGTCTGAGGTGTCTTGTAGAACATCCATGCTCCATTTACGAGTTTTAACTCAACAATGTGAGCATGCATGTTCCTGTTCATGGGCTGATTTATTGTTTCAGCATCATCAACACTGAGATGCATGATGCACACGTGCAGAAGTCACAATAAAGGATGCAATCTAAGGAAACATGGGCCCATCAGTCACATTCTGTCAGAGCTATTAGGCTACTTAACTTGAGACTTGGACTTGAGTCGTTTCAGTTCAATTAAGTCATTAAAACACACCCCAAAGGCCATGCACAATTGCACATGCACAAAAAGAGTTTGTGTGAGTGTGCGCGGATGTGCATGTGTGCTTGGGATGTGAGGTGAGCGCTATACAATCACATTTTGTGTCAATATTTGAAAATAAAAACATGAGTTCTGGTAAATGACCCACTCTTCCTGAACACTTACATGAAGGGAGAACACACTTTTGAACAACTCAATTTGAACTGCAAGGACTCAAGTATTATTCTGAACAACGTGACTGATGGGCCCACGTTTCCTTGCACTCCATCCTTTAGTTTAATGTGACTTTTGCACATGCTGCATACATCTCAGTGTTGATGCTGAAACAATATACAATAAATCAGCCCAGGCAGGAACATGGGCACATGCTGTTCTAGAAAGGTGGTTCATATCTTAAACTTTAACTTGTCTTGTCTAACTTGATCAATTCAGATGTATAGGATATCCATATTCCAGCCTGCATTCCATAAGGAGCCCAACATGACGTCAAAATTGACGTCGGCCAAGTCTGTATAACAAATGAGTTACCTCTGGCTCCGACTAAAACACTGAAAAACAAATACCTAACCGGAGGATGGGTTTTTCCTTGAAAATTACAGTATGACGTTTTAAAGGTATTGGGAGCAGGAATGAACTAGACCTGAGCCAGTTTGGCAGTAGCTCGTTCAAGTATTGAAGGGTTTCATACCTACGCACTTACATGGCCAAGCCCCAGTTATCTCATAATAATTGTCTAAATGATCAGTCAAGATCTGTTGATGAGTAACAGGGTACAGTAGATGTGTGTCACAGTGTGTGGATATATGCTGAACCATGTGTGTTGAGCTACAGATGCTCTCACAACATTCTGGTGCTCCAATTCCAGCCAGCCAAATCCAGGGAGCCAGTACCAAAATGAACAGTGCACTAAAAGAACTGGTAAGTTGAACATATTCAGTATCCAGGGAGCCAGTACCAAAATGAACAGTGCACTAAAAGAGCTGGTAAGTTGAACATATTCCAGAATTATCACTTTTTCAAGTAAAAATAGCAGTACTTTTGCTCATTCTCATTATATTTTGCAATTTACAGCTGATAGAAATTGGCCACGTTATATACATTTAGCCTGTGTATCATATAATAATAATAAGGGTAATAATAATAATAGTAATTATTACAATTATTATTATTATTATTATTATTATTATTATTATTATAACAACAACAAGAACAACAATTCTTGGAATCGTGTATTCAGTTGGTGCCATTAATTGGGCCTCATGCGGCAAGTTCTTTGTTCTTAGGCCCACTTTTGGCCCATTTTTGGCAAGCAACATGTATGTACATTGTATGTACAATGATTCAATGAATTATACATTTTGGAGAAAATGAGGGAGGAAGACAAGATCGAGTCAGTAACCGTACTTAAAATAATTTGTAGTTTGAGTATTAGCTACATGTAACTAACCTTTTTTCTCCCTGGAAATAAAAACGTCTGGGTTTCCGAGGCTACCGAACCTTCAATTCAATTCCAGGTGCAGTACTGGAGGCTTTATCTGTTGGCCCTGGTGCTGGGGATCGGGGGATCATTTCAATATGGCATCCATGTTTCCATCATGACTTCTCCAGCAGAGGTACAGTATGAGACAAATCATCTTAATGTGTTTATCCCATGATGTGTGCTCATGCATTAAACTGTGTTTTGATTAAAGGAGGCATTTTATTTTCTTAGTTCTTACAGTATATTGTGGAATGCATAAGGACGGAGTTGAGAGTTGAGAGTTTGTTACATTTTGTTAAGGTGTAAGGTGCAGAGTTGAGGCTATAAGTGTCACTGAACCAAAAATAATTATGCCAATAATAACCAATTTAATGTAATGCTTCTGTCCCTGGTGATGCATCAGGCCTTCTTCAGACATCTACCTGGTAGCTCTAGGTACTCCATTACGGAGCTTTGTGTCCCTGCCTGGGTCCCTGGGTCTGTCCGAGCACCAACATAGTTTGGTTGCTTTTTCCATCACCAGAGACTGCTGTTTTACAAATGTGCAAAGAGATGAATGAACCATGAGGAGCTTGCAGGCGGCATCCATAATTGTGTGTGCTCACATACACAACAATGACACAGGCCAATGACATTTACATCCCATCATGTCTGTTTCTTGTGCAGTGTTCAATGATGTTTAATGCCATAACACATTCCTTCTCCTCTCTGCTTGTAGCATGTCCAGAGCTTTGTAAACCAGACATGGTTAGAGCGATATGACATTCCAGTGGATGACTCCACCAACATGCTCATCTGGTCCTTCATTATGGCCATCTTCAGTCTGGGTGCATGGATTGGGTCTGTTCACAGTGGTAGCCTTCCTGTCAGACATGGCCGGTGAGACAGAAATATAAAACATACACTCATACACACTCATACACACCGCACATCCAGTGGTAATAATAAATGTTCTATGTTTCGGTAGGAAAAAGGCTCTTTTGATCAACAATGTGGTGGCTTTTGTGGGTGCTCTGGTTATGCTCAGCAGTCGCTTGGCCAAATCTTTTGAGATGATACTGCTGGGCCGATTTCTCTATGGATATAATGCTGGTATTTTCTTATTTATATATTGTGGATGGAGGTGTGTGCAGTGTACATGCATGAGGATATGTGTGAGTGTATGTGGATGCATACTTGTGAGAAATAATGCTATGATTTGATTGTGAACTTTGTGTTCCTTCACAGGCCTTGGACTGAGTGTACATTTAATGTACATAGGAGAGTGTTCTCCAAAGAAACTGAGAGGTTTTATGACACTTACGTCTTCTATTTTCATTGCCCTGGGAAAGCTGATGGGTCAAATACTTGGACTCAAGTAAGAATCAGTTGCGCAGATTGTGCAGCTCTCATCAGTACAAATCAAGATATTGACAAAGACCGGTATGTTTACATAAGATATGTTCAGCTTTTAAACGTATTTTAATCTCATAATCTTCAGGGAACTGATGGGCACTGAAGACAAGTGGCCGTATCTGTTAGCTGTTAGTGGTATTCCTGCCGTGCTCCAGTTTGGGGCATTGTTTTTCTTCCCTGAGACACCTCGATACCTCTACATTGACAAAGGCGACATTGAAGGAAGCAAAAAAGGTGGACAGACTTGTTGCAAGAGTTCATGACATTTCATTGACATTAGCATAAATACTGGACTCTTCTTTAGCTTAGTGATATTGATGCCTCTGTAATTCAGTGTAACCTACGTTTGAAGTTATGCAGGAGCAATTAAAAGGAATATGCAAGTGTATGAAATGAATGCATGACAAGACTCATTTATACTATGATGGCATTGCTCGTGACAAATAAGACAATTTTGATCAGTTATATTATTGCTTCAGACTCTCACTAATTATGTAAGAAGTTGGGTTTCATTGCATGACTTGTGCATGTGTGTTGTTTGGTAGCTTTAAACTGGCTGTGGCAGGAGGAAGACCTGAAGTTGGAGCTTGAGGACATGAGGAAAGAGAAAGAGAGTGCACAGGGGGAGAAGGCAAAGTCTGTAAAGGATGTACTCTGTTCCCAGACTGTGAGATGGCAAATGCTGGCTCTTGCTATCCCCTGTGCTGGTGTACAATTCTGTGGCATTAATGCTGTGAGTTCATTTCACATTTCCTCTACAGATTTGATGGAAAAATAACAAAATGTAGGCCTACTCAAGAACATCATCACAAAATCAGAGGCTTATATTCTTTGTGGTCCTTGTGAAGAAACATCATTTAGCAACCGTGTGTGACGGCTACACCACACAATACTGCATTCAGAAAGAAGTTAAGAACACATTCAACTTTTAAGATCAAAACTTGTTCTACTATTAAGTAAATGTCCTTTCATTTTCTGTCCTGTCATCCAGCTTTACTTCTATGCTTTTGACATCTTCCGCGAATCCGGAATGGAAGAGGACATGATGCATTACTTGGCCATGGGCATTGGAGGAACAGAACTCATTACTATAACTCTTTGTGTAAGTATCCCATCACTGTGAGATTAATTGAACTGGAGTTATGATGAAGTCACACTGCAAGGTCATAATCTGTCTGCTTTTGTTGACTCCCTTAATTTTAATGCATCTGCTTTTCATCAGTCTCTGTTGATAGATCGTGCTGGAAGAAAAATTCTAATGGGATATGGTTATCTGTTGATGGGTGTAGCTATGTCCCTACTTACTATCATGCTGTCTATTAAGGTAATTAAACTCCAACTATACTCCACTTTCTACAGCGTGGTGCCTAACGGGCCTTGCTGTCCTCTCTGTCTCTATCTTGTCTCTGTATTTGTCCCCCCCAAAAGTAGACTACCGGTAATGATATAGCTCAGCTCCCCCTGCTACATGCAGCATGAACATGTAGTATTCTAGCATACTGTGCCACAAGGCCAAGCTCATTAGGAAATTAGCACACAAAGCTCAGATGTATCATTGTTGATGTAAGCATTGTTCAAGGTACACTGTAGACCAGTGGTTCTCAACCTTTTTTCACCAAGTACCATCTCAGAAAAAATTTGGCTCTCCGGGTACCATTATGACGTTAAAATACGTCAAACAAATATAGTAGCGTACAACTAACCTATCCCATCCTATTCACACAGCAGGGAGATTTGAACGGCACAAATTTGTGCTGGGACATCAAATCCAGCCTGGATGTCAACTCATTTTACTGGAGCAATAGTGCTGTAGGTCCGTCTGACTCCGAGACGTCTACCACTGGAGTTTTTACGTACAGCTGCTGCTGGTCAGAATATTCTCCTTAAGCCCTAACCACACCAAAGGGTCACCATGCAACTCCTTGGGTCCAAACGGTTGTAAGGAGTTAACGCTAAAACCGTCTCAACCAGTGACGTAGACTCCGTGGGGGCGGCGGGGCTCGAGCCCCCATGAGGAATTGGACCTGAATATAGCCTATATATTCGCCTCAGTTCGTCCCGTTTGTACCGCACCAGGTCGCGCCGCGCCCGTTCGCTCTCGACCCTTTGGTGTAGTTTGGGCCATTGAATTCCATGCGTTGAATCACTAGGGTCAACGTGCAACAAGCCATATCACACCGCAGGGACAACGCTAAAACCATCTTTGGTGTGGTTAGGGCTTTACACCTTTATAGTATCATTTTAAGCCTCTGCATTGCCACCCCCCCCCCCCCCCCCCCCAGTAAAACTGAAAATATGTCAGACTCTGTTTTTGTTTTTGTATTAGGCTTCAACCTAATCCCAAAATAAAGCATAATCTATTATTTTCCAACAGGACCTGTATTTCTGGGTCCCTTATGTGAATATTGGCCTAATATTCTCTGTCATATGTATTTATGGACTTGGACCTTGTGAGTTTTGTTTCTTTAATACTGTATGTAACCCACACTACACATTACTAATCATTTCAGTACTGATAGTGTTTACTGAAGCCAACTATTGTATTATTTTCCTCTCCTGTCAGCTGGAGTGTCCATGGCCCTCCCTGCTGACTTATTCCTGCAGGCCTGGCGTCCTTCTGCTTATGTAATCAGTGGGACCATCAACTGGTTAGGCCTGTTCTTCATTGGAATGTTCTTCCCTTACATAGTGGTGAGTTCTGTCTTATTCTGTCTAAGTTATATAGGTGTTTTGTGTATAGGTCCTGAAATATTGTGGTACTCTCCAGGGAGTGTATTTTAATTGATATTTCATGTGCTCTTCTATAGGATGGACTTGGACAATACTGCTTCTTGATTTTTGTGGTTTACTGCGTCTTCAGCTCAGCCTTCATGCTATATTTTGTCCCAGAGACCAAAGGAAAGACAAGTTTAGAAATTACAGAAGAATTCAACAAATTGAATTTCAAGAATAGGAGCACTGATATTGAAAAGTCTGACTTTGTTCTTGCAACTAAATTTTAAAATAAACGTTTAATTTATTATCTTTTTTCTATCACACTTTTATAATTGTTACGTTTTCATCATGGAGCTGGCGTTCAGTATCTATTCCTCATTATGTTGAACAAAAAATTAACCAACAACGGAACATCACAGTAACACATTGAACAAGTTTTGTAACAAATGGTTAGCTTTCAGAGGGGTAGAGGGGTTCTTCTTTGACTTCTTATGGGCGATATTGCTAGGGATTCCACATTAATTCGTCACCATAAGAACCAATAATTTGTATTCATGAAACTTTCAGGAACATCTTATTGCAGTACACAAGATTGCATCTTGGTGCCAACAAGCTTTTATGTACGAATACAAATTATTAATTAATATTATTTTTGTTTCGCCCTCAAATAATAGTTTCAAGATATTTGAAAACTTTTGGAAGCATACACATAGACGGAAAACACGAGTGCAACTGCACTAGCATAGTT
Source organism: Protomyctophum parallelum (assembly GCF_964188405.1). Lineage (NCBI taxonomy): Eukaryota > Metazoa > Chordata > Actinopteri > Myctophiformes > Myctophidae > Protomyctophum > Protomyctophum parallelum. The sequence goes on along the minus strand of NC_139703.1, from coordinate 15,304,607 downwards.
AGAAATATAACTCTGGCCTGAAAATGAGTGCTAAAGTTTGAATTGAGTTTATCTGGCTTGATATGTCCACTTTATGTCCCAGGTATGGGGACATTGTGCATTTGTTTGTTTAACTGTATGTAATGTGTTTTTTGTTTTGTTTATTTGCTTTGTATTTATGGACATTTCCTGAGTTTCTTTAAAGATTTTGTTTAGTGTTTGTGCTGCCATGTGGATGTGGGGGGAAGAATATATGTAAATAATTGCTTTGAAATTACTATGTTGTAAAGAAAAATTTAAAAAATAAATAAAAATGTCCCAGGTAATAAATATTTAACTTCCCTGTCATAATGCTTTATTAAATTATTAAGTATTGTTGATAAATAGTAAGGGTCACTCTCCATTTGTAGGATATAGTCACTTGTTATATTTAACGTTATATAACTTTTCGTGGTAAAACTACTTTTCCAGTGTATATCATACTGTATACTGACCACAATTAACTGACAAAATGAGGTTATAGTAAGAGCTTTTTCAAATGCAATTTATTTTACACTCACCTCTGAACCAATAAGAGAGATGAGACTCAGTAACAGAGTACAAAAACAAATATCTATAGAAAAGTATGCTTATATTGAAACATGTCCCAAGACATAATAAAACATGTATCTGACATGTTTCAGAACAATCTTCTCGATTACAATGATAAAATACCAAGTTAACATATTGTACATCTTGTTTGTCCATGTCGGTCTATACAAAAGTGTCAATGCGAGTCACTGTTTTAGCCTACCTTTTTTTTTAAAAGAGGTTTTAATCCACTGCTGTGCACAATCAGTATTTGGAAGGCACTTTGCAACAGACCAAAAGCAAACATCAAAACAGAAACAAATAAGTATCTAGGCCTAAATAGTGAATGAAATATTTTATATTTGTGTACCAACATGAGACAAATCATAACATCCAATGAATTTACTACCATGTATTAAATATTGAGAATTTGTAACATAATGGTATACATTGCCTTAATAGTATTTCCCACAACAAAAAACACCCTTTATTCCCTCTACTAAATACTAGTGCATCACGGCAGAGTGGATCCAAAAAGGTGAACAAATTGGTCAAAGAGGTGAATTGAGAGTAAATTGAGAGCAAATTGAGAGTAATGAACAGTGGTACTACTGTTACCAACCAGTGATTGACACTCAGTCGTCCCCAACTCAACTCATATAAATAGTAAAATACTCAGTGTTAAATTAATTTTGAGTTAGAAATTGATAAATTGTCACTGAGGATTTTACGGTGTACCAAAACAGCATAATTAGGTTTACTCTCTGTACGCAGTGAAGACACTCAAACATCCATAACTTATTATCCCTCTACATAATGGAGAAAAATATATACAAATAGACGAGAATCACTGACAAACATTTATCATATATTGGTTTGATCATATATATATTTATATATATATAGTATGTGTATATGAATGGTATATACACACTTGTTACAATCACAATATAATCATAAATAATGTAGGAATGTACTGAATTTTATAGACTAAGATAGCCACAAATAATTAAACTGAAGCAAACCAGGAAACAACACACACACACACACACAAACACAGAAAGCCAACCAATTCAAAACACTCACATACCCACCCCAATCTGCTCATGTAACATTCTTTCCCCGTTTCCTGACCGATTTGCCATGTACCATGATTAATGGTTAAAATTAACTGATAAAATGGTTTGATGAACTACAACTGATTTAAAGTGTTAGGATTCAATATGACGTGTTTTGTACAAGTTACAGTGCCCAACAAATCTGGTACATTTTCAGTGTTTTGACTGAAATCACAAGAGATTATTTTGTGTAATAAATAGCTTTCTGGAGGCTACATTAACAACTCAATATATCATGAAGATATTTAACAAATTAATTCATAACATAATAGAACCTATTAATCAGGTTAGGTATGAGGCACTAAAGCTTGCACTTTACCTAGTTGTGCCAGCATTGCTCAATGAAAGTAACAGACCTACAAGCCGAGGCATAATGCATCCTTCTACAATGTGTTGTAAGCTTGTAGATATGCCATTGTCAGTGCACAACACCAGCACATGACTAAGTATAACTCAGGCTTAAAGAACGCACAATGAACTAAAGGAAGAGAGAAAGCCATGTAGAAAGATGAGGGGTTAGCTCCAGCTGTGAGTAGACTGGAGGGCACAGTTCATTGAAGCCTGTTCCTGTCACAGATAGGCCTACTCAATGACAAAGTATGAGCCACGTGATTTTGTTTCGCCAATTTACATTCTGAAACCGCAGTTCCTTTTCCACAATAACAGTAATAGAGTGATGGGCGACGCACTTGGCTAATCGTTAACGAGGACCAGAAATGCCCTCTTCACCTAGCACAAGCAAATCTGATAGATGAGAGGCACTGATAGTGTGGGTACTTTAGGCACAGCCAAATACAAGAGAAAGAAACATTGTCAAATACAATACAAAGTTATGGATGATTTGAATTTATGATGGTTGCATTGGGTTTTGCCAGTCAAGAGCACGGCAGATAAGAATGTTCCTCGCCCATTCCTGCTCACAGCTGTATAGTAATGGCCTTAATCCTGCTTCAAATCAGATCACTGTTGCACAACACACACACATCACACACCCCTCTGTAGTCTGTACTCTGTATCTAACATAATTTAGCTTGTAAAATTATCAAAAATTGCAAACCACAAGATTTTTGTTTGACAAACAATATAAAAAGCTTTGTACACAAAACAGAGGGCATGAATAAGTTAACAAAATATAATCTACATTTCTTTGAATTTATGTCACACCGCAACTTGGTCCCCATTATAATACACGTGATTTCACATTTGAGTGATTGCCAAAAAAGACTGTGAAACGTTCTTATTTGAGGGGTTTTACAAAAGCATTCATAACAAGCTCATAGGGTCTTCATTACACATTAATGGAACATGATGGGAATTAACATACCGGGTAAGTACATTTTAGACAGAGATTATGCCATCTATTTTATAGGTGGCACTTTAACACCAATTCTTTGATACGGTAAGACTGACTGGTAGAACTTCTTATCCTGGTTGACAGCCATTGCAATTGGAACTAGTTTAATAGCAGTGCCAATATTGAAGGAAGCAAGATTAGGGGGCATTAAAGGGCCCAATCCTTGAGTCCTTGGTATGACTCACTGGAGAACTCACTGGAGAAGGCAGTTACCTGCCAAAACATCAGTTTCTTTTTACGCTGCTCCAAAAATAAAGTATTGGCACTTTGGCTAACAGTGTGTGAGGCCACCTTCTTGTCTCTTGAAGACTACCATTTATGGCTTACTGGCTGACCAACCATAATGGTGAAACATTTGAAGAAGTTTTTTTTAAATATTATAATATCTTTCATGAATATGCCATAAAACATGAGCTTGTTATGCATACAGTGCTAATGTGACCCCTAGAATTAAACTCTTACAAAAGACTGGTAGCAGAATTCTACCTAGAATTTAACCCCTGCCATATATATATATATATATATATATATATTAAGAAAGAAAGAAAAAAAGAATGTGGGAAAGAAAATCCTTGAAAGCAGCAGCATACAATATTCAAATAACAAATTCACTGATCTTGTTGTCCTTAATTTAAGGAGACGTGTCATTGTAGCCTTCTGAGTAAATAAGAATAAGCTAGAATAAGCAAGTAAAAGCAACTAAGAATGAGCCACTTAAAATGCAATGGCAAATGATGGTTTGTGATGCATTTCATAGCATTGACAAACTGGGGGAGTCGACAATAAGTAATTCCTTGCTCTAAGAATTTAAATGACTGACCTTGTACAAAGTAACAAATGTAGCAGTAACAAATGAAAGGTTGATTACACACACCCGAAACAAGGTCATACTAATGTCATTAAACCTCAAAATGATCAGATTAAAAATAAACCTTTGCAACATTTCAGAAAATACAAATATGTATTATAATAAAATAAAATGCTTTTCCCCACTCTGAAACAAAAAGAAACATGTCAGACTCCATGAAACAGAATAATAGCAGAGCTGAATGCACAGTGAGCGACACAATGAACAGCAGACTATTCTTGGGGCAAAATTCTTCCCAAATAAAGAGGATCTAGGGAGAGGGCAGGGGGTTGGGGCCATCAAACAAACCTTGTCCTAAAAATGAGAAATATATCATAATTCCCAGCAGCATGTCACTTCCCTCCAAAGTCCATCCCGCTCTGACCTGCCTCGGGGTCAACCAGTGACGCAGCGAAAGCAGACTGGACTATCTGAAAGCCGAAGGACTCGAGCAGAGACATGTTCTGTTGAGGGGAAAAGGGGGAGCTCAGAGTGGGAGCCAATTCTCCCAGTCCAGACACTGTTCCCCCCTGGCATTTCTGAGCTTTGTGGACTCGATGCTGGTGCTTGTTGAGGTAGGACTTAGTGCGGAAGGCCTGACCACAGATGCCACAGGTAAACTTCTTTTCAGGATCCGTCTTGGCTTTTGATCCCTCTGGAGAAGCCAGCACCCCGGCAGCGGGTCCATTACAGGCTAAGTTGGACATCTCAAGCTCCTCCCCATCAAGCTTGTGTGGAGATCTGAGCTCGCTCCCATTGGACAATTCCCCAAACGAAGGGTCAGATTCCTCAGATTCCAGATGTGGACATTTCCCAGCATTCTCCTGCCCGTCTGAGGTCAACAGAGTATGAGGGAGGGGACAGACCAAGAGACAAAAGACAAGATGCAAAGAGAGACAGAGAGCCTTGAATTAGCACAATATACATTTAAAACAAGGTTAATTTAGAACCATTTTGCAGTAGTTGACAACCACCTGGAACAGTTTAAGGTTTAGGCGTAGTTCTGTGCTCTAAATAAAAATCAGACCTGTCTGAAGTGAGTGGTGCAACAGCGCCCCCTTTTGGTACCCTAAACATAAGGACATACAGACATAGGGATGGACATAGGGACATTGCTGTTCCTTGGTGTGATTGCACCAATCAAAAAGGGGGAAAAGTAACAATTGACAACCTAATACATGCTTCTTTGAGAAGTAAATCTGGAAATCTGCCTCATGAGCAATCCTTGTATGTGACTACAGTTAACTGAATCTAGAAGTGGAAGTCCAATCATCTAGGCCAATGTCGTATGAATCGTCTGTGCTCATCCAATCAGTGGGCCGTGTTCGCACCATTACCCCCGCCCACCCTCCTGCTGGACTGTACTGACCTGCAAGAGGGCCATGGAAGGGGAAGCCAGGTGCGCCGGCAGAGCGACACTCCCAGAAATATGGAGCCCCACCTGACTTCCCCAGCAGCAGCTCAGGCTGCAGGCCCAAGGCTGGAGGGCCCGGCTGAGGAAGAACCGGGATTCCAGAGAGCCTGTGAAAGCGACCCTCTGCCTCAGGGAAGGTCACAAGCAGCTGGTGACTGGCACACAGGTCTACACGACACCCGGCCAGAGAGAGAGGAAGGGGAAGGGACAGACATAACAGGCCAGCGGAAACCACATTACCTTCATTTCACCACTGATATTTGCATTACTGTCTGTAAATTCTCAGACCCAGTAAGCAAGCAGTATTCACTTATTTTGAATCTTACTTCATTCAGATCACTGGGACAAAGGTGAATTTATCACTATTCCAACAGATTGCTAATTGGTGGGGCCTGGTGTCTGTGTCACAGTAGCTTCCAACTCAGCCATTTCATTATCAAAGGTAATTCATAATGGCAAAGCTACATTGCATAGGCCTCTTCTATGACAAATAAGCCATTTAAGATTTAAATGGACTTGTAATCTTTGTGGTTTACATAACTGGAGGCAAATAGCCAGTTATATTAAATGAAACAAGGTTTAGCTTAAACTGAACCGTACACAAATGATGTGATATAAGGACAGCACTCATTCTTCGCCATGTTCACTTGCAAGAAAGATATACTTGCATTGTTGTTTATTTAAATTCATCATGTGCCCTTTTTTGTAAAATTATGCTTAGTCCCTTTATGAGATAAGATTTAGTACATAGCAGAATAAAGACACTGTCCATAATCAATTTAATTATCTAAACCCAACAAAGTGCAAACTTTTGCAAACCAACTCTATTATGAAACTCACACTAAATCAACAATTTAGAAATAACCAACCATAGGTTTTCAGCTATAAACTTAATGGACAAAGACTGGCTGAATGACAGCAAATGAAAATGTCTAAACTATAAGATTCCCTCCAGTGTCGACTGACGGTTAAAGATACATATTTATTGTCACTAAGAACCTGGTTTTCATTAAAAAAGGCACATTTTAAATGTTGCACTGTAAACAGAGCACACATTAGGACAATCATGCAACATTAACGCATTGCTGAACACCTGGTGATGGACAGGCCAAGCAGAAACATCATACGACCATGGCCATGCTAAACACGCAGGCAAAATAAAATAAAAAGGCTTATTACTAGTCCAGATACTTGGCTGTAAACAAAATGCAATGACTTATCTTAATGTTCCTGTAGACTGCACTATTTTGGCTATCATATACATTCATTAGATATGACACTGCACAATGGGAGATAAAATCTTGATTATCTACCAAGGCAGAGTCTTTAAATAAATACTTTTTGAAATATCTATGGAAAAAATGCATTGGGAATTATTTCCTGGGCCTGGCGCCATCATGAAAGGGGGCGGGACTGCAACACTCTATACCACATGGATATTCAGTATTTAAGTCCGACGTCATTTTGTAGTGCTACGTTACGTCCGGGTCCAATTGGCACCAGCTCCCGTCCGCATCCCATTGTAAATAGAATATCTAAACGCGTGAATCTTTTTAAATTGACGTTATTTTTCAGAAAGGAAGCCATAGAGGGTTAAAATGGGTCTTAATGCTTCCAACTTGAGTAGAATTATTAATGTTTTGTATAAGTGTCCATGACAACAAAAATATATGATGTGGAGACAATAAAGACTATTATTATCATTATTATTGAAGGTGGCAACAGTCCATTTGCTCGGTAAAATATTTCGGGGGATATTTACAATGTGTGCAGGCTTGAGTATGTTGAATCTAGTTTGCATTAATGAGGATTTAGTTGATACAATCAAATAAAATGGCGATAGTATTCCATGTGGGGCAGACGGCCTGTCACAGCCAGATTTTGGAGAGCAGCGCAGCTTTGTTGTTGCGAGGAAAGCGGTAAAATTAGACTTTCGTGGTTGTTTTCGTCTCAGATTTAGTCCGACGGAGCGTCACAGTATAACTCCATGGGGACACAAAAGCGACACAAAAGTAGGACCCGGAAGTATCTCAGGAGGGGGCGCTCACGTCACAGCTAAAATACTGAATACAACATGGACAACTACTATATGGACACTATATTTATGTATTTAAGAATTGATTTCACTCAGTGGAATTCGGTGGAACGGGACATTCAGGGGAACTTTTCTAGTGGAAGAATAGCTTCACTCCAGGACTCAAATTAAGTGTCCAACGGTTTCAAACACCAATCGGTTCTCCAGCACTAAAGCTACAATAACAATTACTCTGACCTGAAGATGCTGGGATTCCATAGACAGCTTTAGAAACATCCGACTCATGTAAGCCAAAAATGCATGCAACTTGAATTAATTCATTCTGACTACTAAAAAAGGTTTAGTCTGAATAGGTCTTAGTCACAATAGTTCAACGTGGAGAAAGTGAACATCATATTTAGTCATTGTTTACATCCAATTGTAAACAAACATTGCATATCACAGTGTTGCCGTATAACCATGCAGTCAAAATCTTCAACAATGTTCAATCTGTTCTGAACTTGACCGCTATAGTTAGCCAACAGAAAAACAACCAGCCGATGAAGTCTGAAAGTAGCAATGTATGAAGAAAAACAGCTTGGCAGCAGCAGAGGTTGATGTGCGCCTATGTTTTAAGCACAGACAAAAAACAACAAAAAAATAATGCAACAGCATGTTTCCTCCATAAAGCAGCAGAGCAAATGAAAGCCAGAAACATGAAAGGTTGGGGTGGAGCAGACGGCTGCTTGCCTTCCACTGAGCACTGGCGTCCCGTGTGATAAGGGGTGCCGTTGTGCATCTGTGTCCCCCCCCTTGACTCAGGGAATACGTGCATTGTGGCAGGGTGGGGCAGTGGTGAGCTGTGGTGTGCCTTTATGTGCACCTTAAGGTAGGACGCAGTGGAGAAACCTGGGACACATAGAAGAGCAAAGGAGACGGCAGTTGTTGGAGACACCCAGCCCTATTATGACAGGGGCCTCCTGTAATCGAAAACATTCATCAGCAATACGTGTACCCAAAGTCAATCCTGACAGCTCTGGAACTTTGATTAACACTTGAAGACCAGAGTTTATCTGAAATTTAGATTTCAAGACTGAACTGAATTTCTGCCTCTCTGAACTGCAAATGTCACACTGAAGGAACACAGGAACATCCATGTGAATCCTACTAGGAGCGAGAGCAATGCTCCTCCTTCGCAACTATGAGTGTTAAATGAGACCTGGGTGAGATCTGGCTTGAATCCCCAGTTACTTCTCATCAACTTGCAAGAGCAAATACAAATTCTATTCAGTGCACGATTTACATACCGTAATTTTCTAAACAAAAGTCACATCATGTATACTATCATGTTCTCTTTGCCTGTTAATCTGGTTATATCTTATGTTTGTGCCACCCTCTGGCTGTCAATAGCTGCATGTGCGGGTAAGCATCTTGAGAAGGTGGTGATAACTGTGTTTCTTTGCTAGCTCAAGGAGCAGTAGTTGACAGATGTACCATTCGAAACTGTTTTACCGTCTTATGATCATGGAATCTACCTGAAGCTATTTTCCAATGTGGAGACACAATTCCTGATCATTCTCATTCACACACACACACACACACACACACACACACACACACACACACACACCAACTGGTGTGCAGCATATTAAGTATTTAACCTGATAAACCCACTTATCATATATGTATTGAATTGACTGCGCAATTAAAAAACAAACATCCACTCTCTGAAAGATCATGCATGTAGGAAATAACCAGGTGCACCACTGCTTACAGAAATACAAAAAGCTAAATGTATGCACAATATTTGAATCACTGTGCACCAACCATGCACTAACATTGTGAGAAAGAAACAGCCTAACCATATAGCACAAGACAACACAACCAGGGGTTCATTTTCATTATAGTTTACATTCCACCAGATAAAAGTGACTCTCCTATGCAAGTCACCAGAAGACACAAATGCACAGCTTATCCAGCTTATCCAAACAAAAAAACAATAAACAGATAAAAAATGCACTAAGAGTGATGGTGGTCTAACAAAATCGATTAAATAGTCAGTCAGTTTAGGCAGTAAAAGATAATTTTGTAGAGCCTGCATGACATTTATGCATCGCATTAATGGGAACATTGATTTCCTTGCATATGAAATGCGCCAACCTCTCCTGAAATTCTACAGGCCTTATTTTGCTTAGATTTCATGCAGCTGAGATACAGACGTTATAGATCAGAAGATCACACCAATCTTTCTCATATTGTGAACGACCCTGTCCTACAGTCATCGAGAAATTATGCAGAATTGTGACAAATACGATTTCAGACTTGCCAATCGTCCATATTTTTGAATAGTGCATTTTTATTTCTGTGGGGTAAAATCCATTTAGCTACAAAATGGTGCATTCTTTTTTAATTATTATTTTACTAAATCAATAGCAGAATTTCCCTATTAAAAAAATATGAATTGTTGACATTGTCCAAGTTGGGATGTAAATCAGACATGTTTTTCATTCATCTTACCCCCACTTGCTGTGTACACTGGTATTTCATCTAGTATTCAACTGAACTCAACTATTGGAATGTGGGACATAAATTGTTTTTGCCAATTAAAAAGCAAGAGTTTTGTTTTAGAATTAGTAGCTATAACAGTTGAAGAATTTAAAGAAAAGCCATTAATACAGTGTCGTAGACTGAATGTGAAACATGTGAATCATTTTTTAACCTTTTTTTACTTTACTACACTACACTTTACTGTAGTGTGTATGAGCATGTGTACTGATACCGTAATATAGCAGTGTATAGCATGTAATATTGGCCAGTTACCTTTGTTACAAATACCACAGTAGTTATGATTCCCTTCACTGTGTTTCTTGAGGTGGTCTGTCATATATGCAGCCCGCAGGAACTTGCCACAAATTTTACAGGGGATTTTGTCCTCATGGCAAGCAAGGTGTGATCGCAGGCGATCTCTTGTAGCGAAAGAAGCATTACAAATCTGAAAAACATTAATTAACATCACCACCTTCTCACATAATATGCAAAAATGTCCTGTACCATATGTTGTCCACTTATTTTACTGCAAGAACTAATGAACTCAAATTGTATATTTTTAAGTAATAAAATCAATAGAATAAGCTTTTTTCTATTGACAATATTCACAGAGCGACCATTTTGTTTTCACATCATATTTGCGGGTTGGGAAGAAGAAATAACTTAATAGCAAATTGGCCACCGTTTGAATATGGTGAATAGGTATATCCCAAATGTCACCTGGCACTTGTGGGGTCTCTCCGTCGTGTGAACTTGTTTGATATGCCCATTCAGATGGTCTGGTCTGGAATGAAAAGGGAAAATAACTATTCTGTGTCATCAACTCCAAGTGTCACTGTCTCAACATTTTCAGTTATACTGAGGCAACAACCTTTGGCCTGGGACTAGCCCCGCTTGGAACCCTACGTAAAGTTTCTGACATTTGGATGACTTTACGTAGGGTTCCGTCCCATCTCTCCCACACTAAATGGAATACAGACGTACATACGTTCGGAAATGGTCGTGCTGCGCTTTTTTGATGGGGGTTAGATGTAGCATATAGGAGCTATAGGAGACAACGGAAACGTCAGAGAATTTTCCTTTGGAGCAGAAGCCGTTAAGTATTTTTACTTTGTTTGACCGTTTTGGCAGCTCTGAAATTCTCTCTTCCTTCCTTCCTTGACTTCCTTGTTGACATCCCATTGTACCGCCTCCAGCACCGACACTGGATAGCTGTGACAGAGCAGATCAGAGGCAGGAACGTAGGGACGCGCAGCTAGCCAGCTCCTATATGCTTCTTTTGAAACATCTAACCCCCATCAAAAAAGCGCAGCATGACCATTTCCGAACGTATGTACGTCTGTATTCCATTTAGCGTGGGAGAGATGGGACGGGACCCTACGTAAAGACGTAGGGTTCCGAGCGGGGCTAGCCTGGGACCAGAACTCCAGGAGGTGAAACAATGCATCAACAATCATGCAGACATCTCAGCCAGGTGGAACATAACACTAAATTAGAGATCTGTGATTTAATCAATCTTAACATTCAGGTGCTTGCATTGATTCAATTAAATGTAATATTCGTTGTATAGTCTAACATTTTGCATTGCAGCTGTACATCACCTGGTGGTAAGGTAGCTACATAAATCAAAAGCTGACTCCCCCTACTTTGAATTAGTATAATGATGTAAAACATGACTTAGAATTGATACTTCATAAATTAATTTAAATTATAATCCCACAAATCAAGCAAAGATTGTACTTTTCTCAACAGTGACACACTAAGGTGTTAGTGATTAGTTGGTAATTGGTTTTGCGGTCAACAATAACCCTAGGGGATGTAATTTACTACTACCAGTAAATACTATTACGCAAGAGTGTACCAAATACCGAACAATTTCAGACTAAAACCACTCCGGATATTCAGTGTAGAATTGGATCCCAGGGATAAAAAAGAGTATCAGTAGGCCTAATAATGCATATATCAAAGTAGTGGTCCTTGAAATTAAGTGAGAATTATTGGGGCTAGAACAGTGGTTCTCAAAGTGGGGTCCAAGGATCCCCAAGCCAGGGTTTCCTTGAGGGGTTCCAATTCCGTCTTAAGGGGGCAAGTCTACAACTCTGAGAATGTACTTGTGTAATTGATTAGCTCTGGTCCATAGCCTTCTACTGCTTCTAGCAGTAGAAGTAATTGATGTAATTGAAATTGGTCCATTTGTACACTCAGTGTTATGGGGTTCCTTGAAATTAAAGTTTGAGAACCACTGGCCTAGACTACGTAAAATATTGCACACTTTGGGGCGAAGCTGCACCCCAGGCTCTAATAAATCCAAACAACTCTCGAGTTACAAACAACGCACTCACCTGGAAAAACCTTTACCACAACTCTGGCACACATAGGGTTTGCCAACGGAGCCGTCGTGTGATCGGACATGGTACGACATTCTGTCCTTGCGTTTGAACCGCAGCCCGCACACATGACACGCGTACGGCTTCTCCCCGGAGTGAGAGAGCTTGTGTCGGTTCAGGTGGTAAACATCACGGAACACCTTCCCGCAGATGTCACAGCCCACGTGTCGCCTGGTCCGCTCCCGTTTACGGTTATGATCCAACGTGACTCCGCCGTGTAATAACGGCACGCCATTTTCTAGCAGCCCCGCTTGAGGATGAGATATCAAAGTGATGCCACCCTCCGTGGGCACACCGTTGTTGTTGCTGTTGATGCCACCGCCGGTGGCCGCGCCATGCTGCGCTTCGTGGTTCTTCAGACGCTGTGGTTCTGTGAACGCTTTGCCACACGTTCTACAGGGAAACAACGCGTTGTCTTTAATAGGGGTGCTGTGGTTAAAATGTAAAGGTTCCATGACCGATCCTTTCTTTGGTCTGCCCCGGCTTCTCTTTGACCCGAGAGAGCCGCTGTCGTCGTGGAAGGAGTCGTTCACCTCCTCGGGCAGACCGTCCACAGGCTGTAGGACAGGCATCGACGAGTCGGTACCGTCCTCCAATAACACTGCGCCATCGGTGTTTTGGGTTCCGTCCATAATATGCGTTTGTCCGTTGTTTGCAAAGGAGGGCACTCCGTTCACCAACATGCCAGTCCCGTTGACCATAACGTGATCCTGTTGTTGTTGGGCCACCGGGAACCCCGGATCGGAGGAGCCCGCGGTGGCCTGGAACAGACTGGCATCTCCTCCCCGAGCGGTCGGAACCAGGATCTGAACGTTGGATTGTTTGATCACCTCCTGGCAGATCTCGATCACGGATCTCATCAAGAGAAACTTGGCAGCTGTCATTAACTCCGGGAAACATTCCAGCCGCACCACAATCCTGGACGTGTAGGCGAAGTCCAGGATGTCTCTGAAAACTTTGGGGCTGATCGTGTGCATCTCCAGCTCCTTGGCGTCCCCGTCGCCTCCCTCCGCAGCCCTACAACTGAACACCGACTCAAAGTACTCGCTGCAGGCGGCCAGCACAGCTCTGTGTGCGGGGAAGCTCTCCTCCCCTACGCGGAGGATCACGTCGCAGAACCTGCCTCCATCTTTCCTTTGAACGTTGAGGTTGTGTAGCATCTCCGCGCTGTGTTTGCTCACCTGGTAGGTGTAGGAAGAACTCCAAGACGGCTCCACTACCTTCTCCATGCCGGATTCATCCAATACTGATAGTGTTCGCAACAATCGTTGTGGAAGTAGAGGACAGTTTAGAGATTATACCTAAAAAAACATAAGCAGCCCTCCCGTCCGTGTAGCATGTAGACGCTAGCAGCAGCAGAAAGATGGCAGCCCCTCAGCTTCCTGTGAACTTCGACCTCAGTTTCTTGTAAGGGGTGGGGGTCGCTCTGTTTTAACGTTCTCTCCCTTAAAACGTTCATGTGACGTGACCACTTGATCTTGAGCCTCCTTATCTGTGTGCCATTATCCAGAGGAACTAACGTCCAGTAAGATCACACTATGACCATGTTCCTTCCACAACGAAACTACATTTCTCTTCCTGGTCTCTAGTCTTAACCCCCTCCCCCAAAACACAAGCACGACCCACTCATGTTCTAAACAAAACACCTTATTTTGAATGATGCACTTACATAAATTGCATGTTGGGCGATAACACTTTAGTGCCCATTCATTCCAAAATGACTAAATAACTGATGTGGTGCAACATCAAATTCTCAGGTGCAGAATTACATTTAAATAAAGTACAGAGGAAATATTAAGAAAAAGTCTTTAGTTGTAGCCTCTTCACCCAATGCATCATTTTCAGAAATAAAAAGTAGATTGCCTTTTTGACATGCCAACCATGAACCAATGCAAGCCAGAGTTGCAAGTTCCAAAATAATTAACATTGAACATAATTGCCAATTTAGGGACAGTTAAATTAATTAAGTATTCAATTAAAGTTATGACCAATAAGGACACACAAAAACAGTGATTAATAGGTAAGCAAGAGACAAGATTGTTTTACTCAAGATTTTATTTATTAATTCTATTGTGCTTTTATAACTTAACAGCACATAAGCATAAACTGGATCCCAATCACCCCCTTCCAAGAAAATATAACAAAACATGATTTTGCAGTGCTTCACCCCTTGTGATCGGTTGGATGGGAGGGATACAGTTAAAAAAAGAAAAAGAAAAGAAAATAATTTGCAGAAAAATAAAGGCACAACCAGCACTCGCTGCTTATCCCAGAGACTTCCTGAAATACTCCAGCCAGCTACATCTACAGGAGGGGGCACTGACCTCGCCACATAGGACAACAGCGTAAACTTTGTGTCACTATCAAACACCTTGACCTGCAGTAGCCCTTTCTCAGTGCAGTTTCTGGGGGGAAATGACAACCTGGGACAACCAGACAAAGGAATGCTACCATCTCTTGGTGGCTCTACTTAAGTCTCTGGCAGTTCAGTTTAACTGCAGTATAGTTTAACCTCCCACCCCAAACCAAGAAAAAGAAAACATCACTATGTACAGGGAGAACACGCTTCTTTACCATGGTCTGTACAATTTGAGCCTATACATTAATTATTCTTTACTGCAAGGAAACCAATATTACAAAAAATGACGTGGGGGTGGTGGGGGGACAACCAACTGCAAAAAGAAATCTCCATGACTCGTCATCCCTTTTTCAGGTTAGGCCTCATCAAAAGTGGCAACTTCAAGGTTAAAGACAAGCATGGTGTGACTCAGTCTATGCATCGTCTTAGAAATTAAAGTTCACATTTATCCCAGTAATGGGGTGGTGGAGATGGAACAAAAGAAAAAAACAAGGTTGTACTATCCACCATGTTTGAAATTCTCACGGCCGGAACTCCAGTTCATCTACGCTTATGACCTTAGCAGGCATAGAAGGAAGCGGCTGCTCGAGCACATCTGAGCCGAACCACTTGGACAGACCAAGAGGGGGGCTGCCCCCATGTCGCTGGGAGTTGTGTGTCCGGTGAGGGCCATGGCTCTGCGACTGATGTGGGTGCACTGCAAGATAAAGATTTAAAAGAATTGGAAGAGAGAAAAACATTCAAATATTGTAACTACAATATGGAGGTATAGATGGTATGCACATGCATAAAGTGAATGGCAAATTGCGTGGCAAAGTCAGTTTAACGTTGTTAATGCAATCAGATAAGACTTTTCTGTTTGGATGTATGGGCTGTCAAGGCCACTCAGGCGTTCATGCATAACTTCCGGGTTTGATGATGTCACGAGCATACCCTCTATTCATAAGGGGGAGAGCATGTTGCATTTTATATTTGAGTTTGAATACAGTATGGCACATCAACAATCATTCTATAACTGTGACGACTCCCTTTTGGAACAGCTTAGTTGTCAGTGAATATCCCATTAATTTACTCCATGTTTCAGAAAAAGGCAAAGGTACAAGACTATACATAATTATTTTAGGGTGAACAAAACACTTAGACCATTATTGCATATACCCAGGGCTTAAAGCCAAAATAAATCCCAATTGGTCTCCGGTTCCAACTCTGATGTGGACCCCTCTGGGGTTTAAGAGGTTTTAAGCCCTGCATATACCATTACCGTTCCAATGCTTCCACCAGAATAATTGTTTAGCTTGTATCTTCTTAACTGTAACAAAGTAGTTGAATGGGAAATTTTCACAATGCTGTACAAGCATCGGTCCAGGCCAATTCATGTACCGGTAGTTGCAGGAGAAACTCTCAGGGCTGAAACATTTCTTAAAATAATCGCCTGTGTGTGAGACTTGAGGCATTATTTTAAAGAAGTTGACAAGCTCTACTATTCAGGACATCACTGCTACACTTCGGTAGTGTAGTACTTCGCCATAACATTGTATATATTTGTTCTTAACTAGATCGACATACAAATGTGTGGCTTCTACAACCACACAGTAGAGTAGAGTGTTACGACATTATAGCCGATAATAAAATAGTCTATGTAGAAAATGAAAGGAGTTTTACTTCTGGCACATCAGCGTTGAGCTATATAGTTCTTGCTTCATAAATGCACAGACTAGTAGAGGCTTTGCTGTAAAATGATGTTCTGGCTCCAAGAAAAGTGCCATTGATCACACCATTTGTTCAAGAATGTATATACAAATTATACCAGGATGCTTTTCATTTAGTAACACTAAATTAACACATTCACTTCAATTCATTAATAAATTACATAAAGGGAACACTTTGATCCCATAAGCAGTGTATATACTGCGAATGAATACAAAAACGTATGACCAAATGTTTCCAATAATTATTTGAGCCGTTGGTAGATTAGGGCTGCCACTAACGCATGCATCATTTCCTTCCGAAACCACATACACAAACAACTCCACTAGCAAGCCAACAACTCAAATGTGCCACCTCTTCAAATGCTCCCATATTGTGGATGCCAAACAAAGTCCATCTTAAATGTTGCAAGTAATCTTTTAAATCATTGAGGGTGAAATGCTCCCAGACCTTCGATATTTTTGGACAAGATAGTTTCTGAATAGGGTGCCGTCCACCATTGTCATTTGCCATTTTTGCCCCACTAGGTGGAGCCAGACATTCAGAAACCATAGTGGAAACGTACTTTGTCTCTGTTGCTGAAGTTGTTGCTGCATTACTGCTAACTGCATCTGAGTGCTGGTTCGGGGAGGTAGGAGAGGATGCCCCGTGGGACCTAGCGGGTAGAGGGGTTGTCCAAGTACGGCAGGGTGCAAACCTTGGAGTTGTGCAAGGTCAACATGCGGTGGAAATATGCCTGAAGAAAACAGCAATAGGTGAAGGAAAAATACATTTAGCATACTCTAATCAACTGTGATAATCAAAGTCACTGTAGACCTATAACATGGTTGTAAAAATACAGAACCAACCTGCTTGCAACAAAGCAGGTCCAAGCTGCTGGGGCTGCATACCCTGTGCTAGCATCCGCTGCACCATACTGGGGTGAATCTGGGGCGGAGGAGGGCCACGCACCATGGGTACATGGGATAGCAGCGGTACAGGGTAGATTGGGCATGGGAAGGTTGAGGCTGGCCCCGGATTCACCAGCGTCGGTGTGTGCTGTCCAGAGCCTGGCCTGAGACGCTCATGGTCTTTGCTCACAAAGTTTTGTGATGAAACTTTCACCCCCCCGGAGTGGGAGCCACTCCCATTCATCGACTCCAAATAAGAGTTTGGGGACATGTCTGGAATTCCATAACCAAAGTTCCAATGTTAAACAACACTTTGCAATTGTAAAAAATACAAATGGAAATTAAAAAGATCAATTAAGTGGTGGTGAGCACATCAAGTGTATATACCATCATGGGAGCGTTCCACCTCATCCTTACATTCTTGACGATTGCCTGGCTCATCTCTGCTTTTCTCTTTCGTTTCATACATTTTACGTATCACCGACGTAGGGGTAAATGATGGTGATAACTGAAAGATAAACAAATATTTATGAGGACAATGCTTGCATGTTGGACAAAGTTAAGGGATCAGCTAACCAAGTCATTAATACTCACCATGCTAGTGACATTGCCAGGAGAGTTTCTTCCTGCAGGGTGAGGGCCTGGGCCAGGGGATCTAATCGTTCGTGGTTGCCTTAAAGGAGGGCTGAAATTTTAAAATAGTTTGTCACACAAAACCATTGCAGTTTAGCTTTAAATCATTATCACATCATTCTCAAGTACCACAATCAACATAATAACAGGATTCTTAACTGCAGTTTTTTAATCTATAAAAGCAAGGTTATATATTTTTTCCTCTACCAAAGCATAAAAGACCTTGGTAGGCCCTAAAGTATTAAAAGGAAAAACAAACTTGTTTCGGAAGGCCTTGTCTTGTGGTTGATGGTTGTAACCAGTTTGGAATGAGTGGTGGGCATGCAGAGCAAGGTCCTGCTGGAATGCAAAGTTTTCCAGGTCAGCCTGGCTAGCAGCCATAGACAGTGCCCTCATCTGGACAAACACAAAATACAACATGAGGTTGTTCAAGGTTACCTCCCCATACTCCAATGAAGACTACATCCATCTGTCTCAAAAACATCTGTTTCCAGGTGAATCGTATGGTTAAAACTACATTTTCTTTCACCTGCTGTGGAGTGGGTCCAGGGCTGATAGATCTATGCACATCTGTAAACTGCTCCGCCATCATGGGCTGAGATCCAACTGGATATCCTGGACAGAAAAAGTTTTAATTACATCTACACACCTGTAAAAAAAACCCCCCCAAAAACCAGCAAATAGTTTTTTATTTCTACAATTAAGGGAGAAAAATAAAATTAAAATTAAAATAAGTATTCCCCGGAGCACAGAATTCAGTCATAGCGGAATTGCTGCATTCATGATTTGAGGCATTTTGTTCAACACAAGCGACTCCTGTCAATCTTAACCAATCAGGATGGAATATGAAAAATCGGACAGCTCCATGACTATAGAGATAATGTGTACCGATTTGCGTGGTCAAGTATGCCCATTAAACCATCTACACCAGATGTATTAAGACAATAATGAATCATGGTGTCCATGATCGACAAAGTACTGTCTGATGTTAGCACTGAGGATTTGTCACACATTGCTAAGTAGTTCTAATATACTGTACTGTAGATATAGGTAAAGCTCACCATCATCTATAAAGGCTACAGCTCACATTTTGTAGTTGCATTCTTGAAAGACATCACTTAGCATCTTTAAAATTAAATTACCTGAAGGTTGCACCTTTACAATTAACTGACCTGAAGGTTGCAAACGTCTATGAAAGTAGTCAGGTGATGGTGCCCTCTGTGGAAAGAGAGGGGGTGAGGGACCCTTATGCAGTAGTCCATGTAAAGGAGTAGAGGTTACTGCAACGTCAGAGCCACTCAGCAGACTGCCAAGTAGATTAGGAGAGCTGCTGCGGGGTGGACCGTGGCCTCCCAGAAGCTCCTAATAAAAACAAACACCTTAGAAAGCATGGCATAACATTTGCATGCACCAGGTTCAAGAGTAGGTTGGACGGAAAATGTAATTTAAGCTTCAAGTTACCGGTATACCCATTCTATCACTGCTGTGTAGCGTTAACTTGGTGAAAATCCTCAATCGTATGCATACTCCAAAAAATTGACTACTGTCAATATTTGTATATTGAAAACTATTTCTAAAATGGTGCATCTCATACTGCAGAAGAATGGGCAGAGACTAAAGCCCAACTGATATATAAACCATTTGATGACATTCGTATAGGCAGTTGTGTCCCAAACTTTAAACCTTTTAAAAGTTAAAATACTATATCTAAAAATGTGATCTTGTTCATTGTATAATTAAAAAGGTGGTGCAATTATTAGTTTTGTTATAGTTAAAGCTCTCTCTCTCTATATATATATATATATAGATACAGGCAGCTCTTTAATAAACATTTTCATCCAATAGAGAACAATTAACACTAGCATGTCTGAAGTAAAACAGACACAGGTAGCATGTGCTTAAATTCACATTTAGAATTTTCTGAGATGATAGAATGGTGATGGATGATGGTCATGGAAGGGGAACCTTCTGAAAGCTTCAAAATCTAAAATAAACGGTCAAAATGACCTCTCAGACATGCTAGTGTTATCCAGCAATAGGAGTGAAACACTAATGACACCATTGAGAATGAGTGTCTTCACACACATCACATCCATGGCACATCTTAAGCTTGCACACTAAAGTATAAATCAGGCCCATCACTGGAGTCATGGACGATGCATAGACTACAAAAAGCATAGCTGCGCCTGTTAATGGCTTCAGATGGTGCAATGAAATACAAAAAGCAGACTGCATTTCATACCACAAATGAGCATTGGCCAGAATGAGTAGAGCATGCTATATACACATACCTGGAATATGTTTTTCTGCTGTTGAGCAGGCACTTGACTATCAGGTCGTGGGACCAAAGCAGCATCTGATGACTGCTGTGAGAAAAAGAGTGTGTATAGTGAAGTTCACAAACCACCCATGTCCTTATAAAACCCCATCCCGCTGGGCATGCTGCTGTAGCACGTGTGCAGTGTGTTAACATTATACTAATGGCATTCAAAAGCCACATCACTAAAGGATATAATTTGGAGGATTAATGCTTGCCCACTGAGATTTGGAATATTGTAGACTCAAATACTAATGAAATATCCTTTGTGCAAGTCAGCCAGTAGTCTGATTGAAATTGCACACTACTCAGCATCACAAACCTTTTTATTCCTTTCAGTTGCCAAACAGCCAAAAGGGGTACTAGTACACTACTGCATAAGAGATGGAATTCCACAAGTTGACTTGTATCTAGGACATTTACGCTTTCATACATCCAACCAAACCGAAACCACAGAAAAGAGGTACTTCACTGATATTTAATGTAAATCCAATTTTCTTTTGTGATAAATATTGGTGAAGTTCCTCTTTATAGTTACAAGACAAATTTATGCCCATCACTTTTAGTGTTGAATGAAAAAGCATGCGTTTTTAAGGATTGCCAGGCATGAGATTACGCTGCATGTCACTGGTGACACATTGTTGGAGTTGTGAGACTTACATTGTTGGAGTTGGCTTTGGGGTGGGGAGGCAACGTTCCACTTGCCTTCATGCTGCTGACCAATTTATTAAAGGCTGACATGTCAGGGTCATGCGAGCGTGGACGGACACTGGGGCCACCTGTTAAAGCTTCCTCCAAGTGCTCAGCCATGAAAGGTGTGCCATCTCCCCTCTGTGGAGGGCACACCTTTTGCACCCGTGGTTGAGGTTCAATCCCCAACTTCATCCTGTTCATTCCCCCCTCCACCTCCTCCAGAGAGAGCACCACTCCCGAGTTGGCTGGAGACAGGATGGGGACAATTAAAAACAAAACCACAAGGAGGATCGAAAGTTGGACCATCTTTTTCAGATGAATAGATAATGCCTGAATTCTTCTGAATTCCAGTCTTTCCATCTACTATGCCAGATTAAAGTAAATGCAGTTTTACTTCATTCATTACACCACATGAAACAATACTTGAGTTTTACAACCTCACTGACAAATTATTGATTTTCCCATTTGGCATCAATACAACCGTCACTAATGTAGATTTTGTATTCCTTTAACCAGTAATCGCAATTTCGGCAGAATGCTTATACATTTCAAAAGGTTGGCTGAAAATGGCTGAATGTTCATACACAAAGGCTTGTTGTAAATCCAGTGAAAATGACTTGGCACTCACTGCTCTCACGTAGCCGAGCTTTGTTGACCGACAGACTGGAAAGGAGGGGCTTCAGGTCTACTTTGGCCTTGTGTAGTATCTCCAAGATGTCCACCTTCTCCTTGTGCTCTGATGATTGAATAGGTGTGAAATATGTGACTGGCCCTTGGCTAGGAGAGGTGCTGCGTGGTTCAAGCCCTGAAGACGAGCAAGACTGTCTTGCGTTTTAAGGCAGCAACTATTCATTCAATAGATTAAACGTAGAATTTGAAGTCATGTCAGACATGTCTGACGAAGACTATGAATATTAGAGTTATGGTGCAATTTAATTGCAGTCATACATCTTAGGAAAAACAATATAGGGGTAAAATGAATAACTTAATAGCTAAACTAATTATAGAATAATTTGTATTTAAGGCCACCGGCATTAATTAATAAACTCGATGGAATTCACGCCAGGATTTTCCACCGTTCAACCCACGAGCCAAAACCCACAACCGGATGTTACAAATGTTACTACTGTGTGTTGTCGCATCCACTCCCGGTCCCGTGATCGGCGGAGAGAAAGCCTCATCGCGACCATAACAGCGTCGGCTATGGGCTGTGGAATAAATCTTGTTTTGACCAGAAATGCCATCTGGGACAAGGAATTGGAGATAAAGGCGAATTAAAGAAACATAGTGGGCACGGGTGCACGAAAAATTCAAGATGGCGCGCTCCAGTGTTGTTGACTTTTTGCGGAGCCTGGGTGTCGATGGTCGCTGAGGGAGCACTTGTTTTACAGATTAGGGTTAGGCATGGTTTTACCGAGGTTAGGTTTAGGCATAGTTTTTGTGAGGTTAGGGTTAGGCATAATTTGTGTGAGGTTATAATAACTCCGCCCTACTAGTAGTAGCCGGTGCTGTAAAACAAGCGTCAGCACCCATCGAAACCCAGGCTCCGCAAAAAGGTAGTCCCTGTTGTTGACAGCATCAGCTCTAGCAACCCAATGCTAATGTAAGTAGCATTACAACATCTAAGGCAATGGCGCTAAGCGTGGTATTTATTAATTGACAGATCTAATTTAAAGTGCAGGAGATCAGTTGCCATCCCAATGACTGTCAGCAGTAACTTGCACAATCAAAGGTCTGCATATTGCCAGGTTCTCCCTCACATTGAAATGACATCAGGATTAAGACATTTGTGTAATACTCAGGAGAACATGTTTACAGCCCATAAAGCATTATGGGACAAATGCTTTGAACCAACTGTAGAAACCCGCTCATTTTTACCCGCTAGTCTCTCCAGCTCTTCATGGGGTGTCGACCTCAAACTGCTAGAACGACTGCCTGAAGGGCTCAGGTTACTGGAGAACCATTGACTGAAGCGGCTGGCTGATACTGGACCATCCCCAAGAACATCTTCTATCATCTGAAAGACACAAACAGCAAGGCTTTGTGAGACAGAGTCGGTGGCCCAGAATGGGGACTAAAGGGTCTGAGGACAAAGGTGACACTTACGTTTCGAAGGCTCTCCGTCTGTTTAACACAGAAGGTGCTAGAAGACGGGATGAGGTAGTTTTATTGGATGCATTGCTGGTTGGAATTGTGCCGTTTAAACTTGGAACCAGTCTTTGTTGAACTTCTTATTCAGCTCTCATATTCGCTCAGTTTCTAAAATAGGCAGCAGTGCCAATGTGGCAGTGATGATGGGCATAAATTTGGATTGCTGCTTTATGTTCAGAATCACTTTCTGTACCCAAGCAATAACCCATGATTGGCAAACCAGAAAGAGCACCATGTAGTGACAAACAAATGCCATCACAACAGAAAAACTTCAGTGAAGTGTATGTGCAGTAGAGGTATTCATATTCAAAACCTTCCATTTTGTCCAAAAATCTTTACTGCCAGTGGGCTGTGTGCAGTGTGCACCAATGAGTCTTTTCCTGAGCATTTTGAAATGTTTTCAATGGGAGAACCGCATATTTATTTACACTATGCTGGAAACGGCAGCAGCATGACAAGGCTCCTTTTAATCTGGCTAAAACATTTTTCAACTTTGGGTGTTTAGATTAGCAAAAAGAAAAGTTTTGCATGCATCAAGATATAACGACTTATGTCCAAAAATAGCCAATCTTCTAGCTCACAAGGTGTCGAAACTTTTTTGTGTGCCTATAATGGCATGTCCATAATAAGGATGACATGTTTAAAGTGATTAAAAATGTTGCCTAGCTGCCATACTGCATTAAAAGATTAGAATTCCATTTGGAGTGGCATTCATGAAGACCTCTACTGTTCTGTCTTAAACCTCTAGCCCCAAAACCGGTAAAGTGCTCCCCAGGACTTACAGAAGCCAGTCCTGGCATGGTCTTCTCAAGGTTGAAGAACTCATTGAAGTCAAATTCTCCAGCTGATTGCTCTGGCAGAACAGCATGTGGCACCTCTTGATCAGCTGGGGCTCTGACCACATCTGGCTCTTCCGCCTGTCCACCATTACATTCCACTCCTAAGTGAAAGAATTATCACATTTGAATTAGACATTTTACTGTAAGGCCTACTGTAATGATGAACAAAATTCAAAGTGAATTGATACATTAATCATTAAACCACTACAATTTGTAAATAGATGATTGACATGCCTTCTTTCAGAGATTCTGTCCGCTTCCTTGACCGCTTGTTGTTGGACCTACGCCTGTCATCTTCCAGGATCTTATCATCAAATCCAATGAGCTCGATTGTTTCAGACTGGCTTGTGGGACCTCCAGAGAACCACTCCGGTTCTTCCTCTGCATAAGAATCATTCCTTCTCCTCTCACTGAACACACGTTTGTCACCAAAATCTCTCTGTAAAACAGTTGCAATACAGCAAAACAAACATACCGGTAGTAAGATTAGTATAAGGCTCAAAAATTTCTAAAAATAACCGTCTACAAGCTCATAACACAATGAGACATGCCGTGAGCTTGTAGATCTGACATTTTAGTTAAAAAATAAATACATGTGGCTCCGATAACTGCATGTGGCCAGCTGCCTGTAATTTATGCGGTCATTATTATGACTCTAAATGTGGGCAAGGTTTCAGTCTTATCCGAGGTATCCCTGTCTTTTTCTGGGGCAAATGCCTCGTTTGTATTTATCATATTGCCTGCTATTGTCCGTTTATATTGCACGGTTTTGCACTATATTTTCTAAAATATATTTATATTGTAATGTTTGAGTTCTAGGTTTGTTGGTTGACCTGGTCATGTTAAACGTGCTATATAAATAACATTGAGACGAGTTATCAGAGCCCCATTGACAACTATTATACAGACACAAAAATGTGTGTGAAAAGTTCTGGACACAGATTGCTAGACTCCTGTAGAGTATTGCTGTAAACATATTGCCAAAAAATGCAAATGTGTTTTTACAAGATTAACTGTACCTCAAGCAATGATGCATAATCTACAAACCCTGAATCTCTTGTCCTTGAAATCACGTTCACGTTCCCTTTCCTTCTCCACACGTGCTTCTCTCTCAAAGGCTCGGGTAGCAATGATGCGCCCACTACCAATTCTACGTGCACCACCAAGACGAAGACTCTCATTCTCTTTATTCTCCAGAGGACTGATGGGGCGACGAGTGTGGGCTGGAGGTGCAGCATTGCCCTGACATCCCCCACCAAAGCTGCGCCTCTGTGGGCTGAGTACAACATCCAGGTCATCCTCCTTTAGGCGCTCACGGGGGTCTAACAGAAAAACGGAATACAAGGTCGGGTTTTAAATATTACAAAACACTGATGTACCTTCTAATAGAGCTATACACACAATAAATATTATTGCTATTTAGATATGGTCAGGCCGTTTATAATTGTTGTGGACTTTCAAGGTAAACTATAGCTCTTTTTTAACCCCAACAATGATGCAGGGAAAGTCACCCACATGACCCTCCCCACTCCACTCACAGACGTGCACAACTACATTAAGTGAGCAATTCAGCAGCACATCCTCAGCACGAGACTTTGAGTTAGCCTTGCAGCCTTCGCTACGCTTAAGGGCAAGATAAATACTCCACACTGTGTGCCACACTGTTGGCGTTTCCAGAAAGGCAGCACTCAATCAGTGCCGGGATTCCTTCAAAATAGAAGCTCTGGGGTGCCGGGAATATATTATATTATTATTATTATATATATTTTGAACGAGAGGCAGTTGAGAAGTCAGAAATGAAGAGCTTAGTATATCAGATCAAAACCACAGAGCGCGATTAGGAGATACGAGGCATTCTTTCTGCAGTGGTAAACAGGGAAGTGACCGGACTGCACATGAACGAAGTGTATGGTGGCCTTGGAGTCAAACAAAAAAAAAGTGCTTCTATTCTAAGACTCAATCTGAACCTGTAAAATGACTTCTCAACAAAACACTCTCTCCCCATGCCTTCGTCCTGGTGGAGACAATTACTGAAATTCACTAGACCAAGTGGTGAACTAGAACTACTGATAACTTTCCTCCAACATTGCAACAAATATGGTGGCATCATTATACCCGGAATGGAGTGGCAAAAAAATATTTTCTGGCCTTGATACATCTAAACAGAAAAATCCTATCCTATTTCATTAACTTTTTCCTCTGCAATCTAAGTTTATAAACGTAGCTAGGCTAACGGTACCTACTGGTGCTATCTACGCGTATGTTCGTAGACAACTGTATCCACATTTTCCCCCGCCAAGGTACTGGGGCTCCTTGTGTGTGTGCTTTGCTTCCTTCAGGCCGTGTTGCCATGTGTGCTTATTATAAGCAACCTTCTTTCTGTAAAGTCACATGCAAATAAATTGGTAGTTGCTGGTTGATATTTTTTGGGGCTTGATTCTAAAGTGTATAGTAGTTGCTTATTTGGGCTTGCTTCCACATTTCTTCACATCAAGGAACCCCAGATTAATATGTAATTGTCCAAAGACATCCATCTGAACATATTTTGTGCCTTTTTTTATTAATATTCAAAATATTTCGATTTATTCTCAATGCGTTTTTAAATAACGGATGTACAACCTCACAATGTGTCGCTGTGAGCTTGTGGATCAGCTATTTTAATTTGTGGTTGTTTTCATAGACCTGGCCACTTGTTTCTCTTGCAAAACTGGCAACACTGGCAAACACGCTTTCATATACTCCATATATGAAAGCACCTCCGTCCCCACCAGCTATGGGATTTTTAAATCCAGCTCCGTTGAGCCTCCATTATAACAGGATATTCAAAGCGCTGTATCTCCAAAGGTTTGAGAGCTGTCCATGGTCAGCCGCCGTGCACCAGACGATCGTAAATCATTTGTACCGCATCGCTGAGCAAATGTAACTGGTTGTAATGCTAGCTAAAGGCTGTTAGCCAGTGGTGATGTACTCTTAACAAAGGCCCCCACCTTCCTGAATAACCCGGAAGGGAAACAAGCTCCGTAGAGTTAAGGTGGACCGCAAGCATTCCTTAGGTGTGCGCATGCTAACACTAGATGGCGCTTAAGGAGTTAAAGAATGTTTAAAGCGTTAAACTCACTTTGCCACTCGATTTGCCACCCACTTTATGCATGCGCATACCCTGTGTACACGACCTAGCGCATCTTCAATGATATCAAACGAGAGCAGAATATTCAGAATTTTCTTCTTTTTTGAGTTGGTCTCCAAGGCCACCATACGCGTCGCACTTCGTTTATCCGCAGTCCCAGTCACTTCCTAGTTTACCGCTGCAGAAAGAATGCCTCGTATCTCCTAATCTAGGGCACTCTCCATGGTTTTGATCTGATGGATATAATAAGCTCTTCATTTCTGACTTGCCACTCGTTCAAAAATATGAACGCGAGGGATCATATTTATTATCAGATTCTTAGCGAGGTAAGCAAGCAAAAATATGTCTCGGATTAAAAATCGGCCATGCCTTCCCGGCACCCGAGCTTCAATTTTGAAAGAATCCCGGCGCTGATTGTGTTAATGAGGCATACGTGTCATGTCACTTACCTGGTATTCTGCGTTTCAAAATAACTCTATCGTCCCCATAATCTTTCTTAAAACCATCAACTGGAGAGGTGCGTCCTGAAGTGGGATACAGTGAGGCATGCCACTTCTCAGGGTCCCAGACACCATCACTGAAAACAATTTAAACCACAATCAGAGAAAATAATATTGACACAAATGATGCTGGGGGTAGAAACCAGCTAACTCCTAAATGTAAAAATTTCAGGAAATGAAGACAATATTATTTTAGCTGAGCTTTATTTTTTTTAGCTTTTCACCCATTATGACATGCCCAGAATAGGAACGATAGGGTTCATGTACTGTAGCTAGGATCAGAAAATGTGCTTTCCAAAGAAGAGTACTTTAGGGCTTCCCTTAAATGTCCTCCATACTCCAAATCTTACCTGTCATATTTGTCAGCGAGACATTCCGGCCTTTCATTGGAGCATGGCAATTCCTTTATTTCCAAAAGCTCCTCCTGTAAAAGCATTTATACAATTTAAATTTGTCCTCCATTGATCAAGCCAACTTTGGCATATACATTTTATTTTGTGGCAGACCTCACCTTGGTATATCTGTAATAATTTGCGGTGGCTGACGGTTCCTTCACTTGGTCAATATCAGCATTCTTCTGTTCTTCATTCTTCTGTTCTTCATTCTTCGGCTCATCATTCTTCGGCTCATCATTATTCAGCTCATCATTCTTCAGCTCATCATTCTTCAGCTCATCATTCTTCGGCTCATCATTCTTCAGCTCATCAACACTAGCATCGTTCTCCATGACTGATCAAACAGGCCCACCAATGCACAGCTTCTATCATGATGCAGACAAATAAACATTTGTGTCTGAAACTTTGAATACATTAACAGTTAAAAAAGCACAGGGCAGTACAGTTCAATACAAGGTCTGCTAAGATAATGAAAATGCAAGAAAGCCTATGGGTTGTTTCCATTTGGGGTCCTTAATATTCAATTAATCAGAAAACTAATGTCTGATTACAGATAAATGCCTGCCATATATGCTATATGGTGATGAGTTATGGAGTTGTCACCTCAGTAAATAAAACAAACATCATTCCCAACTTATCAATCTTACTGAAGGCAAAGTGATAAGAGGGCGATTGTGATTTAAATTATTCCCATCTATTGCAATTCTTTAAAATGACCCCATAATTATCATTCAAATGACCATTTTAACATCCATCACAAACATTAGGAAGCAATTAACAAGTTCACTGATGACGGCAAGACGCCTACAGGTGATACGTAGCCGTAATTGGTTAATTGGCATTCTGCCTGCTGTTGCGAATGAAGCAAGATTGGCAATTACAGCACCCATTCCGAAGCATTTATTCGCCTTTTAGATTTTATTAAACAGTCATAATAAAATATTCTCTTGTTTTGGGTTCAGGCTTCAGGCCAGCTATATTAGCACACAAATACAAAGCTTCTGGAGAACGCCTCTCTGCGTTAACGCGTCCCTTTAACCCTTTAGGTCAAAAATAAACATTCAGCCACTTACTTGGTTTGGATGCTGCTCAGAACACGGTTTGTTTGTTTGTATGCCAAGCAGAGCTCGGTTAGCTAGCTAGCTGTTGTGGCTGCTGTAGCTAGCTAGCCAGCTAGCTGCCCGAATGGGGATAAAGGAAACGTCCAGTCGGTTCTGTGGCCGCGGTAACGTCACTAGATGAAGTCTCTGTTGAGGTGGATGAATACAATATGACAGATAAAAGAACGCATTCAATGTACGAAGACTGTGTGTGTATGTGTGTGTGTAAACTCAACTCTATTGATGTCTCCTCTTTCTCTGTTTCGTAGCAGCGATTTTCCTCTGATCACCGCTTTAAGAAGGTCCTCGCAAGGATTACAGCGTGCCCCGCTGCGCCTTTGTACAATTCCGCTGAGTCCAATAATATGTTCTGCACTGACTGTGTGGCTTTATGGTTAGTTTATTAATAGCTAGCTAATACATAGGTCGAAAGATGTGTATTTTGAATTAATTATTAGTATGGATGCTGACATGTAGATACATTGTTTGTGTAAGGTTTAATCGGCATTTCATTGGGCACCTATACTGCCTTTGGGTGTGTTTTATTTGAGTCATGAACCAGTCCGCAGCTGGCATAGACGCCAGTCCTCTTCTCTCCTCCAACGGAATACAAAGCCCCGTCCATGCGCGCTGCCAGGGGCTTGCAGACACGCGTCGTCATGATTCAGAAAGAGACGCGGTCCAGATTTGTCACTAGTGGAAGTAAACAAAAGGTGTAAAACTTAAAACTTTACAAGTTTCACTTTAAATAGTTCACGAACAATATACACGTTACGTGCTGGCTTTATAACGTTAATTTTATGAAGTAATACAAAAGGTTTTGTTGGTTTATTTTGTTGCTCAGGTTTGATTAAAACGTCGATCTCTGGAACCGCTACAACGTGACAGGTGGTTGAGTTGATCACCAAACAAACCCGGGTGCTTGCTAACTGACAACTGTTCCTCTGTAGTTGACTGCTTTGGTGTCGTGTCTGTCTTTGATGGCCCCGCACAATGCAAACTAACAGAAGAAAGCCAGATCTGGTGAAACTCAATAAGCCAGGTGGTGAAATCAAACAAATACGAAAAATCCTCACCCGAAAGATCACCTATAGAGTTGGATACAACTGGAACAAAGGTGGAAGACTAAAGGAGATCAGAATAAGGTTATTTTTTATATCACGTGTTGTTGTTTTCTAACCATACCAGCCTTCGATCAGAGTATAATAGATGCATTGATCGAGTCTGACTTTTACTTTCGCATACATAATGCAAAAGTAAAAATCGATATAATACATCGGAGTCTTGAATCTTGATCCAATTGCAATTTGCAAGGCAACCTAGCCCTCCAAGCAGAACCCAAATGCTACTGAAGTTTCTGACATTTGTTCGACCCAGTGCATTGGGTCCTGTTCCTCGTCGTCCATGCCACCTGATTAAAACATTTACTGGCTCGTGTTTACATGTTAAAACGCCTCCCCGCGGCATGTGACGCCATTATTTTCCTTGAGTTATTCTGAATTCGGTAACTTTAAGTAGCTATACATCCCGGTGCGAATATCTCCTGTGGCGCGGAAGCCGTTAAGTATTTTTAATATATGTTTGCCCGATTTGGAAGCTTGGATTCTTCTTGTTTATTGACACCTCATTGTACCGCCTATCTGGCTAGCTAGTGGCGCTATAGCTATGACACAGCAGATCAGAGGCAGGGACGTAGCCTCACAAGCCAACCGCACACCGGGAGGCGGTACAATAAACGGTAAACAAACAAGAAGAAATAAAGCGACCAAATCGGTCAAACAAAGATTAAAAATACTTAACGGCTTCCGCGCCACAGGAGATATTCGCACCGGGATGTATAGCTACTTAAAGTTACCGAATTCAGAATAACTCAAGGAAAATAATGGCGTCACATGCCGCGGGTCCTATTTTAGAGAGAATCTCCACATCCGCATTTAGGAATTTCCATACGAAAATACACTAGCGAGCAGGGACCCAACGTAAAACTAAACAAAATATCAAAAAAGTTTTACGTAGGGTCCCGAAAGGGGCTAAAGGCAACCATACTTGGATGAAATGTATTTAGTTAAATGAATACAAATTATTTCGCAACAAATGGGTTTGGACTGAGACTGTCCTGTTGAGCTCTTGGGGTGGAGTTTTTTAATTGATTGAATACTTTAACAGTAGGCTACAGTACTGGCAATGATGCTGAAATGATAAGAAAGCCTTGGGCTTGTTTCCATTGTGGTTCTGTGTTTTTGGAATCAGATTTTCTCCAAGTCTGGCCTAGCCCTCCAAGCAGAACCCAATGGTACTGAAGTTTCTGACTTTTTGACGACACAGACCATGGGGTCCTGTTCCAGCAGTACCATGCCACCTGGTACGCGGACATACATAAAACATAAACAACGTGTTTACGGCCTGTCTGCGCTCTTTGACGACTTTTTTTCGTGTGAGGGCTTCTGAATCTGTGAAGTATAAGTACCTATACATGCCGCTGCGAATATCTCCTGTGGCGCGGAAGCCGTTAAGTATTTTTAATCTTTGTTTGACCGATTTGGTCGCTTTGATTCTTCTCTTCCTTCCTTGTTTTTTGACACCTCATTGTACCGCCTATCTGGCTAGCTAGCTATAGCTAGCTAGCTAGCTATAGCTATGACAGAGCAGATCAGAGGCAGGGACGTAGCCGCACAAGCCAACCGCACACCGGGAGGCGGTACAATAAACGGTAAACAAACAAGAAGAAATAAAGCGACCAAATCGGTCAAACATAGATTAAAAATACTTAACGGCTTCCGCGCCACAGGAGATATTCGCAGCGGGATGTATAGGTACTTATAGTTCACGAATTCAGAATAACGCCGCAGATACGATCTTAGCGAGCATATTTATGTCCACGTTCCAAAATTCCCATACGAAAATATAGTTATGAACAGGGACCCTACATAAAACTCATCAAAATTTCAGAAAAGCTTTATGGAGGGTTCCGAGAGGGGCTAAGTCTGCCCCAGGGCTCACCATTATCTGTAACTCTGAAAGGCCCCTTTTCCACCAAAAGAACTTCGGTTCTAGAACTGGTTCCGTCCTAGATTCTTGGAACGGAACCGGTGTCCATTTTTATATAGAGATTTTGTCCCCACACGTCTCAATATTTGCCATTGACAATGAAAGGAGAAATTAGGTCAAATGTCTGCCGAATACGTACATTTAACCAACCAATCACATACATTCAGTTGTTCATGAGCTGATGTATGATAATGTATAATGATAAGAGCGCCCCTCACTTCAAGGTGTGATTGTTTTGGTTCCATTTCCCAACCAGCTTTTAGGGTTGTGATTGTGAACCAATTCATTTTCAGTGGAAACACTGAACTGGTTCAATATTACTGTAGGCAGGAATCTACATTGTGTATTAATGTTGTTTTTACAGACCGTCACCCCTGGTGGTCACTGGACTCGACGTTGAGAACCAGTGCATATAATCTAGACTAGAGGGCTAATTTATGTTTCATAATCTGATTACATAATCCTGATAATGTAATCAGTCTGACGCTCTGACCCTGCCTATAACTTTCTTTAATACTGAAGGCATCTGGCAAGGAAGTTCCTAAAGTTATGGATGCTGAGAACGTTTGGGCGAGTTCATCCTCATGAAGCCAGGTATCATTATTTACTTCATAATATTAAGTGTAGTTTCAACCGTTGGATTGACTGAAATGTATGTGTAGCAATGCATATTAATGTTATAAACTTCTTCCTTAAAGGTATATTCAGTGATTTCACTCAAAAAACCTTAGGTTTCGTTTTTGGCTGTGGGACCCAGCCTTTCGTCCAATCAGGATAGAGAGTCAAAAACGAAACCTAAGGTTTTTTGACCCCCAGGGGTTAACTGGGGACAGGGAGGAACTCCTTATATGGTCAGCACACTATATAGTAGGGAGGATTATCACAACAAAACAAAAAAATAAGTGATATTTGAATTAAGTGAAATCACTGAATATACCTTTAAGCACATCTATGGGGGACAGGTACATCAGATAAATGAACTGGAATAGTATGAAAAAGACTGGAATCCCGCACACTTCACGTCTTCACTTACAGAATTTCATTGAGGCATAGAAGCAGCAACGTTTGGTTCCGTCAGACCATCATCAGACATGAAGGTCTGACGTTGCTGCTTCTATGCATATTCATTTTATAAAATGTTACATTGTCCAGGTCCCACTACCGCAGAGTGCTACTGCTCAAAGCTTGGGAAAGTTGGAGAAACGAGTGGTGGACATCCAGGCGTGAGTGGGGCCTCTCAATGCGAGCGGAGTGTCACTACAGGTATAGTAAACGTGCCCTTAAATCTCTGTGACACAGACAAAATCATGTTACAAGCTGCTATCTTATAATTCCCTTGTCAAAGCTTTCCTTTACATGTGCTAACAACGTCGCATATGTTTTAGGTATCACCTTTACAACCGGACCTTCTATTGCTGGCAAATGTTTGTGTCTTTGCAGAGAGAGAAGAAGAAGAAACTCCGGCGTGCCCAATGTTTTGGTATGTGGTCTGGGTGATAATGACTTTATTGGAGTTTGTGAATCCTAGAAGTCTGTGTCTTGCTGTCTGCAACCAGTGATTCATTTTTGTTTGTTAACAGCTGATAGGCAACAGGTGCGTCTGATGTGGCACAAGTGGGAGCTATTCCTAGAAATGAAGCAAATTAAGGGTAGAACGCTCGAATGTGCTCTTCGGCAGAAGAGATGCACAACTCTCATGTAAGAGAATAGTTTGTATAAAAAATACATTTTCAGCCATGGCTGTATTAGAGCACATTATATTTGCTCTAATACAATTAAAGTGTGCAGGTCATAAACATATTTAAATGTTTTTCCTATGCAGGTCGGCATGGAATAAATGGCAGGCCAAGCTGCAGCAGCACTATAATGTGTATGCACTAGAGGATCAGGCCTTGCAGCATTGGGCTTTGATGCTACAGGGCAGGGTAACCATGCAATCCATCAGGTTGTGTATACAGTTTTATATCCACTTTTTGTTTGTCAGTTACTAATCTTCAAGGCATGTCCTTATACCTACCTCATAGGCATGGCTTCTGTGGAGAACTATGTACATAGCTGCCTGTTGTCAGAGGGAGAAACAATCAAAGGCTTCACTCCACTTCATTCATGGGACACAGAGAAAGGCACTCTGTGCATGGGCTACTTATGTACGCTACCGCCAATCTAAGAAGAAGTCTCAAGGTAATTTTATATTGACTTCTGTCAGTCCACACAAAATAGGCCTCTTGATTATCTAAAGTAAGAGATGTCCAAGTACAAGTTTGACTGTGACATTATTCGTACACTTTTCCCCTAATGTTGCTGTTCT
Organism: Protomyctophum parallelum; assembly: GCF_964188405.1. Classification (NCBI taxonomy): domain Eukaryota; kingdom Metazoa; phylum Chordata; class Actinopteri; order Myctophiformes; family Myctophidae; genus Protomyctophum; species Protomyctophum parallelum. The sequence goes on along the minus strand of NC_139703.1, from coordinate 15,270,310 downwards.
GACTGATCTAGAAGAGGCTTTGCATGGCTGGCATCTCAGAGTGCTCAGGATGTATTGGGATACGTGGCACAGTGAGCTGTGTGTCAAACGATGTGAAGAGGATCAGTGGCAAGCTGCAGGACATTTGGCCAAACGGAGCATCCAGCGTAGAACACTGGGGTGCTGGAGAACTTGTATCCCAATATACAATGCATAGTATTCAAATATATTATTTTAAACTATATCGTTCTCAATGAATTTTGGAGTATGTAAAACTACATACACGTTGTTGTTTCTTGAGCTTATCAGTAGATGTAAAATTGTGCAGTGAGGAAGCAGAACAAGATCAGATGGCAGGTCAACAACAGGCTCATTATTTACTGGTAAGAAAAAAGAGCAGTAATAGACAAACGTGACCGTAGTATACAGAAATCAAATTATTATATTTAAAGCTATCTTCACAGCCTCCTGGGTTGGAACTTGCAAGGGCTGTCCCTAGTAAAACCCATTGACTGAACAAAAATTTCGCTGTTTTTCACAGGTCAAATATTGGAGACTTTGGCAGAAACGTGTTGAAGAGGCTGAAGACGAGGCTCTTAACTCCCACATAGAAATGGCCATGTCACATCACAGGTGTGGCTTATTGTTTTCGTTTGATCATCTTTTACAGCACTTCAATGTGGTTACTCTTGTCATTTGTGCCATTACATGCATCATGGAGTGTGTATTTTTCTGTTTTGTTCTTAATGCCTCTACCTCAATAGTGCCTCAGTCCTGAGAAGTTGTTTCTACCACTGGAAGGTGAAGCTTACTTGGCATAGACACAAGCAGGTATTCACATTTCTCATCTGATTATACCACCACTAAATCATTAAGATCATATTATGAGGCTAAACAATTTGGGCAAATATTGTCTCATTTCACTTTTATATGCTCTATTGTTTTCGGTTGATAAATCCCAATTACATTGTGTATTGTCCCATGCTTCTGAATAGGGGTTGGAGTGTCGAGCAGATGCCTGGTTTGCTGAACACAGATTGCCACAGTGTTTCAAATCCTGGGTTGAATTTACCCTACAGAGAAGACTTCGCAGGGAGATGAGACAGAAGGCAGAAGTGTATAATCGGTGAGTCACCATCAATTTACAATTTAGGCATTTAGCAGATGCTCTTAATCCAGAGCGATTTACAGTAAGCAAGAACAATACAAGGTAATACATCAAATACATAGAAATAGTCATCAAGAATCATAAGCAAGCTAAGAACCTGATATCTGTATAACAGTAGATTATCTGTACAGTGAGGCTATGACTACATTAAAGAGTCCTACTGTATGTGCTATGTCTACATAAAATGCTAAATTATAAATCTAATAAAATGCTAAATTATAATTCTAAAAGACATACGTTTAGCCTGTGCTACAGGCCATCACATACTTCATTTAACTCTTTTACGGTGTGGCTCCTCTGAGGTGAGCCATCTAGAAGAATGTCTCTATCTGTGGGTCGGGTCCCAGATCTATTTTCACAAATGTTTTATACTTTTTGAAAGGTTCAACTTTAATTTCCTGAACAAAAGACCTGATCAGGCTTTGGAGTTAAAGCGTCATGTCACAGATCCACATGATTTGATTATTTTAGACACTTGCCCTTCCTGACATGACAGCACTCAGCATGGTTTCTTTCTGTATTGACTTCCTTACAGACAGTGTCAGTACACCTGGGTCAGTACATACAGACATTACTGTCAGTACACCTGGGTCTTCTACAGCTGGTTTCTTTCTGTATTGACTTCCTTACAGACAGTGTCAGTACACCTGGGTCTTCTACAGCTGGTGGGGAGAGACAGAGAAGATGCAGGAGCAGAAGCTTTCGGAGAGAACGGTACAAAGCTTTAATGTTCTTCATAGGGTTGCAATAGTTAATCAAATTAATCAACTTAATTGATTATTAAAACATAATGGACATGTCTTTATAGGCAAAAAGCTTAAAAATGTTAAAATAGCTAATCTTCAAGCTATAAAAATATATTTTAATCCCGACTCGTGTTGTTTTTTTGAGGGGCGCTATGCACAGCTTTGTGTGTATTTGTAGCATGGAATGTGATGATTTGATTGGCTGATGTTTGATGATAAGAGCACCCCTCAAATATATTTGCACGTGCATGAAATTTGTCCTGTGAGCAGTGAGAAGCCATTGTACGGCGTTCGGGGAGCAATTAGGGGTTAAGAGTCTTGTTCAGGGACCCACATTGCTGACCTGGCCTGGAATGGAACTTGCAACAACCAGGGCCTCTGGCCCAGGCGGGCTCAATAACCACTCAGCCATGGCCCCATAGCTGTAGTTGATCTACATCTACAAGCTCACAACATGTCTCATCACGACGCATTGTGTGCTTGTTGATCACCTATAACAAACTAAAAAAAGTTCCTCAATGTGGACATGTTTTGGTTGCAAAGTAAATGTGCTCATGACCCTATTGGTCCTAGGCCATTCTGCACGAGGAGCAGTGGCGTGCACGCAGAGACTTTGCTTGCTGGAGGCAGCGTACACAGCAGCACATTGAGGAGAGGATGAGACAGACCTCTTCAGACGTTCTGTACCGACACAGGCTTCTCCAGAAGACAATGAGACAGTGGAAGGACAATAGCACTGAAATTCAGGACAGGTGAACGGAATCCTGCTAAACTGATAGATGGATAGTGTCTTAAGAAAGGCATAACAGGCTCGCTAATTGATTTTTCCGTTTTGTTTGTTAATACTAGGAGAACCCAAGAGGAGCAGGCTTGTCGACATGGTGAACTGCACCGCATGAGATGGGCTTTCGATCGCTGGCACAAGGTAAGGTGCCTCTCTGTTTGTACGCTTTAATCTCTCAATAAATTTACCATATTCACACAGTGGCCCTTTTTAGATATTCTTTATGGCATTTTTGCCTTTATTTGATAGGGTACAGTAATGTGACAGGAAAGGGGGCGAGACATGCGGCACGCCGTCAGGCTGGATTACCGGCCTAAGTGCCTGGACCGCACAGCCGAGGCCCAGCCACGGTGGCCATTTTTGAGGGGCGCAAGCCCCTCCTATGCCCAGCTTTCTGTGTGTGCTGTGTACCTTATAGTGATGATTTGATTGGCTGAGGGCTTAAAATGTGAGTACAGAAAAGTGAGAACGCCAAAAGTGATTGGCCGGAATGTGATGATGTATGTATGATGATAAGAGCGCTCCTCACTTCACACGAGTGTGATTTTTCTTTTACTTCATACCGTGTGAAGTGAGGGGCGTCCTCACCTTTGACTTCAATGTTTGTGTTTACACAAACACTCAAAATTGTCCATTCATTATCAATGGAATTTAATGTTTGGACAAAGTTTGTATTAGCACATACACTAAAAGCTGGACATAGGAGTGGCTATCGCCTTTCAAAACAAAATAAATTATATATATTTTTTCTAATGGTGAATTTTATATATATATATATATATATATATATATATATATATATATATATATATATATAATTCACCATTATAAAAAATCTATATAATGTATTTTGTACACAGTATACAAGGAATAACCTATTCTCTCATGAACATTTTTATACCATGTTGTGTACGTATGTGTGTTATATATATGTCTTCAGTTTAAAACTATACAGCAATTGTGTTTATCTCTCTCGTATGCACATCAGTTTGTTCAGCACCAAAGAGATAAGAGAAGAAGACTGGAGCAGATGGGGAACTATAACGAAATGAAAATACTCAAACATTCCCTAAACGTCTGGAAGGTACACCAGGCACCAATGGTAACATGAATTCATGAAGCGGGGCCAATAATCATTTCACTGAGCTCAAACACATCCATGTATCCACAGGATCACCACATAAAAACGGTACAGGTCTGTGTCCAGGCAGAGGAACGCTACAGAGTGCAACAGCAAGACTTTCTCAGGTAACAATCACTGTTATGAATCTCCTGATTCATACTTCATCCTACGATGGCACCACGAGTCGAGAACAGTTGACATACAAGCTCACAACGTGTTGCATGTCGGCTATTTTCAACGTGCGGACCATAAACTAGGCTTCATTTTCAGTTTTTGTTTTTATTGCGAACGCAATGAGCACTAACTATGAGACCCTGCAGATCATGTCTGTGTGTGTCTGTCTGTCTGTGTGTCTCTGTCCCGCTGTGACACCACCCGCCCGCCACCAGAGGGCGCAGCTGTAGCGTGCGCACACACACACACACACAAACAACCACACACACACACACACAGTAGAAAACTTAAAAAAAATGACTAACTAAAAAGAAAAAAAATGTACGTAATTTATTCTAATTGTTGTTATTGCAATTTACGAGCTGCGTTCGCTTCCCGCGTTTGCGCGTCTTACTTGTATAATTTATTCCACATAAAAGTGTTGTTTGCCAACCTCTTTAAACACATTTTTTAACTGCAAGGCTTCCCCCAGCATTCACGCCAAAATGACTCGGGCATTTGGGGGAAGTGCTTTGGAAATCTTTTTAATTTAATTTTCAAATTGAATACATACCATTTGTGACATGTCGCCGTCCTCAGCGTGATAAGCTTTGACCGAAATGTTTGTGATTTGCCCATTCCCTATCTGAATATTAGTACCTGAAGGACACTTCAGAGAGTTATTTTTTGCTGATATTGAACTCTTCTGAGCTGTGCACCAGTAAATACATTAGTTGATTACTTGTGACTGAGTTGTGTTCACATTTTCTTCTACTTTGCTTTCCAAAATATTCTGTTCTCAAACCATGCTGTATTCTTTTTGGGCTAGGGATGGGAATTATCAATTAATTAATTGATAGTTGAAGTTTTGATAACCTTATCGATCGATTAACCGGTTAGTTGATAAGCAGCGTTTTTGTAAAAAATCTGAGAATCTTAATTTCCCTCGATAAAACATAAAAATCTACATTTTGCTGATACATGGAAATTATACAAAAGGCATATTATATTCCTAAATGAAATATTTATTTGACCATTGACGATACAGGGCCAGGCAATGGCATCTTTGTATGTGCGTTCCTCGGCCCACGTGCAGACAGCTTTACATTCACAGAAAACCACCCAATGATAGAACCACAGACTTTTTGATTAATTATGATGAATTATTAACTGTTAAGTTTAATTAACTAATTCCTTAACGGCGATTAATCGATTAACTAACATCCCTAACCCTTTCTTTCTATATAAAGTTCTAGAACTGGTTCAGTTCTAGATTCTTGGAACCCTGGTTCTTTCACGGAACCGGCGGATATTCTTTTCGGTTCCAGTTCCGAACTAACTTTTAGGGTTCTGAACCAATTCATTACTTACCATATTCAGGGGGGAACATTAGCTAAAAAAGAGCAGGGTTTAAGTGGTCCACAGTCAAAAACTGATCTTGATGGTCTCCGTGAACCTCTTGCCTCTTAGGAGGAGTGTTGCTCTGTGGCGGAAGAACACAGTTCATCTGGCTCAGATCAGAGTCAAAGAGCAGAGGGCACAGAATCACTTCCAGCTTGGCCTTCTAGCAAAGGTAACAGAATAACCTGCTGATCAAGCTCCCTGTAGTGTTACCATCGCTATTGTTTTGCCATGGTTTATGCACAATTATTAGTTGGTGACATGCACAATGTTTAAAGGTGTTTATTGCATGGAGGAAAACGACCGTGCATGCTGTGTCCAAACGCCACCAGCAGAGGGAAGTGTTGAACAGGGTACAGAGCTGCATAGATCAAGGTAAGATGCTGCAGGGCCAATGTGCTACATTGACATAAAGGTGTGTTCACACAATCCACCTTTAAAAAAATATAAATAAATAGGCACTGCCTTTTTATATTAAAACCTATGAGAAATGTATTTATATTTATAGTCCATACCCGACTAACGACCAACACCGTCTCATGGGCCAACAGCAATACATCTGGGCATATCACAACCTCAAGCTCTGTCTGGAGAAAGCCCAATTTAAAGTGTTCTTCTTTACACAATGCACATGCACCGAGGGTGTGCTGAGCATCTCCTGCTGAGCACGAGAGCTGACTGGCGGGAAGGAGAAACACAGATCTTTTATTCCAAATTTCACATCTTCAACTACTAGTTTAAAAGTAACGTAGTAATATTCAGCAGACAGAAGGCTAATTTCCAGTTATAATGAAGACGGCAGACACATTTGATTGTAATTGGCCAGCTGATGAATATCGATTATGTGCATTTCTCAAATTTTTAACTAACCTCAACTTTTGAAAGCGATCCATTTGGCCCCCAAAAATCTCACTGAACAGCGCCTTTAAAAGTGCATGTGTAAATGCCTGAAGCCTGAAGTAAGCTTTAAATTAAGCTTTCCCCAGAGCTCCTGGTTGTGATGATTAGGGGTGGGATCCTGTTGGATTCTATCGACTCTGGTTCCTTCTTAATGATTCCCTCTTAACTGTCCGATTCCATAACGGTTCCCTATAGGGGTTTTCAAATGGTCCTTTAAAGGTTTGTATTTCCCCCATTTGGTTCCATATGTACACTCTCAGTTATAAGTTATATAAGTTATAATGGTCCTTGAAATTAAAAAGTTTGAGAACCACCGGTATTGTACTGTAATTGTATAGCAGTCAAGTCCACATACCAGCTGAAAGTTTGAGAAATCCAGTTCCAGAAATGGTTCCAAATGTAATGGATGCTGTGCCAATGCTGTTGGCCCAGGAGACAGAAGAGGAGTATGGTGTTGGTGGTAAATCAGGTGTGGATGCATGACCACCCCACCCAACAGCGGTATGGACTACATGCCCTAGGATATGTGTGTGTATAGTGTGTGCATGCGTGGTGCAACAATTTACCATGCATTGTTGTAAATCTTTTTTTCCCTTTCGATAAGTGATTCTACAGGGGGTTTTCAGGAGATGGAGAAATGGAACATCAGTGGCTCAGAAGGAGAGTGTAGACATGGAACATGCCAAACAGCACCACCACTCCAAACTTCTTTGCAGAGTCATGAAGGCATGGAGCAGACACCACTACCAATACCAGAGATATGAGGTTAGTATTCCATTATCCTTTGTTTACGTATTTGTTCACTTGTACTATTTGTCACGTGCCTATTTCAGTTGTACTATTTGATATACTCTTATTTTTATATTGATCTGATTCCGTAGGTGATGAAGAGGCAAGGGATGTTGTTGCTGAGACTGAAGACATACCAGACCTTTTTTGAACAGTGGAAAACTGAGGTTGGCTAGAATAGGGAGAATATGAGTTCTCTTAGAGTAGTCTGTTGACCTGCCTGTTAATCAACTTCAATAACATGATCATGACGAGCATCTGTCTTGAGTAGATATTAAGGTGAACCAGTATCGATGTGCATGTGTATACACCTATGTGTTAGTATTTTCACTTCTAAAAAAATGTTAATGAATTGCAGTCGAGGCAAACGTTTGAAAGTAATCGTGATAGTGATTTGAAGTCATATTGACCAGACCTAGAGTAGTAACTCAAGTGATTTACTGCCCCTCACAGCTGCAGCACAGAAGGAGAGAAGCTGAGCAGACCAAGCTTGCTCTTTGGCACTGGTCCCTCAATCTGCAGGCCAAGGTAAACACCTGCTGACTGCTCTACAGTCTATGGCTGACTGACAGTATTTACCTGAGAATCAAGGATATATGGGTATTGCTGTCACCTTTTCAAAAGAGCAGCAATGTTACAGCCCCTATGACAAAGTGCACCATCATCACTTCGTAATAACTATTAAAGCTATTATTATTAATTTTTTGTTGTTGTCATAAATCAATGCTATTGAACACCCTTTATGTCTTTGTGTCTAACTCCATGAACCTCAAACTGTCTGCTAAAGCAGGTAACTCCACCAGAGGGGGTGGAGTTAGCTGGTTTAGCCCTCTCCCCTGCTTGGCAGAGCAGCTGCAGAGGCATGGATCCATTGTCAGCTGTTGAGACAAAACCTCCTAACTCCACTTGAGCTGGATTTTCATCCATCCATCTTCAACCGCTTATCCGTAGTCGGGTCGCGGGCAACAGCTCCACCAGAGTGCTCCAGACTTCCCTCTCCAGAGCAACATTAGTGACTTCCTCCTGGGGGATTCCGAGATGTTCCAAGGCATCCTAACCAGATGCCCGAACCACCTAAGCTGGCTCCTTTCCAGGCGAAGGAGCAGTGGTTCTACCCCGAGTTTCTCTCGTGTGACTGAACTTCTCACCCTATCTCTAAGGGAGATGCCAGCCACCCGTCAAAGAAAACTCATTTCGTCCGCTTGTATTCGCGACCTGGATTTTAATTAATTTCCTAAAAAACGTACATTTTGGAGTTAGCTGGTTTCTGCCCAACAGTAGATTTATACATTATGTGCTCTTTCAATTTAAAGGGACTTGCCTTGCAGTCATTCATTCCTTCTTGGCCATCTGTAGGTGTTGTTTTCATGGAAGCTGTGGCTCACAGAGCAGCACAGGAAGCAAGAGCGTCAGGCCAGAGCGGCCCACTTCTACAGAGACGAGCTGCAGAGAGAAGGGGTGACATATATCCTCACACATGCTGCTCACATGGGCAGCCTCACCACTAGCTTAGCACAACGGAGTCAAGAGCAAGTGGGTTGATAGCTGTATGCCTGTGCTTACATTCATTTGGAGGTGTACATTTTTCCTGTCAAATCATTATTTTAAAATAAATTATGACTGTTCCACAGACCACACAACACCTCCAACAAGTGGTCCAACGCTGTGCCATGCGATGGAAGCACCGGGCCTTGTGTCGATCACCCAGCGTGCGAGAAGTTGGAAGATTGCTGTGTAAAAAGAGCGTGTCCTTCTGTCTGCCGGAACCCGACTCAAAAAGCATGTCACACGGAGTGACATGGTCTGCTTCTGTTGAAAAGGGGTCTGGAGACAAAGTGCTCAGCCAGCTGTGAGTATATGCCAGTCTGCACCAGTTTCACATTGGTAGTCTTTATTCTGAACTAACCGATGTTTGTGACTCGCACACAGTGCTCTGACTCAAACGACTAGACTTCAACCTCGTCGTCCAAAAGAACTGCTGGACTCCCCTATAAAAGAGCTGCAGCACAACAGGTATACAAGAAGGCTCTTTGCCAAACTATGTAACTGCATTTTTCTGTTGTGAAGTGAGCCAAATACAAAAGCCCTAAATGTGAGTATGTTGTCCTCCTTGAACTGAAGTTTGAGATGTGCTACCCTTTTCATAGCTTTTGGAATATGTTTACTGGACTTTGGGTTTGGTACTGCACTGAGAACCGAAGCATAGCCTCCAGAGGTATACGCATGTACATCGGCAGTGCAGCGTGGTTCAAAATAAATACAAATATCACATGTTGTAAACATTGCATGCTGAATTTTAAATATTGCATTTGGAAAAGTCCATAGCTCACTAAAGGGAAGCGGTAGTAGCTCCAATTTCTATCTCTGCTAGCTCGTAAAGACACTCTTGCTGTATGTTATTCCATAGCCAGCATGGATCCGATTTCTTCTCCATACAGTCAAATCCTGGTGGTTCCCGTTACTTCACCGTTTCTTCTAGGGCTTTAGCTGGGGTACAGAGCACCATTGTTCCTGCACCAACATCCTCTGAAGCTCACACGTACTCTCTGGATTCACTTAATGGATTACAAAACCAAGATGTCCTTTTACCACCATCTTCTTTCATGACCACCAAAACTCAGGCCAAGGTAGCCACTAGTCACTCATCTTTTCTCAGATGTGTGTTCTGTCTTCCACTGTGTGCACATTGTTCCCTAACTTGGGCCATGTGGCCTCTTTTTAAAGGTCGGAAAAAGCAATGACTCAGTGCTGCTAACCCCTGAACAGTTCACCTTCTCATCTCATTATTCAGGTATGGTGATCACACTTTTAAATACTTACGCCAGAAGCAGTTGCCGGTTGGATTCCAACTGGCGGAACCTTTCTGTCAGAAGCATTTGTTAAATGCCATTAACAATAAAGAGACAATATGACGTAATGAGTTACAGAATGACGTAAGTTTTCCCTTCATTGTCAATGGAGTTTATTAAACAAACATTGAACTAAAGACAGACATTAAACCTGTATATAGGAGGGGCTAGCGCGCCCCTCAAAAACGCCATTGACAATGGACAGAGTTTAATGTTTGTTTAGTCACTAACACAAACATTAAATGCCATTAACAATAAAGAGTTTAATGTTTGTTTGTCTGTGTTTGTTTTACATCACCATTACTTCACCTAATCATAGCAACATGAGCTAAACTTTAATATATTAGCGCCCCTCACTTCACATGGGTGTTGTTCCACCGTATGGAAAGGCTTACTGACACATGTCCAGGAAGGAAGTGAGACCTCACTATCTAAAACCACATTTTACACACACAAAAACCCCAGGAAAGTGTTCTAAATCTTCTAAATTTCATTAACATAATGTTTTATTGCAAATGGGTGAAGTGGCCCTTTAATAAATATCGTCGCTGTTGGGTGGAAACCTCATACGGTAACCTCCAGAACTATTAAAATGGCAGAAATAGTAGATCTACAAGTGTTTCAAGCTTGTTGATCTGCTACTTTTGACTTATTCATTTATGGGGAAAAAACAAAAAGTTTGAATATGGAGATAAGAGGTTTCTGCCCGACAGCGACGATATATACATTTGGCCTCTCTGGGTGCTTGATTTGCTCTTGTGGATGTACTCTATGGACTAATTTGTAAGAATAATAAACAAATTACATGATGCAACACTTTAAAATCTAAAATGGCACAGATTCTTTCCGGTTTTAATGGGTTAATATCCAAAGTAATCTAGTGGTCCATTGTGATGTCTATTCTTTTGCAGCAGCATCCAGCAAAGATGGTGATGTGCATGCGGAGGCAGAGTATGCTGATCCAACCTTGGCCCTAACTGGAGAACTGCTCCGCATTCGTGTGGAGATGAAGCACTTCCACCAGGACAGGAAGCAGCTCCAGTAACAATTACAACCTTCTTTAGCTTGCCTTGTGCTGTGTCTCTTACTTTGTCGGATTTCATTGTGGTCCCTCTTGCTGCTGAGTGCTGACATACCAATATATGTATTGAGGTTGATTTGCATGTGCATTTGTGTGTGCAGGGCATGGAAGAGGTTGAAAGATGTACTGAAGAACTGGCTGCAGACCAGTGGAATGGAAGACCAGATGGATAAGAACACAATATGTCAAGAGTTGGAGCTGGTAAGCATTCATTGAAGATGATTTGTGGCAAATGTATGCATTATGTCACCATTTCGCAAGAGATATGTTAATTAAGTTTCATTCTAATTTGTACTATTGTCAGTAGATCACAGCAAATGGTTGATGGTTTGACCAGGTTAAAGGGACATTTCACCACTGGAAGAAACTGCAGTCACTCAATGTTAATAGTATTTGAGGTATCCAGACGTAAAAACAAATCTGTTAACAGTAGTACAATTTGAAATTTGCACCCCAATGGCCAGAAAAATAATGTAGTCAGGGTGTTTAATTAGGGTTTGACTGGATTGCTGAATTCCTACAATGACCATGATGCCTTGGTGCACTGCCCCATAAAAAGGTAGATGCCTTCTTCTGCTGTGGGGCAGGAGAGGAGTGAGGAGGCAAAGCTTTCCAGAGATTCCTTGCGAAGCATAGCGGAAGCTTGCCAAGCTTCCGTGTGCATCACTTTGGCAATGTAAACGTTTGTTTCCTCATTCCAATAAAGCTCCCTTGGATTGAATTGATAAATCCCGGAAAAGTCACCTCCTTAAGCTGGACACAACGGCTCCAATGAACTGCAGCGGCCACTGAGGCATCTATTTATTTTTGAGGGACGCTAGCCCCTCCTATATACAGGTTTATCTAAAACCACATTTTACACACACAAAAACCCCAGGAAAGTGTTCTAAATATTCTAAATGTTTTATTGCAAAGGGGTGAAGTGGCCCTTTAATAAATATCGTTGCGGTCGGGTGGAAACCTCATAGGGTAACCTCCAGAACTATGAAAATGGCAGAAGTAGTAGATCTACAAGCTCAAGTGTTTCGAGCTTGTTGATCTGCTACTTTTGATTTATTCATTTAGGGGGGGAAAACACAAATTATGGAATATGGGTGCTTGATTTGCTGTTGTGGATGTAGTCTACGGACTAATTTGTAAGAATAATAAACAAACACTTCAATATTTGCTTTAATGTGTTGTTCACATTTCCAGTTGGAGGAGCGTATCAGCCAGCTGTCCACAGAACTGGAGAAGCGGAAGCCAATCATGCTGCTTCATGTTGCCAGGATCCAGCATTTAGAGACCCTGCTCCACAGCTAATAAAAGACTTAAAGATGACCATGTCATACCAAGCAAATCTCAACTGTTTTTAAGGACAATAACAAAAGAAGTGGAGCAGGACAATAACAAAAGAAGTGGAGTAGTCAAAGTAAATCTTTTCCGTGCTGGTTATTTCAATTTGCATTAATTTCATTGCGCATAATGTTTTATTGTGTTTTGTGCTTGGTTACAACTTGGATTGTAGTTTTTTTATATACAATAAATTATAAATACTGTTTGAATTAATATTGTTTTCAGTTCCCATTGTTAGGAAAAAGAACGTTAAAGTCAAGACACAAAGCAGCCCTTAAGTCTGCCCTTTAAAACGACAAACCTGTTTGGATGTGGGCAGTCCACGTGACAGATGGTCTTAAATATTTTCCATGTGTGTAACAAAAGTCACTTTTTTCCAGAAGAGCTCCTCTTGCACAAGACTTTATATTTACCTCGCTATCACTGCCCCTCGCGTCTAATCCTCATGGAACTTGGTTTGCTGGATTATGTCAAGTGTAGGGTACATTTTTAAAGACATCTGTTGAACCGAAAAAGAGGGAAAAATGCGAACAGTTTTTCTCTGTCTCATATTTCTCTATGGCTGTTTGGGTAAGTGTGATTATTCTGGCTTGTTCGTTCAGCTGGCAATACTGGTAGTATTGAAAATGTAATGCTCAAGATATAAACACTTTCCTGTGTTGTGAGCTTTAATTAAATACGGTACGTTATACAACTATGTACAAATCTGCCAGCATGTATGCAAAGCAGTTTCAGTTTATTTGGATTATAACCTCTAGTCTGTTCACATGTTAACCTTTTTCCAGTGCCCTATCCAAAAATACACAGTATATACATGAAAGTTTAGAGTTTTATAGTGAAATATCGTTCAGTTGGAGACATTCCTTGCAAAATAGGAAAGAAGATGCGGTGGTGTACAGTGTCGGAACCAGAACAGAAGAAATGTGCTGAATTGGCCAAAGCCCTGGTGGCTGTGTTGCCTCCAGCTGCTGTGGCAGCCTTTGCCAGGCTGTCCTGTGTACGTGCCTACAGCACTGCTGACTGCATCGATAAAATCAGGGTGAGACCATTTTCACATGACAAACTTTGGCACTATTGTTTTCAGAAAAGTTTCCAGCTGGCAGTGTATGACATTATTATTATTGACATGATTGAAGTTCTTCAGATTTCTTTTTGAAAGCTCTTTGATGGAATTTATTGCAGCCTTGCTCATATAACCCTCACTGCCTCTGGGGGGGGGGGGGGGGGGGGGACTGTTCAGGTGGCGTGAGGAAGTGGTCCTAGACATTCTTCTCCACAACAGCATACATTTGGACTCCCTTGTGCCTTGGGGCCAGTGAAGGGTGGGGGGCTTGTTGTAGAGGGGTGAAATAAACTGCCCCAATGGCTTGACAGACCGGTGTCTCTTGCTGGAAAGTAGATTAGATAATCTAATCCATATGCTTGACAAACGACAATCAAAAGTTAAGTAAAAAAAAAAGAAAATCTGCACACTGGTTCTCGGTTTCACTCGTTTATTGCTGTGCCACTGATGTTTCAATCTTACTCTCGGCACACCATCAGGGATTTAGATTTTAAATTGCTGATAAAGATTGAGCGAGATTGAATTACGTTGTCTGAGAACGAGTGTGTGGATATTATTCTTACTGTCAGATTGGGGAAAATGGCCTTCACTGCAGATTATATCTTTCAGGCTAACCGTGCTGATATAGTGACACTGGATGCTGGAGAGGTTTATTCTGCTGTGAAGCAGTTTGGCCTCATTGCCATCGCCAAGGAGATCTATAGTGAAGGTAAATTCATGTTCATGTTCTGGAACCTTGAGATATTTCACCAGTAACAGTGTAACTGTGTGTGTGTGTGTGTGTGTGTGTGTGTGTGTGTGTGCACACCATAGGAGGTTGTATTCTGGCTGTAGCAGTGGTGACAAATGCCACCATGGATATACGCTCTCTAAAAGGCCACAAAAGTTGTCACAGTGGAGCACGATGGACAGCTGGCTGGAGTCTGCCTCTAGGCTTCCTGCTGTCTCGTAACTATTTGACCTGGGAAAAGGAGCGGCCCTTGAGCCAAGGCACAGTATATTAAGTATAAGACATTACACGAGACTAGGATGGAGTCTACTTTATCTTTATTAGACTGAATAATAATAGCATTTTGTCATCTCGGTCATTAAATGTGTTATGTTTTACTTTTACTGTAGATGTCGGTACCTTTTTCAGTTCTAGCTGTGTGCCTGGGGCTTCGGCCATGGCACCAGCCTTGTGTGCCTTGTGTCAAGGCCAGAAGTCATACATTCGACAGCGTAACTACCACTGTGAGACGTCCCACAGTGAACCCTTCTACAACTCACAGGGGGCGCTCAGGTTGGACTTGGCAGTTGCCCTAAGCAGTGGTTTTCTAACTTTTTATAATTTGTCCAATGCACACAAATGGGCAAGTCAAAAAATAAAGGCAAATATCTACAAGGTTTTGACATGACCAAAATAACGATGACAGGTTGAAATATGTTTTTTTGGGTATAGAATTTGCTGCTGTATTGGGAAATTAGTAATTAAAAGTAGTAGTAATTCAACAATAACATTATGTATAGTTGTATAATATACAGAATTTATATAATGTGTGGTTGTCACGAAATCCCTAGAAACATCTGTGCTTGACTCACAACACAGAACACACCAGTGTACCTCAGCACACTTTGGGAACCACTGGCCTAAAGCATGAATAACTTAAATGTATGTCTTTCTAAATGTGCAACATCAGTAACTGTCTGCTTTTTCTATATATTTTCCTCTGCCTGTAATAGATGTCTCAAGTCTGGAGCAGGGGATGTTGCATTTGTAGATCATTTAGCCCTTGAGAGTATTGAAGGTAAATCTGACTCTTTTCCATGTGCATGTGACTTTCTCTGTATTTGATTTAACAAGCCAATTTTTATAACAAATTCCTTCTGGCTCTTCAAACTTCTTTTGACCCTTCCGCCATTGGCTCATAACTGTTCTTTCGGGTCACAGAGAGTGAGAGAGAAGAGTTCAGATTACTGTGTGCCGACGGCTCACATGCTCCTCTCAGTGAGTACAAACGTTGCAATTTGGGTCGTGGTCCAGGAGGAGGCATGGTCACAAGACTGAACTATCGCAAGATGGCTCGCAAATTCCTGACGACAGTGCAGGTAGATATACTTATATATTTTAAAACATTGTTTTTAACCCGGCCAACAAATCCAGAGACACGTCCACGCTGACTTCATTGATATATAACATTGCTGTGCTCCTTCTCTTGCCCGCCATTGCTTTGTTTTGTTCACTGCCCTTTTCATATGTGGTAGATGTTGTTTGGCCAACGGGGACGAGAGAGGCTGCGTTTCCAACTCTTTAACTCGTCGTTTTATGAGGAAAATGACCTACTCTTCAAGGATGCAACAGATAAATTGGCCATTCTCACAGATGATAAAGATGTCAGTCAGGTGCTGGGGCTGGATTATGTAGCGCTCCTCAAAGGCCTTGGGCATGAAGGTGCTTATCAACATTAGTGTGTTTGTTTTGAATTGTCTCTGCCAGGCCGAAAGGCATGGCCGAGACTATGTTTTGCACCCTGTCCGTCCGTCTGTCCGTCTGTGGTTTTGTAAAAAAAAAAAATATATATATATATATATATATATATATATATATATATATATTTTTTTTTTATACTCCTGCAAATTGTGTCCAAACATCACGCAAATCAGTACACATTATCTCTATAGTCAAGTTATCAAGACTGTTATCTGATTTTTCATATTCCATCCTGATTGGCGAATTCCGAACATTGCTGGCCCACAATAACCTACATGACCTGTGCACTGAGGAGCACCTTTGACCTCACTGAACGTATGTGTATGTGTGTGTGTGTGTGTGTGTGTGTGTGTGTGTCTGTTTGTGTGCGTAGGTAGCTCATTGGAGGACAGCGTTGTCCGTTGGTGTTGCATTAGCCATGCAGAGCAGAAGAAATGTGAGCAATGGGCCCTCAATATAAAGTCAGACCCCTTAGTGTGTGTTAGAGCAGTCGCTATGAGTGACTGTGTGGAGAAGATAAAGGTGAGTAGTTTACCCACTTAAACCCTGTATACCCATTATACAACATATACTGTACGTTGTTGACCGGGGTCATCAAGAGTCATATATATATATATATATATATATATATAATTGACTTGGAGCATGCTGCATTGATGCCTGTATCCAGCCAGTATACAGTGGCTGACAATCTCTAGGCTTTTTTTCAGAATAGGTTCAACAACCAAAACACTGATTTAATTAATGCAGAAATACTATTGATGTAAAATGTGTAGCACATAGACAGTAGAAACTGTTGCACATTCGGAGTCCACTAGTATACATTTAGGGCTGGGCTTAATTGTTTCTGTCAATGACCAATAATTTTATATATCCATGGCAAAAATTTAATTTAGACAAAGTTCCATAACAAGCTGACCCCTGCTAGTAGCCTACCCTACCTCCTTTTTTTCCTTTTTGCTAGGGTCCATGTGGTAACCTTTAAACATCACTGGATAATTGAACTGTCTTATGGTTTTATTTTGAATATTTGTTATTCAACATGGGTTTCCTATTTACATAGTGTTGATATATCGCCATGTCTTATAAGTTATTAATATAACTATATAATCATTAATAACTTCTGTACTGTTAACAAATTATTAATATACCATCTGTTATCAGTTGGACTGCTCTTTGGGCTACCAGTATCACTGATTCTACACACCTCACAATTTTCCACAGAGAGATGAGGTGGATGCTGTCTCGCTGGATGCTACTCATGCTTTCATGGCCGGGAAATGTGGCCTTGTCCCAGTGGTGACAGAGTATTATGGTGAGACCATACATCACACTGTATGGAATTCTGATGACTAATTTATACTTTGCCCTACGGGACACGGTCGTTCAGTGGAGTACAAATCCTCATAAACTCATACAGTATACTTTGGCTACTATAACACAGAAGTTCAGATTCTCTGGTTGATGCCATCTTTATTAACCATTTAAACGCTATATATACTTCATTGACCAGTGTTCCCCAGGGCTCTAAATAACTGACCTACAATGTCCTCTTGCGGCATGTTGTGACTGTTAGCTTGTAGATCTGCTATTGTAGATCTGCTATTGACACTAGGGTGTAACTGGTCAATACAATTAAAAATATTGGGCTGTTTGCTTTGACTCTCCTATAGGTGAGAACTGTGTTCCTGCTGATGGAATGACCCACTTAGAGACAGATGGTAAGATGAGATGAAAGAATTACCCATTATTACCCAGCTTTCAACAGGACTAGGACTTTAACTATCGATTATCGTCTTAGTGATTATTCAATTAATGTAAATTTATTTTTTGATAAATCAAATAGTGATGTTTTTATTTTCTTTAATCATTTGAAAATGTGTGTGTATGTACAGTATGTATGTATGTACAGTATGTATGTATGTACATATAAAAAATATATATACATACATAAAAATATACACATAAAAAATATATACATACATACATACACATAAATATATATATATACATACACATAAAGTGACAAATCTATTGTTTTTATTGTTGAATTGAATGAATGTTCAATTCGCCCAAACTCTTCAGAATTTAATGAACACTGAGGATTATACTGTGTATCAATCAGTGTGTTCTTTCAGTGTTGCCGTCAGTGGTCGGCGTGGCGGTTGTGAAACGATCTAGCAGAAACCTATTTTTTGGGAACCTTGGGGGCCGTCGCTCCTGTCATGGACACATGTACAGTCCTGCAGGCTGGCTGCTGCCCTACACACATCATTTAAGCATGGATCATAACAGCAGCTCCCCCTGTGATCCAAACCAAGGTACTGAGGTTTCATGTTTTGTTTCATAGACAATCCTACATAGGACACCTCATTGATGCTTAAGGTCTATCTTATAATTTGTAGCATAGTAACTGATGCATGGAAAATAGCCCATCTACATCTAAATCTTTGAATGCCCAAAATAGTAACACTAAGTTGCAAGTGCTTTAACTTCATGAACTGCATTTCATTCAACACTTCTCTATTACACTTCATATACAGACTAGAATGTTTGTTACATACATACTCATACTACATACTCAGACTATATCACATTGCTTTGACCCTTGTATTCCCTTTTTTTTCTGTCAACGGTGGTGGCTAAATTCCAGAAAAGGGAGTGTGGTGATTTGTTATGTCTTTGTTTAGTGTACAGTGATGTATTCTGGAAGGGCTGTCTTCCTGGCTCCCAGGGGAATCTCTGTAAAGTGTGCATGGGTGGTACAGGAGAGGCTGCAACCAAACGCTGTGCTGATAACCACAATGAACGCTACTATGGCAACATGGGGGCACTGAGGTATGTCAGAGAATGTATTTGAAAGTTGGCTTTTCAGTTTAGATGAGTTCAAGATTGTCAAGAAAATAATTGCTGTTGTGGAAAATACTTTATAAATGTTATATTTATTGATTGTAGGTGCCTGGTTGGAGACACCAGTGGCAAAAGCTACGGAGACATAGCCTTCCTTGAGCAGCACAATTTAGAGACCAACATTCTCAGTGGGTTATTCAACTTGCATGCATACTGTACATGCTAATGCATATATTTATCTGCGTTCCAGTGTTCTGCCACATTATGCATTGCCTTTTGTTCTCCAGGTTTGAGTTCGACTGGCTGGGCAGACAGTTGGCTGTCAGCAGACTTTGAGTTGTTGTGTGGGGATGGTCGACGTGCCTCTTTATCAGAGTGGAAGAACTGTAATTTAGGAGTCATCCCTCCAAACATCGTCATGACACGGCCAGTTCTTACAGCCCGAGTATATGACTTTCTCATGAAGTCACAGGTCAGGTTGTTACTTTAAACATACTTTATTATAACATAAATTTTGATTTTCATATACACATCTCAAAGACAGCAAACTTCATTTGCAGTGCAATAACTGTGATTTAATTTATAGGAAACTCTGTCAGCCAACCCAGACACAGAATTCAAGCTCTTTCAGTCCATGCAATATGGAGAAAGTGATCTGTTATTCAAAGATGCGACCCAGTGTCTTGTGCACACCAGCCACATGGATTATCGCGCTATCCTTGGGGAGGAGTTTTACAGACATGCTGAAACAGTCTTCAACTGCACACATTCTGGTATGATTGTAGTCTACATGTGCATTATTGTTACACATAGGATATCACTTATATGAACTATGCACAATGAATGCGTTATTAATTAAACCCTAATGAATTGACTACTTAATATCTTCCCTGCAACAGATATCTTGGAGTTTTGTGATCAGGATGTGTGCAGCATATTCTAATGGACAAAAAGAAGAAAACCCCCATGTATGCAATATCGGTAAACACAGATGTTTCTTTTCTTCCTGAGTGGCTGGAATTACTCATTCTCGCAGCTTGCCTCCTGCCAACCCACTCTTCTCTACATCATCCAGTTGCCATAGTAATCCTGACTATGTGTTGCTGACTGTGTGTGTGGTGTGCACTATGTGCACCAAAGCTTGAAATGAAATGTCATGCAGCTTCTACAAGCCTACAATATAAAACTCTAAGAATTTACAAACACTGATCGAATTGTTGAAGGCCATGACAAATAGGTGAAAAGGCCTTTAGCAACTCTCAAAACAAATGTACTACTGGAATTAAGTTTTATTTTATTTTTTAACATTCAACGTTCAAAGACCCAGTTTCCCAAAGGACACATGGTGTAAGTGGTATTATGTAGATTAGAACATGCTCAGATGCCCTCTAGTCCGCACACAGAACCCTGTGAACAGACATTCCGTGCATAGATGTGCCATGCATAGGCCTCAGGCCTGGTATGGTAGGCCTCAGGTCTACCGTTCTGAAATTTTCCCTTTGGGAAACCGGGCCAATGACTCTTGCCTTGATTCACCATGTCAGTGATTAAAAACTCAGCAATTGAAATATGACTAGTCACAAACCGATGGTTTACAACAAGCAATAACACATTATGCCAACTGCTGTGCTTCAAGAACACATGGAAATAAATAAATTACAAATCAATATGTTGACAACTACAGTTTGCATTTGTACTTTCAATTTCAAAGGTTTGAAGACTTGAGACCAAATTAGTAATTTAGTAATCTTCAACCACCTGGCTTGTCTCAAGTCGTCTTCAATCTTTGGCTTGCTGTTTTTGCTAATATAAGGGAATTGCTCCTTCTATAGGCCCATTTGATTTACTTTTTTATTTCACAGTAGCCTATGCAATGCATTACACTTGTTTACAACAGGTCCACCATTCTCAATTCATCAGAACATCTTGTTTAAAATTATTCAGAAGAGGCTAACCTATCCAAAAAACGTCCTTACAAAAATAGTTTATTTACTTATTACTTGGCATACATATTTACATAATTTAAATCAATACATATATAGGCTATATTATATAACTTATGTGATTCGATGCCCGGTCCCGGCTACAGCAGCTACATATAGTACATAACCGTGACTTTTACGTCCACACAGTAAAATAACCATAGATAACCTTGCACGGGCGCCTCCAGCATAGGTCGCCAGGCTTTTCCTCCTTTTCCTTTCTCCTTGACTTGACTGGTGTTACACAAAAATGCGACACATCCGGTTCTTCTCACTGTTGCTTGAAGGCGTCCTTTTTCAGTGTGGTAAATGCATTACTTTATAAAGCTTGGCAGTGGCCATGTCATTCTGTCATATTTACCTTCTGATATGTTATAGAATTAGCTACGTCAGTACGGTGTTGTGACAAGGTACCATTACAATTCATCCAGATAGTTAGCTTTGAACTGTGCGCTGTAACGTTAGTTCCTTGTGACTCTTGAAACATTTATCTAATTTACTTGGTTCTAGCTTGCTAAATATAACGTTACTAATATGTTGTGTTGCTGTCAAGGTTATGATCCACTGTAGTACGTGTAGTCTCAAACATTGTTTTGAGAGAATTACAAATTGAACTGCAATGGAAATATATGCAGAAGCAGTTCATGTACTTAGTGTACATTTGGGCTAATGCTAGCTCTGGTCCATAGCTAGCCTAAAATGTACTCTCGTAGATGTAGGCTAGTCCATACCCTTAAGGACTCGACCAGAGCTAGGCATAAGTCTTGCCTTCACAAACATCACTGCAATGCAGTGTGAACGATACGTATAATACATGTAAATATTTGTATACACAGTAGGCTATAGGCTACGTTGTGTAATGTACAGTATGATTGTAGGCTATTCATGATATATTATATTCATGATATTAATCATGTCATTACATCAGCCAAATATAGCCTAAGATTTAGACTCTCGTAGATGTATTTATCGATTCTGACATTTTCAAAAAATGTCAGAAATGGCATGTCACATACCTTGACATGCCATTTCTCATGGAGTACCTGTAATGGAGAAACCTTATAAAATAAAAGTGGTAGGCCTAGTCGTGTGTGTTTATATATGTATATGTGTGTGTATATATATATCCCCCCATTTGGGATGACAGCTATAAAATAACCCACATATTGTTGTCTTGACATAGATGCGACTGCCATGGAGGCCCTCTGTGCTTTGTACAGCACCAGGAAAAGGTTCAGCCGCAGTTCCTGTAAGACTGTTGAGCTTTGTGCCTGCCAGCAGCACCATTGATGCACATACCCTCGAACGGCTGCAAACCTTTGTATCCCGTGCCACAAAACTCTTTGTTATGACTGGTGCAGGTATGTCGACAGAATCTGGAATTCCTGATTATCGCTCAGAGGGAGTTGGACTGTATGCCCGCACTGATCGACGACCCATGGAGCATATTGAATTTATTCGTAGTGCTAAATCTCGTCAGCGCTACTGGGCAAGGAACTACATGGGGTGGCCACAGTTCTCCTCCCACCAGCCGAACTCTGCACACAAGTCACTGCAGAAATGGGAGGAAAGGGGAAAGTTGCACTGGCTTGTCACTCAGAATGTAGATGCCCTTCATTCTAAAGCAGGACAAAAACGGCTCACTGAACTTCATGGGTGTACACACAGGTATGGCTGCATTGTCTTCTTACTTACACACAACAGTGATTCGGTTAGAAGTCTAGTCGCACCACAGATAATTAATTGGTTAGCACTGAGACTAACCATCACACAAATACTAGCCTGGCATAGCTAGTATATTTACTGGAGAAAATAATGTCCTACAATCCCTCGTTGGTTCCATCATGACTACAGCAGAAATTAAACTCCACATAATGCAATAAATGCATTTGCATTATGTGGAGTTTTTCTACAGCACCCATAGTGTATCAACCATTTGCTAGTTGTAATCGACAATTCCAACCCTACATTCAGAAAAGATCGTTTCCATTTTGTAACACCTGTTTCCACCTTGATACAAGCAGTTTTTTATCAGGAGTACACTTTTTTGTGACTGGTAAGGAGGCAACATAGAACCTCAAACAAATCTGATAATGCACCTTCCACCTGAGACACATAAAGCCAAATAAATTTACGGTAGTCATAAGAGCTGCAGGATAACAAATTATACACAAAATCAAATTAATTGTATGCATGTCCCCCTTAGGGTAATGTGTCTGGGATGTGGTGTGATCTCACCAAGGGAGGCGCTCCAGAAGAGATTTACAGCACTGAACCCTGGTTGGACAGCACAGGCAGGGGGCGTGGCTCCAGACGGTGATGTTTTCTTGGAGGATGAGCATGTCCTCCACTTCAGAGTTCCTTCCTGTAAGGACTGCGGAGGCATACTGAAGCCCCAAGTTACATTTTTCGGAGACACTGTACACAAGGCAACGGTGCAGTTTGTGCATGAAAGATTGGAAGAATCAGACGCAGTGCTCGTTGCAGGGTCCTCAGTGCAGGTAGGGTTTACTGAGATGTTAGCAATGTCTTTGATTAACTGATGTATTTATTGCCACATACGATTAATGTCGTTAATATTTTCACCTAATGTACTTCCGTTTTAATTTTGATGAACATCTCACTTTAGAAAAAACCTGGTTAAATGTAGAGGCATTGTTTAAGGTCATTTGTCTCTGGAGTCTGGACATTGTAAATAACTTGAATGGAATGAAAACAATACAATTCATGATTAACTATGAATGCTCTTTGTCTTTCCAAAGGTTTATTCAGGATACAGATTCTTACTGGCAGCTAATGATACGAAAATCCCAATTGCCATTTTGAACATTGGGGCCACGAGGGCGGACCATCTGGCAGAACTGAAAGTGAGTGCCCGCTGTGGTGAAGTGCTATCAATCATTTAGCCTCTCTGACTTAAAGTCAGAGTAACATTTTGGACAGTATTGCTTCCCATGGAGAGGGACGTCTGGAGCTCTCTGGTGGAGCTGTTTTCCCCGCGACCCCGACTACGGATAAGCGGTTGAAGATGGATGGATGCTTCCAATCAGTTCATCGCTCCAGACTGTCAATGATACCTCAAAGTCAAGTAGATAGCCATGTTAACTTTTAATTAATATGTTTTACAATGTTGCGTTGTTCCAATTTCATTTCATTTCATTCATTAGGTTACTTAGGTCGTCCACAAAACACCCTTTCAGTTCCCAAAACATGCCTTGCTTGGACCTAAAGGGTGACTGGGCCTTCCCTTTTGCTTTCCCCAAACTCTGGAACAAGACCCCACCATGTTAATGGCATGATTTAAGTTTTCCCACAGCATTGGGTTTCGTACACACAAATAACTAATGTTCTGTGTTCTGCCTGTTTCATGGCCGCCCCAATGCTTTTTCAATGGAAGTCACGTGGTTTGACCAAACCCCTCCCCCAATCAAACAATTGATTAACTGAACACTACTGAATTTGACAAGATCAACCCGTTTTGTTTTCCCTGATCCTCTGCTACTGATGTTCTTTGTACTCTACTAGTAATTAATCATACATTTAGAAGGAATCTTATGGCATCAAATCATAAGGAATTATTTCATGCCATAGCTGTAAGTGCCTCTGAGCAAGACACTTATAGCCGAACAGTCAGCCTAACTTTTTCCTGGACTCTGTTCAAAATAACACTTACTGCTCCTAAATATTAGGATGGGTAAAACTAAAATAACACTTACTGCTCCTAAATATTAGGATGGGTAAATGCAGAAGGCACATTTAAGGTATGTCCAAATGTACTTGAAGAAAAAATAACTAAATTAAATTATATACTTTAATTTTAAATAAACAACTCATTAAAGTTGTGTTTGAGTCAGTTTAATTGAGTGATGCAGTAAACACTTTAAACACTAACAATTCCAGAGAAAATGTTTTAAACTTGCGTTGGAATCACAGACAGACAGAGGGCAATGTGACCACAGATTGGCAAACATTAAGATCACTAAAGACAGTTTGCTGCTGAAATCTCTCTTTAAGTCGAAGGTTCCAGCCGTCCACAATGCACTGAGTGTCTTTGTGCAGAACTATTGGAATGCTGAAGGAATACAGCAGAAATGTATGTTCTCCACAGCACGCCTTCCATGTCGCTGAAGCTTTCGTCACCATCAATGGGGTCATTGCCAGGCAGTTCTCAAAACTTCTGTTCTGGTCAAACCAGTAGGTTGCTGGATATCCCAATAGAATCCCAAAGAGAGAGCACAAGTTCCAATCATTTGATTCTTCCTCAATATAAAGCGTTTTTTTTACTTCAGCTTGTTGCACAAACTGCCTTAACATAATTAACAGTTCTTGTAGCATATTTCTCAAATCCTTATTTACAGGGTCAATGATGCGAGGGTTTTCCAGTGAATGGCAGACATTAATCACAATGACATTATTGTTTATATTAAATAACTGTTCTAGATTTGACATTACTATTGTTGGATTAATGATGAGGGCATTACCACTTAGAGACATTGTGAGAAGAGATTTGGACACAAGCTGGACAGACTGCAGTGAGATCAAATACTCTTGCACTTGCTCTATATCGGCGCCATTACTATCATACAGTAAAGCTGGTTTCAAGCCCATGTCGACAGCCAGGACTTGCATAGCCAAGGCCACACTCTGGGTAATAGAGAGGGATTTCCCTCTAACAGATAAACATTTGTGAGCAGCAGCGCTAAAGACCTCATAAGAAGCCATGACATGATTATAGACCTCATGAGATGACATGATTATAAATGATAGAACATTGATCTCTCGCTTGTTGCAAAGTGCCACAATGTTACATTTTCAGTTTCTGAATGATGCTCCTCTGTGTGAGTTCTAGCAGTTACATAATTCAATCAAGAGAAAATAAGCTTAAAAAATAAATTACGGTATTTAAATGTGAAGAAAAAAAATCCAAACTACTAATGTCAGTTTATATGTTGTCACTGTCACGAAAAACGATTGTTAATGAGTCTGTTTATATCATGTTTACACATCGTTATTAAGCATTGGTATTGTGGTTTGCTTCTTCAGTTTGGGTCCATGATACCTAAAGAGAGAATATTGACGTTTTAATATATAGGCTTAAAGGTTCTTATTGGTTTGAGGTATTTACAAAACACAATGGTCAGAGAGCGATCTGAGGGTGGCACTGCCATGATGCCAAGTACATGCTCTTCAAGTCATAGTGACTCATTCCGTTATTGTGTTTAGCAAAAATCTTAGCGCACTACGGCACTAGCTAGCAAGTCAAATAAATACCTAATAAAATACCTCCCAATTTAATCAATCATTTTGGCAGTGCTTTTCTTTGATATCAGCAGAGATAACACACAAAACAATGCATCCCTTTGGTTCCTACCTTGTGCTGTTGTTTTATGCCACAGGCTGTGGAGTCATCAGATCAAAATCAGACAGATTTCTTGCAACCCAAACACCAGCTGCAAATAAACCCAAGTTGACCAGTAGGTTCCTGTAAATAAAAAAAATGAATAATAATTACATAATTCACTCGCAAGGCGCATTACCCAATTCTAGCTGCAATTTGCAACACTAGATTCTTTTTTTTATGTGTTGAATCTGGATTGCAACACTGACCATTAACAGCCTATACTAAAGTCTCCAAACAGAAAAGTCCTATATGATTGTATTAAACAACGTTAAACTCACGAAAAGCTTGAATTATTCTATCTGCAAAGTGTTTGTTTAATAAAAATCCATGTTCCACGTACGTAGACATGTTATGAGCTACTTTGTCAATACATTCTATCACTGTGCAGGTGATAGGTGTTATTTTGAGTTTGGAAGCGCTCATTGGAAATCACTCAACAGACTGTATATCACCCGTTTTGAAATTGCACATAATGCAGGAATCAGCAAGGAGGTTCCGTGTTGGAAAACGAGCGCATCCAAACTCAAACAATTAAAAAAATAATCACCTGCACGGCTGCACAGAATTTCTTGAAATTTGTCAAAAAGTAGCTCATAACATGTCTACGGTGAACAAACACTTTGCGGATAGAAACAGCTGCAATATGGTGAGTTAAGGTTGTTTAATACAATCGGATAGGACTTTTCTGTTGGACTATAATCGTAATAGTGCAAATTGCGGCTAACCCAATTCCAAACATGTACTGTACTGTGCGTGTGAGCCACTGCACCACCCGGAGGTCACGCCAGCACAAAACAGGCAGGCCAAAAGTATAAAGCTAAGTCTCCTAGGCTATTGATTGATTGATTGATTGATTGAAATATTTATTAACAGTTTGTCGAATTTACAGTACATTTTAAGCACAAACTCAATACAAAGACTGTCAACTGTGAGTTGACGACCCAATTAAGCATTACACTTGTTTACAACAGGGTCCACATTGTTCAATTCATCAAAACATTTAAAGACATACAAACATTTAGAGACATAGGCCTACAAATAGACATTTCTATGTAGCTAAAGAACAGAACAGTAATTCATCATAATGGGAAGCAAAAAAGGGAAAAGATACAATATACAGTGAGGGAAAATGGGGTGGGGGGGATTCAGATTTTACAGAGGCCAGTTTCGAATTGCAGCCATCCGTAGGTGCCCTTTGAGAGCGGTTTTGAAGGAGTCAAGGGATTCACATGTCTTAATGACTGTTGGTAGGGCGATCCACATTTTGGTGGCATAGGAGCGAAAAGAATTTAGTCCCTTGTTTGTGCCGAATCTGGGTTGTACATGGTTTGTTGCACTCCCTCTGGTGTTGTGGGTGTGGACTATATGGATGTATATTGTATAAGTATAACTATCTCTGACAGAAAATGCAATCTTTTTATAGTTTCACAAGATAGCATTACCCAAAGTGTTAATGTAACACAGCTGTTTACATTTTCATTTAATTCCTATTTATGTCCAATATTTATTTGTAAATACATTGTTTTATTTTTGATCGTCTTGTTCCACTTCTGCTTTGGCAATGTAAACGTACGTTCTCATGCCAATAAGATACTTTGAATTGAGAGTTTTTTTGATTGATTGATTGAAATATTTATTAACAGTTTGTAGAATGTACAGTACATTTTAAGCACAAACTCAATACAAAGACTGTCAACTGTGAGTGGACGACCCAATTAAGCATTACACTTGTTTACAACAGGGTCCACATTGTTCAATTCATCAAAACATTTAAAGACATACAAACATTTAGAGACATACAAATAGACATTTCTATGTAGCTAAATTCATCATATGGGAAGCAAAAAAAGGGAAAATGGGGTGGGGGGGGGGGGTGGGGGGGATTCAGATTTTACAGAGGCCAGTTTCGAATTGCAGCCATCCAGAGAGAGAGAATGTAACGTGAATGAATGTAATTATACTAATTATGAGACTCTAGAAGAGCTTGAGAGCAGAAGCAAGGGCAGAGATAGCTAAGCTTGGTCATGGCGTTGTTAGCATTAGCTATGGGAGCTGTAGGAGGACATCCAAGAAATGTTCCTGTTTTCACTCACCTTCTAAAATCATTTCTGTCTGCTGCGAATTGGCAAGCAGACGTGATCCATCCTACCACACCAGGTGGTCGCGAAGAACCCTTCTTCACAGCCGCTCCACTCATCTTTCTTTTATGCGACTGGTATGTGAGTGTGACTGTGTGACACGGAACCACGCGGAGCAGAAGAACACCTTGTACAACACGGGTCGATTTGGGTGTAGCACAAGTACGGGGAGCCATAAAGCTCAAACGTAATGAGTTACACCAAAAACGCGATACCGTCTGCGTTCAATAACAAATCATGTCTGCTACAAGGTATCGTCGGTTCTTGAAACTCTGCGAGGAATGGCCAAGGGATGAATCAAAGAAAGGTCGAGATTTAGGAACGTTTCTCCGACAGAAGGTTGCGCATGCTTTTCGTGAGGGTGAAAATACACAGGTATTGTATGATAGCTGACGACACTGTTCATGTTGGGCTATCTAGTTCAACAGTGAATGTTACCTGCAGTTAGCATTAGCCAAGAGGATGAACAGAACGCTATCGACCTTGCTGTCACTGTTTAGTGTACTAGTCCTCCTTAGGACGTATTTAATTAATTAACCAGGATACAAGTCAAGTTGTCATTTTCTCAGCCAAGCTTATCATTCAGATTAATGTCATAATAGTGCACTACGTCTAGAAAAATAATGGATATGTGATGTGTACATCCATTTAAGTGGCAACTTCTTAAGTAATTTTTCATACAATGAAAGAATTTGACTGTCAGAAATTTACATAATTTGTGTCTGTTTGTGTGATATGGCTTTTCTTCCAATGGCCCTGTGATTTATATTTATTTTTCAGATCACAGATCCTGACAAATGTGACCAAATATATGACAGTTTGGCATGTATCAACAGCAATGTATACAAAGAACGAGTAAGTTTAAGATATAGGCTACATTGCATGAGTGCTGTTATGGTGGTCAACTGGTCATTACTTTTATGACTTGATATAAATTATTTGCTAATTTGTTGTATTAATGCTGCTTCATCAAGTAAATTAAAAGACAAAAAGTCAGTTTCGTATAGTTTAAAATATATCTTCTTTCTTTTTAACATGCTCAGTTTCCCCGTGTGAAGGACACAAGTTTTACTGGAGTGACAGTGGAAGAATGTCGATTGCTTTTGTCAGGTATGGAGATAACCATATCGGATTTAGTAGAAAAATTACTTTGCACTGCACACAGGCAAATATTCATGTACCGGTAAATGTATTAACAATCAACAATTCTGAAGACAATTCCTAGCTTATTTTGATTTTTATCTTTTTACAGGGAGTTTGCAGCAGATGGATGATGAAAAGAAAGGCTTGTGGAAGACATTAATAGATCGATTCTCCTCCAAGTCACCAGAAGATGGTCCTGAGAAGGCTGAGAAGCCTGAGAAATAGCACCCCTCCCCCTGTCATTCTGCATGTTTAGAAATAAAAGATTATTCCTATATCTTGGTTTCACGAGCTTGGGTCTTATTTCTTACATTACACGCCTTGTGTTTTTCTTAAGGAGGTTTTCAGGATGAAGTAACGTATAGAAGAAAAGTTAAGGGAAGGTGGATGGATGGGAACGTTTCCTGAAGTGTGTTTCTTTTCAAGTCGTATGCACTGATGAAGGCTGGATAGCCGAAACGTCAGTCATTGATTTGTGATGTAGAAACCCAAAACAAAACAACCCAAAACCTCTCTTCCTATGATGTTGATCTAAGCGGGTAACACAACATATGTGACTGTCAGAGTGCGGTGGTTACAAGAAAGGTTATTCCTCAAGTTGTATGTCATTAATTGTTTCCACACACTTGGTGTACAGTAGGTGAATATAAGTAGGTTACAGATTTGTTATGTTAGTGATTTTAAATATCCAACACTTTTGTGTTGTAAATTTATACTTTAAAAAAACAACAGTCCCAACGTCAGCACAAAAAACCAGCTGAATTTATTCCATGTAGAACTTTTTGAAGAGGTCTCAATTCAAATGGTCAAACTGGTGCCCAGGCCGAGTCTTGATTCCAAGAGGTTTATACCAAAAAGATGGCACATTACTACATTATTTGTGGACAAAAGGCTAAAATGTATTCAGCCAATATAACTTGCAGAATTTATTCAATACAAACGGTAAATGATTGGGTGTAAAGACATTACTAGTCACCTCCAGGCTGTGGTATGGGTAACTTATTTGATAGAAAAGCAGTCAACTTAACTGCTCAGCATATGTGGAATCTCCTTTAAGTCTGATGAAAGTGCATTTCAGGTGACTACCTCATGAAGTTGGCTTTATGGGTATCCTGAAACACTGTTTTGGTTACTACCTATAATGTTACTTCATAGTTTTGATGGTTATTCTGACCTAGAGCTTGTTAAAACAAAGTGTTGCCTACTACTCTTCTTTTTTCTCAGGGTTGTCTCTCCATATGCAGTAGTTAAGAGAGGTAGCTAGACACAGCCATGACAGGTAGGGTGCCATGAGCAGAGTAGCAGTACGGCTTATGGAATACCAGGTCACCATGGTAGCTCCAACAGTTCCAGTGAGAAACATGATTTCAATGAGCGCCTAAAAGATGACAGGTAAAGGTTTACTGAACACATGCACACAAAATATGTTAAACATTTGTTACTGTACAAAACAAGTCCTGGCATGTTTTTGATTTTATGTTTAAAGTTACCAGTTTGAGCTTGTGTGCACCAAAGAAGATAGGAGTCCAGGCCCAATTCAGGGCAAGTTGCAGCGCATAAAGTCCCATGGGTAGCAATGCATCCTCAGCGAAACCTCCAAGTTCTTTCCACACAAGATAGGAAGCATATCTGTATGACAGTCACAAGTTCAAAATGTGTTGAAGATTTGATCAGCAAGACTTCACTGGTCTCAAACTGATGGGTGTAAAAAGTAAACGAGATATGATTGCAATTTGCATGCATAATAAGTTAGGATACTGACCCCATGCCTGTATAGAGACATGTCCATGCTACTCCGAATGCTGCATTTGGTGGGCGCCACCAAGGCTTCTGAAGAGTAGGGTACCAGGTCTTGACTTCATGGCGTGTGACATAGCCCCCATATAGCCCTCCAAGATGCGGCAGCACTGTCAGTCCCAGCATTGACAGCCACATTTCTAGAGAAAAGACACACAGACGTTGTAGCTAGTCAGTAAACTGTTAACCAACCACTTAAATAAATAATAGTTAAAAACTATATAGGCCTACTGTACACTATATAATTTTGGGCATGTCATTACAGTAAGTGCCCAAAATTAGGATGCCAGGGCAATTAAGTGTCAGCCCAGATACAAATTTTATTTTGTGACTGCCTGTTTTTATTGGTCCCCAGCAGCACATTACATTCTGAATTAGATCAAATTAACTATATCTTTCTTAAATGTGGAATCATGTATCTTTATACTTTTTTGTTTGTTTTCATCTCGAAAAACATTAGGCCTATAGGGTAAAATAATGCGGCTATATATAGATTTGGTCATCACCATTGTGATATTGCAATGCATAGGCTACATTTATTTCAACAATAGCCTACAGTATATAGGACTACATCCCAACAGTCAAAGTTTCTTTGCAAGTGACCCGATACATTTCCATTGTTATTATTGTTTTTACTACCGATTTAGAAAAGAAAAAGATCCCTTTTTTACTAGCCTACCGAATACCGATTTAGAAAAAAAGAAGTGACACAATACATGAATTGAATACGGCTGAAGTTACATATTTATTGTCAATGATAAATGTACGCTATACGGCTGTTGTACTTGTATCTCTCTCTGATCTTACCTGAGCCGTGCACTTGTGTTGTAACTTAAAGTAGGATCACCGGGTAGCGCAAAATATTTGTTTATCTATCAAAAGTCATATACCATAAGCAAAATGTGTCGGGGGTTCATAACTTCATACAAGGTTTCCTTATTGTAAGCGCAGTGTGTTCGAGCCTAGTATGACACTCCCATTAACGCGACCGTCGTTAAAAAGACAATGACTGACTGACATAACATTTAACAGTTAACACAATCTTTACAGATCATTCGTTAGCACATTTATTAAAAGCATAGGATATATTATGCTACGTTTGGTTTCAAAAGTAAAAGCACACGTGCATCTTCTTCTCAAAGACCAAGGATTTTATTTCATTAAAACGTTGCACAATTCAAAGAGGCGTGGCTTAGCGTAAAAGGCTGAATAGCCCCACGTGCACTATGACGTGCACGTCGAGCCCAATGATAAGCAGCTTCATAACATTGTAGTAGTTTACTATAGACTAGTCCTACTCCTAATAGTATAGTATCTTAGGCTAATTTGTTTAATTTAAAACACATGTACATAAATAAATTCATAACTAAATAATAAACAAGGTAGGCCTATAATGATAGGACACCCTATTTATAA